>NC_134572.1:17127500-17825000 GCF_050947875.1 Dermacentor variabilis | reverse complement strand
AATCCACCTTAAAACAATGTTTCCGGATCGCTAGTGTCAAACAAATGAAAGCTGACGTATAACAGCTTAACTCCTAAGTATAAATTTAAATGTCTCAACCCTCCTTACTGCGTCTCAAGCAGTAGGGATCACATCTGTAAAACTAGAGAAAAAACTAGAGAAATCAAATGTATAAATTACATGAAATTCTCTTTCCTCGCAAAAACAATATCTGAATGCAACTTCACCGGTGGACAGGTCACAGTGTCACAGTGACTGCGACGGGCACAGTCACAGGGAGGTCACAGCTGACGGCGTCTACTTCGTTTACCTGATGAATAATTTGTAATTAATAGAGCTCTTCTTGCACTGTGCCGTTCTTATGGCTTGCGTAGCATATTATGAAATTGCGAATGCCTTGCTTTTCATCATCTCTTCAAATGTTTATCTGTTTGCTTATTTGTATTGTTTTTGTTGTTTGTACCCACTTTCCTGATGTGACGCTTCGGCGCTGCAGGATATAGTAAATAAATTCAAGACTAAAGTCCACCGCAATCAGCGACTATTCCGAGACCGCAATTCTGAAAATTTCCAAAGCTTATTCCTTCTCTTCTCACCGTATCTTATGTTTCCTTACTGTGATACCATCGCGTCATTGCTAACTGGAGCTTTTCAATTATTTTTTTACTCGTGCATAGACTGGAGGCAATACTGTTGTGAAAATTCGCAGTCTTTTCTGCTCAAGTAGCAATTATTCACGAAGCACTGGAGGGTTACATAAATTTAGCGCTTCGATACAGCGAGAAATACGGTTTAATGAATACTTATGCGACAAGCCGGATGACCAGCAGAGGCAAGCTGTATCATATAGGGATTTTTTTATGGGGATTACAGCATTAAACATGGAGTGTATTGAAAAAAATCAGGGGGGAATGGTTATCAAGTGGACGTCAACTAGAATTAAATAGCTTGAAAGAGCGAAATTTCTGTTTCATTTTATTTATTTAGTTATTTATTTATTTGTTTATTTATTTATTTATTTATTCGGTATAGCTACATCGCCTGTACGGCATTATCGTAGGGGGGTTAAAATACAGGTGGTCACAATGGAAACATATTCAGCAACATCAAAAGAATACATCAGTAAATACAACATAGCTTAAGCACTGAAATTCGCAAAAGCGGAGTACAAACTAACAAAGTACAAAACAAAGTGAGTAACAAAGTAACTAACTAACAAAAAAACGTAGCGTATGTGCAGAGATGAATAACAGAACAATCACAGAATATGGCTCTCAATGGCATTTTCAAAACTAGAAGCTGCCATCACTTCATTAGGAAGCTCATTCCAATCGTTAATCGTGTTAGTAAACACATTGGTACGGCACTGATAAGCTCTAATTTTTTTAGCGTGGTCTCTCCTAGATGAAACGTAATGCGGCTCCTTGATGAACAGTGTTTTGTCGATACCAGTTTTACTTTTATATATATTATAAAGAAATTTCAATCTTAGGATTTTCCTGCGTGAAGAAAGAGTTTTCCAACCCAACCCTTCCCGTATTCTGGATCCTCTGATAGTAAAATTATAATTTCCTGTTACGAAGCGTGCTGCTTGCTTCTGGACGCGTTGTCTTTTTTCTGTGAGGTTTTTAGTGTATGGATCCCAGATAACGCCTACATATTCTAGAATAGGCCTGACGTTTGTTAAATACAAGGTTGCCTTCAGTGATAAAGGAGAATGCTTAAAATTTCGTTGGAAAAAGTGAAGAAGACGGTAAGCTTTCGCGCTAATTGTGTTAACACGATTAGTCCACTCAAGCGTTTCAGAAAACGTAACTCCGAGGTACTTAACATCCTTAGCGGTACTGAGTGCAGTATTATTTACGCAATAGGAACTGGGGAATTTTTTCTTTTTCTTTGTAAATGCACATGGTAGCATTTACCAGTATTCAGAGTCATCTGCCACCGCTTGCACCAGATAGGTACTTCTTCAAGGTCGTCCTGTAAGACAGACATATCGGCTTTACATTTCACTGTACAATACATGACGCCGTCGTCGGCATACAGTCTAACTGTTGATTTAAGGCCTACTACTAAATCATTAATATAAACAAGGAACAAAAGAGGCCCAAGCACAGAGCCTTGAGGCACTCCCGATAGCACGTGCACTGGAGCCGAGTTTACCCCATTAAAAACAACTTGCTGTTTGCGCAGGTGTAAATAATCCTTTATCCAGCCAAAAATATGTTCAGGAATGCCCAGGAATGATAATTTTAAGCAAAGTAGATTGTGCGAGACGACATCAAATGCTCTCCGAAGATCAAGAAAGAGTGCACCTATCTGTTCACCATGGTCCAGGCCGAGTGCAATGTCGTGAGTGAATTCGGCTGGTTGTGTTACGCACCAAAAACCAGAGCGGAAACCATGCTGAGCCGAAGTGAAAAAGTTATTTGTTTGAAAATGTTTCATCAGATTAGAGTACAGGACATGTTCGAGAGTCTTACACCAAACGGAAGTTAAAGATATTGGCCTGTAATTGCCTACGTGTGTACGATCACCCTCTTTAAATATCAAAGTCACGTTGGCTGTCTTCCAATCTTCGGGCAGTTTTTGATTATCTAGTGACTTGTTGGATAATATTACTAAGAAAGGCGCTATCTGTCTCGAACATTCTTTCAAAACATGATTAGAAATTGGCGTAGTAGTTCTGCGGAAACCCGTTCGTAGCAATTGCTACGAACGGGTGGATGTCTGATTTTCCCTTTATTCATGATTAGAAATTCCATCGGGTCTATGAGCTGAATGCAAGTTTAGGTTAAACAACAAAGCCTCCACCACTTCCTTGCTCACGGCTATGTTTTCCATTTCCGGTAATGGTGTCGGTGTGTAAGAAATAGCAATGCTACACGGCTTTGTAAAAACTGAATGAAAATACTTGTTAAATACTCCTGCTTTTCTTTTGTCTTCTTTAATTAGGTTACCATCATTTGTGATGGCCGGGACGCCAGTGTCATCCTTCTTGTTGCTCTTGACGTACCGCCAGACCTCTTTGGGATTCGTTTTTAGTTTATCTGCTAAGGCTTGTAGGTATGCATCCTTCGCAACCTTCAATTCGCTTTTAAGTTTTGTGCTGATATCCTTTAGCTTTTTGTACATGCTTGGGTTTTTTGTTTTGCAATATATTTTGTAAGTTCGGGATTTTGTCTGAATTTATGAACGTAGATCTTTATTAATCCAGCGTTTATCCTTGCGGCGCTTAGTCGAAACCACCTTAGACGGAACAAAATCTGAGGTCAATGAAAGCAGTTTATCCCTGAATATGACCCACAGACTGTCGATGCTACTAAATGAACTGTAATGCGCAAATATAGGCAGGAAATCATTTAACTCATTAGAAATAGCCTCATAATTACTCCTTTCATAAAAGAATACCTTTCTTGGCGCATTTTGGTAAATTCTATTTTTCTGCAACGAATAGTACCTGCAACTACTTCATGATCACTAATCCCTGGTACTGGTGCAATGAAGTCTATGATATCTTTCTGGTTACTAAAGACCAAGTCTAACACATTTCCGTCTGTACATCCAAAACGAGTAGGAAAATCAACGAACTGGAAGAGCCCATAGGTCATTATTAGCTCGCAAAATGCAGACTGAAGCAATGACCTATTATTCTGTACAGGACATATGTCACGCCATTCAACATCTGGCATGTTAAAATCACCACCAAGAATTATCGTTTCAGATGACAGGACTGAGAGTGACCTTGAAAGGCTGATAAATGGTTCAACAGTGTTCGAATTTACTGGACTGTAGGAAGAACCGACAATAAGGGCGTTTCCATCTGAAAAGCATAGTCTGCACCATACAGACTCTGAGGTATCGTCAGCTGGAAGAAATGGTGCACTTTCAATTGTGTCCCGAACTAGAACAAACACCCCCCCCCCCTCCCCGCGCATTTTGGTCCTTTCTATATGCAGCATAGTCTGATGGAAATACGTCAGAATCCGCAATGTCAGGGTCTAGCCAGGATTCGGTGGCGATAACAATGTCAGGCTTTGATATCGATAGAAGGCCTGCAAAATCATGTTGCCCCTGTGTATTTCCAAGCGATTTGCATTTCGTTGTCCTTGCTGGCTCTCTCGAATTTCCATGACGAAAAGCCGGCGCCGCGGACCACTCCAAGTGCCTGAAAGAGCTGCAGAAACAGGAGCCTTAAGTGCGTGGTCCTCATGTCGGCACTGGAACCCCAGCAGGCTTGTGTGCAGCAGCAGGCAAACGCAGCAGGCTTGTGTGCCTCAAGTAGTTCCACACTTACAACCGTAGCCCAATTTAAGGAAATGACTGAAATTGGATGAATCTATGCCAAACAATTATTTTGCTTCATAACACGAGGAAGCGTAGGTATGGAAAGAACAAGTTTTATCCGACATCTAGGGATACCTTGTGTTACGTACACAATGACGCAGAGGGTTCGCAGTGTTCCTCAGCATATGTATGACTGGTCAAGCTGATTGACCTTGGCCGAAGGTTTGATCCGTGCCTGTTGAAATTGGCGGTCAAACTGAACCTGCATTAAGCACTAAATAGCTTAGCTACGTCGTTAGTACTAACAATTTAATCATTCACAATAGCACTCTAGAAGATGGTGACACCTATGTATCAAGTCCGAGCGCACACTGAGGTATAGATTTAGGAACGTCTTGTAAGGAATTGTGGCCCTAACAATTGCATTAGTTGGCTGCTTCGTCATTAAACATTAGGCCATATTTCTCTTCGATTACACCGACTGAAGAACGTGATCTGGACACTGACTGTTAATTGGTTCACGTTTAGGTCTCCCATGTGATATGCAACAAATTTGCATCAGGAATCCATGCACTGTGGCGGGCGAATTTTGCTCTAGAGCCTACCTGACTTAAGAATGGGTTTGCAAAAGCGCATTTGCCGATAGCATTGTCCGTAATAAATTCGGCTAAATAACCAAAAGCCACCAGGAAGCGCTTCAGTCCAAGCGCTGCGTAGATGAGCAAATTTAGCCTTTTTGAAATCACGCCTATAAAAATGGATCAATTTGATCGAGTTTTTCTACGTTTTGTTGAACGTTTACTTTGAAATTGTTCTACTAGCAGCATCATGCACCATTTGAAATGAAGACTGAACTTTACGTATATTTTCCAGATTTGGCAATTTTTAGCAGATTATAATCTGGAAGAATTAAGTGTGGAAAAATGAAACTTCCACTACATATTTCGTTGAATCTAGCCTCCACTGCTCCTAGCACTTCTTCAATATAAATACACAATATTTTACGCTTTCGTCCACTCGGCAACATAATCTTTAAATTACTGAAGTAGTGCAGACAGAGAAGCTTCTCTAGAGTTGTCAATTTTTTAACCCGATGGATAGGCTCCGTTAACGATGTCTCAAACAACGGTAGACACTCATGAGTGCGTATTATTTTGATAAATATGTACCACTAATACCAAGTGCAACGTTATTTTCGCCACTGTTTGTTGCTTTATTCATCAGCGCTTCGGCAGCGTATTGTTGCGTTTCGCCTGCGACACGTGGTTTTGCCGGCGCGACTGCGGCGGGGCGGCAGACATTTTGGCCCGATCGTCGTCGCCGCAACGCTCATCGCCAGGTGTTTCCAGGCGCGACTGCGGCGATGCGACCGCAAAGGATCACCCTCTCCTTCCAGTCATTGTGCCTGAACCAGGCGATGCGACAGCAGGGGCACCCTCTCCTTCCAGTCATTGTGCCCGAACCAGGCGATGCGAAAGCAGGGATCATCCTCTCATTACAGTCATTGTGCCCGACCGGCAGCGCTACGACAGGGTGCTACGACATTGTGCTCGACATGGTGCTACGGCAGCGCTACGACAGTGTGCGTTACCATTAGCCCATTGTACATTCACGTGCTCGTCTTTTGAGGGGTTCCTTCTTGCCCTCAACTGCGAGAGTATAAAAACAGCTGCCCCCGGACGCCAAAAGGAGGGCTCCGATTTCTTCTGTTGAGTGAAGTGCTCTCCCGTCTCTCTACTTCGGTCAAACCTGACCGCCAACTCTTTGCGATGTTAAAATAAACAAGTTGTTTCGTTGTTACCAGTCGACTCATGCTTTGCCGGGACCTTCGGATGCTTCCAGTTGTACCCCAGGCCGCCAGGCCAACGCTACCCTTGGGGCTTGCGACCCAGGTACAACCACGGGCGTCAGCGCCGAGTTCCCAACAGATCGTACCAGCGGTGCGATCCAAACATCTGGTTGGCAGCGGTGAGATCGCCTCCGACTCCAAACAACTGTCTGCCAGCGGTGAGATCGCGACAACGGAGGCCAGCAGCGAAGAGATGCAGTTGACTGTATGCTGAGCAGCTCATCGACGATCCGGGAGCAGTGCAACGAGCCCTGTGTGATGACTGGTTGCCTGCAGCGGAACGACTGCGCTGGACTCTTGGCTGCGAGGTTTGGTGAGTGCGGGACTTTCTTCTTCTGAGCTTTGCCAGGCTTTTTGTTAGTGTCAGAAACAGAGCTGGTAATTGTGGTTGTCGTTGCTGCCGGGTTAGTTTGCGGCAAGACAATAGTAAGCAGTAGAGAAAGCAGCATTCAGAGCAGCCATGGATTTGAAGTCGTTGCGCAAACCGAAATTGTTGGAGCTTGCAAGAGAGTTGGGTCTGGATGTCTCAGACAAACTAAGAAAACCTGAACTGCTAAAGGCTATTCTTGAGTTAGAGGCTGAGGATGACGAGCTGTCGGAATGCCTTGAGACTATTGAGGAGAGGTCAAAAAGACAGGAGCGCGAACTTAAAGAGCAAAAAGAGAAACAGGAGCGCGAACTTAAAGAGCAAAAAGAGAGACAGGAGCGCGAACTTAAAGAACAGAAAGAAAAAGAAGAGCGTGAACGTAAAGAACAGAAAGAGCGAGAAGCAGGGGTTCTCTCGGGAAACGTGGCCACAGCGCTTGCTCACTTTGTTACCCGGCGAGGCGGCCGACGTAGTCGCTCGCTTGGATAGAGAGGAAGCAGAGGATTTCGACAAAGTAAAATCGAGTCTGCTAAAAAAGTACCGGCTGTCTGCGGAGGCGTTCCGTCGGAAGTTTCGGGAAAATGAGAAAGGCAGAAGTGAGTCATATACAGAGTTTGCGTATAGGCTTATGTCGAACATGCAGGAGTGGCTCAAAGAAGAGAAAGCGTTTGGTGACCACGATAAAGTTCTGCAGTGTTTCGGGCTAGAACAGTTTTATAGTCGGTTACCTGAGAACGTGAGATACTGGGTCTTGGATAGGCCAGACGTTTGTACGGTGGCTAAAGCCGCTGAGCTAGCCGAGGAGTTTGTGACGCGTCGGGCTCGCGGAGCTAAGGACGGTCAAAAGGGTGAATTTGGCTCGAAGTTTGAGAGGCCGAAGTTCACACCCATGAGAGCAAAGGGGAACACGCGTAGTGCGGATGCGAGTGGAAGCAGTGCGACCGAACATAAGGAGACGGCGGCAGCCGAAGCCGAACGCAGAAAGCGGTTCGAGATGAGGCAAGCGCGCGTTTGTTATACGTGCCAGAAGCCGGGTCACTTTTCGGCGCAGTGTCCGGAAACAACACCAAAAGTTGTGTTTTTTTCAATAGGCAGCACTGACGAGAACATGAAGCTTCTCGAGCCTTACATGCGAGACCTCCTCGTGAACGGGAAAGAGTGCCGAGTGCTTCGCGATTCCGCAGCTACGATGGATGTAGTTCACCCGTCTTACGTAGAACCCCATATGTTCACGGGCGAGTGCGCGTGGATCAAGCAAGCCGTGGAAGCTCATAGCGTGTGTCTGCAGGTAGCAAAGGTGCTTATTGAAGGACCTTTCGGAGCGCTTGAGACGGAGGCGGCAGTGTCATCTATGCTGCCCCCCCAGTACCCGTACCTATTTTCAAACAGGTCCGATCACCTCCTGCGCGAGAAGGGGCTTCTGTTTGGTGAAGCTAGTGTTCAGGCCTTAACCAGATCGAAGGTTCGGGAGCTCGCTGCAAAGGCGGTAGTTGCGGGGCCGACGTTATCAAACAACGAAAAAGGGTCAGAGGCGCAGCAAGCTGATATTCAGAGCACGCCCGAACTGAATAAACTTGAGTCTGTAACGTTAAAGGCGCCAGATACTGGAGAGGAAACGCCCGACACGGGAAAGTTAGAAGAGCTATCTACTGATTTGCTCATCGCGCCTACGTCAGACGGACTTGATAGGTTGCTAAAAGTCAGCCGGTCGGCTTTGATAGCCGAGCAAAAGAAGGATGGTAGCCTAGAAAACATACGCTGCAATGTCAAAGAAGGTATCGCCAGGAAAACTGCGCGTTTTGTGGAAAGAGGTGGAGTCCTGTACCGGAAGTATCTAGACCGCAGAGGAGTGGAGTTCGATCAGCTGATCGTTCCACAATGCTATCGTCAGGATCTGTTGCGCTTGACGCATGGGGGTTCGTGGTCCGGACACCTAGGAGTTAAGAAAACTAAGGACCGTCTCTTGCAAGAGTACTATTGGCCAGGGTGTTTTCGGGACGCAGACCATTTCGTGAGGACATGTGACACTTGTCAGCGGGTGGGCAAACCAGGGGACAAATCGAGGGCGCCGTTGAAATTGGTACCTATCATTACGGGGCCTTTTAGACGGCTCGTTATTGATACTGTGGGACCTCTGCCGGTAACAGCCACGGGGTACAGACACATTTTGACTGTGATCTGCCCAGCGACAAAGTTCCCTGAAGCAGTGCCGCTTAAAGAACTCAGCTCAGTTCAGATAGTTAATGCACTACTGTCCATATTTGCGCGAGTTGGTTTCCCTGCGGAAATCCAATCAGATCAGGGCACAGTGTTTACTAGCGCTTTGACGACAACTTTTCTCGAAAGGTGTGGGGTAAAGCTGTTACACAGCTCAGTGTACCACCCACAGTCGAATTCCGTTGAGAAGCTCCACTCCGTCATGAAGCGCGTGTTGAGAGCGTTGTGTTTTGAACATCGAACTGACTGGGAGCTGTGTCTGCCTGGGGTGATGTTTGCTTTAAGGACCGCGCCGCATGCGGCTACGGGGTTTTCGCCAGCTGAACTGGTGTACGGTCGCTCGCTTCGATCTCCGCTTCGCATGCTTCGAGAATCGTGGGAAGGTAGGGGCGACGACCCAGTCGTGGTAGAGTACGTACTTAAGCTCCTCGAACGCTTAAGAAGGGCACAGGAGTTTTCAGGTGAAGCAATGACAAAGGCCCAGCAGAGGGCCAAGGTTTATTATGATCGGACAGCCAGGGCCCGTCGTTTTGAGGTGGGCGATGAGGTCATGATATTGCGCACATCGCTAAACAACAAACTAGACGTGCAGTGGGAGGGCCCAGCACGAATTGTTCAGAAACTGTCGGACGTTAACTACGTGGTAAGTCTGCCAGGAAAGCGGAAAGCACAGCAAGTTTACCACTGTAATCTGCTCAAACCTTATAGACAAAGGGAAGCAGTGGTGTGCATGATGGTAAACGTTCCTGAAGAGCTTCCGGTCGAGCTTCCGGGACTAGGCTCAGTGACGAACAGGGAAGACACCGGTCAAGTCATTAGTGACCTTATCAGTAAAGCACCGCTGTCGCCCGAGCAGAAAACCGAACTACACCAGCTATTACAAGAGTTTCAAGGTCTGTTCTCTGAGAGGCCTGGTAGGACTTCTGTACTTACTCATGATATAGAACTTACCTCCACAGAGCCAGTACGATCCAAGGCGTATCGGGTGTCACCCCGCCAGAGCGATATTATGGAGGCTGAGGTAAAGAAAATGCTACAGCTCGGTGTTATTGAGGCAGGTGAGAGTGATTATACCTCCCCTTTGATTTTAGTTGAGGTACCGGGCAAGGAACCTCGTCCTTGCGTCGACTACCGCAGGCTTAATTCCATCACTAAGGATCAAATTTATCCGATCCCTAACATCGAGGAGCGCCTTGAGAAAGTTAGTAGCGCTCAGTTTATTTCCACCCTAGATCTTGTCAGGGGTTATTGGCAGGTTCCACTTACAGAAGAGGCTAGTAGGTATGCGGCGTTCATTTCACCAATGGGAACATTCCGTCCTAAAGTGTTGAGTTTTGGTTTGAAGAACGCGCCATACTGTTTTTCAAGTCTCATGGATAAAGTGTTGCGGGGACAGCAAGAATTCGCTTTACCGTATCTAGACGACGTAGCGATATTCTCCGCATCCTGGTCTGAGCATATGGCACACTTGCGGGCAGTGCTAACCCGCCTGCGCGAAGCGGGCTTGACAGTCAAGGCTCCTAAGTGCCAGTTAGCACAGGCCGAGGTTGTCTACCTCGGTCACGTGATTGGTCAGGGTCGTCGCCGCCCCTCTGAAATAAAAGTGGCCGCTGTGCGAGACTTTCCGCAACCGCGCACCAAGACCGATATTCGGTCGTTCTTGGGTGTCGCCGGCTACTATCAGAGGTACATCCCTAGGTACTCTGATATCGCGGCTCCCCTGACGGATGCTCTAAGAAAAACAGAGCCTCAAACAGTCGTCTGGGACGAGACAAAGGAAAGAGCTTTTAGCGCCCTAAAGAGTGCCCTAACAAACCAGCCTGTGCTACGATCGCCAGACTATACAAAAGGGTTCGTTGTTCAGTGCGATGCTAGTGAGCGAGGCATGGGCGTTGTACTGTGCCAACGGGAAAATGGAGAAGTAGAACACCCCGTCCTGTATGCTAGTCGTAAGCTGTCCAGTCGTGAGCAGGCGTATAGCGCCACCGAGAAAGAGTGTGCGTGTCTCGTGTGGGCCGTTCAGAAATTGTCATGCTATCTAGCCGGCTCGAGGTTTATCATTGAGACGGATCACTGCCCTCTCCAATGGCTGCAGACCATCTCTCCCAAAAATGGCCGCCTCCTGCGCTGGAGCCTCGCTTTACAACAATATTCCTTTGAGGTGCGTTACAAAAAGGGGAGTCTCAACGGTAACGCCGATGGCTTAAGTCGAAGCCCCTAACGTAGGAATCAGCCTCAAAATTGTTTGTTACTGATGTTTTTCTTCCTGAGGCAGGATTTTTTTTAACATATTGCTTTTGTTTAGTGTTTCAAAGTGATGATATGCTTTCTAGTGCAATTTTTCAATTTGTGGACGCGTTCTGAGTGATGCTAGACTACTGTAAGGAACTAGGCAGTGGTATAAAAAGGGGAAAGAGCCTGGCAGGGCTTAGTGAGGGTTGTGCCGTGCTTGCTGACTGAGCGGTTGAGTTTCAGCGTAGTTCTAACGCTTGCCGGGAACGAGAACAAAAATGTGAACTCTCCCGAAGTCACTTTGCAGTGTCCCGTGCGAACCTGAACGAGAGAACGAGGCCTTCTCTGTGCGCTGCGCTCAAGAAACGTCGAGGGACGCCCGACTTCGGTTATGAGCATCATCGAGCGACATGCCTCCGGACAGCGGATGCAGTCCCCTGTCCATCGGGATCTCCTTCCCCCGGCGGGGCGGTCTGTTGCGTTTCGCCTGCGACACGTGGTTTTGCCGGCGCGACTGCGGCGGGGCGGCAGACATTTTGGCCCGATCGTCGTCGCCGCAACGCTCATCGCCAGGTGTTTCCAGGCGCGACTGCGGCGATGCGACCGCAAAGGATCACCCTCTCCTTCCAGTCATTGTGCCTGAACCAGGCGATGCGACAGCAGGGGCACCCTCTCCTTCCAGTCATTGTGCCCGAACCAGGCGATGCGAAAGCAGGGATCATCCTCTCATTACAGTCATTGTGCCCGACCGGCAGCGCTACGACAGGGTGCTACGACATTGTGCTCGACATGGTGCTACGGCAGCGCTACGACAGTGTGCGTCACCATTAGCCCATTGTACATTCACGTGCTCGTCTTTTGAGGGGTTCCTTCTTGCCCTCAACTGCGAGAGTATAAAAACAGCTGCCCCCGGACGCCAAAAGGAGGGCTCCGATTTCTTCTGTTGAGTGAAGTGCTCTCCCGTCTCTCTACTTCGGTCAAACCTGACCGCCAACTCTTTGCGATGTTAAAATAAACAAGTTGTTTCGTTGTTACCAGTCGACTCATGCTTTGCCGGGACCTTCGGATGCTTCCAGTTGTACCCCAGGCCGCCAGGCCAACGCTACCCTTGGGGCTTGCGACCCAGGTACAACCACGGGCGTCAGCGCCGAGTTCCCAACAGATCGTACCAGCGGTGCGATCCAAACAGTATGTATAAATCATTATGAGCAATCTTGCCCGTCGTATGGGCTTTTCACTCACGTAACAGCACGCAGTCTATTCCAGGCCGACTTTCGACCGCAGCTTGACTATCTTTCTAATTACTTACACTCTAAACACCACCTGTCCAAGTGCCCTGATTTATTATTGTGTCATATTACGAAACACTCCACGCTACTGTGCAGCACTATAAATAAAGTGGGGAAAAAATGTACAGTAAACTGAACGATGAAATGGCCGAAAATCAGTTCATTTTTAGCTGTAATGAAAAAGTTAAATGTAGACGTTCCCGCTATTCTAAAGCTCTCTACTATTAGAAATTATATTACAGCCCTTACACGCTTTTTCATTTTGAAGTGCCAAGGCTGTGATTGATTAAAATGCACTCGTGTATGATTGCGACAGTGGAAGGGCTGCTAGTGTCGACAGCACTACGAGAAACACTCCGCATAAGTTTTGGTGGTACGTCGATCCGCCATTTTCTGGTTTTCGGTCAGTATACTTTGTCTTCCGTAACGGTGTACTACCGTGCTTCTTTGTCTTTGCTGTGGTCGAACTTGTCACTGGAACCTCCTGGGCATCCCTGAAATGATGAAAATAAAAATAACCAAGATGACATAAATTTTATTGAAATATTGCACCAGATTTTACACGTGCGCGTACTAGGCAGCAACTGCTTTCCGATGTAATTGTAATTGTAAAGTGTGACAATGATATAACACGGGAAATTGTGCAAAGAGTAAAGTTGGTCGTAAAACCCTGTGAAGGTATCCGCTCTTTACCTGAATAAGTAACTTCAGGATCATGATAACGAAGTAGATTTGGGAGCAAATTAAAACTTCCTTCTGCTATCAAACATCGGATGGTCATGGCATTGTCGGTTAAGCATTTGTGTCAGTGCTGGGCGGTTCAATTCCATCTCAGATTTATTTTTTTCACTGAAGCGAAATAAAAAGTCAGAACAAAGTCTTCGCTCGAGGTCGTTTTTAGAGCGCAGGTCTTAGGCGCCCATTCCTGTGGCGAGCGTCGGTGTTGTCCCTCGTCACCGAGCGAATGAGTACAGCGAAATACGAAAGCGCACGCGTAGCGTAGCGGGAGATGAAAGAGGAGAGCGCAAGAAAAGCGGAGTAAGAGGCTACAGTGAAAGCATGAGGCGGAAAGCGGGGGAGGTGAGTATGGCGAAAGGGTGAGGCATACTCCACGCACGAGATTGCGAGATGGCGCCATAGCATTTGTGATCTGATTGTATGCGCGAGGCGAATGGTATAGCACTTTCTGGAAGTCGCGAAGGCACCAGCGATTACACTGGAACCTTCGACGAGCCATGTATAAGATCCTTCGCGCTTGACCCGCAGATCAGATTATTGACGATCTCCGACTCTGCTCGTCGCCATCGTTGTGCTTGAGCGTTACTACTTGTGTTGCAATGCTTCGCTCCCAGCGCAGACGATCTGCCCCAGCGCAGCGTGCCGCGCGAGGCAGATCGTCTGCGCCAGCCAGTATTTCACGGAATGAAAACACGTATAGAGCTGCGTTCAAATTTCGCTTTAGGGAGTGCTCTAGTCGTCGATGAATTTTTAATAAAAATCAGCATTTGGCAGAGGTGGCACACCATGATTAATTAGGCCGCTTTTATAAGACGTCATAATTTTTCGTGTTTCAAGCGAGTGAGCTCGTTAAGAAGCTTCACCGGCTTTTAGGCTCCAACATCCGGATATCAATGCACGGCGAACTCCAAGTAAGCGTGTGACAATTTGTGGCATATATTGCACAAAGAGACATTTCTAAAGTATCTACTGTATCTGCGATGGCGTGCCTGTACCTCCGTTGACAAATAAAGAGACGTTTATGCCGCTTGCTCATCGATGCTTTAAGAGCGATAACTTCGCCGTTTACTAAACTGTTACATCGCTCAAACCATTGTTGCCATTTCCACTTGTTGTGATAAGTACTGGCCTGAAAAGGAGGCGCAACTTCAAATGCTACGGCACGTAACACTCATAAAACTGCCTTCCTCTTTGTTGATAACGCTTTGTATCAGCTGTCAGTAACTCTGACTGAATGTCTGCAGATAGTTCAGTAGCACGAAATTAAAAAGATTAAATAGCCATGGCAAAAAAGCAAATATTTATTTTCGCGAGAGAATCAGTGTGCGAGACTTCACATCTTGGCAGGACTAGTACCGTTTTTGGAAATCGAAGCTAACAGAATACTTTTCTTGTAATAAGCATGCGACCCGAACAATATATAGGTGTCGCATGTTTTACACCATGTCTATCTCCATATGGAAGGTTCACTGCACGTAAAAAAAACCTAATTTACAGTGCCCCGTCTCTCAAGCCGCGCTGCTACCATGCGCTTGCCCGTACGTACGAGGATAAGTAATCATCGGCGAGCCATAGTGTACTGTGATAGCAGGATGAGCGCTGAGTACGATACCGCATTTCCTTTAAAGTGATAAATGCAGAATGCACTGAACTTGCGACATGCTAAATGACACATTCACTCAGCAAAGTGCCTTGCTAAAAATGAGGAAACATATAATCTCGATCTGGCTGGTGAAACGGCCTGATCAAAACAAGTACAGATGCCAAAAAGCCATTCCGTCGCACTTACTTCCTGTAGAAAATTGGCCTCCAAATGGCACAGCGGTCTGTTTTCATGTCGTTGACGATGGTGAAGTTTTCTGGCCTAAGAACAACCATCTGACGCTTGTCAGCCCCGTATAGGGGCCAGATCACGCCGGCCCGTGGAATCGTCGGTTTCCTGGAGAGATTACATATCTTGAAGTCCCACGCTAATTGGCTTGGAGAGCAATAAGACGTATAAGTGCGAGTGCATGGGCGCAGTTATTTAGTTTACGACACCTCGAATGTTTGAAGAACAAATGCATCGTTTAACTTTATGCAGTCGGACTCTGTTCTAGCTTACAAATAGTGTGCAATAGAATCTTAACGAAGGATGTATTCGCTGCTAGAAACTATACGCGAGCCCTGTCCTTCAAAGTTTTGTTCGTGTAAAGGAAGACATATATGGTTTTCATCTGAAGTTATTGTATTCATGTGAAACAAAGTCTGAAAGGCTGTGATGAGTAACATATAATTGGGCGTATTGTTATTCTCAAACATTATTTTAACCTTATTCAGCATTATGGTATGGACGTATTTATCTATGTCTCTGGAGGCAGTGCAACATATCGTTCAAAATTGAATAAACAATGAAAGCATCCATGCTTACCCTGTTCGTACAAAGGCGCCCCAAGCACTGACGACATCCTTCATAAACTGCTCTTCCTCGCTTGTGTAGTCCTGAGTGGCCAAGTACTTCTTTCCCAACGAGCCGAGAACATCGGTGTAACGGCTTTTGTCTCTCAGGAACGGTAGTGATCCCATAGTATAAAAGAGGTCTTCCGTGTGTGCCACGCCCATCCATTTTGGGAAAAAGCTGTGCGTCGACTTGTAAGCGAACAAGTAACGGTGCGTCGGTATTCCCTGCTCCGCCGCGCTGTCAGCAAACAGCTGCGTAGGGCAGTTAAAAACAGCATCAGCGAAAATTTCGCAGATGATGTCTCGTACTTCGTTGTAGCTGTGCTCGACTTCATGTCCTCCGAAATAAGCGAGCACTAGTTCTTTTGCCGTGGACACAGGAATGTTCATAGCCTGAGATATGACGACTGTCACAACAGTTCTGTACTGCGTGGCCAATATTTCGGAAGCGTGAGGAAATGAGTCGGAGAGGAAGCTAAAAAACATTGTTCCTTCGTCAGTGGTGGTTCCCAGTAGCACGTCTTCAACGTGCAGTTGTTTCCACGGTTCTGGAGACAAAACAGAAAAGGGAAGGAATTCGTCCTTATCGAAGGGCGAAAAAATTTGCTGCAAGAAGTCGAGGTTTTCGACTTTTCGCATTATGAAGCTTGCATCGAGTTTACGAAGACAGCTGATGACCTGTTTACGCTGCTCGCTAAAGGTCATCTTAACGTCGTAGCAACCCAGCAAGACGGCGGTGTTGATAAATTTCCCTTCACCCCTGAAGAAAATGTTCAGCACCATGGAAAGCGGGGAGCCACTCTGTGTGATTATTCTCGTGAAAAGTCCCTTGCTTCGCGGAGACGCGGCGTGCAGAGCCACCGACGTCGCCCCCGCACTCTGTCCGCCGATGGTCACTTGTCGGGGATCACCTCCGAAGCTTGCAATGTTGTCACGCACCCACTCGAGTACCATGTGCTGGTCCCAGAGGCCCACATTACTCGGCATATCCGGCGTCTCGAGGGATAAGAATCCGAAGATTCCCAGGCGGTAATTGAACGTCACGAAGACGACTTCTGTCAGCGCCACGAAGTTCGCCGGATCGTAGACTAGCAGCGCCGAGTCACCCCACTGGAAGGCGCCTCCGTGAAAATACACGAAAACTGGAAGAAGTTCATTCGTGCAGTTTCGATGCTCCCGACAACCAGGCTGCGATGGCTTCCACACGTTAACATACAGGCAGTCTTCAGATGCCTTGGTGTAGTTCAACTTGGTCAGTCCAAGTATGGGAACTGGCACCTGATGACAAGGCGTTGGCTTCGTCGTCGCGTTGTAGATGCCATCCCACGGTGAGACTGGTCTAGGCTTTTTAAATCGGAGCTCTCCGACGGGTGGCTGAGCATACGGTATCCCAATATAGGCGTCCACAATTTTACCTGCGAGCTCGAATTGCAGACCCGACACGAGACCGGAGCCTATTCGAACTACAGGAGCGGCATTGTGCGCCGTGGTCTTTGACAGCAACGCGAAACAAACACAATCGACTGCAACCACAAAAACAATAAGCTTGTGGATGCTACTCCTCACAAATTGCGCCGTAGAAATGTGCCACATGCTTACATCGACTATCTGACTGGTCTTGACCACGCAGAAAGCTCTTCTTTTCTGAGGATATGTCCACGGGCGCTATTAAGCTAGACGACGTCAAAAAAAGAAAGTTGGCATCAACCTCGTAGCGACTTACTTCTGCAGACTAAGAACGTAATGTTTCCTACCATCTTTATTACGTCCTCTTGAAATAAGTCTTGAGTGGGCGAAGAACGTGCTTGTTTTGTTGATGCTTTTCTCGGAGAGGTAGTTGTGTATTTTTATTCCGGCAAAGAGAGGATCAGTGACCTTCGCGCATCTGCCAGGTACCGGAGAACATGCATTATCGGCGCGAAAAGGTCACCAGCTTCAAATGCAAATAGGCCTCGTTTGAGCATTTACCGCGCCATTATAACGCAGGAAGGCTAACTTTTTATTTAGAGAGGGGACTTAAACGGGGGCCTTACGTAGGATCCGCGTTTGATACAGCCGTATGTGTTTCCATTAATATAAGAGCAGGCACGTGAATGTCTAGTTGCCGCTTTTGTCCATTCATTTTTTTTTTGTTCGCGGTTCACTTCCCCCCTTTCAATTTCAAACCTACTGAATATTCATCACTACGGTCATCTCAGCGCACAGCGTGTTAGCCCGGTTACTACTACTCGTATTTATTTCCTTGTCTGTCGGCTCTCTCCACGTTGTCTTTTATGGTCTTAACTTGCATCTCAATATGAGCAGCAAGAGTATTATCTTGGCATAAAAAATAATCAAATGGAACCTTATTTTTCGAACTACAAGAAATAAAAAAGTCAGCGCACATGTATTTAAAAACAGTGTGAATAATTCGTAATGGAAATGAATGTGACTTTAAGTTCTGCTTGACGCAAATTGTAAGAATGCTGATTTCTGCGATAATACTCGTATACAGTAGCCCTACCAAACTCTACTGCACATATTTGACAACATGTGTAGAATCGCAAAGCTTTTGTTGACGGACGTATTCCAGCGGACGTACGGACGTAACCAGCGTTTTTACTAGACGGTAGGCTAGGTGGATCACGAGAAGGCGATATATGTTGATTGACGTGTGCAGTTCTAGGCAAAATTAAACGAAATGTTTGAAAGCTTGAGAGACGCTTAATTAGTTAAATAGCGATAGGAAATGCACACTGACTTTATGTGAAAAATGCACAAAATAAGTATACGAGCAATATAGCGATGGCTCATTCACAACGTGGCAGAGGAGTGTGCTAACAGTGCCGTTTCTATATATGATGCACACATTAAATCATGCAAGTCAATTTAACGGCAAACATTCTTCTCTAACTTTCATCGTCTGCGGCAAAAATAGTTAGGGAATGTGATAAAAGCACGATGTGGTAAACTCGGCAGAAGAAAAACTCTTAATTCACTAATCTCTCAGCCCTTTTCGCTTACACCTTCGTCTTTATAGCGCTTTCATAGAACCATGAATGTGCCGGCGCTGCGAGAAGCTAATCGAGAAACTGCGTGCTAGAGTTGCACAATTTCTTTTAACATTCTTTTTAGACATGTTAATGTTAGATCGAGCTATTCATTAATGATTTTGCCATCTATACATGATGCGCACTATTTTAATGTGCAAAGTGTGCGACCTTATTATTATTATTATTATTATTATTATTATTATTATTATTATTATTATTATTATTATTATTATTATTTCGCTTTAGATGAGTGCGCATAATATTTGTGGACTAAAACCGTTATTATACCAGTAAAAGTCTCCTTGGATAGATCTTATGGTTTCGAAAGGTCGACATAGAAAACATGAACACAAAAAGAATGAGAAAGAACGCCCACACCACTCAGCTTTCTGCTGTCACAAGTAATTCACAGGGATATCCGAATCTTCCGCGTATTCGGTGATCCACGAAGTCATTGTTTGTAGTCGCAGCTGCCAGTAGGGAGAAAGACTACAAATCAGAGTGCCGAGAAAAAGCCCGCCAGATGCCGCTATTGTAGATAAGTAAATGTAGGGCTGTGCGTCGCGAGACGTGAAGCAACCGCCGTGCTCTGCTCCTGCAGTGTTCCCGTGGCTTTTTCCTCAGGCTCGCTCACAGTCGTGCCTTTACCACCAGCCGTTGTCAGCTAGCAAATGGACCATTCATCACGCTACGGTTCAGACATGTAGCGAGGTAACGTAAATGCGTTTGACTCGGTACAGGGCATCGAACCAATGCTCTTGCATGATCAAAGCTAGCATTCGAACCACTACGCTAAAGCCGCTTTGCGCAAGCGACTTGCATAATACATACATTACTTGCGGCATTGCGCCTCCACTAACTGTCTTTATTTTCTCGTTCATTTTTGTGATGACCATGAGGATATTCTGGTTTTCCACCTGGCTCATCTCGTGCACCACACCACAGCTTTGGTAGAGACGCGGCGCCTGAAATGCTGGTCCACCTACAGCGCGAGACGGTCTGCGAGCACGCAAAAAAAAAAAAAAACCCAGCACGCAAAAAAAAAAAAAACGATCTCGCGAGAAATAAACGACTCATTAAATCATTGAAGGCCACCTCGCAGTGGACTTGATAATCAAGTGTGTCTTCTCTTGCCAATGGGTTGCACTGCGGAGAGTGCGCGTCAAATCTGATTATACACGCAAGTGTGTGCGTGTGTATGTGTATGTTGTGCTTACGCGCGCGCGCTCGTGCGCGTGTTTGACAAAGTTGTAAAGGTTTTGATGAATAGAAAGTCGGTGAAGTTAGCAGGAAATCTTATCTCTAGCCTGCTACAAGTCATAGCGCAAGAGAGTGGAAGATGGCAGGTAACCATGCCAATGGTGCAAGCTGCTGGCTGCTTCTTCACATCCGGAAGTACCCTTTTTGCATGGTCCTCGCAGTTTCTTGCGGCCTATGAGGAGACACTGAAATTCTTCGAGTGTTCCAAAAAGAAAAAGAAAGGAAAAGCTGGGCGTTTTCTGCAGTTCACGGGGAGTGTTCAAATATATCTAACGATTGGAAGCTCATATGAGCTGTTCGTATAGTAATTGAGTTTTGAAATAAGGAGTCTCTGGAGTCTTGAGATATTGTTTTGCTTCTTGTAGTACCTTTCTTGCAGTTAAGAAAAATATAGTCAGCTACCTTAGTCTGCAAGTAAAGAATTGAGAGACAAATGGCACTTTGTTTACCTCACAATAGAGAGACAGAGCAAAAACAAACGCTCGTTATTTATAGTATAAGGTCATTCCAAAGGGACATGTTTACTTCTGTAAGTCAGAACGATGCAGGCGGGCGCACCAGCGTGTGTGCCAGAAAGTCTAAAAAGTATTGCGGAAACTTGGTGAAGACATTCGGCATATCTGTAACCGGCATTGTGAAACATCGTTCCAGCGCAGAATTGAACATGGACGAGAAGAGAAGAACAACACGAACGCCGGTTTTCGGCGTTCCGGCGTTCGGTTTCCGGTCTCCGGCTCTTTGTTTCCGTGTCCTTCTCTTCACGTCCGTGTTCAATTGTGCGTTGGAACGATGTTTCATAATGCCAGTCATAACCAACTAGCCCAGCTGTCCATACTTATCTGTAACCGACCAATATGTCATTAAAAACACGCAGTGGTTGTTTCTCCAATGTTGAGCGAACAATGGAACCAGGGTGTGGCCGGTGCACTTTTAACGGCACCCCAAGCACCATTTCTGCGGCTGAATTGCTTTAGGACATGCTACAGCTGCAAAAATAGCTGATGAAAATGTAGCGCAAAAAATTTTCGTTGCATAGGCAACATTACAAAAAATTAAATGGTGATAAAAGTGAATGCGCCTGCAGAAATACACAGGTACTTTTTCCTGTCAACTTAAACGTTTAGTGGGTTATTTGTGTGTTCTTCAAAACGAGGTTAAAATATGAAAAAAGAAGTCTGATCAAAGAGCATGCGCTTTCAGTTATTCCGAATTGGATTTCTTTATGTGCTGGATTTACATTTGGCGCGTTCATGCAAATAAGATTTCATGCTTCAGTGCGATTTCATTTCTTGAACCCAAGTTTACGGAATCACGCTGGTCGCAAACACTTTTCGTGGCTTAACTCTACGTCGCTCATACGCCATGTTGATAAGCCGAGACGCAACCTGAGAGATCCAAATGGAGGTATATGATGCCACGTTCATACCTTGAGTAGTGGTGATGGAAAGTATGCAGTAGGAATGAAAGGACTCTTTTGTGTTCATGTAGAGATTCGTGCACGGTGTGCAGTAAGACTGTTGTACAGTACCATCAAGACAGAGGATCCTGTTGCTTAAGACAACATTTCTTCTTTATGAAGCCTCTGACTGCTTTTATCAAATAAGTCGATGGCACTGTGGCCTCAGCTTGATAGAAGCATAATTGAGAATTTCCGAGTTAAAGAAGATACATATGCAAGAACCATTCAAGTTGATTATCTAGAGAAAGAGAAAAAGAAGCGAGAGAGAGAGAGAGAGGAATGCGGCGAATCTGTGCACATGCACGGACAGCACTACGTCAGTCAAACTGGCTTGCACGATCGAGTTTTTCCCGTGAAGCACGAAAGCGCCTTCGCTGCCTTCTAGGACAATTATCTATTATCTAAGTAACCGAGCGTATCTCTGGCCAAGATGATATATCGGTTCAACTTCATGGGTCCCTGAAATGCATCGGCAAGACTAACAAGGCCATGAAGATGGCATGCTTAGTATTTTAATGGTGTTTCTTTGTATGAATAAAGTATAATTTCGTGGTGTGTAACGCTTGTGGACGAGGCAAGCTTTCTAACGGGCTAATAAATTATTGTGTTGTTATATCTAAAAGATTTTCTTAATTGTACTTTATACATTGTTAAAACGCACCAATTTCCGCTTGTCGTGCGCAGGGCGTGGAGCTCCGTGCACTACACACGGCTGCAAAACTTGACTGAGGTCTTCACAGCAGCGTACGCTGTCCGCGGACAATGACTTTTCACCAAGCCCGAGGGGTGCTTGAGGATACCTTTAAGGCCAGACCACACGCACGCTTGCTAGCTAACGCTCACTCCTGGCCGATCCTGTCTAGGCGCCTTGGAAGAGCTCGCTTCATACTGAGCTACGAAAGTTGGATGTGGCTACATTCCGTCGGTGAATCTGGTGCGGTACGAAAGCGGTTTACGGCACGTAGCACGGCCAGACGGGATCATATGAGCGCGAGCACGCACTAAAGCCCTGTCGTTAACAAAGAAAATGCCACACATACGCACTACAGTTGCATGTAGCCTCAGCCTGCTATATACCGAAGATGCCGCGGCCGCCGCGGTGTGTCGAAGCGAGTACACTGGCTTAGCTACCTGCGGCTCGGTGAGGACAAACGCTTTTGGCTACGTTTGGAGCGTCGTAGGCGCGAAAATCGGGCGTGGCGGCTTCTTCGTGAAGAACCAAAATCAAATTTTACCTTCGAGCCACAGTGATGTTCAGAAGGCGGAGCGTTGTGCACACGCCTCGCTCCTCCGTAGCCTTCACAGTGCAAGTTATTGAAGAAGGAGTGGGAGCACCGTGAAGGTTACGCCATCCTTGGCTGCCACCTTTGATTACCAATAACTCCGCTTTTGCTAAACGTATTCAAGTAGTTTTTTCCCCAAAGTGTTTCTGAAATGGTATGTTTTAACTGCAAATGCATTTCTCGACTCAGATAAAGAAGTGGTTCAGGGCGTCGTTAAGGGAACTGAGTATTTATTTGGTGTTCTCAATATCTATAACCTCATACACCATATGACAGGTCAGTCTTGTTTCTGGTAACATGGGTGCTCACAATTATTGAGGTACCTTCAGTAGCTACTGAAACTGTTAAAGGCTCCCTAAAGCGTAACCATAAATTTATTCCTGTAAGGCAGAAGTAGAGCTATTTTATCCACGTAGAAAATCCACGTAGTCATCCAATCCATAAAGATGTTAGGTGCCTCTTTTTACGAAACTATGAAATTTAGTAATGCAAAATATTTCATAAAGAAAGCAGTAATCAAGCGCTTTACACACAACGTAGGTGCTCGAATTTCCTGAAAATGTTTCATCACCTGCGAAGAGTCTGTTGTGCAGACTCAGCCGAATGCAGCAAACGATCGTGCGACACACGCAAGCGGAGTCGCTAGCGCATCCCGTGCTCTTGCACAAGATGTTCCCAACAGAGCATGACACTTCCTGCCAGTTTTGCAGACGATCAAAATGCACTCTAGCACACATCCTTGCAGAGTGCACTACGCTCATGAAGCCCCCACCATCGCTACCCCCCAACCTCCCCAGCTCCAGCCCACTCCCCCCCCCCCCCCCGAGCGATGGGAGACCTTGTTGTCAATCCCCGACCTACCGACCCAGCTAGCGCTGGCCAGGAACTGCTGGACGCATATGGGACCTGAGAAGAAGGTTCCACCCCACCTGGTGCCAGCGCGCACCAACCTTTGCTAAGGGCTCAGTATAAAAGTTTATTCTCTCTCTCTCTCTGATGTGCGGTCCTAGATTAACTGCGCAGCATTGTGCAGCTTTGCTGAAGGAACAAAAATGCTCGATTAGGCAGGAAAACTACAGGTCTTGGAACGGCATATAGATACTATGATCCGCACGTGTGTCATTTGCGTGGAGATTGACACAAGCAAAATAACATGCTAGTGGAGCTCAAGGATACGCAAGCACGAGCCCGAAATAATACGAAAACAAGGAAGACCGGCAATCGTCCTGTGGTCTTCCTTGTCTTCTTACTAGTTTTTGTTCTTGTTTCCAAACGATGGCTTCATTCTGCTTCTATTTCTGTATTCGTACAGTTGACTAAACTGTCGAATACTTTATTTAATATTCCACAGTTGCATTAGCCTCTTTTCTTTCATTCTCGGGAAAAAAATGTGCGAGGTTTTGTTCAGTGTTTGTTGTTGTGGTAAGCGAAAATCGCTCTAGGAGAACTCTAATACTGACCAGGTTGGTCACCAACAGGCATAATTACAAACTGCATCGCTAAAATTGAACATTTTCGTTTCTTAAACTTCGGTTCAATGCAATTTGAACGAAGATTTGGTATCTTTCAGTGGACTGTTGATAATGTGCTGAGCACTGTAAGTCCGACCACAGTGTGGGATGCCAGTCACTACGCTGATGTGCTCACATTTTGTATAGCCCAGTATTTCTCAAACTGTTCGATGTACGTGACTCCCTTGAGTGGTACCGAACCTACCATGACATCCCCCCCTCCCCCACTGCGCGCCACTTTCCTAAGTCTGTTGAAAATTTACTTTTTTCGGTGGCGCAGAGACATTTATATTTTAATTTATTTAAAATACATTAGCCAGGTCAGACCATGCATGCTTGTGTAACCAGTATTGATTAAATGATGTGTTTTAATGTAAGGCTGTATTTGTCTTTTTAGTGCTAAAAGAAGCGCAAAAATAACGGCGACAGAAGAGCGACAAATACACAGGACAAGCGCTGAACTAACAACTGATTGGTTTATTTCACACTTGAATAAATAAATGCAAGCAGTCCACCTGCGCGTGCACCTTCACGCTATTGGCATTCGCCACAACTCGCGGGGAGGCTGATTTCACAATTGTGCAGGTTGAGTGCTGAGACGGAAATGCAGTGTTCATGGTTTTTCTTTACGTGGAGAGCTTCAATGATTTCATGTGCTTTTAGATCCACGTGCCTGAAGATGGCATGCGTTCTTTCAAAAATGGTTTATAGCCACATTAACGACAATGTGCTGACAGATGTGATGAAGGTGTGCCGTTTAAGTTGTTGTGCTGGCATAACCTTTACCTAAGGCGGGCGCCATTGTGTCTAATTAACATTAGGGTGGTTGCTTGGGCTAGTTGGTAATTCATGATAAAAATAACGTACAGCGCGAAGGACAAGGACAGCGACAGACGACATACACAGCGCTGCCAAAACACTAGGACTTGCTGAGGAACAGGGGAAAGACGAAGGGAAAGGGCCCATTGTACTAGAAATGAAGTGAACTAGGGTGGTTGCTTGGGCTAGTTGGTAATTCATGATCAAAAATAACGTACAGTGCGAAGGACAAGGACAGCGACAGACGACATACACAGCGCTGTGTATGTCGTCTGGCGCTGTCCTTGTCCTTCGCGCTGTACGTTATTTTTGGTCTAATTAACATTCTTCCACACTATAGTGGAATGTTATAAAGAACACAAGTACATGTACCAATCGATTACAATGGATGCCTGCTTTCATCATGAAGATCAGCAAACTGCCCAGTTTTACACTCAATTGCTTTCTTTATTCGAGCAAATAAATAGCTTTGTATGTGTGGCTCAAGGGATGTCGCATGTCTGCTACAACACTCAACCTGTTCCTGGCCTTTCAGTGGATCACTAAAAGAGTCGAAAAACCACTATCAGGGAGTTAGGTTGATGAGAAAGGAAGGATAACCTTCTGGGCGAATTAGCTGATCCTATAGAAAGCGGAAAATATCTGAACTGTTGTTCTTGGAGCTCTTCGTAGCACGTCATCAGGAAGATCGCCCACAATGCTCACAGTGCTTCGGAAAGCAACGATATGCAACATGTGCAACGATATCATGGAAATAGTGTCTGAACTCTCTTTGGAGACTTGCCAAATGCTGCTTGAGGTCCTGTTGTAGCTCTTCTGCAAATGATTTTTCACCAAAGACCTCATCGGACGTTGGTAGGAAGCCACATTTCCGCTCTCGACCTTTTTCTCCTAAAGAGTTAGCTTATCCAGGAAAGCTTTGATGGCATCTGTCTGCATTGTGATGGTGGTATATGGGCCCTTAAATAAAACGGCATAGAAAAAGCAGGGGCACCGAGACTGAAAACTGATCTCTGCTCCAGTGAGAACAATGTACACACGTGGGCGTAAGTACACGGGCCACATGTCGCTTAAGAAAACTAAATTTCTTTGTAATTAACATTCATAAATGGAAATTTCGAGTGCACTAGAAAGCTCGCAATGCCAAGATTGGACTGCAGTCTTTAATTTCAAGTTGCTTTCACAGGCAGAGTAAAGAAATCGGCTTCATCGCGCAATCCCTGGTCCGTATATATACTTTTTCTCACGGGTATACATATTGTTGGACCTTGCAAGACACCCTACAAAAGGCTTATCACCCATTGGGGGAGTCGTGACCCGGAGTTTGAGAAACGCTGATATAACCTATTAGCCCTCTCTTCGGGCTCTGTATCGTGACGGAAATAGTACAAAGCGAACGTACAGTGCGCCTATGCTCGCTTGACCATGAACGCTGTCAAAGCGGATGGTTGTACCGTCGTGCCACAAGTGAGATCACAAGAAAGAGCAAGTTTGTTGGGGTTGATCTAAACAGCGTTATGCAATGATACTTTGAACCCGACAACTGCGCAGAATTGTCGGATGAGAATTTGCGCACGCTCGCATACATTGTTTAAGATAATGTGAGAAAGCTGAAGAAAGCTGAAGAAAGCTGAAGCTGAAGTTTGCACTGCAGTTTTATCATTCCTCGGTTATTTTTGAAATAAAAGGATATCTCATAATTTACTCTTGCGTCGCCTAAGCGAAATTTCGGATAAGCAAAACTATTGTGTATCTATTTTCAAGTTTGGCTTCGTTTAAGCAGAAGCTCATAGTATTTAGGGACTAAGTAGCTTTACTAGTTTATTGTCACGTATTTCATGTGGAACCGTAGATCTTATCCCTTGATCTACATTGCACCTTTCGAATTATTTTAACCGCTCTCAGGACCTTTTTTATACATAGTGCATATGCATTGTAAGTGCTCACATGTGTGTGCTTTCATGTTTTGCACTGACTTTACTTGTTCAATTAGAGTAATAGCAAAAGGTACAAGTGCCAGACCTTTCGAGGCTGTTGGTAACTCAAATATTTCCTGTAGTCTACTATTTGTTCTTGTAATTTCACACCTGCAATGCGTGATTTGTTGAATTTGTTGCTGTACAACTATTAAGTTTACTTTTCTTAGTACTCCTTACAATATATGAACATTCACAGCACCATTCACCGTATATGGCTCCTGCTGGACTTGAAATAGATTCAGAAAATCACAGTTTTCTTTCTGCAACATCTTTCATACTGAACCAACAAAACATTCTTTACAGGCTAGAAATCTGCATGAATTAATTATCGTTTGGTCGCCTAAAGAGAGGCTTTTGCATTTCTTCCGCAAAAGCGATATCGGTACTAAGTCATTTCCCTCTCCGTGATGCAATATGATTCAAGCCAGGTGGAAAGCGCTCGTGGTATTTTTATTGTACATCGCGCGTTTTATTAAGCAAGAAGTTCTAGGACAGAAAGTCATTGATGGCGCGAGAAAGGTTGCTTATTATGTACAATACAAGCTATTCTTCCTCTTCTGGTATCCCTTTGTTGCCTTCCGGTGCGGGAAAATTAAGCTATGTGATATTTTAACATTGCCATGTTCAGCCCACATTGCCATTACGTGATTTGCGACCAGAAGTTCATCATGTCGAGAGTAGACACACATTCTTTTGTAAGGTAGAAATATTTACTAGCACACTTTTTTCTTTCACGAGTATCTACAGTTACTTACCTGATCACAACATACCCTGCACCAAGGCACTTGACAAATGCGAGAGGGATTGCAAAAAGTGACTGCCTTCCAACATGAACTGCCCATAAAGTGTGCACGTATACCTTTTAATCGACTCTAACTATGGAATATTACTGAAGTTCCAGCATGACACAGTTTTGCACCACAGTTATATGATGATGCGTTATATAAAGTGGGCGTGACGTCCTAGTCGTTATTTTGTTGTTGTTGTTGTTAGATGTAGCAGATTTTTTAGAAATTGCCTGTGGCAGATAGCACAATTCTGATTTATCAGAGGTATCATTCGAAGAGGCGGACATTATTTTCACGCGAAATCAACATCCACTGTACAATTATCAACTATTATTACTGATTCACTTCTAGCTAAATATTTTACGGATATATTGCAATTGACAAATTATCATCATCATCATCAGCAGCAGCAGCAGCATGTGTTATGTCCACTGTAGGACGAAGGCCTCTCTGCGCGATTTCCAATTAGCCCTGTCCTTCGCCAACCGACTCCAACTAGCGCCTGCGAATTCATTAATTTCATCACCCCAGCTAGTCTTCTGCCGTCCTCGACAGCGCTTCCCTTCTCTTGGAACCTATCCTGTAACCCTAATGGTCCACCGGTTACCTAAACCGCGCATTACATGATCTGTCCAGCTCCATTTCTTCCCCTTAATGTCAATTAGAATATCGGCTATCCCCTTTTTCTCCCTGATCCACACCGCTCTCTTCCTGTCTCTTAACGTTACGCCTAACATTCTTCGTTCCAGCGCTCCTTGAGCGGTACTTAACTTGTTTTCCACCATCTTTATCAGCCTCCAAGTTTCTGCCCATATGTAAGCACTGGTAGAATGCATTACTTATACATCTTTGGTTTTAATGGTAATTGTAAGCTTCCAGTTAGGATCTGACAATGTCTGCCGAATACGCTCCAACCCATTTTTATTCTGTAAATTTCCTTCTCATCGTTAGGGTCCCCTGTGAGCAATTGACCTAGGTAAACATACTCCTTCACAGATTCTATAGGCTTACTGGCGATCTTGAACTCTTGTTCCCTTGGCCGGCTATTCATCATTATCTTTGTCTTCTGCATATTAATCTTCAGCCCCACTATTACATTCTCTCTGTTAAGGTCCTCAGTCATTTGTTCTAATTCTAATGCCCGACGGCCGCATCGTGGGCGCTCTGGACAGCCCATAGTTGCGTCCCGGCATCCGGACTCTTGATAGTGGAGAGCCACTTGTCCTCTTTTATTTGTTCTGTGCCTTGTAACGTGGGGCGACGCCAGAGCATATGGTCTAGGCTAGCGAAGTCATTGCAGTGCCTGCAAGAACTAGTGGCATAACTGTCGGGATAAAGCTTGTGGAATAAAGCCCGGCTGGCATACGAGCCTGTTTGCAATAATCTGAGGGTCAATGCCGACGCTCTATTTAACTTCTCGTGTGGAAGGGGAAAGTCTCTCCAGCAGAGATAAAACTGCTGCCTAATTTCATTGTATTGGGTCGGTTGATCTCTGTTCTTGACCACTGCGGGCAGGCGTTGGAGTTCTCCATGGTCGCGGAAAGCGAGACCTCGCGCCTTGGAGTGGGCCAGATCGTTGAGGCTTGTGGGGCCTCCTATGATGGATCCCATGTGAGCGGGGAACCACGTGAGAGTGCGGGTCGCGATGCTTTTGCCGTGAAAAAAAAAATAATTTTAAGAAATACAACACGAAACATTTCCTCTGACCACTGAGTGAGATTATCTTGGATCTTTCAAGCAGTGTTGACAACTTGCTCTTGACCCCAGCCACCATCATTGCGTCAGCAGTCACTCTCAAGAATGAAAACAAAAGAGTACATATACATCTTTTAAAGTACACCAGCGAAGTATCCACACCGGTCTTCAGCTGTGGAAAATTCTCGCGTCAAAAACAGATTAACAAACACGTTAAAAGCATGGATATCAACACGTCAGATGAGTGGCTTATCGCTGGAGACGCAGATGCGATGTTCCCTTTGCCAAGGCCCGATATTTTCTTCTTCGTCGACGTGCGCATACTTGGCTTGGTGGGCTTAGCGATGGTGCTCGGCGCGTTCCTAGTCTTTAAGGAGTCGTCGCTGAAACAGAGGATAGAATATTCGCATTAATTAGAAATGCATACTCTGCTTTCAAATTTTGTGACCAAAATTCTTTACTTAGCAACAACCTCATACAGTCCGAGTTGTAAAATTTCTCATTTCAGGAATAACATAAAAAGTGCAGACGATCAAACTGTTTATACCCTCTTAGTAAGTTCAGCCCTTTTTCCGACTTATTTAGTAGTACAAAATATATAAAGTCTGAACTTAAAATCTTAATGCTATGCCGATATAGGAATGCGCTTAAAGGATGAAAAGGTAGCGGTCCAAATTTATTGTAGTTTACAAGACGGCCACTACAATGTAGAAATTTTTATCCTAGAAACAGGTTAGTTCACGTTGTCAATAATTGAAATTTTGTAAACGAATGCTTTAGTTTAATAGGAATACTGAAGTTGCGAGAAAATATTTCGCATTTGATTACTTCGTTACAAATTGATTTTAAAAAAGTCGTGAACTTCTACTTTGCGAAAATTAGAACGTTAGCTACCAAGATAAATTGTTATTTCTATGAAAAAAAAAGTTATGTCGATCCAATGCACATTTCTGTATCTATTTGAAGCGATACTTTAATTAGAATGTTAATTGACATGTTGCAAACGTTTCATCTTCTGAAGCGTGTTTTGCAGCATAGCTATTACGTGCCTCTGAAAAACAGGAAAACTCCAACTCCAACGTGATCCAGGAGACCGCATATTACACTATCTATTGGATCGGCCCATTTCTGAACACGCCATCTCCGGCATAAGCTCAATTTACTATAGCACTATCTCAAAGGCCGGCCCATCTTACTCGGCCCATCTTAGCCGGTCTAGCAGAAGCTGTAGCAGAAAGTTGTACTTTGATAAAGGAATGATACGCTTGAAGGCGTACACTTGTTGCAGTGAAGATATTTCGGTTACGCTTGCCGTTTCATTGCGTAATTCGTAGAGAACAAGGGCGGCTTGCGCAGACATTTAATAACGAAAATAATAACAAATTTACGAACGCGTTCTTTTGCGGGCTAGGCATTGTCTATGAAACACACAGGAGCGCGTTCTAAAATTTGTTATTATTTTCCTTATTAAATGTTCATGCAAGCTCCTCCAGAGCCGGTTACCGGCATATCCGCAGGGGTAGCACATACAGGGCGAAATATAAGTCAATTCGTTATTTTGGTGCCGTCCTCTGTGTGAGCTATTCGGCCAGACAACGGCAGAAACACCCGGTAGCCAGGGTCAGTTAAATCCGGGACGGTTCGCTTTGAAACATTTCCCAGTTAGTATTCTGCGATTGCTACCGCTTTATTCCATGTGGAAAAGGAAAAGCCTTTTTGCCTAGCGAAGCAGGTAGCTGATTCCGGGCACACATCTTCTATTTTCAAGGGCACGGCTCAGCATTATATGTTGCGCCCCACTGTTAAAAAGAAAGCGCTAATTACTTTCATCTTAATCACGAATTGCTTTCTTTCTATATTTGGATAATTATTTCGTTTTGTTTACCTTTTGTAGAGCAGTGGTTTCCAAAACTTGCAACGTTCTCGCTTAATCTCTCGGACGACGGTGTAGTTGTTGGGCTTGAGCACGAGCATTTGGGGATTTTCTGTTGTGTACTCGGGCCAGTCGACATTCGAATGAGGAATGACCGGTTTCCTGCAGTTCGAAGTGAGAACATTCAAGTATCCGAGAGAGGCAAACAATCATCACATATGCGCAACTGCGCGCACCACTGGGCTACTAAAGTATGCAGAACCGCCTGGGTAACCTTCGGCGCTTGCAAGTGACTGCGTGTAATCAGAATCGCAAACATTGCTTCGGCAAGAAGCTACAAAGGCCGATGCACCAAAGTAGTTCGCGTTCACTGCTGAACAGTAGACGGCGCTGCGCACGCATAGAAGTCCCACTCTGGAAGCATCGTCATAGGTATTAAATAAAGCAAACTTAGCACGCGTAAGAAGTAAAAAATGGCACCATCCAATGGAATGGCACATAGGAAAGTACAGAAAATAGAGCTAAAAGCATAAACTTGAATATATTGAAGTGTCTCTGTAATTCATTATCACACCTTTGATTTACTGGCGTGCTGTCCGGAACACATAACACTACCAGGAAGTCTTGCAACGATGCCCACGAAGCTCTAAATAACAAGTACAGCAAATATGTATATGGCTAAGGCTCTATCTATGTTTATGAGCGTCAACAGTAAAAGGTCATACCCCCCTAAGCAAGCAAAGATGCAATGGCTCATCCCCCTCGTATTGCAGAGGCTACAAGCATTCACCAAAGTGAAGCGAAGAGTGCATACTTTCATTCGAATGACGCATGCAACGTACAGGACAGTGTACGTTTCAATAAAGGACAACCTCATCATCAGCAATGGCTCACACCACCGTAAGCAATTGTTCATACCCCCGTAAGGCCGAGGCTACAAGCGTTCAGCAAGCAAGGCTACAAGCACTCCGCCAATTTGCAAAAATAAGTTTAATATCTTTGGTCCAAATAGAACTCACACCACATATTAAACTGATAAGAAGAGATACTGCACTTTGACCCACGTCGGCCACGTCTGCGTTCGCACTGCCCTTTCTTTGTCGGCGTTTCAAGCGCTCGCGTATCTATCTTCCTTTCCTTCCGCTCTCCCGTGGTGCTGGTCCCGTCGAAACGTCACGCGTGTCTAGTTTCCTCCGTCTCCTCGGGGCCGCGGTCCCACCGTCCACGCGAATGTATATGAAAATCATGGTAAATCAGTTCGTACTTTGGTTCAAAATTCCCTGTCACCTCTGCGTCCTGTGCTAAACGGCTTCGCTGGTCATCCGTCTTCACAGTGTGGAATGGCTCATGATTTTTTCAGTTATTAATTCAGAAAAAGCAGTGGCGCATCTAGAGACACACGTCAAAGAGTCCAGGATGCACACACAAGAGTTTTGCATAGACATGCCTGTTCGTTCTAAAATCAAACGGTTATTCGCAATTTGTAAGCGTCATCAATTTCTTTTTTGTGTGTTCTTAAACAGCGCGCGTGCGCTTAACAACGTTATGAGTAGCAAGCCCCTATTGACCCTTTAAGGTTTACCTTTTTGTCTTCCGGTGCAAATGCAGCCGAAACGAAAGTGCGTGAAATGTGATTGATGTTCTTTGAAAATGAATTACGAAGATGAAGAAGAAAAACAGTTGAATTGCGATAGCTTCCTGCAACATCAAATAGCTGTACTAATGCTTAATATTTAGGCCCATTTCTCGTTGAAGTGTAACTGTTCATGCTGTTGGTTTCGTGTAGCTAGATACGCGTGCAAGTGCAAAGGAAAACTGAACGTGTGGAAAAACAAAAGAACATTACATAGCCTCCAGTTGTTGCGCCGATGGTTTGCAGTTGCTCTCCTTGTTTCTAGTGTGTTACATCAAAACATTTCTCGCGTACTGATTTAGTTAAAGCGAAAGTTTTTTACAAATCCTTCCGAATGTTCATCACAAACAATGCACTGTGCCTCTCTTGCGTCTCTTGAGACCATCTCACTGATGAGCATGACCAGCTCACTACACCTTTCAATGAATTTTCTTTCCATTTTCAAGTTATCATGATTACCGAGACATGGTATGTGTCTGAAAACGAAGTAATCTGCCTGCCTGGTTACAACACCTTCTTTGTCAACAGACCTTCTCGTCGCGGTGGTGGCGTGTTGCAGCTTGTGTCAGAGCGCTTATCGTGCAGATTGCTCGACGACTTTTCCATAGCTACCGCAGATTACGAAGTTTTAGCACTAAAGAGTGGAAAATGCGTGTTTGTCGCTGTATACCGCCCACTAGATGGAAACACCAACTCTCTTTTTTTCTTTTTTGGAAAAATTATTCAGCTTTGTGTCAGTGACCGAACTGCGCCTTACTATGGGAGGAGACTTAAACATCAATTTTTTACGCCAGACACCAAAATCTTCTGAATTGAGAATGATTCTCGAGTCGTATCACTGTACTAATGTTATTACTGAGCCTACACGCATCGGCCATCTCTCTGATAGTTTAATAGATGTATTTATAACGAATTCTTCTGAACATTGTACAGATTCAGGTGTGATTGTCACTAGTTTAGGTGACCATTTACCAATTTATATGTTCTGCCGTTTTAATCACTGTTTTAAGGATACACATCACGCTGATACATTTCTCGTACAAAAATCAACGGCAAAACATTAGGGGAATTTCGCACTAAAATTGAAAATATAAACTGGAGATTTGTGCTTGAAGTATGTGATGCAAACAACGCTTACAATGTGTAGTGATTTTTAGAAGAAAGGAAGAGAGAAGTGCAGTGCCGTAACTGTCTCTCAAAGGAGGACACCTCAACAGCACTGCACAGGGTAAGGGGAGTGGGGAGAAAAGGATCAGGAAGAGAAGGAAAGAAAGCGGCAAAAAAAAAAAAAAGGACAAGGTTGAAGAAGGAGCGATGCGGGGCTTATAGCCGCGCTCTCAGCTGCGTTTCGCAGCAAAAGTCAAGGAGGGCAGCAAGCACTCTTTTGACGATAGAGGCGTGCGCTGCGGGAAACAGAAGGGCTCCCTCCGTGTCGCAAGGCAGACCCACGCGACGATACGAGGCACAAAGCGCAGTGCGCTCAACATCAAAGGATGGGCAATGCAACAGGAGGTGCTCGAGAGTCTCTTCTTCGCCGCATTCCACACATGCGGGGCTGCCAGTTCCGTGCAGTCTGTGCAATCGGGCGGCCGTGCTGTAGCAGCCGACGCGCAACCGCAGGAGAAAGACAACGCTTACAATACGTTTATAAGCATTCTGAAGGAAGCATATACTTGCTGTTTTCCGTTTAAACAGGTAAGAAGGTCCACTAAAATACGCAAGCCATGGGCTACGAATGAGTGTCTCAAAATGATTCGCGAGAAAAATTCATTATATGCTCAATTCGTGAAAACAAAGGCCATTAATGATCTCGCAGCATTCAAGAAATGCCGCAATGGTATAACTAAACTTTTGAAAAACACAAAACGTGCATACTTTGAACATCAGTTTAATCAAGCAAATGGTCGAAGCGAAACAGTCTGGCGTGAACTTAACAAGCTTTTAAGACCAGACCGTGAAGATGTGTTGGAAGTTACTGTGGGTGGCAATTCGTTAAGGGGCAAAGAGCTAGTATACAGCTTTAATGACTACTTTACTTCTCTAGCCTCAAGCAATTACAACAAAACAGCAATTGAGTTTTTGGGTGTACTACTCAATAAACATTCAGCCTTTTTTGAGCCAACGTCTCCGGAAGAGGTTTTCTTAGTTTTCATATCCCTGAAAAACAGCAAAGCGCGTGATATTGACGGGCTGCAAATAATACCCATTAAATTTGTGCTCGATCTTCTGTCACCTGTCCTCACTCATATATTCAATATTGCTTTATCTACTGGAGTCTTTCCCGAAGGAATGCAACATGCCAAAGTTACTGTACTGTTTAAATCGGGGAACAAAAACGAATTTTCAAATTCCAGACCAGTTTCAGTATTACCTGTAATTTCAAAAGGATTAGAAAAAATTATCTGTAAAAGGGTTAGATCATTTTGCGAAAAACATTCTATCATATCCCAGCAACAATTTGGTTTTCGAAAAGGAATGTCGACAGAGCTTGCTTTACTGTCACAAAAAGAATTCATTCCTAACTGTTTTGAAGATAAAAAGATAACAATAGGAGTTTTTATTGACTATTCTAAAGCGTTCGACCGGATTAATCATTTAATTTTATTTGATAAATTACGACATTATGGGTTTCGCGGCACTCCATTAGCACTTATACAGTCATATTTAAGACATAGAAAGCAGTGCGTCTCAATTAAATCCCACCAATCAACTCTTCAAAAAATTTTGCAAGGAGTTCCGCAAGGCAGCGTTCTTGGGCCAACATCGTTCAACATCTTCATAAATGACATCGTTCATATCAGCAAAAAAAAAAAAAAAACACGCTCCATAATTTATGCCGACGACAGCAGCTTGTTTTTCCAGACAACTAGTCTGGCTTAATTACCTTTCGAACCTGGCAAATAACACCCTGAGTAGTTTACTTAATTGGAGTAAAACTAACTCGTTGGAAATAAATAGTACGAAAACAAAAGCTATTCTGTTTGCTCCACCACAGAAAAAAATTGATAGAAACATAATTTTAACGCTTGGTGCGGAAAGGATAGAGCTTGTAAAAACAGTAAAGACTCTAGGAGTAGTTTTTAATGAGCATTTATTGGGGGATGATCACGTCGCCAGAGTTTCAACGTCTTTGGCCAGGGCTTGTGGCATACTATGCAAATTCAGACATGTTTTACCCCTAAAATTAAACTTTTAATCTACAACAGCCTTCTTGCTCCTCATATAAATTTTTGCAATCTCGTATGGGGAACCACTTCCCAAACGAATCTTCAGAGACTACTAGTCCTGCAGAAAAAAGCCGTTCGCAATATTGTGAATGCCTCTTACGATGCTAATACAGCTGCAATATTTCGCTCCCTTAATCTGATTCCCGTACAACACTCGTATGAAACAAACTTTGTTTTAAAGTGCAAAAACAGTCTTCTATACAACAACACATTTTTCTTAGATATATGCAAATTAACTTTCCCTACACATGTACCGTACAATATGAGGCAAAAGAATGCTTGGCTACTGCCATTTTCAAGAACAAATTATGGCTTTACTAGATTAGAATATCGCGTACCGAAGTTACTAAACGCCTTACAGAGTGTTCGTATAACCCTAAATGATATTTCTAGGCGAACGTTGACAGCACAACTTTCAGAGTATGGCGCATTTGCGTGGAACCGGTGACGCAAACGGTTGAGCAATGACTAAAATGACGTATATAACGGTATTTTGCTTATATTTCTTGAGTATCCTTTGTGCGAAAGCATGTTGCTGTACTAAATTATACCCTTATAAGTGGCTGTATGAGTTGCAATGGGAAGTTTCTGAAAAATGAATGCTGTAACAATGTTTAAAGAACAATGTTTCAAGAAAATGCTATAAATGTACTTCTCTTTTTTTCTATCGGTGAATATGTGCGCACTTCTTTCTTTTTTTCTGTCTCTCTTATTGACAAATTAACAGGAAATTTTTTGGTATGAGTGTGTGTATATGCATATATGTACTCTGAATGTATGTATCAATCTGTGCCTGTTGCCAAGAAAAGGGGCAAGGACCTAGTCAAGCTGCTGTTTTGCAGCCTTTTGTTCTTGCCCTAGTGTTCTTTTTCGGCTGTAAAAAAAAAGAATGTTGAAATAAAATGAAATGAAAGGAAATAACCTCCCACGCGTGAGGCGCGCGTGTGCTGCTGATGTCATGACAGCACGGCGACGACGCTGGCGGCGCCACTTGCGCGAACAGCCTTGAGTGTCCGTACAGCTACAGTAAAATGTTGCGGAAACTTGTCAGTCCTTAAACATTACTGGCACGTTCATGACCCTGTCGCGTTATCTTCAAAAATTCCGTAACATAAGTGATCGTGAACATTCGGCGCAGCTTCCTCCTCATTACAGTTCATTGTATCCACCATACACTCAGTATGTTGTTTTGCTGCTCCTCCTCTTTCACGAAGTAAGCATTACATGAACCTAAGCGTAGAAGTTGAATGTATATTGATAATGCTGTACTAAAAGCAGCCGTGGTGCTTTGCGCCTATAATTTATTCCATGATTTCTACAATTCATTTGACAAGCGCTTATAAGCGTAGAAAATAATGAGAAGCTATAATTAGCCAGAATGTGAATGGTAGCGAAATAAAAATAAAGAAAAGGCTAATTCGCGGTAATACAACGTCAGAATATGAGTAGTGTGACAGTGCAACAACAAACCGAGGTCACGTCGTTCTCGGCAACGACCAGTCTCACCCTGTGCTCGCAAAGGAATTCCAGGCGCTAACGATTTCTTTCATGAAGCACTCGTCTTCAGAGCTGTAGTCCTGGGTTGCCAGGAATCTCTTGCCAATGTCGCCAAGCGGGTCGGTGTATCGGCTCTTGTCCTTGAGGAAAGGAAGCGAGCCAAGAGTGTAGAGCACATCCTCACCGTGCGCTACACCCATCCATTTAGGGAAGAAGCTGTGGGATCCCTTGTGCGCGAACACATACCGATATGTCTTGACGCCACTTTTAGACGTCGTACCGGCAAACATCTGCGCAGGGCAGTCGAAGAGTACATCGCCAATCATCTGACTGACAACGTCTCGGAGCTTTTCGTAGCTGATGTCGTCGCTGACGTCACCGAAATAAGCGCTCACTATTCTGCGCGCTTGCACCATGGGAAGCCCGAGTACCTGAGTTATAACAATCGTGCACACCGTCGTGTACTCTGTCATAAGGATCTCCGCCAGATCTGGGAATGTCATGATGGCCAGATGGAAGAAGATCGCAGCCTCATTCTCCGTCGTTCCAACAATCAGCTCCTTGACATAGAGATTGCTCCAAGGTTCCGGAGAGGCAACTGAGAAAGGTAAGAATTCATCGTTGTCATTGGGCGCAAAAGTCTGCTGCACGATGTCAAGCGACTGGAGTTTCTTTATCAGTTCAGCGGGTTCCAGACTGCGCAGGCAGCCGATAGATTCGGTGAGCTGCTCGTCGAGCGTTCTCTTCAAGTCGTAGCAACCAAGAGTCCCAGCTATGCTGATGAATTTACCGTTTCCTCTAAAGTAGTCACCCAGAACAAGGCTCATGGGTGATCCGCTTTGCAGAATCAATCTTTGGAACAGCCCCTTGCTATATGGTGAAGCAGCTTGAAGAGCCACCGATATGGCGCCTGCACTCTGCCCGTCTACAGTGATTTCGTCAGGGCTTCCACCAAAGGCGGCAACATTCTTGCGCACCCATTTCAGGGCCAGGTTCTGGTCCCAAAAGCCAACGTTTCCGGGCAATTCGGAATGTTCGAGAGACAGGAATCCATGAAGACCCACCCGGTAGTTGAAAGTCACGTACACGATGCCTGACAGGGCAACGGAATTGGCCGGATCGTGCATGAAGAGGGCCGAGTCCCCCCACTGGAAACCACCACCGTGAATAAAGACGACTACCGGAAGCTTCTTGCAGTTCTCCGTCTTACTATATAGGCAAGCAGATGAAGGCGTCCAAACGTTAATGTGAAGACAGTCCTCTGACGATCCGGAGTAGTTCAGTGATAGGCGTCCCATCAGAGGTATTGGAAGCTGACGGCAGGGCTTAGGTTTGTTCGAGGCGTTGTACACTCCCTCCCAAGGAGCAATACGTACAGGCTTTCGGAAACGATAGTCACCAATAGGCGGTTGCGCGTAAGGTATACCGAGATAGGCGTATAGTTGCTTTCCGCTGACCTCTATTCTTTGGCCGGTGACCAGTCCCGAATCTATTCGCACGACAGGTGCATCACTTGCCAATGCCGTCACTGTCAGCAAAAACAGCACATATATCTTCGCAATTACTGCATTATATGGGCATATGTCCCACCTGACAACTGCGAAAATCACAGATTTCATGATTGGGAGGACAATGAGTCGCTCGTACCGACTTGTTCAGGTCCTAAGTGCACACTAGTGGTCGCTGAGCGGCGAAGAGCGGTTTATGGTGGCCAAGCACGCGTTTCTTTTACATTACCCGCAGAAGCGCTCGACTCTTTTCTTTTTCTTGGAAGTTATGTGGTTGCATTGATTATTCCCTCCGGCCTTGAGCTGCCGGCTTGGAAGCACGTGCATGCTTTAATAAGGCTCAGCCTGTGCCAATCGTTTCCCTTGAAAGTTGAAGCATTGCCAAAAGCTTTAGTCTGTAGTTTTTGCTCCGAGTGCTACTTATTATTTTTTTCTTCCTTCTGTTCGTCAACAGTGCGTTAAACTAAGCCAGGTACACGGGATAAAAGAGCAATCGTGGGCGCTTTGTGCTTCTGGGTGGTTTCACTCCAAGCAGCCTGTCTGGTCTTCCAGGATCCCTGAGTCCAGGATCCAGGATCTCGTTCCTTCCAGGATCCAGGATCCCTGAAGGAACGAGACGGAGTCGCTTCGCCAGCAACTTTTAAACAGCAAGCTGTTCAATAATTACTCTGCAGACCGGAGTTTATGCGCAAGGGGAAGCACGGAAGCTGTAACTGCGACTATCTGAGGTCATTGAATCAACTGACTTCATGAAGTGAAATTGCTTGATTCGCCGCAAGGGCAAAGAAAGACTGTCGTTAGCCAACTGTAAGTACTTCAGCACGTGTATTTGTGTATGCTAAAGGAAGTAGTCTCAATTGGGGAAGATTGCGTGCGCTGTTCATTGTAAGAAGGGTGGAGACCGAAAGCCATGTTCATCTATACTAGTGAGCGCTTGAGCAATGTAGAACATTACCGCCGTGACAGTTCCAAGAGCTGCGATTATGCTCCAGATGTGCATCCTACATGCTGGCGCTCTTAGAGCAGGACTCGTGCATATGCACGTAGGTTAGTGATAGATAGGACGACGCGGGATGAAACTGGATAATTCTTTCAAAATGAACGGCACGTTTTGCATTCGACGATGCCGAAATGGCGGTGTGAGTAGTGATTGCGGTCTGAGCAGTAGGGCTCATTCCCACTAGCGGCCCACAGAAATCACGCGACCCAGTTGGTCTAAGGTTAAGGCGAAGTTAATTAAGGTACTGTTAATTAAGATATAGTTAATTAATGCACTCGAACCCACGACCTTGCACTGTGGCATAATGTCCAAGCATCGGGCAGTGGCCTCAATGCTTTCGCATTCACCCATGTAGCAATAACTGAGTGCTCCTTAAATGTTTTATTACGCAAGGTGGCACGCAATGTAGCAGTAGCATAGGGAGTGGCACAAGGTATATAGAGAATGTTTGAGGAATTAATCGATAATTAAAGAGATGTAGGCTAAATTGCTAGAATGAAAAACATGCACGGCATACTTGATTAAATCATGCCGCCCAGTTGACTGTTTGTCGCCGTCCCGTTTCAAATGTGGTGCCAATAAATCGTCATCATCACCACCATCATCATCGTAATGTGCCACTTGTCACGTGATGTGACATATGCTTGCGCGTAGCGTCGAGACATGCACACTTCGCATTGCAGTTGAATATTATTCCACTCAGTGGCACGCCATGTAGCAGTCACATAGATAGGGGTGTAAGGTAGATAGAGAAGGTTTGAGGAAGGAAAAGAAGATTAAGGAGATGTATACGAAAATGCTAGAATAAAATAACACGTACTGTATACCTAATTAAACCAAGCTCGCTAGGTGGCTGTTACCACCGCGTGTCAAAGTGGGTGCCAATAAATCATCATCATTATCATCACCATCATCACCATTAGCATCGTATTGTACCACTTGTCCCGCGATGTGACATGGACGCCGCGTAGCGTCGATACCTACAAAATTTGCATTGAGGCTATACGTTGTACTCCATCTGGTGTCCCGACGTGTAGCAGTTGCATCTGGGAGTTGCATGCTGCATGTAGCTTGACCTGGTTAACTAAAGCAGTCTGGGTGACTATTTGTCACCGCTCCGCTTCAAAGAGAGTGCCACTAAATCACCATCATCATCATCATCGCATCGTCTGGTTGGTTGAAAAGTGACTGCTTTGGGTCAGCCGCACGCTGTTCGATCGCCAGTGTGAATAAACTACAAATGTTAGCTTATTCGTCAGTAAGCTAATACTCAATAAGCTGATACGTTATTGCTTCTCACGAACTTGCGACATTCGCTGCAAGTAACAATCTAGTTGAGTTTTCATACCTAAGCGCACAGGAAGGAAATTTATCGCCACATTTTTTTTACTTGCATTTCAGCCTGAGCAGTTGAAATCCAAGTATCAAGCTGCGCGCATGGCCCGTACATTAATTTAACGTTCTTCTGGTTTCCCTGACCACTTATATGGGAAGAGCAGCTGTGCCTAGAGTGACGACATGGCGCGACCGCATGTCATCATCGAAACAAATACAGTACTAAAGAAAAATATATTTCAGCTTCGCCGTTAAACAAATTGATACAGTGCTCTCACTTTATAAGAACGGTTCATCTGTCATTGTTTCATTTACTGAAAAGGACAACCCGCTTTATAAGTGAAGCGACGTATTTCAACTATTTGTCGTTATTTTTTAACCTCATCGCTATTTAATTGAACTGAGAACTATTCGGGCCGAGACACGTCGCCTCCGATTCAACACGAGGCTCGTCTGAAAGATGGATGCTCAAAGTGGCAGTGGCTGTGAGAACATAATGGAACCTGGTATAAAGTTGTTGGGAACGGCTGTTCCTACGGTTAGCATACCGGAGCAGATTACATATTAAACAATGCTTCAGTAGTGTTGAGTCATAGGCATAAGCAATTGACACAAGCATAAGCGAGGGTGTCATAGATAGATCGCTTTCGACGACAGTGGCAAGTATTCGACAGATGTTTCCACCTGATGGGGATTAAGCCTTGTAATGTGTCCAGGAGTGGGGGCTTGATTACTAATTCCAATCCTCGAACTACCTTCCATAAAAAGCCCCGGCTTTAAAATTGAGCTGGTGTTGTTTGTGTTTATGCGTAAAGGGCGTATAGAAATGCAGGGAGTTAACCAATGGTGGTGTTGGGTATCCTGTACGAAAAGACTGGTTAAGAGTATAGAAATGAAAAGAGAGAGGAACACAAAGTTAATCTCATGCACAATCTAGTGGTACCAGGCTGGGTTCTTAAAGTTAGTTATGTAGGCCGTAGATCTGACCTCAGAGAACTCAGCAGCTCAAATATAGCCTTCAGTGCAGAATTTCTGCGGGAACAGTGACCTAGAACTTTCTATTCTAATCACGAACGATTCTCCAGTATATCAAGCACTAGACATTCCGAAACATGTGGTCCTGTCAATAATGAATCTGGCGGTTACTGGCACGAAAACGCGCAGGAATACCCGCATTAATTAAAATGTATTTAGGTGCCAGTTGGCTTGCTCCAATTACTGATTGCCAAATGCGCAAAACTGAGAAACCGGACACTACAAAACAAGAGACACACTGAAAAATAGAGTGCAATCTTTCTGTGTGTCTCTTCTAGTGTGGTGTCTGGTTTCCCAATTTCGCGCATTTGGCAATAAACGCTAGCATATGCTTCAAAACAGAAAGGCTATGTATTTCAATGCTTAATATATTGAAATACTAGCGTTTAAGTGACGCGAGCTCAGACAGAGACACATGGATTTCCATGTCTGTCTTTGTACGTGACGCTTAAGAGGAAGCATTAACTCGGGTGCTCCTATGTAAATACATTTAAAAGGAGAATTCGTTTTTTCGGCAACCACTGCACCAAATTTGAGGAGGTTTGTTGCATTTTAAAGAAAAACTTAGTCTAGTGACTGTTGGTTTCTAACTTTTAAGTTAGGTTGTCGATGTTTATTAAAAATTTGCAAAAATCGAAAATTTTCAAGAAATGAAACCATCAAGTGTACAACTCACTGACTCAACAACGAAAAATGATAATACAATTCGGTGAATTGAATCTAATAGTACACCTAAAGTGGACAAAACTGATATGTTACACATGAATATAAAAAGATTAGTAATATGGAAATACAGCTTTTGCAAAACCCTTGTAACCAACGTAACAAATTCAAATAAGATGTAAAATGACATATTGAATTTGTCCGCTTTGAATGATCTAATGGAAGCCGTTTACAGAACCGCGATGTCAGTTCTTGATGCAGAGTTATGAATTTGTAAATTTCGTGCTTCTATTTCTTTCTAGTGGTCGAATATTTGAAAATCTTTTTAACGAAATTCCAGCCCTAAATCGAAATTCCGCTTCCAATAGTCACTAGAATTTAACTTTCAATCCTAACTGCAAAAAATTTCATTGAAATCGGTGCAAGGCTTATCTCAGAAAAACTTTTTTTGCGTTTTACATGTATTTGAATAGGCCGCGTCGGAGTTGGACCCGAGCTAAAGCTTCCTCTTAAGCGCTATGCCTCCAGTGCCCAGCTAGAAGAAATGCGCCTGGAGGAGATGCCACGCAGCGTGGCGCCATCTCTCGAGACGACGCGAAACCCGCGCCGCAGGAATCACGGGCCGCTGGCGTTCAAAAGAGCATAGGCAACCCTGTCTCAGCGCCAAAAGATGACAATGAAGTGTCTGGTGCCCTGTAGGTGCCTTTTGAACGTCGCTATTGGACAAATAAAAGGTCAGCGTACCAGAAGTTACAGCTTAAGTGATAGTGTGTACAAACATTAGGAAGAACTCGGAAACAATATTTTTGTAACTTGTTTGAGCAGTAATTAGCGTACGTGATGCGGTCCTACACAAAGGGTTGGGGGCCAGAGACCGCATTTTCTTAAGTTTTGACTGGTTGCCCGGATGATTTCATTTCGTTCTCGCAACCGCAGTATGCGGCGGCTGCGCGCTTGCAAAGCCAGCTTGTACAACTAAGAATTACAATGTGGCGTGCGACACCAGTTTCCAGGCTTTGTGAAATGTTGTGTGAGACAGCTGTACCTCCACGGACAGCTACTGCACAAACATGGACAGCCGTGCTTTCACCTGATTTGCCCTCTCAAGTGAAGGATTTTCATTGGCAATATCAGTGGGGCATTCTACCTACAAGAGACAGGCTTGAACGCTGGCATATGGTAGCGAATGATAAGTGCATATATTGCGCACAAACAGAAACCAACGCGCATGTAGTAAAGGACTGCGTTGTAGCACGCACCTTCTGGAAGCTAGTTGCAAGAATGTTTGGAATATCCATCGTGCGGCCACCACAGTACCGAGATCTGTTTGCCAGTCTCGTCTACTACAGCGCTAGCTAGGTTTTGTGGTGCTTCCGCAACATCGCAGAACGATCTCGGCAGTCAAATAGAGCAATGTACCCCAGAATGCGAAAATTACGGGTGATAGTATGGGGTCATCTTGAAGAACAGTTGTTCAAACTTAGTGAAGCCGAGTTTCTTCGCCGCTGGTCTACACAGTACATAACCGTCTTCCGAGGCAAAGTCTCTCTACAGCCAGATTAAAGCTCAATTCTGTTGCCTCAGTTGACACTGTATCTGTATGTGCCCCGGGTACCTTTAATAAATTCGAGGCTGACAATAATGCTTTTGCGTGGACGCTGTAATGAGTTTAGTTGTTGTTGTTGTTGTGTGTAGCAAAGCCAGTGTCAAGCTGACACCATTTGTTATTTCATTTACTAATCTGTTTTGTTTACATCAAGTATTTACATCAAGTTTTGTTTACATCAAGTATCAAGTTTACATAAGTATCAAGTACATCAAGTTTATGAGGTACATGTGCTGTACCTCATTGTACTTTTCGTTCATACCACAGTTGTAAGCGTGCCTACGGGTGAATAAATTTCCTTGTCAGCAACATGCCCAGATAATGGCTCTGGCTTTTGGCTCAAGGTCACTTGAAGGTCGCAGACAACGGGAGCTGAAAGCATTTCAATGCTCAAAACAGAAAACAAATGTACGGTGCTCTTGGAACGACCGATGTGAGTTCACATCGGTAAATCATGAGGGGCACCGACAGCTGATAGGCTCTAATAACAGTGCGCCCCAGGATCAAGAGCATCAAACGAACGCATTCGCTAAAATGCTCTTGGTGAATGGGCGATCTGCTAAATGGAATTCACAGGATGCTCTTAAACCAGGTTCTTGGCATCTTTTCTGAATGTATGCTTTCATATGCCTATACTTCTGGTGTGTAAGGTATTTAAATAAATACATAATTAAATAAATATATAAAAAACACATTCTAGAGTATGAAAAGACGTAGTTCTGCGACTTACTTTATATATTTATTTTTGCCCTCTCAACTGGCACGACATGAGTGCTCTTGAGAGGAGTGAGCATTGCAGGTGCGCAAGAGCACATGTACAGCCACGCTTTCACCGTACATCGAGGGTTATGAAGTCCATAGAAACGAAATTGTGGGAGTGTTACTTTCTGCAAAGTGTGTATTCATTTGTAGGTGAATTGTTTACAGCACACCTAAAGTATCTATGTAGTCCTAGACAACAAAATGAAACATCCTGAAGTGGCCATTTGTATCGTACAATAATTTTATTTATGTGGACATCTCTTAATGTGTAAGATCAAGCCTACCGAGACATCGTACAGTCGTATTCTCGGCTCGTGAAGCAATATTTATGTATACTTAAAATGTCAGAAGTACTGAGCACCTGATATAGATGCTGACGATGGTTGAAGACGCATGCCGTGTTTTTATGCATTCGGCGACATGGCAGTCTGCCAGGCTTTCATGTAAATTTCGCTGGCATAGCTGTTCCTGTTTGCAATTAAGTACGCTCACGTTGATTAACAGTAGTACGCTAGCTTCGTCGAGCAAGCAAGACCGGTTTATATCATAACTTACCTATCCGAGCATGGAGTATTTTCAGTCTGTTGCCTTTGCCTACTGGGCATTAGCGAAGGGGAAGTTCGGCGAGTTTGTAGCAAAACACTTTTTGATAAGCACGAATGCCACGAATCTGAAATATAGCAAATGACGAAGCTCAGAGAGTTTCTTTCGTTGTCATTTCCTTTGCGTAGCGCTCTTTCTTAAAAAATTATTGTTTAGCGTCTCTATTACCAGTATGCTCACTTGCACGGCTGGCGGCAACATTTATTTATTTATTTATTTATTTATTTATTTATTTATTTATTTATTTATTTATTTATTTATTACTTAGTATTTAGTGGTGATGTCGGTCTAGCAAAGGGCATTTACAGGAGTGGAACGGTGATTAAGGAAAGTCTATAGTGATAGTCGTAATAGTGATAGTGATAAAGGAAAGCGGTATAGTGACGCTGGGCTACGTAACACTTGTTATTTTTGTGAAGGAGCCTTCAATGAAGTTGTAGCTTAAGAGTAGTGAAGTAACCGAACAATTCTGCATGTTCAAAAAAGTGCCTGTAGCAAGATAATCGTTCGAAGCAGCGTCTTTCGATCTCGGAATGATTTCGGTTTCTGCGTTTGCTAACGTGGGACCTTCAAAACATCTTTAACGACTGGATTTAACAACTGGGGAAATAACCTCAGCGAATTTGCACTTCAGCTATTTTTCGTTGGCATCGTTTTAATTTATGCTTTGCTGTTCCCGTGAATTATACGATCTAGCAACCACGAGGTATTCACGAATATTTCATAAGGCTGGAAGGATAGACTCTTTAGTGAGGCTCATGCGTTTTTTTTCTCCCAACCCACCAGATGCATGCTTTTCCAAGATACATCGTTGTAGAGCTGAGGGCTCTCTCTCTCCCTCTTTTCCTCTTTCTATTCCCCTTTTCCTCTCCCCCAGTGTAGGGTAGCAAACCGAGTGCTCGTCTGATTGACCTCCGTGCCTTTCCTGTCCTTGCTCTCTCTCTCTCTCTCGTTCTAGAATAGTTTGTGGCCGGCGAGGGTAAACGATAAGATGTTGCAACTATAGCTTTGGGCGTCTTAGTATCTCTCGCTCCCTAAGACAGAATTAGTTCTAAATAAACTTTTTCCGAAGACTAGAATCAGCGTAAAAACGAGAACGTACGGTGAGCGAAACAACACGGTGGTTACCCTCGACTATCCTGTTTGCGCTGTCTTTAGTATTCCAAAATTGTTGCAACTCTCCCAGCTCTCCATTGTTCTGCAGGTAAATAAACTTTAGTCAACACCTGTTTTATGTTGGTAAAGCGCAAATACACAGGCGCATTCAATGCGCTTAATGAACCCCTGAGATGCGATTTGAACAGAGCAGATACTAAATGGCTGTTTTGCTTCATATGACGGGGCGCCAAGGATCGAAAGCACGGCATTGCATGGTATGAGTATCCCAGCAGAGTATAGGCACTGAATTTGGCACGGTGTCGCAAACTTACTTATTGACTGCTACAAGCAATTGAAAAATTTTAAAAGCCCAATTTATTTCCTTATTTTTCCGCATGGTGATTTTGTTCACGCACCGTCATGTTGGGGAACACGTAGTCGGGCTTCAAGAGGAAAACGTATCTAAGCCCCGTACTCTGAAGCGATTCTTTACTCGACAGCCGTTTTGACTCCACAAAGATGATCATCTCCACTGCAGCTTGTCACCGCGCGTCCACAACATTCCAGAGCAGTTTTCGAACTAAAATGTCGTACCCACTTGGCTCTCAGCATCTATAGGAAGACAATTGACTTTCCATAAAAGCTGTTAGTGCGAAGACTCTTCACGGTTCGAACAAATGAAGAGAGCGTTTCAGGGCAGTCAGTACTCAAGTCTGAAGGCGGCGCTGTCGTGCATTCGGTAGAGCCAAGAAATGCGTCGAGTTAAGACCCGATTCTGAATGTCAGGGTATAAATGCGGGTACAAAATACGAAACAACCGTAAAACTCACTGAACGTCGCTGAATAACAGTTGCAAACTTGAACCTTACTAATGTTTTGTGATTTGCGGTTAATGCCTCTTTTACATAGCTAATTCAATATACCGGCTGCCCCAGTTAACTTGGACGAAGATTTAAAAAAGAAAACCCAAGAGCTCTAGAGGAATCGTGCTGACTGCATAGTAGCTGTAGTCGTGTGTATTTGCAGCCAGTACATGTTCATCGCAAAGTATTAATTCATTAATTGCATTTATTAATGAGCTCTTTAATTATTGCTTGAATCGCAAACATATCAATTACAGAGTTGTAGGGCGCCTCAACCCGAATCAACATTTCTTTCCTGCTCAGCTTCGCCTCATTTGTTTTTCCGCGAAAAAACAAGAGCGTGCGAAACATCCAAAATACTAAATAGATACGCTCTCGCCCGCCGCTACTCAAGCGCTCCCAAGTGAATAGCCGCAGATACACGGCTTTACTAACGGCGGCAGCTCGATACAGGGCTTCACGCTATGTGATGATCGCTGTACCATGGGAACACGCCGCTGACGCATTGATAAGCATAGCGAAGCCGTAAGGGGGGGGGGGGATGATTTCGAAGCCGAGAAACCGTTACGCCGCACCTGGGACTGTAATTTTTCGCACTAATCTTGTTCTGTAAATTGGCGCGCCTGGAACGCATGTTCATTGTGTTCCCTTTAACAATAGAAACAAACCTTGCGCACGATATATGTCCATCTGATGCGTTTTGGCGGATCTGTACGGCCAGCGTATGCTGCTGTCGATTACGTAAATCATTTTTGCTTGACGTGTCAGTGCGTAGATAATAACGGGAGATCTCAACGGTACAACGCCAGTGACCTGCTCTTCAAGAAAGCAGTCATGCCCTTCATGAATGATCAGAAGGCTAAAATGATCCTGGCTCGGGGGGTGGCGCACGGTAAGAAGAGGAACGTAGCCAAGCTATTTCGGACGTGGCCTTGTGGAGGACGCGTTAGTCCGTCAACAATACTTAGAACGTACGAAGTCCCTTGGGAGACAGGTAGCTTCACAGGAAAGTGACACAGGACTGCGATGGTAGTTTAAAAAGCGGAAACGGATGTTTTGGCATCCTTTGCTGCTAACTCTCACAGTAGCGTGCGCGACACCAGTGCCGAGGCGGGAACTTCGAGGCCATCCAATATGGAGGAGATTAAAAAAAAACATTATATGCAGCACACGTACCACACCTTCATCAAGAACTTAAAAGCGGAAATCTTGAAAGCATACTTCACTTTGTCAATTGGATTTTCACGAAATGTTTCACTTTCTCACGCAGGTGTTTTGGACGGATGAGGCTAATTTCTCGAGAAACGCACAAGTTGATCTTCACAACGCGCACTTCTGGAATGATAGGAAACCCTACCAGCTGGCACAAACACGACACCAATACTAGTGGTTGTTTAATGCGTGGTGCGGTATTTTTGATGGCATCACCATCGGACCCATCTCTTTTGACAACACACTAACGACGCAACGCTACGTCAACGACATACAAGAGAGCTCCATGAACGACGTTTGTTACAACGTTCCACTTGCGCACCTTCGGAACATATGTTTTCAACACGATGGGGTTCCTGCGCATAGTGGTGGTCAGTCTCGAGCGTGACTCTACAAGCTTTTTCCTGAACAATAGATTGGCCGGCACGGACCTGTACCCTGGCCTGCAAAGTCGCCGGACATGACACCGCTGGACTTCTTTGTTCTTGTGCGGCTACGTGAAAGATCGCGTGCATAGCAGCGAGACTGCCACACCGGACGCCATAAAGGCAAAAATAAGCAGTGTGCCGCGAGATCACAACGTCGTCATTTGGTCAAAGCTGCAACAGCACAAGTGTTGGAAAGAAGCAAGTTCTGTATTGCTTCAGACGGTGACCTGTTTGAGCACGTGCTATAAGTGGCAGTGGAAAATAAACGCTCAAGACTGGTTTAAAATGTGACTGTTTAACTCACTTTCATGATCTCACCCTGTCCTTACATAAAAAAAGCTTGCTACAACTGCTTGTTCTGCCTCTTTTTCGGAGTTCAAAAGACTGAAAAGGCAGATGGTTATACCAGTTGCGCCTTTGGATGTTTCTTCGTGTGCGGCTGAGACGCCTTACGTGCTTCTGGACTATTATTTATTGAAATAAACTCCTGAGTATCTCTTTTTCTGTTCTCCCGAGATCTGCCTTTCTTTTTCGTGCTCTTTTGTGCACTGTATTTTTTTAACATTGGTTGATTTTTTGTACCTTTGTTTCATGATACGCGAAGGTTAAAGCTATCCCGAGTGCCTCACGATCGAGCACAGCATTCTTGGGTCCTCAGAGGCGGACGCTTGTCGCACAACGCTAGTTAGGTAGCGAAACCTCTTGAGCCATCCTACACGACGAAGCCTTATACGATGCAGCGATAAATGAATGCGTCCGTATATCTTTGAAAGGTTGCTTGGAAGCGCTTGAGTAGCAGCGCATGAACGCACATCTATTTGATATTTCGCGTATTTCGCGGGCTTTTGTTATTTCATCCAAAAAACAATCAGGACACTTCAGAACGAAATAAATGCTGGATACAGGGGTTATTTAACGTGCCCTACAACATTTTAATTGACATGTTTGCGATTCAACGGATAATTAGGAAGTTCACAAATTTTAAGCAATTAATTAAATAATACTTCGTCATGAAAAAAATTGTGGCTGTAAGTACACACGACTGCCGCTACTGTACAGTCGGTACGATTTCTCCGGAGCTCTTTGATTTTTTTTAAATTTTGTTTGTGCCCATTCAACACTGCACGAGTGATGCCGTAGCTGGCACATAGAATTCAATATCAGTAAACGCAAGGCCATGCGAATTTCTCGAGCTAGCATTGCACATCCTTCCTGTCTCATAAATAACCAACCATTAGAATAAGTAGCATCATACAAGTACGTAGGTGTCCATATAACCAACAACTTATCTTGGGATAAAGAACATATGAAATCTAAAGCCAACCGCACTCTAGGTTATTTCCGAACTAACTTTTTACACTGCCATCTTCCGCTAAACTATTTTTATACACTGCATACGTTCGGCCACAGCTTGAATATGCGTCAGCACTGTGGTACCCCCCCGCCCCGCCATATGACATTAACCCAGTACATCAAGGCGATACAAAACCGCACCGCCCGTTTTATCTTGTCTAATTTCCTCAGAACAGCCAGCTTAACTTCCATGAAAGCATCATTACAACTTCTTTCACTTGCCATTCGCAGGCAATATTCGCGTCTGCCTTTTATGTAAGAATTACTATCATAAACCATATCTGTTTTTATTGTTGATAGATGCCGCACCTTTCATATCAGTGCGCCTCGGTCCCCGTCGGAAGTTTAACGTTCCCAAAAGTAACACAGTTACCCATTCATTGTCATTTTTGCTAAGACTGCAAGAGATTGGAACTAGCTTCCTAGGTCTACAACGGGCATCCGTGACCCCATATGTTTTAAAAATGCCTTAGCAGTTGATTAGCTGGTCTTTAACAATTGTGTAACTCCATTCACTTCATTGTATTTCTGCGTGTTGTATTATATATTTATTGTATATATTATTGTAATTATGTGCCTACTTGCTTTTGTATTGCTGCTATATTGCTTAACCCGTGTTGTTTTCTCAATTATAGCTTGCCTATTATGAGACTAATATGTTCATGTACGATTGCCCATCCCCTCTGTAATGTGCTGTAAGGTACCCTGAGGGTAAAACAAATAAATAAATAAAAAAAAATAAATAAATAGGGACACCCGGTACAGACGATGCAGGCGTGCTCAGCACGGTATCTGCAACGAATGCTGCTTCATTGGAATTTGTTTCACACAGTGATGACTGGATGCCATGGCTTGGTTGTCGTACATGTGACACTGTGGGAACATGTGCAGCAAATTTGCATTATGGCAGTCCAAATGTAGTGCGAACCGATGGCCTGTGTGAGTAGCCTATCCTTTTTCATCGTTGCCGATTTCGTTACGAAACTCCACACGCTGTATGTAGAACTGAAAGCTGCAAATGCTACATATTAAAGTGCTTGATATCTTGTTACTGCCATCGCCTGGATTCCTCATCATTCACACAGAGTGAGAAGTAACCACGCTATTAGCGTCGCCTTGAAGCAAGTTCTGGTTGCTAGAAATAACACAATTCCTTTGCACATTTAGTTCAGGTTCAATGTCTTCTGTGAATCATATGCTACACCCTATTTAGTGCAAGTGAGGTGCTTGGTATTTTTTCTAACTTACACCTTCAATTATTTTCACGTTCTTACACTAGGCAGACCAACTTTTGCAATAGGGCCCCTTTTCACAATTAAAGTAACCATCACAACTTTTCCGTCAAGTAGTGTTAACAGCTGCGTGGGCTTCAATATTTTCGTTGTTATTCTCAGGGCCTGGAGGCAGAGCTGTACTAAAGAAACGCTACCGAAGCCGTTATCAGACAACCTCTATGCCACTTGTCATATATACGTACCATAACATGATGCGTAGCGCCGCAGTTGCCTGTGACTCGACCGGAAAATTTTACTGCAGTCGACGTTAACTTTCGGTAAGAAAACAAAATTACGAAAACCTTCAAACTCCGCGTCTGTTATCGTAATATAACTACTTAAGAAGTGACGACTGCCTACATATGTGAAATTGCCCACTGTGTGAAAGTTGTTTGTGCGGCTGAAGAGAGGTGCAAGAAAGACGCAGAGACGACGAAACAAACGCACCTAAACATAAATGCCTGTGTATGGCTTTTTCACGGTCGCCTTGATGTGTTTCTTGCGCTTTTCCTCGCCAAAAATTTAAGCCGTTCAGGCTGGCTCAGCTTTCAGTCCCTTTGAGAAGTTACCATGCTAAGAATGCAGGCTTCGTGACCGGAAAAACAGAAACTGCGGAGAAAGAAGGCCAGTGCGTGCAGAGAATAAGGGCAGTTTGACTTGTTCTGCAATACCAAGGTCAGAGAATCAGCTCACGCGTCATATACCCGAGCTTCTAGGTCGAACAATCTGCGCACTGATGAAGGAGGACGAGACTCATGACCTGCTTAAACGATAATTGTCAGGCAGTATTGCAGAATACACTCCGGCTCAGGATTTAAAGGAGAAATTTTGGAACGAAGTGGCATTGTCTGCCTCAAAACTAAGAAATGACGACCTGAAGAGGGAAAAATGATCAAGTAAACTGACAAATAAACTCCCCAGCTGTGCCTGCTTTCTTTACAAATACCGTTGATAAATTCAAAGAAAATCGCTAAATCAATCAATCAATTAATTGATTGATTGATTGATTGATTGATTGATTGATTGATTGATTGATTGATTGATTGATTGATTGATTGATTGATTGATTGATTGATTGATTGATTGATTGATTGATTGATTGATTGATTGACAGCTTACCCAGCCTTGGCAAAGCAGGAAACAGCGCTGACGATATGTTCCATCATCTTCTCTTCTTGGGTCGTGTAGTTCTTCGACATCATCATCTCAGCTGCTACTTCTGCCATTGCTTCAATTTTGTGGGCAGTGTCATTCAAGAACGGGAGCGATCCGAGCATGTACATAGTTTCTTCTGAGTGAGCGACGCCCATCCACTCCGGCCAAAAGCTGTACGATCCGCGGTGAGCGAATAAATAACGATACGTTTTCATTCCTTGCTTAGACGTTAATTCGCTCATAAGTTGAACGGGACAGTCAAATACAGCATCTCCCAGCAGCTCGCTGTATAGCTTTCTGACTTGGTGCTGAGTGTGCTCAATTTCCGGATCTCCAAAGTACGCTTCGACTATGTGCCTCGCCTGTGACACGGATATGCCAAACATGGGCTGCATAGCCAGCGTAATGGCAAGTCTGTAGTCTGTAGACAGTATCGCACGAAATCGCGGAGATGCGTATTCTAAATTGTCCAAAAGCAGTGTTCCCTCGTTTAACACATTTCCGAGTAAAATTTCCTTGACGGGAATATTCTTCCATGTATCTTCCGAAAATGGGCTCTCAGGGAAAAAATCGTCGCCGAACGTAGGCACGAACACTTGCACCATAGGGTCTTCACCTTCCAGTGTCTTGAAAATGAAATGGGCGTCTAATCTTTTTAAGCACGCCACTGCGTCACGAAGCTGGTCGTCCAGGGTTCTTTTGAAGTCGTAACAGCCCAAGGTACTTACGATGTTTACGAACTTCCCTTCGCCCCTGTGCGAAGAGCCAAGAATCATTGACAGTGGTGCACCGCTCATCATGACGGCTCGCTTGAACAGTCCTTGGCTATGCGGGGACACGGCGTGTAGAGCCACACTAATACCGCCGGCGCTTTGACCCATGAGCGTCACTTCGTCCGGGTCACCACCAAAGCTTGCGATATTGGCGCGCACCCATTTCAGCACTAGGTTCTGGTCCCAAAGGCCCAAGTTGCCGGGAAATTCTGGTCTTTCTAAGGACAGGAAGCCCAGGATGCTCAGCCTGTAGTTGAAGGTGACGAACACGACGTCTGACAGGGAGACAAAGTTCGCCATATCATAAACGAACAGCGCCGAGTCGCCCCATGTGAATCCCCCGCCATGGATGAACACGATTACGGGTCTCTTGGCCTCGCATCCTGTCGAACCAGAACAAATTGAAGACTGTCTCCAGACATTTACGTAAAGGCAGTCTTCGGAAGCGCTGGAGTAGTAGTCGAGAGGCGCGCCGTCAAGCAGGCGCAGCGTAGTCTGCCAACAAGGAGACGGCATCGTTGTGGCTCTGTACGTTGCATTCCAGGCTGCGGGCGGTCGCGGTCTTTCGAAGCGCAGGTGACTGGTAGGAGCTGTGGCGTACGGTATACCGAGGAATGCGTCCACATTTGCTTCCTTCATCTTCATTCGCTTTCCTACGACAAGACCCGTGTTGGTGCTCACAATGGGTTCCGAATTTGAACTGTACACAGGGGGCATAAAATTTGCCCCGACAACAAGCGCCGCTGCGAGGCTCCATGCGCATAGTGAGTAGCGCGCCATTTAGAATTCTCATAAAACAGCCTTTGCTCCTTTGATTCTTCGCTCGAGTGCGCCTTGCAAAAAAATACCCTAAGCGGAATGGCTCGGCAAAGCGCCCTCGACGGGTGAAACCGCGCTTCCTCGTAAGCTGTTTCGTATGCTGCTCGTTTCTATTTTTGCCCTCATCTAGACGTCACAGGTAGCCTGCACTTGCGGGCTATCTGTAACCTTGACGCCGCTTTCCATAGAGTGAATATTGCTACTTGCGGATATCATAGCACCATCTACGACTGCTGTCGCACGTTACACAATGGTTATTCCGCATACTCTGCTAATGCGTACTTCATCGTCATTGCAGTGTGCCTAGGCACCATTCGCCCAAAAGCATAAATAAATTCGTTACATTGTCCGCCTGCCTGTTACCTGTCATAACAGTCAAAACACTTATGATTGTCTTGTGATTCCTGGTGCAGTGCCCTTTGTTTTTCGTGATTTCTGCTGCCAAATACGCCTTACACGTTTGCGGTTTCTCCGCTACCAAGAGCAGATGTTAACTTAATTATGCATGGAAGAGCGTGGGGCCACGTCTATCAATAATGTAGCTCATTAAAATAGTTGGTTATTCAACAACAGAGCTATTTTCACGCAACTCGATCAGTCCTATAAAATCCGGGCTCACGTGCCTTGCTTGGAAGGCAGGCCCTCTCCTAACCTCACTCTGAACAGTCAGCGAAGAAAACCCCTATGCTAAACCGCCTGGGCTGCCTTTTTCTCAGAAATCCACTCGAATATTCATTATTCGGACATTTACTCTTTTTTTGGTTATAATGTCGAGTGCGTGACCTAATAATGGCTATACTTTGGGCATTTGTGGTAAATTTTCAGAACCCAATTCACAAAGCTTTTTTTTTTTTCGTGAGAACTGCTTGTCGTTCACCAGCTTTCTTCGCTGCTGTGAAGTTCTCGGTCACACGTGGTCGTTATCTTTTCTCAGAAAGCACTCTAACCTAAGAATTCCTTTCTGAATACCGGCCCACGTTTTATTTATAGATCGGCGTGTCATTCCCTGGTTGAATGGGTACCATCTCTCTCGCTTTCGCGAAGGTGAGCGGCCTTTCTGAATAGCTGTTCTTACATAGATGCAAGAGGGAGTTTCTTCTTATCTCTCAACGTTTTTATTGTTAATGCTCCTACAACTTCAAAAGGAGTAGCCGTCATCATTATAAAGTGACTTATTTTCGTTTCTTTATTTTTATTTTAATAAAAAATCTCAGTGAATTTCTTTGCTTTTATTATGTTCTGTTCAATGAAGATTTATTGTTTTATTGATCGGTCTTTTGGCCTAAGGTCAAGGCGTAGTAAAGTGCATTGTTGGAGATAATTTATTTCTGGTGTATTTGCGAGAACTTGCAGCTTCCACAAAATACTTGTGACTGCTTTGCACGCAGATAATCTTCATGCATCAATCTCACAAAATTCTTTAATAGGCGAAGAGTCTCTTCGAGACAAACACTTCTTGCAGCAGCGTATGTGCAAAAAAAGTCCGTTTAACGTCTTGCGTTTTCAATAATATATGTGACTGTGCAGTGAAGTCATGGTTGTGATAGTAAGCAGAATCTTTTTATTACAGCCCCTGCTCTATCTATCTATCTATCTATCTATCTATCTATCTATCTATCTATCTATCTATCTATCTATCTATCTATCTATCTATCTATCTATCTATCTATCTATCTATCTATCTATCTATCTATCTATCTATCTATCTATCTATCTATCTATCTATCTATCTATCTATCTATCTATCTATCTATCTTTATTTCTTTCTTTGTTTTCTTTTGTTGTTGTACGATTTATTCGTAATCGTAGCCTGCCGTCCCTCTATTTTCACGTGTGTGTTTTTTCTTCGCTGCTTCCTGACGCGATTATTTGAGACAACGCTCCTCACGAGCGTGCACAAAGTAAAATGCAAACGCACTTACGCGCCCGTGTCACGCGGCACGTGGAAAACAGCCAACTTTTCATGTGAGAGGCCCCAACGATTGGGTTACCCATTCAGCTCGGCCAGATGTCTACGCTGCCTCCTTAAAACCGGAATCTCGTGTGCTGTAGTTTTCCTCGGCGCGGTTGCTCGCTTAGGGGATAATAGTACATTGCGCCATGCACAGATGACCACAACTTCATGCGAGACGTTCTTTACGCATGGGGATCGAGTGCTGACGGCGGTTTCTGGTTAGAGCGGCTGAAAAGCAAATGAATAGACCAAGAGCCTTTGCTTCTTCGGTAGTACAGGTTTTCTTTTACAGCGAAGCTGTTAGCCTCTCGGTGTTCGGCATTTTTCGTGTCAGTCCGTAAACAAAAATTACCATTATCAGCAATGCCTCATAACCCCTTAAGCCAGGAAAAATGCAATGGTTCATCCTCCTCGTAATACAGAGACTACAATCCCTCAAAGTGAAGCTAACTATGCATAGACTCATTAAAATCATGCATAGAAGGCACAGGACAGCGTACGTTTCAATAAATGGTAAGCTAAAACCAAGCGTCTGTTGAAGCGTGCTCTATGTAGGCATGTATGGATGATGAGGATATGTGCTTTAACGGACTCCGTATAGTGGGACTGGGAGGACCGGGAGGAAGTGGGAGGACTGGGACAATTTTCTCTTCTGGTGGTTTTTCAACAGGCTGTTCATAATCTGTCATGGGGATTCCGCAATGACTAGTCTGAAAAACGTTTATGGGATCGGACTAATGTCAACAATTTCACATGTGTAAATGCTAAAGTTGTCACTTTCGTGCGTTCACAGTCGCGATCTGTCCTAGCTATGACATTTGCTACCTCATGTGTTTACATCTCTTCTTGGGCTGTGGTCGATGCCGCCACTGGTGATTGATACCACCGCCGCCCCATTGTGATTGATATTAACAAGCCTCTGATTTCGATAAAAAGCATGCGCAGAATTTTGTGGACTCTTAAACATTTTTAAATAGTTTACACTGAACTTTGTCTTCTATCACAGGTATGGAAAGAGATATTAAAGCGGCGAGCCTTTCTGCAATATTGAAAGATACCACTAAAAAATCTGAGTTTGTAGTCTCGTCAACGAAAGGGAGTACTGATTATTTATTGTGGAATAGTGATTGGCGCACGAGATTATAGACGCCGAAAAGCTGTAATGAAGAAACTTATTTTAAACCAGTGCTCTACTAATTGGAGTAATTATAAGTATACTGCGGTTATATTTAAAGGAACAGTTTCATTAGCGAAGGATAATTATGATGAAAAACTGTATAATTTTTTATCGGAAAGTAGTAATTAATATGTGGGCAGTTACCACTAGTGGTGCAAGGGTGGGCCACAGCGGAGCTAGTTCCGGCTTTCGCTAAGTATTGTTAGGTTTTTCTAAGTTTTGCGAGGTTATGCATGGCTCGGGCAAGTTCATACTAAGTGTTGCTAGGTTTTGCGAGGTTATGCATGACTTGGCTAGGTTCACACTAAGTGTTTCTAGGTTTTAATAAGTCTGACAAGGTTATGCATGACATAGCTATGCTCATACTAAGTGTCGCCAAGATTTGCTAAGTTTCGGCAAGATTTTGAGAGGTCATGCATGCCCAGTCCGGTAAGCCACACAAGCCCCAGCAAGTCACACGCATACAAACCGCAGTACGTGCATCATAATTTATTGTGCACAGTGCTCCACTACCAGTCGTCACCAGTGGCGTAGCCCGAAATTTCGTTAGGGGTGGGGGGGGGGGGGGGGGCCTCACATTGCAGCTCGGTCTCCTCCTTAAGAGGAAGCTTTAGCTCGGGTGCTCGTATCCAAATACATGTAAAAGGAGAATTCGTTTTTCTCGGCAACCAATGCACCAGATTTGACGAGGTTTGTTGCATTTAAAAGAAAAACTTAAATTCTAGTGACTGTTGGTTATGAATTTTTCATTTAGGTTGTCAATTCTTTATTAAAAATTCACCAACATCGCAAATTTTCAGAAATCTAAACTATCAATTTTAAAACTATATCATAAGAAACCAGCAAACACTGACACCAAGGACAACGTAGGAGAAATTACATGGGCTTAATAAATGAAATAAAGAAACGATAAATTAATGGAAATTAAAGTAGATGAAAAAAAGAACTTGCCGCAGGTGGGAACGATCCCACATCCTTCGCATCGTTCCCCACCTGCGGCAAGTTGTTTTTTAATCCACTGCAATTTCCATAATCTATAATTTCTTTATTTCATTTATTAAGCATAAGTAATTTCCCCTACGTTGTCCTTGGTGTCAGTGTTTGTTGGCTTCTTATGATATGACTAATAAAAATCGGGCCCCTCGGTTAACCCCCTTTCTTCTCGTTTAAGTTTAGAACTAGGAAACTCAGCAATGAAAAATGATATCACAATTCTGTGAATTGCACCTAATAGTAAATCTACAGCGGCCAAAATTTCTATGTTACACGTGAATCTCCAAAAATTTAGCATTATAGAAATACGGCTTTCGCAGAATCCTTGTACACAATGTAACCAATTCACGTAAGGTATGAATTGACACACCAAATTTGTACGCTTTGACTGTTATAACAGATGCCGTTTACTGAACAGCGACATGTGTGCTTGATGCAGAGCTACTAGTTTGTAAACGTCATGCTTTTATTTTTTTTTAAATTTCGAGTTTTTCAAAATAATTAAACAATGTTCAGGCCCTAAATAGAAATTCCGCTTCCAACAGACACTAGAATTTAACTTTCTCTCTCAAGTGCAACAAATTTCATTAAAAGGGATCCGGGGGTTATCACAGAGAAGCGTTTCTGCGTTTTACATGTATTTCAATAGGCCGCATAGCAGTTGGGCGCGAGCTAAAGCTTCCTCTTAAACAATTTGTCTGGTGATGAAATACCTGAATAATCATTGCATTGTCATTATTGCTAAAGATGCTGCAAACGAATTCTTGAACGCTACGCACTGTCAACACAAGTAAAATATGCATTTTTTCGAGAAAAAATACACTAGTATGTCCCAAAAATTGTGTCCGAAATAACCGATATCAATGCTTCCATGTTTTTATCTATTTAAAACTTTAGACTTTAGAATTTAGACTTTAGAACTATATCAGTTCGAAACCAGCAAGGCAGTGCATGCCGCTGATATGAAAAATGTAAAGGCTATGAAATTAACAAGCTGTGGACAAATATTGTAATGAAACTTTGTCATTCGAGAACCTTGTTTAGATTCTTGGACATATGCAACGGCCAGTGAAAAATCTCAATGACGCTGTCATTTGTTCCAATGTATTACGGAGGAGCAGCTGTCACCGGTCGTGTATCGTGAGTAATTGCACCGAAATTATAGCCGTAACAGAGAGCACGTATAGAAAGCAGGAGTTCTGCAAAATAAACGAGGGCGAGTCAAATAAAAGTCAGCCGATTCGAATCTATGAAAAACGGGGTACCTTGTTTAAAGGTAGTCTACATGATCATTTAGACATTTGTCCCGTTGTCTAACGAGTCGCGTGATTCCCGTCTCATTAAATTCCTTTGGTTGCTGCTTCAAAAAGTCTGCAACTGGCTCTTTCACGTCATCGTCCGACACGAATCTGGTTTGCTTGAGCTGTTTTTTTCAAATGCTCCAAAAAGTGGAAGTCGCAAGGCGACAGGTCTGGCCTGCATGGCGGATGTTGCAGTGTTTCCCACTTGAGCATTGCCAGTTTCGTATTAACCACATCAGCGACGTGGGGACGGCATTGTCGTGGAACAAGGTGACCCCATTCGTCAATTTTCCACGCAGTTTGTTCTTGATTGTGACACGCAGTCGATCTGGCGTTTTACAATAACGAAACAAATTGATAGTCTCTCAAGATTTAGCAAATTCTATCAGTAATGGCCCCTGACGATCGAAAAAAAGAAGTCAACAACACCTTGCCGGCGGAAATGACGGCCTTTCCTTTCTTGGGGGTGGCGAATTCGAATGTTTCCACTGTAAGCTTTGCTGTCGTGTTTCAGGCTCGTAGAAGTGGCACCATGGTTCGTCCCCGATCACAATTGGAGACAATAAGTCATCACCCTTATTACGATACCGGATCAGATGAGTCAAGGCAGCGCTGAACTTCTCCGTCTTCTGGCGGTAGTTCAAAAATCTTGGGCAACCATTGCGCACACAAGAACGGATAACCGAGATGTTCATGAATTATGGCGTGAACCGAACCGTGAGTGATGCTCACGCGCTCTGCCAGTTCGTCGATGCTTATCCTCCATTCTTGTCTCATCAGCTCGTCAACCTTTGCAATTTTGTTAGGGATGATTGCATGATGGCTTTGGCTCGGCCTTGGGTCGTCTTTGCAACTTTCACGTCCTTCTTCGAACCGTTTGCTCGAACGCTTCACAGTGGCCAATGAAATGCAATGTTCAACGTACTCGGCAGCCATACGGCGACTAATTTCCTTTTGGGAAATACCTTCAGCTGTCAAAAACCTTAGGGCACCACACTGCTCAACTTCTAGAGCGTCCATTATGTCGCGCAACCATGTTCAACCCAGTTTATGAGAGCATTAAACAAGCTTGTTACTCACACCTGCGTGTCACTTTTGTAATAGCGAGATGCCTGTGTGTCACGTGCATGCCTCGCAGATAATGGACCGAACAATTATTGCGCGGGGGGGGGGGGGGGGGGGGGTTGGCTCACTTTCATTTAACTCGCTCTCTTACATTAGAAATCCGAAGGTACAATGGAATATACCAATGCGAAGGTACAGCTTGATAAAAGGCTAAAAAGTGTCACTGGAAACAAAAGTCACGGCACGTATACAAAAAACCCCGCAACAAGATATTTAAGTATACGTATAAGTCTCCAATAAATCTACGTATCTAAAAAAAGTCACTGTATACAATGCGTCAAACAAGGCAAATAAACATATCGAGCAATTAGAGATTCACAGACTCCTAGATTACCCCCCTTCCATCCAACCCCCACCCCCCCGATGTATCGCGCGCGACGGAAGGCGGCGCGCTTGCTCCCCAATTTTCTCTTTTGCGCACACAAGACTGAGCCACCATCGTCGTCTCAACCATTCCAGCCTCCCCATCCCCCTCCCTACGCTTTCACTCGCGCATACAGCATGCGGCGCGCGGTCACGATGTTATCGCCCTTGGACTTTATACGAAACACGAGGGCGACGGCAACGGCAGGAATGCGCCTGGGGTGTCGATATAATTGCTATCGCAATACTATATAATAAGACTGTTCGACAACTGAAGCGTCCCGTGGCCCATTACTGTCAGCAAAAGAAGTAGTAACAAAATTGAACTTCCACCATACGACAATTCGCTGTGCCACAACAATGTCTTTTTCTTTTTTGTGGGGCCGGGGCACCGAAATGAAAAAGCCCAAAATATGTTGGCCACAATCGAATGCCTACTTTGGGCACCTAATGTAGCTACCGAAAGAATATCGAAGAAAACGTGAGACGCTTGGTCCACCGAGAACCAAACGCATACTGCTCGGTATCCTACACTGGCGAGACAAGACTTTCCGGAGAGGTTGCGCTCAAGCGAACGCGGTGCAATTCGTCGAGTCCCCACAGTGATGCGGCGAGCGACGATAGTTTTTTTCTTGTCTGATAGCCAGAAAGTTCCCAAAACTCTGCCATGCGAAAATCCACTCGGCCAGAGAAAAGAGAAAGCGCACCGAAGTGCGCCGCGCGGTGGTCGGAGCAACACGAGAAAAACGCATTCGCTCTGGCTACCTCTGGTAGCCCGCGGGTAGGGTAGCGAGGACAAAAAAATTGAAGAGGCTCAATGTGTCCTCGCGAATAAAAGTCGAAGTAGGAAAAATGAATAAGAACGTAGTCACCTTGGCTGATTTTAGTGTCTGGACACGTATGCTTTCACGCAGGTGAAAAAAAGAATGTTGATATTTTTTATGTGTCATGACGGCACAAATTAACCCCCACAACGATTCATCTCATCCGACCTCGCTGCTGGCTTTGTCAACTTGTCTAATATTGTGTTGATTTGGCTTGTCTTGTTGTATGGTCCGATGTAAGACATTAGAAAAATCATTGCACCTTTGGCGTCCAGTATTTATAGTAACATAAAACACTCAAAGTTCCGCAATTGAAAATCGAAAGCACAACTTTGGAAATGTCAATGCACCTTTCACATCAAAAGTTTATGAGAACTTTATACCCATAAATTTCGGAATTGACGTGCGCTGCGTAGATTCCGCGGCCTCCGCAAGATGCCGTGGCGAGCCCGTTCGCCCTCAAAATGCCGCTTAAACTTTGTGCTCGGATGGGGCTGCTTGGCGTGATGTGACTCCCGCTGCATGGGCGCTGCCGTGAAATCCAGCCTAAGTTCGCAAGGTTCGCGCTGAAATGTCTTTTCGAGCGTGAAAAAGACATCCTAGAGAAAATTCAGAATGATTTCCGGCACCGGGGCTTGCTTGGGTAGGCGGTGCATGGAGAGCACGAAAAAATTGGGGGGGGGGGGGGGCTGAAGCCCCATAAGCCACCTCCCCCCCCCCCTGGCTACGCCCCTGGTCGTCACCATCGTCGATTCTCGACGTCCGGCCGTAGTTGTGGTCGTCATCGTGGTCGGTGGCGTCGGGGAAAGCTTCGCAAAGCAATTGCAAAGCAGAACTCTTCTGTTGAAAGTTCCGCACCCAGCTCACCGTGGAGAAATTCACGTCGAACCAGAGCCGGTCACAGATGCGGCAGCTGTGCCCGAACTCTATGCTCAGAAATTCGCACTGGAAGCGGCCGTTCGCACTTCCCATGGATTTGCAGGCTTGGCGATGGAAGTTCTTGGTGAACCGGTGACCGATTCCCGGAGGCGCCGAACATTCAGTCATCAGCGTTCGTTGTCTATGACCCGAAACTCGGGATCCTCGGCTCGGCGACAGCGTTTGTCGGTGGTGGCCTCGGCGCGATGGGCACGATCGGCTCTCCTTCGTCTATCGTAGTCCCGCTGAGCCGGGCGCCGAGCTTCCGTGTAGGTCACAGACGCGACAGCAGTGCCCAAATTATATGCCTAGAAATTCGTGCTGGAATCGGCCGTCCGCATCCCCCGTGTCTCAGCCGGCTTGACGCTGGAAGTTTTAGAGCACTCGCAGGCCGAGATCACTTTCTTGACGACGTCGAGCGTTCAGGCGCTGACTCTCGCGTTCCCTGGACCGAAACTCGTCATCCTCGACTCGGCGTCGCCTCTTCTCAGCTGCAGCCTCTTCTCAGCCGGAGATGACAGTCGAAGTACAGTGTTTTGGGATCCTCCCTGCCGTCCAGGCAGGTAGGCAAGGGACATAGAACTCTCGCCAACGCAACGCAATGGAACGGCGTCGCACAACTATTGCGAGCGCTCGGAACCCCACAAACTAGACGACAAACTTATCTCGCGCATGTCTGCAGTTTGAGATACAAAGATGTCTTCAACTGTTAATTAACACTTAGGCTGCCGTTTTAATACGCCGAGTATATTTCAGTTTTTACTACAAAAGTGGCGTGCTTTGAGCTTCCAATTGTAGATTCGCGTAATCGAAGCAGCGAATAAATCCTGTGTTCAACACTTGGCCAGCAAAATTATACTGCAGAAATTTCAGTTCAACTTGGCAGTCCTTTCTGGTTGCGCTAGCAGGCCAGTAAACACATATATATACGTTCCCCACTGCGGTGCATGTGGTATAGATTCTCGTGACTCTGCTGAGAGAAGGGTTGTTCCACGCCGGCCAATACCAAACGGACAGCGCTCGACCATCTTCGAATTCCTTCAGAAAGGTACAAAAAAGTACACTGTTTTACTTTTCCGAAATATTTTGGCAAAGAAATGCGTATACATGATGGCAATTTAAAGCTGACCAGTTATCAGGGAAGACGATACCAATAACTCAGCGTTTCAGGCATTTTTGCATTAAACTTTTGTAATCATTTCATAATTTTGTTTAATTAAAAATGTTTTTACACAATGCTTTCTTGTTTTCTTTGGTTTAACAATAACTTAAGGAAGTCCAAATTATAGCATTCTATAGAAATTATTCGACAACAGTGATCGCCCATCACACCTGAAGCTACATTTATGGAATTGTGCCTCGAGCGTACTAACTGATAAAATTTTATGTGAAGCTGAATACTGCCCATCGGCTCTCAAAATTCTAAGTTCAAAACAAACAAATTATATTCGGTCATGATTATAGCTGTTAGTAACACTCTGAAATGAACCTTGAAGAAATGCGTTGAGAACCTGATTTCGTTGAGAAGTTAAATAATTCTCAACGCAGACATTTGGTAATATTCACTTTAACAAAGAAAGCAAATCTTAAAATTCAGCTTCAGCAGTCCAACGTGTTGGGTAATGCTTTGACTTCGCCTCGCAGCATCTTATAGCCTGCAATACAAACCAGGATGACGCACATGGGGTTAAAAAGCCGAAGCTGGATTTGCTGCTCATTGCTTGAACAGGAATTTGCGCTTGACATCTTACAGTTCTTGTTGCAAACTGAATTTCACGTATGTTCTTTGCAAGCGGCATGAAAGTGAAACTTTTGCTGTCTCATCTAACATCCTTAATAAGACGCTGAAATTGCGCCTGCTGTCCCGCTTATCAAGATTGTGCGGAGAATTGAGAATCCGACTCAATCCGCGCAAATCCGGCTCCGGCATTTAAAAGTTGTTATGAGGTCAAGTCGAAGTGTGACCAAAAACACTGCAATAGTAATGCTCAACTTTAAAAAAAAACCATAATAATTCTGGAGAGCAATAGCTACCTCTATTAAACGTTCTATATGCAGAGTTGGTGTAATTGTTTATATAATAATGTGGTGTTTCCGCCTTTGCTTGTTGACGCGTATTCTAGTGCGCGCGTCTCTCTCTCTCTCTCTCTTTGTCTCTCTGTGTGTGTGTGTGGCATGCTTGCATGGGTGTGTGTGTAGGTGGGAGGGAGCGGGAGCGGGATTGCTTTTAGATGCCCGCGTCTGTCCTACCGCACTTGATCGAGGGCTATTAATGCACAGCTTTAATAATCCACTGGCAGATTCGGGGAGAGGACTTTCTTAGGCTTGGTAAACGAAGGTCCACCTGAGCGACTACAGACGTCGTTTATGGCATGAAGTCAAGAGCAATTTTTTTCTTTATTTCCTTTCCTTTCATATTAGCTCAATAAGAAAGGCTAAAAATAATGATAATAATGAATATTACACAGAAATCGAAACACAGCTGCGTGTTTCTTCTATGTTAAGCAGAATTTATACGAGAACATGACGTCGCTTATACGTACACGGGCCCCGTTAAATAAAACTAAAGCGCAAGAGAAGCTACGCCAGGAGTTTCTCCACTGGAACTGAGGCTAAACAGCGCGAATAAAACAAGGGCACGAGGAAACAAATACCACAGACAAGCGCTGACTGCCAACTGGAAGTCTATTTGAAATTCTCCCGACATTTGTACCTTTTTCAGCATAGGCATGCGTGCACCAGTCGCAAAATCATCTGCGAAATCAGCAACATCATAATATTTCATCCAAAAAAGCTATTTCCTTTCCCGACAAGGCAAGTGATGGAGCGCTTACACATTTATCTCCTTCCTTTTTAATGCAATAAGCCTCTATTAGTACCCTTTCCCTCTTACCTTTTCCTTTCCCTATGAATTTTTTTTCAAAAATGGAAGTGCAGTGACACTTGTTACAATGTCCTGCTAAATGACTCCCATAGCCATTCTTTAGGTTACTGCTGTGCTGACGACCTCTTTCATTGAAACACTGTCCCGTTTGACCTATACAAGTTTTTCCACAGCTGAGCGGTATCTGACAGATAACGTTGCGCCTGCAGTCAGTATAAAAGGGATTTATGATTTGTGGTGCACACGTGCTTTTCGCGCGTTTTCATACGATTACATATCGAGGACAGCTTACACGGGACACTGAAAAGCAGATTAATATTATGTCTATTGTAAACTTTCTTTAGATTGTGTGACAACCCGTGCAAGTATGGCACCACGTGCGTTTGTCTCTTGTCTTTATCCTTTTCTTTTTGTGATGTTTATGAACTTATTTTCTCTTTCTGCAAGATGACTTCGCGTGCTGAAGTGATCACAGAACTGAGAAAGCACCCGCCGTGGTTGCTCAGTGGCTATGGTGTTAGGCCGCTGAGCAGGAGGCCGAGGGATCAAATCTCGGCCACGGCGGCCGCATTTCGATGGAGGCGAAACGCGAAAACACACGTGTACTTAGATTTAGGTGCACGTTAAAGAACCCCGGGTGGCCAAAATTTCCGGAGTCCTCCACTACGGCGTGCCTCATCATCAGAAAGTGGTTTTGGCACGTAAAACCCCATAATTGAACTGAGAAAGCCTGCGTTCTGTAATCGCGCTATCTGGGGCACTATAACGTAAAACTATTCAAACTTTTCTATTCCAATTCTACAATCAGCCCACCGCGATTGGTCAAAAACTTTTTGGACCACCCCCACTTAACCTGTCTGTCACGCCACGTCACGAAAGCCGCGATAGCTCCCCTGCTCATGTGATGTGTACACACTGATTGTGCATAATTTGACCGAACAAAATAACAGTAATTATTTCTGATTCGACGCCTTTTTGTCATTAGCCCTGGGCTATTGGTCAAAAGTTTTCGGGCTGCACCCAGTTCACCTGCCTGTCACGCGACGTCACAAAACCGCAAAAGCTCACCGCGTCAAAGTGGCGTGTAGGCGTCGAAGATGCATTAATATGCCGAACAAAACTGAATTTTCTTCTGAATAGCCGCAGGCTGCCCCGTTCCGAAAGGAATAAAAGATGGCTGCCGCCAATCGCTCAGGCACCGACTACTGGCGTCTGCCGGAGAGCATAGATTTATCTGTGTGTAAAAAGACTTTTTGCGTGGCCGTGTAACGTTTTCGACAACTTTCGGCACGTTTACGACCTCGTTCTGCCAACTCCTCTTAGCTGAGCACCCGTTTTAGCGTCATTCTTAAGCTTCCGTTGCATGCCGCCGCGATTGTTGGCGAGCCACCGCAACCTAAGTAAGATAACGCGGACCAATCGCAGACGCCTTCACCACCCTCTTCATCCGGCTATCGATATTCAATGCAGTGGCTCGGCCCCATCGAACCCTTCTCCACTTGAGCATGCTCCTCGCCTCTTCTGAGCCAATTAGATATGACAAGCTGTTCAGTGTAAGCAATGTTATTCGTTTTTCAAGCAAACAAAAGTGGCCTCCTATTAACAAGTAGAGCGTTTGATTGGCCTGTTCAGACAACGCTGCGGATGACCGCCCGATGCTTGCGTCGGTGGTTACGCATATTTGACGTCAGGAGGTTGGAATAAAAACGTATTAGAATAGTTTTACGTTATACAGCCCCTGATTTTAAAGACTATGATCGCACTTATGCTCACACGACTTACCAAGTGCTTACTTAATGCACGTGGTGGCTATGCCTCTCTTAATCAATTTAGAGTGCGCGCTGTCGTAGCGCAACAAGATTTTCTTAGATCTGGGATGATATCCCCAGCATACATGCTCGTCCAAAGAAAAACAGAGACTAATATCTAGAAACTGAATACGGTTGTTAATCGGCAATTCATACGTGAACTGAAGACCTCCCTATGAGTTAATGAACAAGTCTAAATTTCTTCGACCGCGTCATCAAAATGCGTACAAGTATCTTTCTTCATAACAATTAAGTAGTCGTCAACGTATCTAAACACTCGCGTTACAGGCATGTCCACCAACTCAGCAGAAATTACATTGTCAACCAAGGATAAAGTAATGTCACATAAAATGGGGACTATGGCTGATCCTAAACAGATGCCAGTGCATTGGATGTAGAACTGGCCATCGCAATTAACAGCAGTAACCCCAGTTCTACATATGAACCAACTAGCCCTCAACAAGATCTTAATAATGCAAATTTCTTCTGCAATGGGCTCCTTCCTCTCATCACCAGCCTTTCAAGACCCAGCATACGTATGTGTTAACCTCATTGCCATAACTACTTGCCAGTAATGTTCCTTGGGCTACTACCTCAGAAGACGCATGACGCCAGCTGAAATCATAGGCCTTTTTGGTTTCGTAGAACCTTCTTGGGGACACGCAAAAAGGATGTGCAAATTACTGATGTGTGAAAAATGGCGCCAAATACGACTATACAATCATTGGTTGAAAGAACTCGTTGAAGAAAGAAAATATCCCTGCAAAAAGGACCGAACGCTGCGCGAGTACGAGACACTTTCCAGGAAATGTACACAGTTCTTGTGGCGACGCACCAGGATCTTTTCACCGAAGCCGTGTGCTAGGATCACCAGAGCCAACGTAGTCACCACGCTTGGGGAGGCTGCGATTCCGGACCAACTTAGGAGACCCTGGAAAAAGGCCCGAAATACAGTTTTGAGCCAAAGCTTACAGCTCCACAGCTCCTAGCCATGGGTAGAAGCATAGGAGACAGCTGAGGATCAAGACCATGTACGGTGTCGGGAAGTGGTAGACTGTGTCCTAAAGCACGCACCATGTGGAAAATCAGGTATGCCACCCATAAAGAAAATTGTGACGAACCTAAAGAATGATGCGCTTGAAGTACTACAGGCAGATGAAGGAGGAGGTTTTGTCGTTCTGCCTAAAAACCTTATGAACCAATAATCCAAGCAAGCTATTACGAAGAATTTCAAAGCTGTTTCTTTCGACCCGAAAAAGTAACCCACCCTGAAGCTACTCAGACTTGCACCTGGACTTGTTACGGCAGCGTGTGAACAAAGCGGAGACGGAGCTCCTTGAAGTTTTCTTCACTTGCAAAACCCACAAGCCTGAATGCCCTTTTAGGGTTATTGTTTCCGAGAAGACGTCATGGAAATGTCATATAGGAAAATTTCTGCAAGGCCATCTGAAGAATTTGCAGGTAAATGACCCTTTTTTGGTAAGAAGCTTTTAAGAAGTTATCTTGGCGATAAATGAAGACCAGGAGACTGCACTAACCGCATTTTCAATAGGTGTAGAGGACTTGTATAGTGCCGCGCCATGGATTACGTGCGCTGTGCGCCATAGGATAGAAGATTTTGGAGAAGTCAATTTTCAGAATTCTGTTGGTGTGAACAGAGACAAATTTTTAACGCTTTCAGATTTTTTATTTTCATTCAACTGCTGTCAATTATGACGGGCAGTTCTACATCCAACGCAATAGCATCTGTATAGGATCAGCAATAGACCCAATTTTAGGTGGCATTTTTTATCCTCGGTCGACAATGTAATTTTTGACATTGTAATAAGTTGGTGGACGTGCCTGTAACGCGAGTGTTTAGATACGTTGACGACTACTTAATTGTTACGAATAAACATACCTGTATGCATTTTCATGACGGTCGAAGAAATTTTGGACTTGTTCCTTAACTCATCGGCAGGACTTAAGTGTACGTATGAATTGCCAATTAAGAACGGTATTCAGTTTCTAGATATTAATATCTGTTTTTCTTTGGACGAGCATGGTATGCCGGGGATATTACCCCATATCTAAGAAAACCTTGCGGCGCTACGACAGCGCACACTCCAAGTTGATAAAGAGAGGCATAGCAACTACGTGCATTAAGAGGAAGCTTTAGCTCGGGCCCAACTCCGACGCGGCCTATTCAAATACATGTAAAACGCAATAACGTTTTTCTGAGATAGCTCCTGGGCCGATTTTAATGAAATTTGCTGCGTTTGAATGAGAGAGTTGAATGTTAGTGACTGCGCGAAGCGGAATTTTGATTTAGGCTCTGAATTTTTTAAAAAAGATTTCTAAAAATGCGGACGTTTGGAAAAAGTAGACGCACGAAGTTTAGAAATTCATACCCCTTAATTAAGCATAGATATCGCGGTTCTGCAAACGGTATCCATTAGATGATTGAAAGCGGACAATTTCGATACATTAATTTAGATCTTACGTGAATCGGTTAGGATTGTTACAAGGGCTCTGCAAAAGCTGCATTTCCATATTACTAAATTTTTTGGGATTCATGTGTCTGCTTCAATTTTGTCTGCTTTAGATGTACTAATACATTCAATTCACAGCATTGTACTATAGTTTTTCGTTGCTGACTTACAGAGTTGTAAACTTGATAGTTTCGTTCTTGAAAATTTTATATTTTTGCCAATTTTTAATAAAAAATTGACAACCACAACAAAGAATTTGAAACCAGCAGTCACGAGATTTTAAGTTTTTATTTCAAATGCAACAAACCTCGTCAAATTTCGTGCAGAGGTTGCCGAGAAAAACAAATTCTCGTTTTACATGTATTTAGAGTGGAGCACCCGAGCTAAATCTTCCAAGGCAGTACTTAGTAAGTCGTGTGAGCATGAGTGCTATCAATTTTTTTAATCAGATTGCGCGATTACCGAACGCAGGCTTTCCCAGTTCTGTGATCACTTCAGTATGCGAATCCATCTTGAGAAGGAAGGAGACGGGATAGAGCGCCTGTCCCGTCTCCTTCCTTGTTTGTTGTGTGTGTTGGCGCCTAGTACCCAAGATGAATTGGGACCAACTCGCCCAACAAGACGTCCTTTTAATCACAAAAAGAAAAGGATCGAGACAAGAGACAAGCGCAGGTGGTGCCATACTTGCACAAGTTGTCACACAATCTAAAGAAAGTTTCCAATAGACATAATATTATTCTGCTTTTCAATGCCCCGTGTAAGCTTTCCTCGATATGTAATCATATGAAAACGTGCGAAAGGCCCCTGTGAACGAGAAATCATAAATCCCGTTTCACTGACTGCAGGCGCAGCGTTGTCTATCAGATACCGTTCAGCTATGGAAAAGCTTATATAGGTCAAACGGGACAGTGTTTCAATGAATGCGCTCGTCAGCACAGCGGTAACCAACAGAATGGCTATGGGAGTCATTTAGCAGGTTATTGTAACAAGTGTCACTGCACTCCCATTTTTGAAAAAAAAATTCTTAGGGAAAGGAAAAGGTAAGAGGGAAAGGGAGATAATAGAGGCTTATTGCATAAGAAAGGAAGGAGATAAATGTGTAAGCGCTCCATCTCTTGCCTTGTCGGGAAAAGAAATAGCTTTTTTGGATGAAATATTATGATGTTGCTGATTTCGCAGATGATTTTGCGACTGGTGTACGAATGCCTATGCTGAAAAAGGTATAAATGGCGGGATCATTTCAAATAGCGCTTGTTTGTGGTATTTGTTTCCTTGTGTCCTTGTTTGATTCACGCTGGTTAACCTGAGTTCTAAATATGGACCAACCAGCCCTCATAAAGATCTTGCCAATGCAAATTCATTTACTGGGTCCCTATACACGATTCGTACATTTGACACTTTTGGAAATACACTCTCAAGCGATATTGCCACTTAGATGCGGAACTATCTCTGTGACCATTTTTCAAACGCCTTCAACTTGATGTAATACGCGTAGAAAAGGCAAAATGTATTACGAAGACGTTCCAAAAGATCAGACCCAGCGACGCCGAACATTTCCGAAACCTAAGAAATCAAAGTAGGTTCGGTTGTGTTCTAGTTTATCTTTTTTTATATATTTTATTTATTTTTACCTGGAGAAAATTTTGATGGCAAGGCCTCAAGGTGCAAGTATACAACCTTTGTAACAAATGTTTTCGGATTGTGCGCGTAAAATTCACTTATTCAACTCGACTATCTACGCACACTTACCACAGTTTCTGTAGGTCATGGAAGTAAGCATGGAAAGCCTAATACGGGATGATCTTCAGCAAATTAGTCGCAGAAGTTTATATTGCAGGCATATTTTCATGGCGCTTCGAATTTAGCGCACTTTCAGAGAAGGAAACTAAAATAAATTCCCCGCTCACTGGTCGGGTCATTATGAAGAATCTGATAGAGCAATAGTATGTTTTGCCAGTGGTATCTCGCAAAACATTGCTAAAATTGTTGTCTACATGACGACAAATGAGGTCGGTGCCGCCGCATTGCTTGGTGCAAACTTTTTATTTCATGCCAGCTTAGAAGTTTTTCTTTATTGCTTGTCCTGCCGGCGCATATTGATGGCGCATTACGCATATAGCGTAAAACAATGAGATTAACATTGTCGTTACTTTTAACGGTTGCTGCTTCAATTTTGTAGAGGAATATGAACCCTGATCTCGCCACTAGATCGCTTTGTTCGAGGTACAGGCTGCTAGCAACAACTTTCACTTGGGGCCGCGATATCCAACCAAAATGTGGGACCATTTCTTGCTCTCTCTCCAGGTGCTTAGCGGCAATCTTTCGTCATATTTCTGCGTTTTTCTGCGGTGCGTGGGGGACAATTTCCGCACTCATTTTGCAGTTCCTTAGATTGTTGCATGTGCGTGAGTTGAGCTTTATGTGCTTCAAGTTAAATGCGGTTTCAAAGCAGTTTCTCTGGAACATCTTATGGCCTCTTGAAAAAAAGTTGGCTTAGGTATGTAATAGATTACATGGAAGTCTTTGATTATATTACTTATGAGATGTCGTTAAGCATACAAGTACATCATTTTCGTGGAACCATTCGACTTTCGAACTGCATGGACGGCATTTACAGCGTATAAACATATTACAGTAGATTCTCGTTAAAAAACAATGGAGCTGTCGAAACCTGTTTGTCTCATCAGAATTTCGTCCTAATAAAAATGATCTATATACTTAAGGTAAGATTCTATTCTGATGAACCGAAATATTGACTACACAAAACTATCACTGACAGCAATAAATTCAAGAACTAGATTGAAACATATGTTGAATTTGCTTGCGCTCATCTTTCCCTTCCTTTCGCCTCACACTGTTTTATTTTTTTTTCGAGTTTTTGTGCTAAAAAGCCCCATGTTAAGAAAACACCAACTCGCCCACGAAGAAATTTTCCGAATGATGTATTCAAATAGTGTTGTACATCTCTGGTTATAATCTAATTTTGTGACATATATATATATATATATATATATATATATATATATATATATATATATATATTGTTACGCATGAAGAAAACGAAGACCAGTGAACGTGCTTGCGGTCACGAGTGGAAGAAGAAAGAAGAGAACGACGCTCAGTTGATAAGTCTCGCGAGAGCGGCCCTCAGTGGCCCTGTATTACCATTACTTCCTACAATAGCTTACCTGACGACTACTAGATTCAGGAGATATACAATTACTCAAGACTTCTTGAACCCAGCTGTAGCAAATTTTTCAGAATATCGACACCTCCTATTCCCTTGGCCTAAAAATTCCTTTCACACCAGAAAAACTGAAGTCATCTTTACTCAATTACGTTGTCGAATACCTAAATTAAACTTCTATCGTCACAGGGCAGGTCTGGTGCCCTCCCCTCTGTGCCCAGTATGTGGAGAAGATGAAACAATAGATCATTTTTTCATATTCTGCCGCCGTTTCACTTCTTTAAGAAAAAATCTAGAATCAAGATTTACACAGCTTGGTTTGAGCTTTTCAATTATAAATATCCTTTCTCTAGGAGCCTCCTCTCTTGGACAGTGCCACAGGGATATTTGCTCAACCGTGGAGGATTTTATAATTGCTACAAAGAGATTGTCTTGAATTCTTAAACATTTTATTTTTGTTCATTTCCTCCAGTTAGCTTTACCATTTCCAGTTTTTTAATAAAGATAGCCTAATTTCATCCAAATCTTGGCCAATCCCCCACAGTGGGTGTGCGCCATCGCATAAGGAATACCATACCATACCATACCAAACCAGCTGACCGCTCTTGCGCTCACCTTCGCGACCTAAAGTAAACGGTCCCCTTCATCCGTCAGGGTTATAAACGGTCTCCTTCGCGCGTAACAAAGTGGTGGAGGTGCTGGGTATCGCTCACAACAACGGAACCATCACTGCCGCAGCTTCGTCGAAGCCGTCGACTTGCCGGCCTCCCGCCATCAGCCGTGACCATCTTCGACATGCCAGAAGAAGGAGCCACTCCGAGGGCAGCGCCTAGCAGTCCGCTGCCATACTACCGAGTTCCACCCACCTTCGGAGGCAAAGCGGAGGAAGATGCCGACGAGTGGCTCGTCCACTACAAACGAGTGAGCAAATCCAACGGGTGGGATGCAACCGCTCAGCTCACCAACGTGGTGTTCTCCCTGACCGATACCGCCCTCGTGTGGTATGAAAACCACGAGGACGCGCTTACGACGTGGGAACATTTTGTTGACGAGTTAAAGGCGTGTTTTGGGGACTCAGTCGCCAAAAAAAAGCGTGCGGAGCAGACACTGTCGCAACGGGCGCAGCTACCAGGTGAGACATGCACAACATACATCGAAGAAGTGTTAAAGCTGTGCAAGGTGGTCAATGCTCGCATGTCGGAAGAAGATAGAGTTGGGCATTTGCTGAAATGAGTGGCTGAGGATGTGTACAATTTTCTAATTGGAAAGGAGAGCCTCAGTTCTGTGTCCGATGTCATACGGCACTGCAGAACTTTTGAAACGCTAAAGATGCGTCGGATTGCGCCAAAGTTTGGTCGGTTGGCGAACGTTACGACGGTTGCCAGTGTGGACACGAGTCCTTGCCTCGACCTTCCTTCGACCATCCGACAGATTGTCCGCGAGGAACTTTCCCGCCGCGAAGGGTTGTTGCATTCCACTGGTGACCACCCTGGCGTGTACACGTCACGTGAGGCTATGACGGCGCCACATTCGGCCCCTTGGCAACCGATGGTTACCGCAGCGGCCGTGGAGTACAGCGCAGCCCCACAGTCGAGGATGACAACACGCCCGCCGACTCCGCGCTATGACCAACGCACTCAGCGCACGCCTCCTCGACGCCCGATGTATCGTCGTGACACTCGCCACGAACCAACCCACTACACGCGGGAAAATGATAATATCCACTTCATCGACGAACGACCAAGGTTTAGACCTCTCCCGGTGTGTTATTCCTGTGGTGTCCCGGGTCATATATCGCGGTTTTGCAACCAGCGTATAACCACGTGGTATGGCCAGCCGTCAGAGTTTTTTCGGCCCTCCGAACGGCCACACGGTGCCCCGTGGCCAGCACACGTATCGTCTGGCGACGAGTATTGGCCGAGCAGCTCCCGTAATCGCTCCCCAGCATCTGACAGAAGTTTGACACCCCCACCGCAACGTCGTGCTCCCCGTTCTCCCTCACCGCTGCGTCGCACCGCGTCCCCTTCGTCACCGGAAAACTAGCTAGCGCGGCCGATGGAGGTGAGGTCGCTGGAGACGTGCTACTGACAGAAATACCTCCTGTGTTGATGCTGAAAAACAAAGTGCGCGTGCTTGTAGATAATGTCCCTGTGATGGCTCTGGTGGACACAGGCGCAACAATTTCGGTCATGAGTGTCTCGTTTAAACACGTGTTAGGGCGAAAGGTTTTGTTTAAATGGGACGAAGATTCAAAGTTCTGTGGAGTGAGTGGCGAGCCGTTGCGACCTATTGGTGTGTGTAGTGCTGACGTATTTTTGGGAGGCCATGTTATTACGACAGAGTTTGTAATTATTCCTCGGTCGACCCATGATGTTATTCTCGGCATGGACTTCTTGCGGGAGTGTGGTGCTACTGTCGACTGCCGCACCGGAAAAGTATTCTTAAGTGGTAGGATTCCATCAGGACTCCTGGAGAACCCTGTAGATCGCGAAACTACACTGTGTGTTTGTGGTGATACGGTCATACCTGCATCATCTACCGTTTGCGTTCCCGTTGTCTGTTGCGGCGCCGATTCCGACTGCTTCGAAGCTACCGTAGAACCGATGCACTTTAACTGTATGAAGAAGAATGTTTTGGTTCCACATTGTGTGGTGTCGATCAAAGGCGGACGCACTGGCTTATGGACCGTAAACTGTTCTAAGGAGCCCGTTATACTATCTGACGGCATGAAATTAGCCTTCGCCAGGGAACACGCGTCCTTATCAGTGGCTCAACTTACAGATGTGCCGGAAGAACCTGACGGCCACAGTTCGGAAACGGCCCTTTTGTCGATGGTCAATAAATCGCTCAGCACGAGTGAACGCCGAACGTTAGTGGGTGTGCTTTCGAAGCACGTTTCGGTATTCGACTTTGCGCAGAAGGACAATATCCCTGCAATCCCTGCGTCTCGAACGCGCCATACCATCAACACGGGTTCGGCAAATCCGATTAGACAAAAGCCATATCGTGTTTCACCATCAGAGCGCCAGATTATCAACGAACAAGTGCACGAAATGATGAAAAAGGGAGTCGTACAAGAGTCAGCAAGTCCGTGGGCAGCTCCAGTGATTCTTGTTAAAAAAAAAGATGGATCTTGGAGATTTTGCGTCGACTATCGCCGTTTGAATGCTGTAACAAAAAAGGACGTGTACCCACTCCCACGTATTGATGACGCAATAGACTGCCTTCATTCCGCCTCTTACTTTTCCTCAGTAGATTTACGATCCGGCTATTGGCAAATTCCGATGCATCCTGACGACAAGGAGAAGACTGCCTTTGTAACCCCTGACGGGCTCTTCGAATTTAATGTGATGCCATTTGGATTGTGCAACGCTCCGGCAACTTTCGAGAGATTTATGGACACTGTATTGCGTGGCTTGAAGTGGAACATCTGCATGTGCTATCTCGACGACGTCGTCATCTTTGGCCGCACCTTCAGCGAACACAACTCGCGTCTGGATATTGTCCTGAACTGCATCAGAAACGCTGGTCTAGTTTTAAACTCTAAGAAATGCCACTTCGGAGACCGCCAAACCCTTGTGCTTGGGCACCTCGTCGACAAGGATGGCATCCGCCCTGATCCCCAGAAAACAGCAGCCGTTGAAGCGTTCAGTGCACCGCGCTGTGTCAAGGAGCTCCGTAGTTTTCTGGGGCTTTGTTCCTATTTCCGCCGATTTATTCCTAAATTCGCCGACGTTGCGTATCCGCTGACATGCCTGCTACGAAAGGACACCCCCTTTGAGTGGACTCCGGAGTGCGACTCTTCTTTTCGTCAGTTGAAGTTCCTGCTGACGTCACGACCGGTTCTTCAACACTTCAGTCCTTCAGCTCCGACAGAACTCCATACGGATGCCAGTGGCATAGGTATTGGTGCCGTCCTAGTTCAACGCTGCGGTGACCGCGAACACGTGATCGCATATGCAAGCCGCTCATTAAGTAGGCCCGAGCAGAATTACACTGTGACGGAACAAGAATGCCTCGCGGTAATATTTGCGGTTCAGCGGTTTCGTTCTTACCTGTATGGACGCCCCTTTACAGTGGTCACCGACCACCACTCGTTGTGTTGGCTTGTGAATCTTCGTGACCCTTGTGGCCGCCTTGCGCGCTGGGCGCTCCGACTGCAAGAATACAGCTTCACCGTATCTTATAAGAGTGGTCGACGACACGCTGATGCGGACTGTCTCTCGCGTATGCCACTTAGTACTACGGACTGTGACGCCGACGACTTCGATCACCTCGTGGCTTCTGTGTCGCCGCGTTTTCCAGACTTCGACTGCTTCAAAACCGAACAGCGAAAAGACGATAAATTAACACCGCTCTTCACCGCTACGACCGCCTCGACGACAGCAAACCATTTCTGTGTACGTGATGGACTCCTCTATAAGAAGAACTTTTCCAGCACTGGCGCACGTTTTCTCCTAGTGGTGCCGGAGAGCCTTCGCACAGCGATTCTGCGTACTATGCACGACGACCCTACGTCTGGCCATCTGGGTTCGGCGAGGACGCTTTACCGGATTCAGGAACGCTTTTATTGGCCTGGAATGCGACAATCTGTTGAGACGTATGTGGCCAGCTGCATGCAGTGTCAGCGCCACAAACGGCCATCTACTGCTCCGGCAGGTCTTCTGCAGCCGATCCCGCCTCCAAGCACGCCTTTCCAACAAGTGGGCATTGACTTCGTAGGCCCATTTCCCAAATCAGCCAAGGGAAACCGCTGGATAGTTGTTTGCGTCGACTACCTCACACGCTACTGCGAGACGGCGGCCGTGCCCTCCGCAACTGCCACTGACGTTTCAACATTCCTGCTGCAATATGTGATCCTGCGACATGGTCCGCCCCGCGTGATCATCAGCGACCGTGGACGACAATTCACAGCGGACGTCGTAGAGGAGCTGCTTCGTTTGTGTGATTCCCACTTGCGTCACTCGACACCATACCATCCACAGAGGAATGGGCTTACGGAGCGTACCAACCGAACAATTGTAAACATGCTATCTATGTACGTTTCATCCGACCACAAGAACTGGGATGACGTACTGCCTTTTATCACGTACGCATTCAACACCGCCAAGCACGAGACCACCGGCTATAGCCCTTTCTTCCTGCTGTACGCACGGCCACCCCGGTACACAATCGACACTGTTTTCCCCTTCTGCAGTCACGAAAATTCCACTGTCGCCGAGACTCTCTGCCTCGCCGAAGAAGCTCGTCGTATTGCTCGTTTGCGCACTTTGGCATCGCAGGACAGATCAAAAGTACGCTACGACATTCGCCACCGTCCGGTAACCTATCGCCCTGGTGATTTAGTCTGGCTGTGGACTCCAGTACGGAAACGCGGGTTATGCCAAAAGCTTTTGGCCACCTACGATGGACCGTTTGTGATTATTAGCAGACTCACGGAAGTCACGTATAACATAGCTCGCCTCACGGCGAGTGGTAGAAGAGCTGCCAAGACACAAGTGGTCCATGTCGCCCGCTTGAAATTGTTCACGTCAAGACACATGGATTGACTCGCCCGGCGGGCTTCGTCTGCGACGAGAGGAATGTTACGCATGAAGAAAACGAAGACCAGTGAACGTGCTTGCGGTCACGAGTGGAAGAAGAAAGAAGAGAACGACGCTCAGTTGATAAACCAGCTGACCGCTCTTGCGCTCACCTTCGCGACCTAAAGTAAACGGTCCCCTTCATCCGTCAGGGTTATAAACGGTCTCCTTCGCGCGTAACAATATATATATATATATATGTATATATATATATATATATATAGGCCTGTGGTCCTTTCCTATAGAAAATAAACAATGACACCAGCACTCACTTTTGTAAACCAGCTCACCAGTTTTGTTAAAAGGCCAATTTAGTAGCCTCATATTCTTTAACGATGCGTGGAAGTTCTGCACATGCAACCTTACCATGTGAGCAAATTATTCAGGAAAGTCTCCTAGAACGGTTAAGATTTCGTATCACAGATATTGTAATGCGTATATAAAAAAATTAAGCAATGAATACAGACCAAAAGCACATGTTGGAGTCCGTTTGAAGCGAAGCCTCAATAAACCAGTTAAATGCGATGTATTACCAATGGAGACCGGGAAAATTGTTTACTTTCATCCTTTTCGACGTGTGATCTCATGCAATGTCTTTTTTTATATCTACAAAAAAGCTCACATCTTTACCTTCACTCAATTTTGATGCTTATGAACTACATAGTTCACAAACCACGCCGTAATGCAAGCACAAAGTAAGGCGGATGCTGTTATGGTATGGTATGAATAACTTTATTTAGGGCCTGAGGGATCAGTCTGGGACTGATGCGGGCCGCTCCCACGTCGGTACAGAGAGGCCGAGCTCCTCTGCCGTCACACGGGCCCTCTGGACAGGCCTGAGTTGGTCCGCCAGCACTTCCCTGTGCAGCATCCGCTGCCACCACTGTTCACCTCGAGAACCATCACTGGCCAACGCCAAGCAGCGCCAAAGCATGTGTTCTAAATCGAGCAAACCCCCACACTTACTACAATAGAGTGAAACCCCGCAGTCCGGATTAATTTTATTCATGATGACCGGGTTAGGGTACGTACGTGTCTACAGAAGCCTTAATGTAACCGCCTGTGGCCTATTTAATTTAGAATGTGGCAGGGGGAATGCCCTGCGCCCTAGGTAATAGTGCTTGGTGATTTCGTTGTAGGTTAACAGCTGGTCCCTGTACTCAGGAGCAGGAGATCCAGCCCCTTCAGGGAGTACACGGCACACTAATCCCCGTGCCTCCTTGTGCACCACCTCGTTGAGGTTACGCGGGGCTCCCTCCACTGTCCCCATGTGCGCCGGGAACCAAGTAACTGTATGCGAAGTGATATCCCTACCCTGCAGCAGTCTGTTAGCCGGTTCCGCAACAATTGAGGGCTCAATCCCATCGTTCGTAACCCGTTGTCAAGATTGGAGTCCGGCATGAATTAAAAGGTAGCTGGCCCATGCCGTCGTCCAACTTATCCACGCTGAGGACGTTGATGAAGGGAAGGACTGTTTCTCATCGAGAACGAGGAATGTGGGTTTATTCACAGTATTTATATCAGTCTAACATGACCGCTTGAGAAAGTACATCAGTCTAACATGACTACTTGAGAGAGAGTGTATCAGTCTAACATCACTGCTAGAGAGAGTGTCCTGAGCAGCCGCACAACAGCGGTTTAAAAACACTCGGTCGTCCCCCGATACCCAGGTGACGGGAACGGCCGTCCAAGCACCGTAGGCGAGTTGACCAGGCACCGTAGGGGAAACAAGGCACCGTAGGAGAGACGATGAGGCACCGTAGGCGAGTTGACGAGGCACCGTACGGGCATTTATTCCCTGAGCTGCAGCGCGCCCGCCGGCTGCCCATTGTCTGGTGTCTTGGTTGGCGCGTGAGAAGGTGTCTCAGTAGACTTTCCCGCGGGCTCAGTAACAATAGTTGGTCCGCCGAGCCCGTTTAGTCTTAATAGCGACTTCGTCAAACTCGGCTCCAGCGACGGAGAGTCGACGACGCACGTGTTGCTGTTCACACACAGTCGACTTAGTCACGCCGTGGCTAGAGGTGTGCGGCGACGCTCCAGGAAAGTTGCCGCCACTGTACGGCAAAACTTGCACTGCAGCTGGCCGTTCTTAACAATGCAGTCTCAGACGTCTGAGTCTCAGTCTCAGCGATGTAATGAGTCGGAAGCCGAAGTATGATGCTTGTAAACAAAAAAAAAAACTGGACAGTCTATTTGAAATCCGACATAAAGAAACTCAAAGCTCTACCAAAAGAAAAAAAATGATTATTAGATTTATATACCTTCGTTACGACAAAAAAAATTTCCCCTCTTCTAACCTTTCCTCCTTGAACCTGCCTTCCCTGGTAGGTCAGCGTCATGAGTAAAGCCTGAAACTGTCTTACACCACTGTTAACTGTGAACGCTACTCATCCTTGGAATATATTAAATTCGTTAAAGCATTTAATATCAAGAGCTTTCACCCTCTAAATATGACATCTCTGTGCGCCAGGATTGATAAATTAAAATATAGTTTTCTTTCCCTGATCCATGGGTATAAGGAATCAGCTTCCCCCAATATTCGAAATTTGCCATGTGATAAATTTCTTAACGCACGCACAGGTTACATACTTTGTGATTCATGGGACCACGTACTGTATATTAACAGCTGAACTGTTTAAGCTTTCGTTCCGCCGTGGAGCGTTACAAGAAAACTCAGCCCAGCTGTACGCCGCCTCGCATAGCTGTACCCCAGCCTTGCACCACTAGTGCTAGCAGCGCACGTTTTTTATGTATATATGCACATATGTATGTAGTGCGACCATATTTCTTTTTTCTTCTTTTCTTACATATTCCTTGTGCGTGGCTGTGTGTGTGGCACCTTTGATCTTTGATTTTTGTACCCCAATCCTGCGGCAACCCTCTTAGAGATGCCTTATGTATAAATAAATAAATAAATAATTAAATAAATAAATAAATAAATAAATAAATAAATAAATAAGAAGTGTACAGTCACTGTACATACGCTAAAGATGATGAAGGCGAAAGCCTGCACCCTCACGAGACATTCATTACATTACGCACTTGACATTTGAGTTCTAATGCGTTTTTACTTCCTATTACTTGTTTTCTTCCACCGATAGTCATGGCCTTGAGTGCCTTAAGTAACTCTATCTTTATACAACCATGCCTTAATTAATACCAAGGGCAGTGGGTTCGACTCTCGACCTTCAAAATGTCAATTGGAATCAAACTTCGGGATATGGTTGGTTCGCCCGTATGACCAAATGAGTTGGGCTCCCACCATAGGTAGTGGGTCCGACTCTGAACATTCGCGATGGCAATTGGGATCCAAAGTGGAGATATAAGGCCAGCTCACTCACATATCCAAGTGGGTTCGATTCCCACCAAAGGTGGTAGGTTCGACTGTCCTAATTAACTACATCTTAACTGTACCTTGATTAACTTTCTCATAATTAACACCACTGGTCGTGCTGACGCTTATTCCCCTCGGTTTCACGCTTTCTTGTAAAGAAACTGATGTCCTAGTTTGCCCTAATTCACACGAAAGGTCGTGGAATCGGCTCCCACCAAATGTTGAGGGTTCGACTCACTATGAATTTGGGTGCCATGAATTTTGGTGACATAACGCCGGACGGTGTACCGCCGGACTCCAGATTTTTCTTCTCATGAGCCGTCAAAGCTTTACGTCTTAATCAATAAATAAGCATCCGCTTCGTAATCATATGGTGCTTCGTCTGAATTGACGCAAATTTGCGAAATTATTTCTTAGTTCATTTTTGTTTCAAGGCACCGAGCGTGATGTTACAAGCAGTCGGGATGTAACAAGGATGAGTGATGGGATAGAGATAACGGATGTCCAGGTCATTACTACTTTAGCAAAGTGAAAATTATCCCTAACCTAAAAATTCCCGAATCTATCGCAAAGATCAACCACGTAGTTTCAAGCTCTAACATACCTTTAACCGTACATTCTTTTTCTTTATGACGGTGGCCGCTTTTCACCGGGTTTCCGCTGATGTCGAGAGACGATGTTACATGGCATGGTTTTTTCACCATCCCTACAACGTGGCAGCACTAACAGGCACATGTACGCGACTTCGTGCCAAAGCTCTCTGAAAGAGTAACCGCTATGTTTCCACGGCTACGTTGCTGTACAGCACGATGTAAGTGCACATTCCAACTGAACATAGCGTTTTATTTATTTTATTTATTTATTTGTACATAATGCAGGAGGGCTATTGCTATTATGGCTATTAATAGGAGGGCTATTGCACAAGTGGGGAGAAACAGTGGTGAACAAAAAATAAAGTGAAATCAACAATGACTCTTACAACATTTGTAAGATAGTCAAAGAACTGGAAAATGGTTTTCACCCATTCTTGAAAGGAACGAAACAGCAGTATGCATGCACACAAAGTATAAACTAAACCTAATTTAAGTAGTTACACATACTGGTTTTCATAGAGAGCACTTTCGAATTCGCTTATCGGGAGTGAACGAAGGCAGCCAGGTAAGGAATTCCATACTTCTATAGTGCGGGTAAAGAAGGTGTACTTGAAAGTATTCGTACGGTCATACTATAGAAAGGGTTATGATTAAGCTCGTGGAAGTTACGCGTGGAAGAAGGCTTGGTAAAAGATATGCAAGCTGTGTTTGAAGTGTGACAGGACTTGTTAATTATGTTATGCAAAAATTTTAATGATTGCACCTCATGACGTACTAAAAGTAATGTTAGTTTCAGCGTAGGGAGGGTAGACGAGCATGAAAAATAGCGGTCATACCGGTGAAAAATAAAACGGACGGCATTTTTTCTGAACTGCTTCTCGTTTGATTATGTTGCTTTGGTTATGGGGTGACCAGACTGTTGCGGCATAATCGGTAATGGGGCGAACAAGAGTTTTATACATCAAGAGTTTAGTTGCCTTCGGAGCCTTTTGTATAGTACAACGTAGGTAACCAAGTTGTTTTAGTGCCTTTGAACATGTTTGGTCAATGTGTGTAGTCCATGAAAGATTATCAGTAAATGTTACGCCAAGGTATTTGTATTGTCGAACTCTGGTTAAAGGTGACCCATTCAAGGAATATGCCGCAATTAAAGGTGCTGCTCTTTTCGTGAAGGACAAAACAGCCGTTCTTTTAAAATTAATGTTCAGTTTCCATTTTTTCCAACTGGCATTGCTATTGATGTATGGCTACCTAGAGTTATCTTCTATTTTGAGATGCAGCGCTGCGAGGAATGTTGTTTTGCCTTCCGTCACTTTTTCCTAGTAGGTCGGAGGATCATCGTTGGCAAATGAAAAAACAACTGACCTCGATCAAATCTTTTCCCCCTCCATACCATTCGCACTCTCCCATCCCTGTAATGTGGCGGTGTAGCGCACAGCACACGCGACATCTGCAGCCAGGGGCAGAAATTATAACTCTACCTTTGTCTACATTTTCAATCAATAGGCGGCGCTCGATTGTGATTGTAAGTTTGGTGGCAGAATAGTCGGGAGATCACAGACAATGGAGGCATACAAAAAACAAAGTTCCCAGTATAGTGGTTAAGAAAACTTGATACTAGGAATTGAATTTTTGTTTTTGTCTGCTTTTTCAAATATAGATAGGACACTAGTCAAAATAATAACAAGAGCCTGCAGCGCACTCTACCATGAAGCAATGACTTCACGAAAGGCCACTGTCCATCAACAAACTTGGTGATGGACAGTGGCATGCTTTAGTATGTAGAAGTGATGCGTGCTTTCATATGAAATGTCTTAGCTGGTGAAAGAAACTGGGTACAGCGTCATGAGCTTCCGCCTAAACTGAACGCGCGTTTTTGTCTTGCTTTCTTTATGGGGGGGGGGGGGGGGGAGGAAGACACTAAGGCCTGGTTTGGGAGATATAGCCACGTTGGGTGGCTGCGTGCTGGCTTTTTGCGCTCACTTGAAGACGGCTCCTGTGCATATTGCTTCAGAGGTCGCACAGAGCTTAGTACCAGGAATACTGTTAGTTTTTAATCAATAGAAATTTAACTACCGTTGATCATAATGTACACTTTTCTTGCAGATGGCAGCATGGTATACCAAGAAATTAGTAATTAGGAAGACGACGTCATGCTCAATAACAGACTAGCAAAAATGTAAGAATGGACAAAAACCGGCAAATGACCATTAATACAGACAAGACGATTTGCTTAACAGTAACGACAAAAACTATCCGTTATATTTTTCTTATGTACCCTTAACGGCATTGCTATAACCTGAGTTCAACAGGCCAAATATATTGGTTTAACACTAACGTCCAATCTTGACTAGGAACCAGATAATACTAACGCTACTGGCTGCGCCTTAAGAAAATGACCATTTGAACCGCCTAAAGTCAAACATTTCGCTTATACTACATTTGTGAGACCAGTTCTTGTGTATGCTAATAGTGTATGGCTCCCTTACACTGAAACTAACATTGCTAAACTCGAAATCACTTATCCAAAGAAAATTAGGTTAACTAACAAAAAAGATATACCTGTCATTGACCTACTCATCCTTTAGCCCTCAGGACTCGCAAAATTAGCACTTCGAACAAATTGAGCTCACCTAAATTCCGTACAGCAGATACTGTGCAATAGAGTACAAATATGTGCCCCGCCATACGTTACTTTATCTAAATCCCGCATAGCTCGTCATAAACATCCGCATAAACTAAACCAGTTTTTTTGCAATAGCGATACCTTTCAATTTCCCTCCTACCCCTGTGTTGTTCGCGAGGGAAGAAACCTAGATGCATCAGTAACTAATACCGTATCGCCACCTTGTTTTTTTTTACTATACAAGAAGATGCAATTAATGATTCGAAAACTGTTATGTCATCCATGTTCAGGACAATTTCTACTTATGTTACATGTAGCTAAGTTTATTGGTTTTGTCATGTAATTATTTATTTGTTTGTAACATAGTTAAATTTTGTACACGAATGTCGCGATCAGCCTAATGAACATGTTACTTAGTATTTTTGACTATGTGCGTTCACTTTGTATACACAACTGTTATACATATGTGCATTAAACGTGCTTAGTGTAGCTGCACGTTAAACTATTTCTATGCGCATGTACACGCTTTACATATGTTCACGGGGGTCTTTTATGAAAGGAAACACGCGTGCTCGTGGCTCGTACGCTGCACCTCAGTCGGCTGCCACGTCATCTGTCAGCGGAAAGAGAGAAGCTGGGGCCGGGTAACTAGCAGGTGCTTGTACATAGGTCATACCTGGTTCTCCTGGCCGCCAGGGGATGACCCCACAAGTGGACGTGCTTCCCCCGCAGAGCGCAGTTCACGCTCTCGCGTGTACCCTTTCATAAAGAACCCCCGTGTTATTTGAACCAGCTGTATTTTTATTCCATAATTCATACATCATAAAATCATATACGTTCTCACTGTGGTCTCGCAAGTGTACTAATAGTATTAAATATAAATAATACCAAAGTCGAATATTGTCAACGTATATGAATAAATAATCAGCCTTTGGTTACAGCTCAGTACCCCTAATGAAAAACATCGCAATTATAACTTTCGCAAGCTAGAGTACGCAGTTATATTGACACGTGAACTTGCTTATCTTATTTGGATGAGCGCTTTTCCCGTCTAACATATGTCACCGCTCAGCGCGGGATGCGCCCGCATGTATCGGAAGTTTCTCGAATGTTATCGATGGTTCTGTTGTCACCGAAGCTTGTGTAATCTGATTGCACCTGCGAGGCGAATTCTGTAGAACTTTCTGGAAGACGCGCGGGCGACACCGATTACTCTGGAACCTTCGATGAATCGAGTATAAAAACCGAGGCGTTTGACCGGCAGATGAGATTTTCGACGGTCACCGACTGTGTTCGCCGCGGTCGTTGTTCCTTGAGTGTAGCGTATTTCTGAGGGCACAGGTTCGCCCAATAAAGCGCTAGTTTCGTCACTCGCAGTTTCGCTGCTTTCTTGCCCGTCACTACCCCTTGACAATATGCACAACTAAAGCAAAAAGCAGACCGCGGGAATGCTAGACATAGTAATATCCCAGTCACATGGGTACTTTCAACGTCCTTTCAAACAAACATCCTTTACTCCAAGGGAAGCCGTGCGCTGTCACATGCGCACATAAAAGGAGGCCTAGATGAAGGGAGCTATGAGTCAAGAGGAGTCTGCATTTGTCCTTTGATATCTCATGGGCATGCTCCTGAGCTTCTGTATACAAACGGAAGTTAAATTTTTACCTGCTAAACACAAGTTTTATTGATATCCAAAAGTTCATAAGCGCTAGACACTCTCGCGACACCCGCAATCTCAATCATAATTCCGCCAGTACAGCAGCGCCAGCATAGACTGCGGTCATCAGCAACATTGGTGCAACATGGGTGCCATGTGCGATTTGGTTATCGGCCGCTACGCATCGAAGGGTCCTCCTTTTCTTTCTTTGAATCGCTAGCTTAGTGCATTCCTCATCACTTTTGCATTTTAGGATACGTTGTGGTTTCTCTTAAAAGCGACAGCAGAGACCATCTGGAGACCGCGGAGCACTGACACATGTCCCTTCAACTAATGCTTCCTTGAAAGCTCTATGCACCTTAACTTCAAAGGACTTATGGTATGCCTCTGTGACTGGAGTATAAGCCTCAATACCCCCCCCCTTAGGAACACCACCACACGTAAAATAGTTGGCAGTGGAGCCGTGTTCGGCCTGCACAAAGAAATATCGCCTCATCATGTCGTCGCAAACTCGATGAAACATTCGGGGGCCGATTTAGATAGACCTTCATGGAATAACAACTTCTCGAGTGGAGATGGCTTGAGCAGACTAACCATCAGCACATAGGTGAATAAAGTCAAAGTAGGAAACAGGCAAACAAGATAGAGATGTTTACACAATTTTCCATGTAGTACAGGGGCATCATGTGGTAGTCGTTGACTACTGATTGTGCAGCACACGGCGACCGAGCTGCAGCGCACCGCTTTGTACCATAAAGACTATAGCACAGAGTATTGCTAACAATATTGTCTCGCTGCTTCGGTTATTTGAACCTTACAAGAATGTCGTCGAAATTATATCCTGTGAGACTGTACGTGATGTCTCATTCGTTACAATTAAGTCAGAAACGTTCCTGCAAATTAAACCTTGAATAGGAACACATCAGCCATTTCGTGCAAAAGGGTTACAAGATTCTATTTGAAAACTCATTCATGACGTCCGAGACTTGCTGCAAATCCCATATCCTCATGAGCACGGGACTTTGTCCATACCATAAGCATACGCAATCCGGGTGAGGAGTGTCGAAGTGTCTGGTAAGGACCATTGCGAGCATATTTCTTTTTTAAAAAATTGCAATTTATCTTCACTTACCTTGCATTATGCTGTGATTGCTTTGCCGCCCTGGTCGGTAATATTATTTTTATTTCCTGTCATGAACGTTGTTTAGCACACCATTAGAACAGAAAGCTTGTTCGCCATGTTGATATTAAATACTTGTGAATTGAAAGAAAAGGACTTCCAATCTGTTATGTATCACTTTCCTTACTTCATTAACAACGTTAAAATGACTAGAAAGTGATATAAAGTCACAACATCTATCAACACATTCTTTCCCTTCAGTATGCTGGAGTCATTCCAAGCCTGATGTCAATTTCTTCAACGTCTTGGAAGATGCTTCTAAATGTTTTCAGGATGAAAACGTGGATGTGGCGTTAATGTGATTTTCCGCGATGTCGTTTAATTATCAAAGGAATGATGGGCTGTAGAAGGAGAACCTGTTTTACAATAAAGGCACAACAGCTCGCGATAAAACTTCCTACATTATACTTATTCCTGCTCAAATTAATTATTGGAAAGGTCGTGCAGGCGGCGAAACACGGCAAAGAATTAGGATTTCCATATTTCGTTCGTAAACGTTAACTTACGGACAGTAAGCATTTCTGCATTTGTTCCATCAGATATATTTGAGCTTATTACGAGTTTGACTCGTTCCTTACCCAGAAAGAGTAAACATTTTAAAATGGTGAAGAAATAAACCTGTGAAAGCGTAATACCAGTAGCGATAACACTAAAACTAAACAAGTATAGGAAGTGAACTCTCTAACAGAAATACAAGTTGGGACAGATCCGTAGTATCTATTTTATAGCACGGAGTCCCGAGTCAAGGTTGTAATCCGAAGTCTGTACTTCCAATCAATCCTACGTTGCTTAAAACAAAACTGTGCCTGTTTCGCCTGTAAAACGTTTGTACCTCTATAGCCTCGTGCGTTATGAGTTTGATGGACGCCTGACAATGGCCTTTTTTACATGTGTAAAGCTCTTTACGAATGATAATAGTAAAGACACAATCATCACCCACACGCTAACACTCACACGTAATCGCAGTGTTTCCTGGTGCTTATTTTTTTCTTGAGATTGGCAACTGTATGCAAGCAGTTCGGTTTAAATGAACATTAGGGTGAGAAATGCGAGGCATAACAGTGCATGAGCCAGTTCTTTCAACATACACATAATAAATGCCATTATGACGAACACTTCCCGTGGCATTCATGATCATCACCACGTACGGAAGCACGTGATTGCAACGGAAGCAGTTCTGCGATTGGAATATCTCTGATTGTAGCCTCTGGAATTGGTGAACTTAGTGGCCGCGAGCTTATCCGATGTCCTCGCATTATTTTAGAGGCATGTAACTGGTCGAGCCACGATTCGTGGAGCATTTCTGCGTCAGTGAAACACGAAAGCAAGTCCATAGGAGTCGTGAGTAACGGGAATGGAACTTCCAATGCCGCTATGCCGAAACGAGCGTCTTACAGAAGTGAAACCAGCTCTTGCAGTTAGCTCTTGAGAGGTCTTCTGTATGAAGGCCGCCTAACGTAAAACATCAAGAACTAGCATCGCAAGTACAACTGCCCTATTGCAGGCACAGATGTTGTTAGGTGCCTTGGAGGCATAATTGCTTTCGACATTGTTGGTACTGGGTGGCGGCAACATTGCGAAAGGAGGTTTCCCGGACCTTGTCGTTTGTTCTTTGTGCTCTCCTGATGTGGTGAGGACACCCCTGGAATGAAAGCAAGCGAGGACAGCATTAGGAAAATAAGGCAAAAAATAAGTCAACTTGTTATATTCCGGGGATATTTTTTGTTTGTTCTGTGTTTCGGCCTTCTAGACTGTCACACTAGATTGCGTAGCAGATAGACCGTAGTGGCGTAGGAAAGGATGACGAAAGTTTCGGGCACGTGAGTGGAGCTGCCTTTTGTCGCTATTGCGAGCCTATTTTGATGTGCTGACTCAAGGGGACTTGCGAAACCGCTCGATGTCGGGACGGTATAGGCAATGATAAGCTATAACGCATGTCATCGGTAAATCGCAGTATTCCAGGCCACGTGCACAATTACTTTCATTCAGTCGTGACGTATTTGAGAACCGCACACTTGAGGACGGAAAAACAACCTATACGTGGACCTTGATAGTCATAATCTCTTTTTTTTTTTTTCAGCAACGAATGAAAATCGCTGTTTCGCCATAGTGCAAAGTGGTGACATCGGTACTCGACGCAATCTATATTCATTAAATCTACGCTTTCCCAATTCATGGCTTGCAACGGACATTAGCCGTCGCCTACACTGGTTTATCACTACTTTGCGAGTGCTTCGCGAGTACATCTGCACAATCAGTCGGCAGGCAGTCGATTGTTGACCTGAGCGTGGGGACGTTTGCGCGAGGATGCGCATCTTCGACTGTGCGAAACTTTAAATGCCTCTTTTTTGGTGAATGTCGCCAAAATACGTAAGCTTTCTTATTTTTTCAAGTGTGCTATAACTTAAATGCGAGGTTTGAAAATAAGCATAAAATAGTTTTTTCCTTGGGCATAACAATTCATAATGAATGTAAATATTTGTAGGCACTATAATTACACAAATGAAGAAAAATCCCGTGAACCTAAACTTGTCGCCATATGAGTATAAAAATTCACGCCAAACTTTGTTTCATTCAGTTTCTGCTATAATTTTGCGCGCCCAGTGGTGTGCATTATTTAATCAAGTTCTTTCTTCTGAGTTGAATTGCACATCCGTCGCTTCTCGCCGTACTTTAGTTCGGATTTTTACGCAATAAAAATAAGTATGACTTCTGTAATTTTCTCATTAACTAAGATACAGTGAAATCTAACCCAAAAAAGCCAGTTAGATGCCCTGGCACCCCGCATCATGAAGATTTGGGTTGTCACACATAGAAGAATATATTTAAAGAAACTCGGGATAAGTCGCTACACCTTATTCGCTTTTCTGAATGCAAAATTGCATGTGGGTATGGACATTGGCAAATCCCCCTCTTGGCGTCGAAACAAAAGCGTTGGGCGGTAGCTTAATGTTTACTTTAATCGCGGCGGCAGGAAAGTGGGCTAAATGAGCCAGGAGAATTCTCTGAGTAGCCTGGCTATTTAATACGCAAAGGAGTATAACTAAAATAAACCAATCTTGCGAGTGCCAAAGTATGTTCTATACAGGCTAGTTGATTGCCTTCATTCTGAAGTTTTCTGGAATCTTCCCCACTTATGTTCAGACAGGAGCTTCACCTTCGGCAGTAGAGTGCAAGATCGCTGGTTCGATTGCCGGGCGCAGTGGACATATTATCATTCGGGCGCAACGAAAAAAAATATCTCGCGTCCACGAGCCTCGGCTGAAACTTAAAGTTTGGTGCCTAATATTTATCCTGAACACAACAGTGTCGTACTTGTCATAATCACTGTGCTGCTTTTGAGAAGCTTGGAGCAGCAAGACAGCCGGATCTCAAGAGACGTTTATCGATGCCCTGTGCTTACTATTTGTCGCTTGTACTATGTCCTATTTCGTTTTTGCCTTCTCCGTCTTTCTTTCAATCCTTCATCCCATGTCCCCGTGCACTGCGGACGTTTATCCGATTAACCTCCTTGCCTTGCCTTGATTTCTCTCTCTCTCTCTCTTTCTTGATTGATGATCCCCATAAATAATTCAATGTAACACTGCACAAATTAAAATGATACACTCCTACAGGAAGATTTTCAATATTATGCTTCATACAAAACTTCTAATTCTCGATGCAATGTCACGTGGGCTGTGTCGTGTTCTTTCAATGTGCAAACTCAAGCGAGTGGCGCTCGGGAACTCGCACTTCGTAAAACAGAAGCACTTGACGCTGGCCCATTTGTCGCCATTCATTTAGTCCCAAACATTCAACCCCGAAACCACGATAGTAAAATAGAGCATGAAACCTAGTGTGCAGTAAGGCAAACCATCCGAACAAGAAAAAAAAAATCAAATGATAGTTCGGGGAGTTAAGCAGGCATAAAATGGCAAGGTGGGCGAGTTCGATAAAATTCATCGTGCTTGTGGTAACAGTGCAAGAGCAAACAAGGATGTGCTGTCTTGTCGTGTTTTTCTTCCTTTTTGTCCTTGTTTACTTTTGCGCTGTTACGAGAAGTACAATGTCACCTGATATATCCGCTTCACTACCCTATACAAGGGGAAAGGGTTGGGAGACAAAAGAAAGGACAGAGATTACTGAGTGTGTGTTCATACGGAGATGCCGATCGAAATTACAGTCCGTTACTGAGATGTGTCTACTTCAGAAACTTTAGCAAAGCGCGTGTCACTTTCTGAGCTTGCGACACATATGTTAATGATCCAAGAACCTTGTCCGAACATAAAGAACCTGTCTCGTGGTTGCCATTAGAGAATTCGAAAAGCTTGCAGAAAATATTTTAGTAAATAAAAAAGCCCCTGTAATAATGTCATATCGCCACATTGCCATACCACATGAAATATCCCCTTCCAGGTGGCAGTTCCTTTCATATCGCTATCTACTGTCTGGAACATTTTTCGAAAGCATATAGTGTTAAAAAATTTTCCTTATTCTCTGGGATATTTTTCGAAAACTTCTAGTGTTAAAAGTCGCTTTTTACATGGCTTTATTCACTGCTTCATAATTCTTGGATATTTTACATCTGCGGCTGTTGGAGACGCATTGTCACGATTGTGCTAAAGCCTTAATGCGGAAATCGCTTTGCGCGCAACCTGTCGCCAGATGTCGCTCTCGTTGCTTCCCTATGCGCGAGATATCCCCTCAGGTGCAGATGGTGGTGTTCACGGTGCTGGAGGTGCCTGTACGTGACAGTCACGTACAAAGAGCTGCAGTGGCTGCTAAAGAGGCGATATGGAAAATGAGCTGAGAGAAAGGCTTCGAGGTTGTCGAAGTAAACAGGGAAGTGAAAAGGTGTGGTGGTTTTCAATGAGACCGGATCCACTTCAATTACAGGCTTGCACGAGAAGCGGGCTGGCGACTTGATGGTCGCGCTGTCGCTTTTTAGGGGGCCCTCGGGCTCTCAGGAATCCAGAGTAGGTAGTAATCAAGAAGGTCCCGTAAGGGAACCTCAGAATAGCGTCGCCGTCAATAACAGAAAAAGGAGAAAAGCAACAAAGAGAGCTCTCCATGCAATAGGCTACATAAATATGCAGGAATGCAGAAGAAAGGAAACGTGGGCAGAGATTGAGTAGCAGTTAAATACAGAACAAATAGGGGTGTATGCTGTTACAGAAACGCACCTTAGAGACTCGGAAGAGCCGCCAGTGTTTGAGAATTGTGTTTGGGAAGGGTGCAACAGAACTAAGTCGGAAAGAAAGGGTGAGGGAGTCGGAATGCTCATCCATCAAGAAACCAAATAGAAAAGAGTAAATTCAAATTGTCAAGAGCATCTTTGGTTATCAGGAACAATGAGGGGGAAAAAACTTGGCTGGGCGTTACGTATTTGTGGACCGGAAATAATTGCACAGAAAAGAATAAAGAGTTAGTGGAATGCATAAATGCTGATAGTAAGGGTTTCGGCAATGATGCTGAAATTATCCTATTAGGTGACATGAATACCCACATACAGGATTTCGATGGCTAAACCGTCAACGGTAAGTCAATGCCAGCTTGTGAGCAACATGACCTGGTTATCATGAATACAGGGCCTAAGTGTGAAAAGCAGATGACGTTGGAAGTGGGAAACCGGCAATCCACCACTGATTACTTTCTGATGACAGAAAAAATTCACGATAAGTTGAGAGAAATGCTCATTGATGAAAAAGGGTATAGCAGCATCGGGAGTGACCATAAACTTATCATTTTGAAAATGGGATATGTAGTTGGGAAAGGGAGCAAGGTGTGCAAAATGGCAAGTCGAAATTTGAAGGCTGAACGAATAACAAATATAGTAACTAGAGTCGAGGAAGAACTTTGCGAATGGCCAAGAGTGGGAATATAGTGAGCTTCTGAGTGCAATACCGAATGAAATACGGAAAGAGAAACAACATCTTCGTTGGAAAGCAAAACAGAAACCGAAAAGCTCGTGGAACAGAGAGATACGAGAAGCGATGGCTGAACAACAACAACAATCCCGAGAGCCCAGGCAGGGGGGGGGGGGGCAGAGAAGGCGCATTGCCGCGGAATGAAGTAGCCAGTAAATGGGAAATATACTGGAAAAAACGTAAAATGGCTCAAATACGTCAAAAATACGTGAGAAAAAGAAGGCCGCACTTAGAGTATCTTGGAACCACATAAAATTATTAGGCAAGAAGTCAACAACAATACAACATATCCTGGACGAAGATGGAAACAGACTGGAAGGAGAAGCGGCAATAAATTACGTCTGAAAAGTAACAGCCGAAGCTTTCCAAGGCAATGACGAGGTTGTGTTTGAAGAAAAAAAAGAGCCTGAAAGAGACCCAGGTGGGAAAGGAGCTGGTGTTGACAAATTTCAGCTGGTAGAAAGCCGAAAAGAAAATTCCTAAGCGCATAGCCACACGGCTAGACGAGGTTCCCGTTAGGCCGATTAATGAACTAGGACCAACACGTAACGAAGCTCTGGTGAAAACAGTGGAAAAAAACTTTAAAATATAGACGAATACCAAACAGTTGGCGACAATGTAAAATGAATTTAATTTATAAAGGTAAGGGGGACAAAGATAGAATTCACTCGTATCGACCGTATACCATTACATCTGTAATATGCAGACTATAGCAATGCAGGCAATCAAATTAAAACTGGAAGCATGGGCAGAAAATAATGGCATTTTGGGAGAACTTCAGAATGGATTCAGGATAGGTAGGCGTTTGGATGATAAATTATTTGTTCTTACTCAGTGTATTGAAATATCAAGAGTAGAAAGCAGACCATTATATGTGGCCTCTTTAGAGATTACAGGAGCGTACGTCAACGTAGAGCGCGACATTTTGTGAGATATTCTGGAAGGGTAAGGCTTAGGTAACGATTGTGTACAGCTTTTGAGAGAGATTTACCTAGAAAATACCGTTTGCGTTGCATAGGAAGGAAAGGGATAAGGAGTGAGGAGAAAGTTGATAAGGACAAGGGACTGAGGCAGGGGTGCCCTTTATCCCCACTGCTGTTTATGATGTTCATTGTGAGGATGGAGAGGCCGCTAGAAAGAAGTAAAATCGTGTTTAATCTCTCGTACAAACAGGCAGGTACACTAGTAGAGCAGCAGCTTCCAGATTTATTTTATGCGGACGGCATTGTGTTGCTAGCTAACAAGCAAAGTGATTTGGAACGCTTGGATAATATCTGTGGACAGGAAGGCAAGAATTTAGGTCTGAAATTTAGTGTTAGAAAATCAGGTTTTATGGTATTCAATGAAAACATTGAACAATACAGTGGCGATACAGGGCAACGAAATACCTCGGGTAAGAGACTATAAGTACTTTGGTATATGGATAAACGAAAGCAATAGATATATGGAAATACAGGAAAATGTAATGGCAGTAAAGGGAAAGATAAATGCAGCCATAACGAAGCACAGAGCGCTATGGGGATACAAAGGGTACGAGGTACTCCGAGGTATGTGGAAAGGTGTAATGGTTCCAGGACTTACGTTTGGAAATGCGGTTGTTTGCTTGAAATCAGAGGTACGATCACGGCTCGATATGAAGCAAAGGTCAGTGGGTCGCCTCGAATTGGGCGCTCACGGAAAGACTACAAATGAAGCTGTGCAAGGTGACATGGGTTGGACTGGTTTTGAAGTGAACAGTAACATTGATTATGAAGTAAGACTGAGGAATACGGAAGAAAGCAAATGGGCTGGGAGAGTGTTGAGGTATCTGTACAGGAAAAACATTGATTCACAGTGGAGGTAAAGAACTAGGAAGCATACCAGCAAGTATTCTGCCTGTAGGGTGGGCAACACAGCAAGAAGGAACGTCAAGCGGAAATTCAGAGAGGCTGAAATAAGCTCATGGGCGGCGGCAATGAAAAAGAAACCTGCCATGAGTAACTATTTAAGAGGAAAAAAAGAAAGCAGGAAAGAAGCGATTTATGATAACTCAAAGGGAAGCTCGGTGCAGCGGTGGCGTAGAGGTAGGGCATCCGCGTCGCATGCAAGACTACCGTGATTCGAATCCCGGTGCCGCGCAATTTTCCACCAGAAAATAAAATGCGCGTGTTGATAGAATTGCATAAACAAGGCCTGGAGTGCGGCCTGATCCCGGTGACCAGAACCGGTAACGCACTCCCTCATCAGAGCAGAATTGGCCACCCTGGTGCAGCACTTGGCCACGACCTCCTATATGAATACAACAATCGAACCCCGGCCCTCAGTCCCCAGCAGCTGCGAAGCAACTGACCAAAACGGCGGTCAGACCTGTGACGCAGCAGAGGGTGCTATGAATCCCTGGATCTGGACAGGCCGCCATTGGAATCTGAACCTGGCAACGTTAAACGCTAGAACGTTATCTAGTGAGGCGAGTCTAGCAGTGCTATTGGAGAAATTAGAGGGCAGTAAATGGGATATAATAGGGCTCAGTGAAGTTAAAAGGACAAAAGAAGCATATACACTGCTAAAAAGCGGGCACGTCCTGTGCTACCGCGGCTTAGCGGAGAGACCAGAACTAGGAGTCGAAATCCTGATTAATAAGAATATAGCTGGTAACATGCAGGAATTGTACAGCATTAACGAGAGGGTGGCAGGTCTTCTTGTGAAACTTAATAAGAGGTAAAAAATGAAGTTCGTACAGGTCTACGCCCCTAAATCCAGTCATGATGACCAGGAAGTCGAAAGCCTCTGTGAAGACGTAGAATCGGCGATTGGTTAAGTCAAAACAAAATACACTATACTGATGGGCGACTTCAATGCCAAGGTAGGCAAGAAGCAGGCTGGAGACAAGTCAGTGGGGGAATATGGCATAAGCACTAGGAATAGCAGGGTAGACCTATTAGTAGACTTTGCGGAACAGAATAATACGCGGATAATGAATACCTTCTTCCGCAAGCGGGATAGCCGAAAGCGGATGTGGAGGAGCCCGAATGGCGAGACTAGAAATGAAATAGACCTTATACTCTGCGCTTACCTTGGCATCATACAAAATATGGTCGTGCTCGGCAAGGTGCGCTGCAGTTACCATGGGATGGTAAGAACTCGAATTAGCCTAGACGTGAGGAGCGAACGGAAGAAACTGGTACATAAGAAGCCGATAAATGAGTTTGCGGTAAGAGGGAAAAAAGAGCAATTCCGGATCAAGCTACAGAACAGGTATTCGGCTTTAACTCAGGAAGAGGACTGTAGTGTTCAAGCAATGAACGACAATCTTGGGGACATCATTAAGGAGTGTGCAATAGAAGTCGGTCGTAACTCCGTTAGACAGGATACCAGTAAGCTATCACAGGAGACGAAAGACCTGATCAAGAACCGCCAATGTATGAAAGCCTCTAACCCTACCCCTAGAATAGAACTGGCAGAATTTCGAAGTTAATCAACACGCGTAAGACAGCTGACATAAGAAAGTATAATATGGACAGAGTTGAACGTGATCTGAGGAACGGAGGAAGCCTAAAAGCAGTGAAAAAGTAACTAGGAATTGGCAAGAATCAGATGTATGCATTAAGAGAGAAAGCCAGCAATATCATTACTAATATGGATGAGATCGTCCAAGTGGCTGAGGAGTTCTATAGCGATATATACAGTAGCAGTGGCACCCATGACGATAATAGAACAGGGAATAGTGGAGAGGAATTCGAAATCCCGAAGGTAACGCCGGAAGAAGTAAAGAAAGCCTTAGGAAATATGCAAAGGGGGAAGGCAACTGGGGAGGATCAGGTAACAGCAGATTTGTTGAAGGATGGCGGGCCGATTGTTCTAGAGAAACTGGCCACCCTGTATACGCAATGCCTCATGACCTCGAGCGTACCGGAATCTTGGAAGAACGCTAAGATAATCCTAATCCATAAGAAAGGGAGCTCTAATGATTTGAAAAATTATAGACCGGTCAGCTTACTGTCCGTTGCCTACAAACTATTTACTAAAGTAATCGCAAATAGAATCAGGAACACCTTACACTTCTGTCAACTAAAGGACCAGGCAGAATTTTATAAAGGCTGCTGAACAATAGACGATATTCACACTATCGATCAGGTGATAGAGAAATGTGGGGAATATAACCAACCCTTATATATCATCATCATCATTATCAGCCTGGTTACGCCCACTGCAGGGCAAAGGCTTCTCCCATACTTCTCCAACTACCCCGGTCATGTACTAATTGTGTCCATGTTGTCCCTGCAAACTTCTTAATCTCATCCGCCCACCTAACTTTCTGCCGCCCTCTGCTACGCTTCCCTTACCTTGGAATCCATTCCGTAACTCTTAATGACCATCGGTTATCTTGCCTCCTCATTACGTGTCCTGCCCATGCCCATTTCTTTTTCTTGATTTCGACTAAAATATCATTAACTCGCGTTTGTTCCCTCACCCAATCAGCTCTTTTCTTATCCCTTAACGTTACACCTATCATTCTTCTTTCCATAGGTCGTTGCGTCGTCCTCAATTTAAGTAGAACCCTTTTCGTAAGCCTCCAGTTTCTGCCCCGTACGTGAGTACTGGTGAGACACCGTTATTACACACTTTGCTCTTGAGGGATAATGGTAACCTGCTGTTCATGATCTGAGAATGCCTGCCAAACGTACCCCAGCCCATTCTTATTCTTTCATTGACTATAGCTTTCATTGACTACGAGAAAGCGTTTGATTCAGTCGAATCCTCAGCAGTCATGGAGGCATTACGAAATCAGGGTGTAGACGAGCCGTATGTAAACATACTGAAAGATATCTATAGCGGCTGCACTGCCACCGTAGTCCTCCATAAAGAAAGCAACAAAATCCCAATAGATAAAGGCGTCAGGCAGGGAGATACAATCTCTCCAATGCTATTCACAGCGTGTTTACAGCAGGTATTCAGAGACCTGCATTGGGAAGAATTGGGGATTAGAGTTAATAGAATATACCTTAGTAACTTGCGATTCGTTGATGATATTGCCTTGCTTAGTAACTCAGGGGACCAATTGCAATGCATGCTCACTGACATGGAGAGGCAAAGCAGAAGAGTGGGTCTAAAAATTAATCTGCAGAAAACTAACGTTTAACAGTCTCGGAAGAGAGCAGCAATTTACAATGGGTAGCGAGGCACTGGAAGTGGTAAGAGAATACATCTACTTAGGGTAGGTAGTGACCGCGGATCCTGAGACGGAAATAATCAGAAGAATAAGAATGGTCTGGGGTACGTTTGGCAGGCATTCTCAGATCATGAACAGCAGGTTACCATTATCCCTCAAGAGAAAAGTGTGTAATAACTGTGTCTCACCAGTACTCACGTACGGGGCAGAAACCTGGAGGCTTACGAAAAGGGTTCTACTTAAATTAAGGACGACGCAACGAGCTATGGAAAGAAGAATGATAGGTGTGACGTTAAGGGATAAGAAAAAAGCAGATTGGGTGAGGGAACAAACGCGAGTTAATGACATCTTTATTGAAATCAAGAAAAATAAATGGGCATGGCCAGGACTTGGAATGAGTAGGGAAGATAACCGATGGTCATTAAGGGTTACGGACTGGATTCCAAGAGAAGGGAAGCGTAGAAGGGGGCGGCAGATAGTTAGGTGGGCGGATGAGATTAAGAAGTTTGCAGGGACGACATGGGCACAATTAATACATGACCGGGGTAGTTGGAGAAGTATGGAAGAGGCCTCTGCCCTGCAGTGGGCGTAACCAGGCTGATGATGATGATGAAATGGAAGCTCGTTAATTTTCGAAGCGAGATCAGAATGCCTTAGAACACGCACCTATAATGCGCGATATAAGAACGAAGAAGCCTGTGCTTGCTGCGGTAAAGCTAGGGAAACGATGGAGCATGGTTTATTAGAATGTGAAAACATCTGCCCAGCGGTCGATTTAGGAACCATTGGGCTCCTTGAAGCCCTTGGATTCAGTGAGAGCAAGGGCAAAGTAAAAATGTCCGCAATAGAGATTAGTAAGAGACGATTGGAAGATTGGTGGAAGGAAAGTAGGGAAAAGACAAAAAACGGAGACGTACAAAAGGAAAGTTCGCAATAGAGAGTCAGAAAATTTGGTTGTGGGAGTTCATAGTGTTTTTTTTTTTCTTAACTTAGGTAGGACATTAGGCTGTGTAATAGCAAGAGCTTGGTGACGCAACCAACCACCCGATTTCAAAGGGGACGCTCATAACGTCCGTCCATCCGTCCATCCATATGCTCAGCTATCTGGTTTTGCAAAAGTACAAATTTTTGCTCACATTTGTCACAAGAATAACTACTAGGGCTATTCATGCTTTTTATGACGTATACCCTGACCCACATCGCTACGCAACATGAGCGACTGGCATAAAATTTACCGCTTAGGAATAACACTGTAGTTTTCCGGACGTAACGCCCGTGGCCTTGAGGCAAATGTAGCTGCGAAGAGCCAAATTGCTCTCACCGTAAAATGTGCTAAAGAAAAGCTGGTTTGCCACACGCCCTTTATAATATTTTATTTTAGAATGTGATCGAAAACTGCTCAACTGAATCATAAACGGTCATGTTGGTATTAATGGGCTCACTAAGTAGAATACAATGCGAAAAAGCTGACGGACTTTTCACTATACTTGTCTAAACTAACATTGGCCACAACTGTAACGGAAGTTTTTGTTCTTTATAAAAATTGCACGTGCTGCTTGAAAGACTGCAACGGTGTCGGTTTCATTCGATGTTATGCAGATATTTACCGGCTGCCTAACTTATCCACGAGAAACATACCATGACTCAGCCTTTCCTTGTTCAAATTTTTCCTGCTGTGCCCCACTTTGTAATAATGCGTTCCAAGCAAGTTATTCGATGAAAATTGCGTAATTGAAGCTTTGTAACTGTAACCAGTCGGGCTACATGTCATAAAACGATCGAATTGGCTAGTTTCTGCTTGCTTGCTTTTCAATGCGCAGTCAGGGCCCGGGGTAATCGACGCCCATACATCGGGAAACCGTTGACGCCAATAATTAAAAAAAATTTTTAGTTTTAGGTCTAAAAATCACAATGTGATTATGAGGCACGCTGTAGTGAGGGACTCCGGAATAATTTTGACACTCAGAGTTCTTTAACATTAACCCAATGCATACTACACGAGCGTTTTTGCATTTCACTCCCATTGAAATGCGGCCGTCGCGGCTGGGATTCGATGCCGCGGCCTCAGGCGTATTAGTGCAACACGATAGCGACTACGCCACCACAGTCGGTACCGCCAGCATATCTTGTATGGCATATGCTAAATAGTAGTTCAGCGGAATATTTCGCAGGATTAGCGCCTATAAAAGTTGTGCTATGCAGAAATCAAGGCAGCAGTTCATTTAGTGCCTCAGTACGTTCACACATCGTTGTCATGCGGACTAGATTTGCATTTACAGAGACTATGCCGTTGCACAAGCGTACGGCGTCATTTTCTCCCTGCAGCCGCCGGCATTACCCAACCTGTTTCGACTTCTGCTTCTGCCTCATGGATCTGCAGAACGAGCAACGTCATCTTATCTCGTAATCAACCCCTGTGTACGCAATTTCCCAACTGCGCACCTCAGGCCCCAGACGTGACGACATAGAGCGGCAGCGTTACGAGAAATACATGTAGGATATATGCTGAGCACCTTCCTCGTTTTCTTCCCTTAATGTACTCGCGTCTTCTGCTAGAAGCTCATATATATTCGGTAATATAGCGTCGCATATCAGCTCGACTGCCGAAGCTGTTAGTGGCGAGTGGCAGCTCACTTCCTTTTGGCACGACTAGTCGGAGGCAGAAGTACTCACAGAGGAAATCCCCTCCTGTCATCGCGCCAAGATGTGAATGCTCATAAATTGCGTTGTCGAAGAGCGACGTTTCGTGGTTAGTCTCAGAAATTTACGCATGCACATGTAAACACGTGGCGCAATATATTGCAAGCAACAGATTACTCAACTGGCTCAGTGCAAAAACTCTCTTCACGACATCATTGCGGCTTCAGCATTGTGCTGTTTCACACAAAGAAGGCCCTGGAATCGTTTCCGTGTCACGGTCGTAAATACTGACGGCCGGGACCATCACATACGCCCGCATACAAGTTTTTCACGGCTCCTGAATTATTTCGAAGTGGTAGAAAACAGACCACTTGCCTCAATTATCGTAATTTTGATAGTGAATGAAGAGCCTTCAAAATCTGTTGTAAAGAACTTTGAAAACATGTGATGGCGGCTGTCGTGTTTTTTCTTTGTTTTGTTTCGTTTAGGAGTGTTTTAGGTTGTCACACTAGCAAGGAACCTCAAGTGAACTTTTGACTGCAGCTGCCATATTCTTCTTTTTCGGGGTTTGTAGGGGAAGGGGGGGGGGCTGTTTTGTTAAGTATTTTTTAGGTTTTTACTTAAACACACTAGTCGTGAGTGTGGATGGTGAATTATTCAAGCTGCTGTATCTGCGGCATTGATGATATGTGCATACGTAATACTTTTGTAGCTTTCATTTAATTGAAAAGAGACGAATTACCTCAATCAAGTACAAAACGCGTCGTTCTGTGGAAGTTCCCGTCGTTATAATTAAACTCAGTGACGTAAGTACTCGCATATATTGCACTCTAAACACTATAACAATGGTTAAGGAGCACATTCCCATTTATCATGGTTTGCCTGCGCTGTTCTGTTCTGTTAACTGCCATAAATTAGTTGCTCTGCAGATGTTGAAGTAGAAAGGCACCTCCGGTAATTCATCTCGCTATGTTCTACAGCAAGAAGAAGAAGGAGAAGAAGAAAATATATAGTGTATATAGTGTTCGCTAGTACAACATACACAATACATAGAATTTTAAGGAGGATAACTGTATACCAGATTCAAAAGCGGAAGCACTAGCTCCGAAAATGCCAACTATCATAACTGACGACGCACGATGTGACAAATCAGACTGTTCGCGGCAAGTTCAATATTCCAGTGCGTGTGGTATTTCATTCGTAAAGTCCTGTTCCGGGCAGGATATAAGGCTTTTCATCGGATTTAACAGCAGCAACTTGGATTAACTAAATACGAACGAAATGTAGGCCATAAGAAAAATGCACTGCCATTCTACTCTCCGAAGGTGGATCACCAGCGAAGATGTTAAGCGCACGACACAAAGGTGACCCAGAATATTGAAGAAAGGTACGAACATATTTATTCATATAATCTGTAGTAGTCGTGTCTATATAAGCACGCTCACATTCGCGTGTCACCTCTGTTAATAAATGTGTCTGTCTTGTAAGACAATGAGTGGCTCATACCCCCTTAAGCAATGGTTTTTACCCCCGTAAACGGGGCCTCCTCATTACGACCACAGAAGAGAAGCAAAATTCCGACACCACAGGCATATGACGTTGCATGCTGTTGGGCAGTATATGAGCAATTTATGGAGGTTTGTATACCTGTATGTGTCCGTTTGGAGCCTGCGTAATCTCGTGGTACGGGAGCATATCCACACTCTTCCACATCACATGGAAATACACGGCTCACACCGAAGAGGAAGAAAATAATCCGAGAATGAGGTGGGAGGCATTGCTATCCAGCTCTGCCCTCGGGTACCAGCTCAGGCTGGTCGCGGTGCCTTGGAATAGGGGTAAGACCACTCGGCGTTGCACCCGTTTTAAGGGTAACGAAGTCCTCTCTGCAAATAAAGTTTCCTCCGTCTACAACGCTGGAATAATGAGCAGCAACGGAGCCAGTTGAGCAAGCCCACGACGCCCGAGCCATTGCTAATGACCATTTTTTGCGCAATGCAGTGACACTAGCGCATTTGCGTGGTTGGCGGCGAGAATGTTTTTAACAGTCCTTTTGAAAAAGTTGTAGGAAACGTTTCCTTTTAAAACAGCTGTTCTTACTCTTGTGCCTGGGACTTCTTTGGGTCCTACGTTAGACAAGAGTAGTTCAAGGGCGCGTTAAAGGTCCCGGAGCCAACGGAGTTATGTACCATTGAGCTTGGACCATTTCTGCACTAACACCAGGATCGGCCCATACCATGATTTGTTTTTGTCAACATCTCGGACACATTTTCTTGCAGATCCTAGCCATAAACAACTTCGCTATAAAAGCTACCGTTATCTCTGTTCTTCGCAGCTTAGTTTGAAACGTCTATTTAAGCCAATTAAAACTTCTTCCTTTTGCGATCAGATATTCACAGAATGTTTTCCCGCTCTCACTTCAATTTCATAGAGCACTACGCGTTTTTCACTGCCAAAGGTTCTGCGTATGCCGCGTATGAAGTACATAAATGAGGCAATCCACAATGAGATGTATGTTCAAGGAAATAAAACTGCGGCGTGCGTAGTGCGTCTGAACAGTGTCTGCATGTGGTGGTGTGCCTTGTTCAGCACCTAGATGTGCTCGATCATAACACTCACCGTTTTAGCAGGAATGGCTTCCACAGGTCGCAGAATGCCTGCCGCTTCTCCGTGCCGATGGTGTAGTTGTGTGGCTGAAGTTGGACGTACTGCTCAGTGTCCTTATTGTACAACGGCCACTCCGCGCGGGACTCCGGTATCGTTGGTTTTCTGCAGAACAAGGTTCACATTTATGCCTTGACTCTGACATAACAGTCTCTGAATGTCACTTCAGTGTTTCAGGGAAAACACGGGGAATGCGGGAGATGGAAATTCAAGACGGTGAGCAGCCGTGAGGGCCTTGAAGAACACAAGTGCACTTGTCGAAACGTTGGCTCCTGCTTTCATCTTGTTCACGTTTTGCTCATCGACTTCATTGTTTTGTAATATATGCGGCATTTTAGTTACATTGCATTTGTTTTTGCGTATTTCGATCTTTTACACACTCAGGTCTCCGTTTATATGTTAATTGCAGAAAATATTGAAAAAGAAAAACGCATGAAATAAATTCAGCAGGGTCACTCAACTTTCCTATCGTTCCATTAAAAACAGCGACGACAGGAAGCAACGCCTTTTTAACTCAATCACCTTGACTAACTCGCTTAATTTTAGTGAATCAAGACACATGACTAAGCAATAAAAGAAGAAAAAGGAATCAAGAAAACTGAAGCAATAACAACGCGGATACATAGATTCAGAGTTGTAAGTCTGTATGTGCTCAATCTGATACGCTTTTTTTTCTGTGCCACGTCTCCTCGCGCTGTTTAATCCCCGATTGTTACACATTAGCCAAAACCAAGATGAAGAAGCAAGATTAGCTATGAATGTACTGCAGAAGCACACAAGCCGGTGCATTGAGGCTAAAGGATGAACAATTTAGAAAAGAAGCTTTTGGTTTATGGCAGTGGGTTTATTTTTATGCTTTACCTCTCACTTTGTAGGTACAATGTTGGCGAGTATATAAGCGTCGTCGAAACGGGGCTCTACATCGTTAGCTAGACAGGCTGTTTGTGTGCCGTCGAGGAAAGACTTGCGGCATTGAGGGAAAACACTCGGGCCATGTACCCCAGAACATCACATCGAATTCTGGGGAAACCTAGTAGTGTTTTTAGTTGTCAATCTCGTCACACATTTCTTTCCTTATCGGTTGCCTGGCATAACGAAAGGTATGAACGAACGGTACACAATATTTCGCAACACACAGAGAAAAATTTTTTTAGTATGTAAGGGCAAAATAAGAGCAAGACAGGGTCTCCATGTCCTTAGAGCAAGACGAAAAGAAAACAGCTAATGTGCAGTTGGCATAAGGCTCACGAAATTACACAGTACACGTCATCAGATATTTGTGAGACAGGATATTAAGTATGAATTGTTCAGGCATTGTAAATTATAAGTAAGACAAGCTTGGTTGTAGTTATATTTAGGTAAAGTTTGTTTATATAAAGCTATAACTCATTTATGTCTCATTTTTAACCCACTGTCTATGACTCATTTCTCCAGATATGCACTGTATTTCGTTATTTTTGACGCTACGACTAGGGACAAAAGAAAAAAACAAGGGAAGAAAGGCTGATTTCGTGTGCTTACGGTAAATTCCAGTGGTGGCGTCTATTATGTACAGTTGTAGCAAAATTATGCGAGTGCACATTTTAATCCCCAGGAACTTCACTCGTTATTTCATTCACGTGCGAGCAAAACGATTGTGACTTCCCTGCAGAAATCAGCTGACGAAGAAATGCAGAAATCAGTTTTATGAAGACGTTTAATTAGCGATGTTACAAGTGCAAACTCGGTATAAGCAGTAATTTGTGACTTGAATGCATAAGTGGGCAAAAAGCAGGCGGGTCAACAGGCGATTGGCAACCACGGCGTCGATTCTAGAACCGCTAGAGGAGAGATGCTGGTAGAATTCGCAAAACGCAATAAGCTCAGAATAATGAACACCTTTTTCAGGAAACGTAGCAACAGAAAGTGGTCCTGGAAAAGCTCTAATGGTGAAACAAGAAATGAAATTGATTTCATACTTTCTGCCGATGTCAGCATAATGCAGAATGTAGAAGTGATAGGTAGGGTAAAGTGCAGCGATCATAGGTTAGTGAGGGCTAGGATTCACCTCAATTTCAACAGAGAAAGAGTAAAATTTACCAAGAAAAAACAGGTCAACTTAGAGGCAGTAAGGGTAAAACCAGACAAATTTAGGCTGGTACTTGCAAACAAATATGCAGCCTTAGAACAGAGAGATGATGATGATGACATAGACATAAAGAATAAAACCGCAACGAGGCTGCCTTCAGAGCCAGCAATGGAAGTGGGAGGCAAGGCACCAAGGCAACCAGTGGGCAAGCTCTCCTAAGTAAAAAAAGAGCCTAATAAAGAAACGACAAAGAATGAAAGTGTCCTACTCAAGGCAAAAGATAGAATTCGCGGAACTATCAAAACTCATCTACAAAGCGAAAATAAGTGATATTCGAAATTATAACATGGGAAAGACTGAAGAAGTCGTAAAAAATGGACGCACCCTGAAATCAGTCAGAAGGAAACTTGACATAGGACAAACAAAAATGTATGCAATGAAAGATAAGCAGGGTAATATCATCAGCAATCTCGAAGGTATAATAAAAGCAGCGGAAGAATTCTATACTGACATGTACAGTACCCAGAGGACTGAGGAGTACGCTATTCAAAACAATAATGAACAGTATACAGAAACTCCTCCTATACCTAGAGATGAGATCATAAGGGCCTTGCAAGGCATGGAACGGGAAAAAGCGGCAGGAGAGGATGGAATAACAGTCGACTTAATCAAACATGGAGGCTCTCAATACGAAGTGTCTATCGACTGCAAGGGTCCCAGAAAACTGGAAGAATGCAAGCATTATACTAATCCACAAAAAGGCAGACGTTGAAGAACGGAAAAATTAGAGGCCCATTAGTTTACTCCCAGTATTATATAAAATATTTACAAAAATAATCTCCAATAGAATAAGCGCAACACTGGACTTTTCTCAACCAAGGGAACGAGCCAGCTTCAGGAAGGGATACTCTACAATGGATCACATCCATGTCATTAATCAGGTTATCGAGAAATCCGCAGAGTACAATAAGCCTCTTTATATGGCTTTGACAGATTACAAAACGACATTTGATTCAGTAGAGATACCAGCAGTCATAGAGGCAATGCGTAATCAAGGAGTACACACAGTTTACGTAAATACCCTTGAAGATATCTGCAGAGATTCCACAGCCACCTTAATTCTACACAAGAAAAGTAGGAAGATACCTATGAAGAAAGGGGTCAGACAAGGAGACACAATCTCTCCAATGCTATTCACTGTGTGCTTGGAAGAAGTGTTCAAGCTATTAAACCGGGAAGGTTTAGGAGTAAGGATCAACGACGAATATCTCAGCAACCTTTGATTTTTCGATGAGATTGCTCTACTCAGCAACACTGCGGTCGAGTTACAACAAATGATTGAGGACCTGGGGTTGGGGTTGAAGAGTGGGGTTGAAGACTAACATGCAGAAGACAAAGATAATGATAAATAACCAGGCCAGGGAACAAAAGTTCAAGATCGCAAGTCAGCCTCTAGAGTCTGCAAAGGAGTACGTCTACCTATGTCAACTAATCACAGGGAACCCTCACCAAGAGAATTCACAAAACAACAAAAATGGGTTGGATCGCATACGGCAGACATCGTGAGCTCCGGACTGGGAGCTTAACGTTGTCACTGGAAAGCATACAATCAGTGCATTTTACCGGAGCTGACATATGCGGCAGAGACTTGGAGACTGACAAATAAGCTTGAGAACAACTTAAGGTCTGCGCAAAGAGCGATGGAACGAAGAATGCTAGGCATAACTTTAAGAGACAGAAAGAGAGCGGTTTGGATCAGAGAACAAACGGGTATAGACAATATCCTACTACACATTAAGAGAAAAAATGTCGCCTGGCAGGTCATGTAATGCGCAGATTAGATAACCGTTGGACCATTAGGGTCATAGAATGGATACCACGAGAAGGGAAGCGCAGTAGAGGACGGCAGAAGAGTATGTAGTGCGATGAAATTGGGAAATACGCAGGTGTTGGAATCAGTTGACGCAGGGCATGGGTAATTGGAGATCACAGGAAGAGGCCTTCGTCCTGCAGTGGAAATAAAAGATGATGATGATGATGATGATGATGATGATGATGATGATGATGATGATGATGATGATGATGATGCAGAAATCAGCCAGAAGTAAAGTACAGATCAAACTCAAAACAATACTTCTAATTCATCTTGAAGGGTCATCCAGGAAACAGGGTATTTCATAAATAAGTCTTTCTTGGGTCGGGCCCGGAACTCGGTCCGTCCCGTACTAGGCCCGCGTCTCCGTCAGTTTACTTTTGAAATCTACCCACTATAGGTAGGGAAAACTTTATTTCGTCAGCGTTAGGTGGGGTGATAAGCATGGTTCCTTCAGGCGGGCCAGATGGCCGTCAATCGATGTTTGATGGCGACCACTTCAGCTCCTTCTATGGCCTAAAGTTGAGTGTCCAGTCTAGAACTGCGCAGCACCGTCTCCCATGCTTCAGGTGAGAGAGAGGCCATCAGGTTGGCCGGAGGCTTGTCCTCCTCGCAGTCCCATATTTTGTGATTCTCAAAACTCAAAACTATCTGCAGAAAGTCTCCTGTGCCGCGGATGACATTTTTGAAATGACCGAAAATTGAACCGCGCTTCGCTAACGCTCAATGGCTAACGGGCCTAACTTGGCCGGGCCAGGCCGCGTCGGGGCGGGTCAAGCCAAGTCGGGCCTAGTAGGGGCCCAAATATTTCGCGCCCGGGCCTGGTGCGGGTCAGGTTTGAAACCACAGAGTCGGGCTCGGACGGGCTACCGCATAGCACTTTCAGGCTCCGGCAGTGCTCGAGCCTGAAAGAACGGCCCGTGCAGTGCTCTAACTCCAACTCCCTCAGTAAGGCATTGTCTTTCATCGAATTCATCTGGATGTTCAATCGCATTCTAACTTTGTTTTAACAAAGTTCTGCTGATGAACGCTGATTTGATTTCCTTGAAATGCTGTGATTTAACCTTTTTTTATTAGATTGTCTTTAAATCTGCAATTTCTCAAAGCTTACAAGCTGTATTTCTTTAAACACCTATTCAAAGTACAAGACAGAGATAAAATCAAAGGTAGTGTGCTTTCAAAGCGCAAACAAGGAAATCTAATCAATGAATTCAAAGCCAAGCTATGCAGTCGCCACAGCGGTCGCTTACGAAACAGGGGTTCCATTCTACAACATTCTAGCATAGGAGGGTTAGTGAGGGGACGACAGTAGGTGACAAGCGCCAATGCATTAGTGCTTAATTCCAATGTAACAACACACTTACCCATTTTTCACGTAAGAAGATATTGTCGAGATAAGTCCTTTCATGAACACCTCTTCGTCTTCCGTGTAGTGCGTTACGTTCAGCTCTTCTGTTAGTGTGTGCCAGAGTGATGGTCGATGCTTCTTCTCTTGGGTGAGGAAAGCCAACGCTCCCGTGGTGAAAAACAAGTCTTCACCATGAAACGTACCAACCCAATCTGGCCAAGGGTTAAACGAGGACCTGTACGTGTACTGGTACCTATACGTCTTGATGCCTTGCTTCGATGCCTTTTCAGCAAAGAATACCACGGGACAGTAAAATCCACCATCACCGATGATGTCACCGAAAATCGATAGGACTTCATCCAGCGTGTGATGCGTGTCGTAATCACCGTAGTAGTAATTGACAATCGCCTTCGATGCAGAGACTGGTATGTTAAAGAGCGTACTCAGGTGTAACGTTATGACGAGTCTGTAGTCCTCTGTGGACGAAAGTGGGACGCCAGTACTATTTACAAGTTTGGCGATGTTGTAAGCAAAGACCATGCCTTCGTTGGTGACCGTCCCCAAGAAAAGTTCCTCAGTAGCTATTTGATCAGCTGCATTTGCGAGCAGAGGGTCAACTGGAAGGTAGTCATCACCATTCACAGGTGGGAATATCTGGTCTTGAGGTTTTTGCTTTGCGAGCCTCTCGTAGATGGCATAGCCATCGGCTTTCTTCAGACAAGCTACGGACTCCTTGAGTTGGTCTTCGACGCTTCTTTTTTCGTCGTAGCAGCCCGCGCCCGCCGCCACTGCTATGAATTTGGCCGAGCCTTTGTATGGTTCTCCAACGATCATAGACATGGTTGACCCGCTTTGCAGAAGCATCCTTTTGAAAAGGCCTTTGCCCTTGGGTGAAATTGAGTGCAGAGCTGCGGAGATGGCGCCAGCACTTTGGCCCGCTAACGTCACTTCATTCGGGTTACCTCCGAAAGCACCTATGTTCTTCTGCACCCATTGGAGCGCCAAGTACTGATCCCAGAGACCCCAGTTTCCGGGAAACTCTTTCGTACCCGCCGTTAGGAAGCCAAAAATGCTCACCCTGTAATTGAAACCGACGGCAATCACGTCGGAATGAGCAACGAAGTTGGACAGATCGTGCATGAAGAGCGACGAGTCACCCCACTGAAAGCCACCTCCATGAACAAAAACAAGGACAGGAGTATTGGAATCGCACTTGCCGTCCGAACTGCACGACTTAGCGGGCCTCCAGACGTTCATGTAGAGGCAGTCCTCCGAAGCGTGCGAGCGTTCGATTTTCGTGTCGAGTAAGAAAGGAAAATCGATCTGCATGCATGGACTCGGGCTTCTGGTGGCGTTGTACGTTCCCTGCCACGGATTTGGGGGCCGGGGCTTTTCGAAGCGAAGGTCTCCCACCGGAGGCTGCGCGTAAGGTATTCCGAGAAACGTGTGCACTGTAGCATCGCTGATAATTTCACGCCGGCCGGCGACGAGTCCGTCGCTTATGCGGACGACAGGAGAGTTGGCCTCGTAGGAAACCTCATTCGCGTACGTCCAACAACCGCACACGGCAAGCAATGAAACGAACGGCGCCAGCAGCGCTGAACACGGCGGCTTCATGACGACGTGACGGAGTGGTGTTCAGGAGCCGACTTTACGGGACGGGTGATACGGTTCCTCCTCCCACAACAATTCACTTGCTTCAAGGCTAGACGATTGCCTGCTGAAGAGGGGAGAGTCCTTTATGTCTTGTTCTTTTTACCTCCCACTGTTCTCGCTTCACGTTTCGCGGCCGAACAGGTTTCAGGTGAAGTGCTCTCAACCTTCAGAGAAAGGGTAACTTTTCCTTTACATAGGGTTTTTCACTTCTAGGCCACTAAATAATGCATTCAAAGCTCATATGTATAATGTGCAAGCATTTATCAACAGTAACTTCTTTTCTCTCTCTCTCTCTCTCTCTCTCGTTTGAAGCGGATTTTCCACCGTTAGTGGTGACATGTCAGCTGGCAAGGATTCAAAAGCTTGTGTCGAACTGGCCTCCACCTTCAGTAGGCGATGGCGAAATTAACTAACCAAAGTTATTTTTTTTTCTTTGTTTTTTTACTCTAATATTACGAGAGAAGCTCGGAAATCACCAGGAATTTATTGTTTTGTTTGTCGCAATTCATGACTATAGAAATCTAATAAGCATTTAGGCATGTGAAAACTTTCGTTACTACAGTGCTAGAGCCACCGTCAAGAAGACGCGAGCAGGATTTGCGTTACAAATACATTCACGGCGTGCTTGAGTAAGATCGTCCATGAGTGTTCTGAATAAATAAGCAATGCTCTGAATGGTTTTGCGGATCATGTCAATTCATACAGGTGCTGAGACTATAGCATTCTTAAAACAAACTATCTGTAAAGCTAGACACTCAAAGCTGCAAGTGTATCAATGCTTTCATTGATGTGACTGTCAACGTACATATATTTTAAAAAAAGGTCCAACAAACCGTTAAGTTATGATGACATCTTTATTATTCTCCCACGAAAGAACTGGTTTCTTTCTTAGGTGATATCGTTACCAAGCGTGACAAAGTCACATGCTGCTCTTTCCTTGTGGAAAAATTAAAATCTGTGTCGCGAAATACTGCGCAAGAACATTAGGTCGTTCAAGGAACGATAGGCCATGTTTCTGCAACGTTATCACGCCAAATATGGTTAGCAATTTTTTGAAATCAAGCGTTAAGAAGACTGCAGGCAAGAATAAAAGACAAAACGACAAGCGAATGAGGATAGCGCTGTCTCCAAGGTCACAATCAGAGGAAGCAAACTTTCCGTGAACTGTTTGCTAGGCCTATAGCAACTGCCCCGTCTTTTTGTTCATCCGCTTACGCCAGCTATCAGATGCGACGCCACCAGATTTTTTTTTTCTAGTAACGTTACGCCATGTAAGCACGTGCGCGAGTAAGGCGGAATTGCAGTATTGTTAGGTGTTGTTCAGGAGACACGAGGTGAATTTGACGTCTAACAACATAGATGTTTAAGCGAACACTTTAAAAAATTCTTAAGTGTTGGCTGTGGCAGATAGCACAATTCTAGCTCCTGAAGTGTTTTACTCGAAGTAGCAGAGACTGCCTGCCAAACAATTGAAATGCACAATCAACCAACAAAAACTCACTAATTAACTTTTTAACTAATTACCTTTTGACCCATATTGCCATTTATAAATTCTCGGCGTGAAGTTCACAAGGCGGATCCACATGGAACGAATTTTCAGTATGACACCAGTTTTGAGATAATAATTCGAGAACTTTACGGAGAAACTCCTTGGCGTTCCAGTTACTTGTGTGCTTGAATTCATAAAACGACGTTTTGTTAACAAAAACGAGAAAGAAAGGAGGTTAACCGAGAGGCCCGATTTTTTTATTAATCATATCATGAGAAGCCAACAAACAAAGACACCAAAGAAAACATAAGGGAAATTGCTTGTACTTGTTAATTGAAATAAAGAAATGGTGAGTTGATTGCAATGAAAGTAGATGAAGAAACAACTGGCCGCAGGTGGGGAACGATCCCACGTCTTCGCATTACGCGTTCGATGCTCTAACTACTTGAGCTGCCGCGGCGCGGTTTCCCCATCCACTTTCTTGGATACGTTCGTGTGTTTCGTTGGTTTTATGTTCTTTAAACCTTAACAGCGAGGTAAAAAATGTGCAAATTATCGCTTTCTACGGAGTTTTGTCGCAAGATACGGTTACGGAAGAAAACCTGGAAATAATTTTGGAGAAGTGTCCCAAAAACGTACAATAGAAGTACTGACTACTTCTCTGCCACTTTCTACACACAATGAGCATGCGCGCGTGTGTAGGCGTGTGCACTGAGTATAACTGCTGGTATACTGTTTGCTATGCTGGAATCCCCCTTTTTGGGTCTTTTGTTGTGCCCAAATGGTTCGACAGGAGCTGCATGGCGCGGCCGCTTTCTTCAAGACAATTCACCCCTAAAGAAAGCTGAGTCCAGGGGACACCTATGCCCGCTTAGACAGCGAGTGGGTAACAGAAAGCAGCTTGATTTTGAACCCAAGTTCTCCAGCAGCCGAGGCTGACCACGTGGCCGTGCACGTCTGCGGTGTATACAGCGTACAGGCCGCTCTGCTACCCCAGCAAAGGCTCCAACGTTGTCAGCTCTACTTGTATAACTGCGGGCAGAGGCCGCATTTTCATATATATCAACTTTTGCTAGGAATTTTTCGTAGCATTGTCGTACATCGGCGAATAAAGTACACGCAAAATTTTAAAGCGACCCCACTTAGGAGCGCTTGTAGCGAATCTTGAATCAGCATTGAGGCTTTTTAAATACTTTACTTGAAAAAATTTACTTGGGCTGCGATGCTGCGAAGCCACGGTTTATCGTACCATCGGATAGTTCACTTTTCGTGTATTGAAGATGCCCGCAAATTGCGCTGCAAAAGAATTCCTCGTGTTCCAAAATTATAGTCTAGCGTACCTATCTCCCCTACTGGTTCGCGTTTTGGGCCAGTTCCCTACGGAAGAGCCAACAAACAAACAAGAAACGAGAGTCCACGGCAGCAGCAGCAGACCTTTCTGTGAGTGGGTGATTGGCCAGGTTTTCGACACCTTATCTAAGCTGCCAGCTTTTCACCGTCTTTTTGAGACGTTATGTCTGGTAACTTCTCTGCAGGAGCGTCGGAAGTCTGGTTTTCCAGCTTGCTGGACCAAAGCGTTTACCTCGATAGTTTTATTTGGAATGGCTTACATGACACGAGTATATAAGTGGTGTTCATTCCGAATGGTGACTGAGCCATAAAATCATATAGTACTGAAGTGGTTAACGAAGAGCTACGTATGGCTACTAGCCACTGTCTTCAAACTTCAGAGGTCAGATTGTTCAGCAGGAGATTAACTGTCTGCAAATCTTCAGGCCTGCCTTGTGGGTCAGACTTTCTCCGATGCGAAACCTTCGTGTCTCCCGAGGACTTCCTGGAAGTTGACGCTAGGGTTGTTTCAGTGTACCCCTGCATAGGGGTGATTGACTGCTCTTGCGTGCCAACAGTCAGTAATAGCAAAATAAAGGTATATATTCATTTATTGATTTTATCGTTTATTTACTTATTTATTTATTTATTTTCAGAAATAAATAAATACAGCAGGCCAGAAAGCGCAAGCAGGAGGGGCAAGAATTCGTAAATGCAGTAACAGAGTCAACATTACGGAAAGACAAAAACGCACAAAACGTAAAGTATGACAGTGGCAGAAACAGTGTGTGCAACGTTATTCAAAGCACTCAGGGAAACAAGTCAGGTGACACAGGCATTGATTTCTTGTGCAGATCTGAGCACTGGTGTAGCTAGGTCATCTGGCACCCGGGGCCCATAGGTCTGCTGTCACCCCCCCCCCCCCCGCGGGTGTAGTCGAGGAAGGCGAGGTTATCGACCATTTCCGGGTTTCAGCACCAGTACAGCCACCTTGGATACCGCGCACGTCCCCCGGGTCCTCCTTTCCTTCGCTTTCTTTCCCAGAGATCGCGAATGCAGAAGGTATTGGCAGCGAGGATTTACGGAGTCGCCATCTATCGGAAGCGCCTCGCTGGCGTAGGATGAGGGACCACGCGGCGCGCTCCTCATAGGTTTTGTTGTCAGCGCTCACTGAAAACACCACGCGGGAACTCTCTCGGAAATTTCTGTAAATACTTTCGAAACAACAGAAGTTTTTTACTGTCTAAATAATAATCTCGGGCAAAGTGAAAGCACAGAATCGTTTACAGACGCTATCTCTTTACCGAATACGTACAGTGAACGCCACTGTGCGCGGTCGCCGCGATGGAGTCTCCCGAACCGGCTTCTTGCGTGAAAGGCAGGCAAACGCTGAGAGCAAACTATGTGAAATACGTTCTTATAGTATTTGTATAACTAAATGTAACGTAATAGAATGAAGCCTCAATGCAGCGATCGCGCAGCTTCGCAGCGACTGACTGCGCGTCTTCATGCTTGTCCGCACCCTGTTTCGCTTTCGCCGCGTGCGCGTTTTCGCACCCTGCCATGAGCTTTAGGCCGCATAATATGAGCATTTGACAGTAGATAAGCAATCATTGTTGCGTGGGCGCTATCAGAGCTATTAAAAAAAAATTCATTGTAGAGACTTCGACGCGTGTGATGTGCCGTCGCGACGATTCAATCTCTTTCCTTCTAAATCCTTGGATGTTTCAACATTATTTCTCGAGTTGCGTCGCACTGTATGTTTGTCGGTCTACTCAGCGTGCCACTGCTCGCTGCTTCTTTTTTTGTAATCCGGTGCATTAATTCATAACACAAACATGACCATATGTCAGGCATTTTTTTATGAGCTTCTTAGCGCTCCCTTTCCCCTCCAGTGAACTTGCCAGTATCTATAGCATCGACAAGTTCATAGACCAAACCGTCATGACATTAGTCGGGCAGCGGACTCGGGCGAGCGTCTCAGTGCGCGTTTTTCGAAAATCGCAGACGCGGCGCCGTAGCAGAAATCTTCCTAGCGTCTGTGCTTGCTGCATACCCGACTTATAGCCGATATCTGTTTGCCGGTTTTATGTTTCGCGAGCCAAGCTTCACTCAGCTTCTTGTCCTGCGGCTACGTATGAATAAGGCTGACACCTGGCTCCATTGTGTACGTCCGGCACTGCGGCACCGAGGAGTAGCCTACCATGTTGCGTGCCTTCGGAGGCCGCCACTACCTATTGTAGTGCTTTTAATCGTTGTAAAGGAGACACTCGAAACGGGAAAATTTCGCCACTAAATGAGGACTGCAGCGTACGAGGGAACTTAAACTCTCGTTTTCCGTCGCTTCGGCGCTCCCGAAGCAGCCGATGCGGCCGTATGTCCACGTGATCCCTAATAGCACGCCACGCCTACGATGGCGCCAGCTTTTCCAGTGGTGCAGCTAGAGGCCAGTACACGCTGTTTTTTCTGCGCTAAATAACACAAGGTGCTGCACTGATAACTTGTGATAAGCGCATGTGCACATATTCTGTCAGACTGTCAGCCTTGGCAACCAATACAAATGCGGCATCGTGGCAAATATGGGTCACGTAACAAGTAAAAAAAAAATTTATAAAGTTTTCACTACCAATTTTAGCGGCAACATTTCATTTGCAAAATTGAAGGCCAACATTCATATCTTGCCCAACAACAACTTCACAAAAATCGTCGTAGGTACTATGGCCCGCAGTATTTTGGCTGTGGGCAGCCCTGAACGAAAACGAAAATTAAATTGTGTCTGAGTGACGCTGATCTCCCCACCATGTTAGAAAAACGGAAAACGCCACGTGCCTCCCTGCTGCGCGGGCGCCAATGTTATGACAATTACGAGTTCTCTTCATTCTGATCAATAAAGCCTTGTTTTTATTTGCTGCTATACGGACAAACGTGATTATCCGAACTGCAGTGCTACCAAAAGATTGGGAACAGAATTGAGCACGCTTCGCCTCGATTCTTGGCGTCACCATAAAAAAAAAAAACAAAAAAAAACGAGACCGTGATGAAGCCCGTGCCAGCGAAACCTGTTGGTCTGCACTCGCAATGAAGAGGGTTGAGGGATCAACCTCACTGGCCCACTATTTCATATTTCTTTCGCTACTGCCATACTGGGCGCCCCCCGCAGTGCCAAAGTACTGTAGATTGTAGCACCCAAAACTATTTTGTTTAAGAAGCTTTTGTTGAGTTAATAATACGATTTTGAGTCCTCAATTCTTGAATTGAAGTGCTTCCTCTATAAGTAGGGATAACACGGGGAATGCGGGAGATGGAAATTCAAGACGATGAGTAAAACGTGCGGCAAACCCTCCTGCATTCACCTTGTTCACGTCTTTCTCTATAAGTACTAACTGAGGGATTATTAAGCATATGGTTATTACTTATCTGCCATATTTTTCACGCTACCGAATTCCTAGTAATCACAAAGACACATAACTGCATAGAATATCGGAAAATATCCTTACAAAATTCGAGTTTTTTTTTGTAAAATTCTGTGCAGCTGACAGACACTGTACTTGTGACATGAAGTCACACAACAACAACAGTTTTCTTAAGCTTTCCACCCGCCGTGGTTGCTCAGTGGCTATGGTGTTGGGCTGCTGAGCACGAGGTCGCGGGATCGAATCCCGGCCACGGCGGCCGCATTTCGATGGGGGCGAAATGCGAAAACACCCGTGTGCTTAGATTTAGGTGCACGTTAAAGAACCCCAGGTGGTCAAAATTTCCGGAGTCCTCCACTACGGCGTGCCTCATAAACAGAAAGTGGTTTTGGCACGTAAAACCCCAAATATTATTATTAAACTTTCGAGGGTAAGAAGGAAAGCGTGAAACATAATGGCAGGTTTCGCAGCGGCTTCTCGGAGTGAGCGGGAGAGGGGAAGTAAAAGCGAGCTGAACATCGCGGCGCCCGCGACTATATACAGCCTGTCGAGTCATATGTCACCAAACTCTTCGGCCGCACCGAGTCTGAAGACGATCCAGAGAATTCCATTCGCTACTTTTGAGGGCCGCACTTATGCAACGTCGCTCTCAGCGAACGCTTCGCCGTAAACGTGAGAGCCGGGCGCGCTCGTTGAACGCCCTCTTGCTGCTGTCTTTGTTCGTCTTCGCTGCGCGTTCTGAACGGAAGGGGGGCCCAAGAGCCTCAACGCCTTACAACGCCTCACTGTATGTTTAGCGACTCCTGCTGCCAGCATGAACGCACGGCATGAGCGCACCCCACATGAAACGTTCCGCTAAAGCGAATAGTTTAGCGACCATTTTGCGAATTAATTTTTTTAGCCCGCACATTCGTGCAATTATTTCGTGGGTTGTTGATAGAGCTGCAGCCGACAATGCTTCGGCGCAACGCATCGGGTACATGAGCCCGGGATACTGGATACCGGAGCATTCTTTGCCATTTGCGCCCAGTGAAGCCGGCGGAAAGAGGGGCGTCTTCAGGTGTATGACACCCCCCTCTGGCCCCTTGCACCCGGGGCGCACGGTCCCCCCGGCCCCCCCTGTTGCTACGCCACTGAATCTGAGGCAATGTTCAAACTGTTCCAGTGAGGAATAATTTCAACGGGCTAAAACTAATAGTTGAATAGGTTTGTCCTTAAAAAATATGTGGTTAAGGAAGGAGAATGTCAGGGGCGGTTCTTTAGTTGGTTGTGGGACAACATATGGGGTAACGCAACCACAAGCCTAGTGTTTATTAATGAATATAAAAATATGAGTCTATTAACCTTGCGTCTTGTTTGTAATTCCGTTACTTATCTTTCATGAGCTGTCAAACGTGCATATTGCGATCATACTTGTTGTTCTGTTCATCCTCTGAGCGTTCTGAAAGTCATCGATATTAAATTTAGTATGCGGGTCCCATAGAGTACTTGCATATTGTAGTTTTGTCATGATGAAAGATGAATATATTATTTGTTTTAATTGCGTGTGTTAGTCTTTGAGCTTGTCGCGTAACGAACAGAACTAGCGAAATGCAGAACAAGCCTCGCCAGGGCGGTTATTCCAGTTTATGTCATTCGTAAACATTACGCCAAGATATTTAAGTTTCTCAACCTATTTTAGACTGCCGGAACTAGTAGAGTACAAAGAATGTTTCCTTGTCATGCGACTAAAAATTTCTGGAATTTCCGGAATTTGGCTTCATGCCTGATTTGTTGCACCAAGCACAGATATTCCTGAAGGCATTGTCATTAGAAAGCTTCTGGATCCTTGCTTCTAGGTCCTTGCGTCTTGACTACTGCTTTAGCGCATGGAAGACCTTGATTCTTGTCATTTCAATTTCGCCATAAAAGAGTACAATCGTCTGCGAAGAGTGGTTTCTAAACAGGATTGAACATGCCATTGCAAACCATGTCAAGAAAAGCAGTGGCCGGAGGGTGCTACCCTCTGAAACAAGGTACCACTGTAGTCAGCTGTGTAACCATAGATAACCCTTTTAGAAAACCGCGTTAACGTGGTGACAAGGTTTTGTTATCATCCAGAAACCTCATATGTATTTACAAAGAAACTAGCTAGTGGTTCGGCATAAAGACGAAGGAATGTGTTTAGTATATTATGGGGTTCTGGCAAAGGCCTCACTTTCTTCACTTTCATCGATAACTTCGCTTGCTGGAACCATCTTCCTTACCGAGGTAGAGGTAAGGTCTGTTGTCTTAGGGCGAGTCTTCTGGAATCACGTCCTCTCCAGTGCAAGGACTGTCGACGTTTCGGACACAGCTGCACATGGTGCAAATCTGCAACGCGTTGCCGCAACTGCGATAATATTCACCCCTAAGTGGTCTGCTCATTGGATTTTTTGAAGCGTTGCCTTTGCCAAAATGTTCACGCAGTTGATAAACCACCGTATTCAATCAGATCCGATGAGACTAGACTACTCGAGTTTATCCATCGTAAGACACATTCCAATGCAGACGCTTATGCAGTTTTAGAGCGCAGGAAACATACATACGCTGATGCATTGAGATGACCTCATTATATGCTAGAAGAGACTGTAACGACTTCAGTAGCCGCCGCACTGGAGAGGGCACTGAGTAGCGTGCTGGATCCCTTGCTGACTGGCATTTTCGTTGCATAATCGCAGGTACTTTCAGCTAAACTTTATACTTCTGAGTCTTCTACAACCGTAAACTCTCCTTCTCACACTCCTCCGTCTTCTAGTATGCCCTCCGTACCCTCTGTTTCAAATGAACAATTGCGAATGATACCAGCCAGAAGTCACATCGCTAGCACGTCTAGAACGAATGTCAATACTGGCGTAGAATTCGCGAACGTAGATCACCGTTCTATTACAAGAAATTTGGCTGACACCTGTACAATGTTTTCTTTTATTATTTTTCGCCTTTTCAGAGCAGACCAAATTTATGGCCTTCGCCGAGGTTTAATTACTGTGCTGTCCTATAAGATAGACCACAAGGCTCTTATAAATCAATAGATCAAGCACTCACATTCTGAACTGTTGGTTATTATTTTTTCCTTCCCATATGTGTTCCTATTGCTGCAGTAAGTGTTCAGTTTTTTACAGAAGTCCGTAGGAAATATTCTCGCGATTGATTACCTTGAAAATCAGACAGAATAAACAACGCAACGCATTTCAATTCGCATGATAGCACTTGTGTTTATTGCTCAGATATGTGTAGAGAGCTCTTCTGGTCGTGGCTATTGTCAAGAAATGTTCCATGCTCTAATAGTTGATTTGTAACTTTTTCTCGCCTAGATTCACGTTCCGTGATTCACCTAACTCTGTCAGCTGCTACAATTAGCTTGTCATCATCGACAACTCTAGATAGTGGAATGCCTAGTGATAATTTTTGTGTACTTTTTGTCTACTCTTTGTCTTCACCGCATCCTGTTAGTGACAGAACCATGAAATTTGTGAACGGTACATATAAAAAAATAGTGCCTCCCGCGAGTAACTCATTAACTTTGCCTGATACTTCTCGTTACTCTAAACGTTGCAAAAACGCATGACAGCTTGGATATACCCTGCTATTGAATAAACTGGCTGCCCAAAACCCCCTATTCTATATCGCTGATTGGATCAGGAAATTCTTACCTTGAAGAATGCTTTTCTGAGATGAAAAGTATCATACCGATTGGTTCACCCAGAGCAATGGTGTACCTCAGGCTTCAGTGCTTCCCCATTACGTTTAATGTGCTACTCCACAATATTCCAATTATTCAGGATGTCACGTTGTTTGTGTACGTAGATAATTGCATTATGTGCAGCCGCTAAAGATATTCGCGAGATTTACTAAAAGTTGTAAGCATATTTAAATCTACTAATCTGGCTCAATTACTTGCACATGGTCCTTAACATCAATAAAAGTTAACATCTTGAAGAGGCAGTGCAAGACGACAAAGATAAAAGTTCCCTTGCGTGTGTTCATTTCTGTGTTCATATTGTCACGGGTATAAAGCGGTTTACATGGTGCATTTACAGGGCGTATATAAACAGCAGCCGAGAAATCCGAAAGGCTGTTGCCACTTCATCGTCTTCGCCGTCGACGACCTTGTCCTCTTTTTCCACCGTAATGCGACCCCCGGCAGAAAAAGCTCCGTCCCGGTGCTTCAGATGTTGCCGTCTGTACGGGCATACTAAGGTTTAAGCCGAGAGACGTGTACGACGTCACGTGATGTGTAACCGGATGGCATGTCGGAGGTCACGGAGATTATCTCGTAAGCGACATTGGCCACTTGACGTAGAACACGGTAAGGGCCTTTGTAGCACGGAAGAAGTTTCTCGGAGAGCCCCACCCGTCGGCAAGGGGACCAAAGTAGCACGAGAGAGCCTGGTGAAAAATATGTGTTACGATGGCGCCGATTGTAAACGTGCCGTTGAGATTCCTGCGATGCCAACAGACGAGTAGGGGCAAGCTGGCGCGCATTGTCAGTGTCGGCGATGGCGTCGCGGGCATACTCGGTCTTCGAATCCTGTATCAAGTGTAGTGAAGTGTCCAATGGTAAGACAGGGTCACGACCGAAGAGTAAGTAAAAGGGGGAATACCCAGCAGTATCGTGGCGTGATGAATTATAGGTGAACGTGACATAAGGAAGAGCCACATCCCAGTCCTTGTGGTCGGGTGATACGTATTTCAAGAGCATGTCAGTAATGGTCAGCTTAAGCTGCTCAGTAAGGCCATTGGTCTGGGGATGATAGAAGGTAGCCAGTTTTTGCTTGGTAGAGCATGAGCGTAGTATATCGGCGATGACTTGGGAGAGAAAAGTGCAGTCGCGGTCAGTAAAGAGCTGTCGTGGGGTGCCATGTAGTAAAATGATACCGCGGAGGAGGAAATCTGCGACGTCGATTGCGCAGCTTGTGGGAAGTGCTCGAGTGATGGTATCGCGTCGCGTAATCATTAGCAATAGCGCTCCGCCTGTTGCCAGAGCTGGACTCGGGGGAAGGGCCAAGGAGATCCAAACCCACGCGAAAGAAGGGCTCAGGTGGAATGTCGATCAGCTGTAAGTACCCGGGAGGAAGCGTTGCTGGCTTTTTGCGATGTTGACAGGGCTTGCAAGCAGCTACATAATGCCGTAAGGAGCGTGCGAGGCCAGGCCAGTAGAAGCGGCGGCGCACGCGGTCGTAAGTGCGAGAAAACCCAAGGTGTCCGGCAGTTGGGGTTTCATGAAGCTCCTGAAGCACGGTTGAGCGGAGGTGTTGAGGAATGACAAGGAGAAGGAGAAGGAGAGAACCGTCAGGATGAAAACTGCGTCGGTCCAATAACTTGTCGTTGAGGACGAATCACCGTAACGATGGATCAGTAGGATCAGATTCCCATTCGGTCCATGAGGGTCCTCAAAGTAGCGTCATGGCATTCTTCGTTCGCGATGTCCAAAAGCAGGGAAACGGAAAAAACACTTGCGGAAGCGTCCATGTCGGTGTAGGCGGGCGTGTGTGCAGGGTATTGAGACAAGCAGTCGGCGTCCTTGTGTAGGCGACCAGACCTATACATCACCGAATAGGAATACTCCTGCAGCCGCAGAGACCATCGTCCAAGCCTCCCTGTGGGATCTTTTAAGGACGAAAGCCAACAGAGGGCGTGGTATTCCGTTACAATAGAAAAGGGCCTGCCGTATAAATAGGGGTGGAATTTAGCCACTGCCCACACAGCGGCCAAACATTCGCGCTCGGTAATAGAATAGTTGGCTCCGCAGGTGACAAAAGACGACCAGCGTACGCAATGACACGTTCATGGCCCTGTTGAACTTGCGCCAAGACGGCACCAATTCCGTGGCCAATGTCATCGGTGCGCACCTCTGTAGGGGCTGAAGTAGCAAAGTGTCCAAAAATCGGTGGGGTGGTGAGCATGGTGGTAAGGCGAGAAAAGTCGGTGGCCTGATAGTATCCCCACGAAAACGGCACACTTTTCTTCAGGAGATCTGTGAGAGGGCGTGCTATGGTGGCCAAATCTTTAACAAAGCGGCGGGAGAAAGAGCAAAGGCCCACGAAACTTCGAACGTCTTTTGCGCACCGTGGAACAGAGAATTCTTTTATGGCGTGAATTTTCTCTGTGTCCGGTTGGATGCCAGTCGCATTGACGACATGTCCAAGAACAGTAATCTCACGGTGGCCGAAGCTAAATTTCTTGGAGCAGAGCTGTAGACCGGCCTTGCGAAAAACGACAAGTACAGCTGAAAGGCGCTCAATGTGTGTGCTGAATGAGGGCGAGAACACAATAGCATCATCTAGGAAGCAGAGACAATGGGACCACTTGAATCCTTGGAGTAATGAGCCCATCATACGCTCAAAGGTAGCCGGAGCTTTGCATAGCCCAAAAGGCATAACTTTGAAGCGGTGGAGACCATCAGGCGTTACAAAGGCGGTCTGTTCACAATCGAGATCATCGACAGCGATTTGCCAATATCAGGACCGCAGGTCGATGGACGAAAAATACTGTGCCCCGTATAGGCAATCCAGGGCGCCATCAACACTAGGTAGTGGGTAGACGTCCTTCTTCGTGATGCGATTGAGGTGGCTGTAATCGACGCAGAATCTCCATGAGCCATCCTTATTTTTGACGAGCACGACAGTGGACGCCCAGGGACTTGATGGCTCAGTGATGTCTTTCGCTAGCATCTTGTCTACTTCCGTTTTGATAGCGTGACGCACCGAAACTGAGACTCGGTAGGGTTGCCGATGGATGGGTGGATTATTACCTTTATGGATACGATGTTTGACAAGTGACGTCTGGCCTAAGGGTCGGTTGTTCAAGTCGAATATATTCTTGTAGGAAAGCAATAGACTGGAGAGCTGTTTAGTCCCCGTAGGAGCGAGTTTCGGGGCAATAATTTTCCTAATGTTGTCACTACATTTGTCAGACCGGAAAGGCTCACGAAGCATCGACGGAAAAAGTCTTAACGCAACTAACTCCTAAGCAGTGATTATAGCCAGGGTGATATCTTTAGGCATAATTTGCTTACCGAGCCCGAAATTCACCATGCGGAGACACGTGCTATTTTCTGTGACCCTCAGTATTGTATGCGGAACAGTAACGTTGTGGGTGAGAACGATGGCAGCTATGGGAGCGGAGATGTCATCACCATCGGGCACTGGAGTAGAAGACGACATTTCGTTGTATGTCAACGCCTGTAGTGGAACGTGAACAAAATCAGTCGGTCTTAGGCGAATTTCGTGTGGTGTCGGCGGAACGTCCAGTACAGGCAGGTCAAGACGCACAGTACTTGAGGAACAGTCGATGAGCGCTGAATGGGCAGAGATTAAGTCTAGGCCTAGTATGAAGGCATTGGTCATGAAGGCATTGGTTAAGCACAGTGAAAAGGACGACAGTATGGCGGCCGCAAATGCTCACACGTGCAGTACACATTCTGGCCATGGCCGCCGTGCTGCCGTCGGCGATTCGTAGGAACCGAGTAACGGCAGGCGTAACAATTTTCATTAAATAGTGGTGTAGGCGGCTGTTCATAATTGATATGTGTGCTCCTGTATCTATTAGTGCTGTGACAGGTGTGCCATCAACTTGGACGTCAAGAAGGTTATGTCTTGTAAACGGCGTCAAAGGAGGATTTTGTGGCGAACCCGGCATTGCAGCATCACGTCGAGGTGCCGCATTGCCTATTTTTCCCGCTGGGACGGTCCTAGGTAGGTCGGCGAGGGCGAGCGGTGAAGCTGGGACGGACGTGGCTGGCGACGTTGAGATGAGGGCGAGCGAGCATAGCGGCGAGTCGAGGTTGTGGCGTCGGAAGCGTCGTAGAAGCGACGGGGTGAAGAACTTCGGGGCGAACTAGAATTGCGGAAGGTGTTTCGAGGAGGGGACGACCAACGGCTCCAGCAGTGATGGGAAACGGGACCGATTCGGCCACAACAGAAACAGATCGGCCTGTCGTCAGGTGTACGCCAGTCCCATTTATTCCTGGTAGTGTAGGGATAACGGGCACTGTAAGGTGGACTGCGATAGGACGGAGCCATAGGAGCACGGCGGGTGTCACAGCGATTCAAGGAGCAGGCACTGGGAAGACCCATATTAGTGATTTCCTGGCGAACCATGGACTGGATGAGCCATATCGTCTCAGCAGTGTTGTTCCAAGATGTATGTTGAGGCGAGGCAGGAAACGCTGCTTCGAGTTCGCGGCGTGCAATTCGGGTCACGTTTTCGCTTGGCAGTGGCGAGCTAGATTAGTCGGTGGGGTCGGTACAAGAAGAGGTCGCTGCAGTATTTGGAAGCCGTGTAGACTGATTGTATATACGGTGACTCTTCGCCTGCTCGGAACGGCGGCATTCCTTCATGATGGCGTCGACAGTTTCTAAAGACCAGGAGGTTGAATGCGTCGTCCGCGATGCCTTTGATAATGTGTCCAACCTTCTCTGCCTCTGGCATGGACGTGTCGATGTTATGACAGAGGGCTAGGACCTTCTGTATGTAGGAGACATACGACTCGGCAGCGGCTTGGGCACGCGCGGCGAGTTGTTGCCTGGCGGCTAGTTTTCGACCGGTCGGATTACCAAAAACGTCGGACAGCTTATCTTTGAACAAGTCCTAGCATGTTAGCTCTTCCTCGTGTGTGTAAAACCACGTTCGCGGTGTTCCATCGAGGTAGAAGACGACATTAGCCAGCATTATGGTCGGATCCCACCTGCTCACTTTGCTCACGCGCTCATACATCTCCAACCATTCTTATACGTCAACACCATCGATGCCGGTGAACTTGCCGGGGTCTTGCGGCTGACGTGGAGCAACGTACCGGGTATGTGCAGTCGGCATTGGAGCTGCAGATGCGGTGCCTTCCACTGGAAGCATGGTCCTAGGCTGGATGAGACGTCCGCTGCGGAGCTCGGTGACGAAGACGCGTGCGCAGCACCTACACCAAAATCTCACGGGTATAAAGCTATTTACACGGTGTATCTACAGGGCGTATATAAACAGCAGCCGAGAATCCCGAGAGGCTGTTGCCACTTCATCGTCTTCACCGTCGACGACCTTGTCATCTTTTTCCACCGTAACAATATGTAAAGAGTAATATGGGAAAATGAGAAATTTCTCTACGCCGGTTCACGAAAAAGTGCATCAGGAAGATTGGTATGCATAAAGATGCTCTATTTTACATTCATCGCCCTTCTGGAAGATCAGTTCTCAAATTCGGTTGTGTCTTGATGTATGGCTCTCCAGTTTATAAGTTTCAACCTTTATTTGTCATAGGCATGTAGCTCTTAAATCCGTGTTTTGGAGTTCCTAAGTTTTCCTAAGTAAGAAATGAACATACCAGATTTATAGCGCCGAGGTTTCAACTCCCAACAGTGAAAAATTTTCTTAAAGCATATGAACAAGCGCCCGGAACAAGTAATGCGTTATTTGTCTCACAATCGGCACTATTCTTTTTTGCAAGTTTCTCTTATTGTGTTTACGCATATTCTTTTAGCAAAATAAAGGTTAACCTACCATCAATTCAACATATATGTTCCATTGAAGTTTGGATAACTTGTAAGATTGCTTGAGAATGATTAAGATTAAGAGCGGTTGAGATTGAGAATGCTAAGCTCATAGCCCATGCGACGCTAGTCAAACTCCAGAATGAGAATCCGGAAGAGTTTTTTTTCGCACGCGTAGCTGTCTGCGGACGCCTCACCGAAAGATGCCAGGTCGGCAATAGGCCTTTGCTCTGAATCACTCACTATGCTAGAGCTTTGCTATCCGCCTTCCGGACAGCACTCCAATTTTCGTACCCGAATTCCTGGCCCCATTCCTGGCCAACTGCTTGGTCCTATACAGGATTTCCCCTAATGTGTTACAATAACCATGCACGCCAACTGTCGCGAGAAAGTGGGAATAATTGACTACTGTACCAGCCGCTACACTTTTTCATTCCACCTCATGTTAAAAAATCGTTGTTCTTTTTTTTTTGTATATATACGTGGACACTGGACTTGCGCTTAATGAGATTGCAGACACTTTGGCAAAGGGAGCGTTGGTGGCCCAGGCGCCGTGTACAAAGAAACGTGCGAATGGGTTTTCGAATTGTGTGTTGGGGGTTTTGTACCGAATCCCATTGCACTGTGGACATTTGTACACATGACAAACGGGACGTTGCATTAACGATAGGATACCTGAGCACAGCTTAGAGGTGCGTAGCAAGATAGGTGGACATCTTGATTTACACTGCCAGAGCTACGGGTGTGCGCTGCAGTTTTAAAAGATTGGCTAATGGCAAGAGCCTAGGACAAGACGGTACGTGAAATCATCGAAGCCTTCTTTATAACGTAGAGTGATGACAAGTATGTAAGCACTTCGTCGGTTACGCTAACTGACAGGGAGCTAGGCTTCCTTGACGGCCACGTAGGATTTGATTACCATCAAGATTTTGTCGTTAACACGTCTTAGCGCTTACATTGTGATTTCTTTTGAATCGTTGCGTCTGTCTAGAATTTTAGTCTTCCCATCAGCCTCAGGGTTTTGTTGTGAGCATGCCTTAGTGGTTAAATTGTTTTTTTCTTTTGAATTCTTGTGTCTCTAGAATTTCACTCTCTGGTTTTCGTAAAAAAAGAAAAGACATTTATGCTTCATGAGTTTTGTAACCACGTTTGGTTCATGTATCATAGGGGTCACATTTTCTGATTCCTCCATTTATGTTTGATGCGTAAGAAAAATTTTATTAGCATTGCCAACAGATCTGGGTTGCTTGTATCAAATTGCCTTTATGTACGCGTAGGCAAACAAGATATGTATGTATCATTGAAAGATTTATTCTTTATTTTTTTGAAAAACGAAGGGTGGTCTGGAGGGGACGCAATTGTATCATGCCGTTATATTGACTTGCAGGTTCTTACAAAAGTAAACATTTTGGTAGTCTCCGGTCTTTCTTATCGTATCTCTCCTTTCCGCACTTAACAGTTATTGTTTCGCGCAGTACGTAAAGCATTTCAGTATGGACCAACTAGCTTGCAAAAAAGTACTTCAAATGGCAGTTGCCACTGCGGATTTTGTGCAGTCTATTTTCTCCCGAATAAAAAGACTGTTAGTGCCTCGTCGAAGTCGTTAGCGCTGTAATTCTCGCAACCTTGAGCAAGACGATCGGCGCTGTTGTGCAGGCACCTCATGCGAGTGGTCTTACAAGTCGCGCTGTAGACTACCGCGCAATCTGAGAAAAGCTTTGCGTGTTTGGTTGTGTCGCGGGCATTTCTGAAGGGCAGCGTGTCAATAACCTAGGGGGATGTCGCGGAGGACGACGCCGTTGTGGCCGACAGGGACAATAAGTGCTTATTTGGCATGCACTCGTCCTTCCAATTTCTTTTTAAATCGCAGTTTGCAGTAACAATGAATAATGTCCTGCTGACATCCGCTTTTATGCATCGTTTCCTTTCTTTTCTTTTTTTTTCTTTTTTGTAGGATAACTTCGGGTTATAATCGACATATCCTTTTTTTGTGTGTATGTGAGAGGCCGGAATTCTTTATGTTACCTGTTAAAGGCATTCTGTTTAACGCGGTATGGTTACAATGCAATCATTGTTCTTGGCGAGCGTTTCTATAGTTTAGTGCACACTTCGCTGCTCATGATGGTTCGTTCAATAGAGCTTTCGAATCTCAATTCCGTTCGAGCGAGGGAAACCTGGCAAACCACTACGTTACAGGATGCCAGGTTCATTCCTAAGTTCCCATCCACCCAAAAGTAAAGAATCCCTATACACTGAAATATTTGATTGCATTAAATTTGACAGGCTAGTTTCCTAACATGGCTCGAGCGCAATGTTAACAACTAGCTTTTAGAATAGTTCATACAGTAACATTATAGAAGCGACCTCCGATTTAACAAAGTCGCGTAAAAAACAGTCTTCGTCTGAAAGTCACGACCACATCTATACCGGCTGAGCAATTGGATAATAAGAGCTACTGAAGAAAACGAAAACTTGCGGAAACGGTGTCGACAACAACCTGATCACGAAACATTAAGAAACCTCCACCAAGAAGCCCGGAACAAGGTTGCAGTGCTGATGCGCTGCTATAAGAGCAACTGCTATCATGGTAAATTTATTTCCTCGCGTTACAAACCCGCCAGTATGTAGTCCCCGGTAAATTAGCTTAGAGGCTCTTATCCAGGTACGTATTTGGACCCGGTAACAAAGTGTCCCGGGGCTATCAGTCAGAGTGTGGCGGACAGCTTCAGTTATTTTTTTCTTCTGTTTGCGTGATGATGATGGACCCACTAATCCTGCTGATTTTATGAATTGTCTAAGTTCAGCAACAGATTCGTTATATCTTCCAACAATAGCTAAAGAGGACCTCTATCGATTGCTGCATCGATCTAAAAAAAAAGCCATGCTGTCAGTTTCGATGGCATATCAGCAGAAGATAAGGTTCGAACGTGAGAGCTTTGGCCGATACGCTCCTTTTTATCTTTAATAAAATCCTTGGTACTTGCAGAATACCACATGAACGTAAGAGAGCGCGCGTGATACCAATATTTAAAGGTGGAGATGCATAAAAGCCAGAGAACTACCGCATCATATCTGTCCTTCCTTTCTAAGCGTAACTGTTGGAAAGATGCCTGCTTAAAACGATGGAGGGCTTCGCTCTAAAATATACCATCTTATCAACTTCTCAGTATGGCTTCGGGTCTGGTAGAAGCACGCATACGCTTTTTGAAGAACTATCAGGTTCCATACCAAACATTTGAACTTAATCAGGTAACCTATGGGCTTTTCTTAGATATATCTATGGCGTGTGATTCGATAAAGAGTATTCTATGTGCTAAGCTACGACATTATGGGTTTCGGGGACATTTCCTAGCATTTAAACAGGACTACCGAGTAAGTCGGTCTGAGATTGCATGTATTGGTTACCTAAAGAGCTCATTGCGACACCTTAACCCAGGGGTACCACAGCGTTCAGCTTTGTCTCCGTTTATATTTAGTTTGTACGCTTTAAACTTGGCACAGGTAATTACTTCATATACAATTTTCCAGTATGCTTATGATACGTCGCTTGTTTCTAAGCACATGAAGTATGAAGCAGCTGTCGCTTTACTTCTAAGTGACATAAAAAAATGTAATGAACTGGTTTTGAAAATACCGTATAAAATCCAGTGCTCTGAAAAGGCGCTTAGTCTGTTTCAGAAATCCAGAAATTTAAGAAATTGTAACAGAGCAACCTGTCTTCTTTAACGCTTCATGTTGTTTAGGCTCTGTTTGTGCCTCTGTACAATACGGTACAATGCGCGTACAGCATCAAGTATAGCTTGGACTATATCTTGAGACTGACTTATCTTGGAATATGCAAATGGCTCGAATTTGTGCGCACCTACGCAATGTCGCATGTACACTTTGCCGTATAAGGAATCATGCACAAATCAATATTTAAAAAATATTACAGCGCACGCTTTAGGTTACTTACGTATAATGAAGTTAGATGTTTGACGGAAGCCCGTCTGGTCGGGATGAAACATGGTTAAAAGGTTAACAAAAACCCGGGGCACTTCGCCGACCAAATAAAGATTTAAAAGAAAAGAAGACGTTTCGGCTCCCACACGGGAGCCTTGTTCACAAGTAAAATAAACAAAAGTGCTCGAGCAGCTCGCTTAAATAGTCTAGAAAACGTGACGCAGGCAGCGCGCATACACTGACGGCAGATTGTCATCGCTCCTGTTCAGAGTGTGTGGCGTAGTCTGGATCATGAGCGACTCAAGATCAAGGCGTCGAGATAGCCCTTTTTCCCTGGCAAGGACACGTGCCTTCCCCCAGTCGATTGCGTGGCCGCTTGAAGTGGCATGCTCAGCCAAGGCACTGGATTTCACATTTTCTTTTTTTGACGTCATAATTGTGCTGTTTAAGACGCCTTTCAAAGTCACCAGTTTCGCCAATGTACACGTAGTCGCAGTGCGACTAGTTGCGACTACGTGTACATTGGCGAAACTGGTGACTTTGAAAGGCGTCTTAAACAGCACAATTATGAGGCCAGTCGACCGAGGCCAGTCGATTTCATAAACTCCAATAACGTTCACGTTATTTTAAATTCCTGTGACTCATGAAGCCATGGCTTTACGAAAGGTCGCTATCAATGAGCACACCTAAGAAAAGATGCGTCATTTAGTATGAAATGAGCTAGCCCCTGATAGAAACAGGGTACGGTGTCGGGGGCTCTCGCGTAAACTCCATCAACCCATTTTTTTATGTTGTGTGTGTCTGGAAACACTAAGGCCTGCTTTGCGGAGATACAAGCACGCTTGGGTGGCTGCGTGATGGATCTTTGCGCGCACTTGAAAACCGCTCCTGCGCATATCGTTTCAGGGGTGGCACAGAGCTTAGATACTGGGAACGGTGTAATCCTTTTGTAGAACAAGATTAGGAATAACATTGATGATAACTTAAAATTTTTGCAAATAACTGCATAATATACAAAAAATTTAGTAATTACTAGTGCCAGGTTACGCTCAATAAGACACTAGCAAAATTTCCTAATGGGACAATAATCGGCAATTAAATGACCATTATCACAGACAAGATGGTTTGCTTAACAGCAACGGCAAAAACTACCCTTTATATTTTTCTTACGTACCTTAACGGGAGTGCCCTAACTAGTTCAGGAGCCCAAATATATTGGCTTAATACAAACGTTATATAAATATATAAAGTTCTACCGTGACTGGCCACAGCATATTAATAATGTTACTGGCTGCACTTTACGAAAACGACTCTTCCCACTCCCTGACATCAAACTTCTGGCTTATACTACATTTGTGAAACCAGTTCTTGGGTATGCTAATGCTGTATGGCTGCTTTACACTGAAACTAACGTAGCTAAACTAGAAACGATATAAAGAAATACAATGAGGCTAATTAACATAAAATATAGACTAGGGATTACCTTACTGATCTCTAAAAGTAGTCGGGATTAGTAACATCGGCACTTTGACCAAAATGAGCTCGGATAAAATTCCTACACCAGTTACTGCACAAAAGAGTAAAAATGGGTACCTCACCATGCGTTACTTTATCTAAATCCCGCATAGCTTTCCATAAACATCCGCATAAACTAAACCGGCTAATCGCAATAGGGATACCTTTCAATTTCCTTTCTACCCCCGTGTTGTTCGTGACTGGAACAACCTAGATGCACCAATAACTAATACATTGTCATAATCTGGTTTTATTACAATGCTACAAGATGAAGTCAACAATTAGAAAATTCGCTTTTCATCTATATTGGGCGCAATTTCTACGTATTATGCATGTAGCTAAATTGATTGGTTTTGTTGTGTACTTCTTTGTTTGTTTGTAACGTTGTAAAAATCTGGTGATCTAATCCACCGCCGCAGAGCACAGTCCACCCTCTCGTGTATTCCCTTTCGTAAAGGCTCCAAGTGCTCATTGAACGTGCTGTATTTTATAACATAACTCATACAATCATATGCGCGCTCGCTATGGTCTCGCAGTTGGACTAGCAGTAGTAAAGATAAATAATACCAAAGACAAATATTTTCAGCGTATACGAATAAGTAATCGATCTTTGCTTAGGATTAAGTAGCCCCAAAGGAAAACTTCGCAATTTGCTCTCTGATCGAAACCGCTCTGTTTCTGTATCTTAGCTTTGTGCCTAGCATTCTTCGTTCCATCGCTCCTTGCGCGGTCCTTAACTTGTTCTCAAGCTTCTTTGTCAGTCACCAAGTATCTTACCCATATGTAATGCGCAGGTTAGATAACCATTGGACATTAGACCAAGAGAAGGGAAGGGCAGTCGAGGACGGCGGAAGACTAGGTGGGGCTATCAAAATAGGAAATTTGCGGGCGCTATTTGGAATCGGTTGGCACATGACAGGGGTAGTTGGAGAACGCAGGCAGAGGCCTTCGTCCTGCAGTGGACATAAAATGAGCTGTTTATTATTATTATTATTATTATTATTATTATTATTATTATTATTATTATTATTATTATTATTATTATTATTATTATTATTATTATTATTATTATTATTATTATTTTATTTATAATTTTTCTAGTGCGGCATCTTTGGCACTGAACATTTCAAACCAACTTAGTCATATTTCACTCTTGGCAATATATAGACCACCCTCAAGTAACATGTCCTTGTTTCTCAATAAGCTGGAGGCTCATTTACAAAGAACGGAGCTAGTTCCTAACATATGCCTAGTAGGCGATTTCAATATAGATATTCTCAATCCCATTGCAACCACGGTATGCGATTACTTAGATATCATTGCAAAACATGGCCTTGAAAGTATTATTGATCTTCCAACTAGGGAAGAATTCCTTCTTAATAATTTAGTAAAGTCTTGTATTGATCACTTCAACATCCGCACGGAGTCTGCTTCAGTTCATGGTGCAGTGTTGCAACAGAAAGTAGCCGACCATTACTTCATAGCTTGTCAGTTACGCTTTCCTTCTCGGTCGTTATCATGTTCTAGCCCCAACACTTGCCACGCTGTTACGGACACGGCTACTTTTGATAAACTGGTCGCCTTGTTCGATTGGCCAGGCCTGCTTGAAAATACCGACAGGCTCGAGCTATATAATGAATTTTCACGTTCGATGGACATTATATATAAATCCAGTGAAAGGACAATTTACGTTCGCCAACGCCGCCCGAACCATCCCTGGTTGAAATGCATGATATTATCCGCTATCAAAGAAAAAGACCTGCTTTGGCAACGGTGCAGACGTTCGCCTAATAATTGCATGCTGCGTGCACAATTCAAAACTTCTCGAAATAAAGTAAATGCCCTTATTCGTGCAGCCAAGCGTTCGTACAACAGAAACCGCTTTCATGAATCTCGTAGAAATCCTAAGAAAACATGGTCTCTGATAAACGAGGTGAGAGGACTACCTTCAAATTCGGCTAAAGATATTCAGAATCATTTTGATTCAGATTTATCAACAGTCGTCGGCAATTTTAACCAATTTTTCTCTCAGTTTTCTGGGGTGTCTAAGCAATCGTGCTACACTTGTAGCACTGGTACTCCTGTAATTGAATCCGCTTTCCTGCCCACTATGATGGAAGAAGAGCTTTACTCGTTATTGGGCAGCTTTGGCAGACATCAATCACCAGGTATCGATAAAATACGCATGTTTGATCTATACAGGAACTTCGGCTTTCTGAAAAATGTCTTGCTAGAAATCCTAAATGGGATAATTACAAGCGGAAGTATTCCTACGCAGTTAAAAACTGCCGTAGTTCGACCACTTCTAAAGAGTGGTGAAGCTAAGTGTGTGCATAATTATCGCCCCATTTCTATCCTGCCTAGTATATAGCAAAAGTTCTAGAAAAACATGTCTTCTTAGTAATGAACAGCTTTATTAGCAAAGTGGGGGGGTTTCCCGACTGTCAATACGGTTTTATTGAAAAAAGGGGCACTCAGGCTTTGTTAGAAGAATTGAGTGACCATTTATTTTCTTCACTTGAAAAAAATCTTGTATGTTGCGCACTTTTTTTAGATGTGGCAAAAGCCTTCGACACGGTATGCTATTCGCTTATGCTAGAGAAACTCTACAATTCAGGTTTTCGAGGACCTTTCTTCCGATTGCTACGCAATTTCCTTACAGATCGCTCCCAGATTGTTTCCATTTCAGACATTTGCAGTTCCCGTGTTTTTCTGAAGGCCGGTGTACCACAAGGTTCCATACTGTCTCCCTTACTCTTTAATATATACGTCAAGGACATATGCAACGTGCTATCTGTCTGCAAGTTATTTCAATATGCAGACGATACTGCAATTTTAGCCACACATGTGAATTTTCCAGACGCATTCTCAATCCTTCAAAATGACGTCGGGAAATTAATGGATTATCTTGGTGCAAATGTAATTGACATCAATCATTCTAAATCAAAGTTGGTTTGCTTCCATAGCCCTCTGAAACGTGTTTCACTTTCTTCTTCACTTTATTTGCACAGCTCTCAATGTATTAATTGTTCCTGCCCTCCAATAAAATTTTCGGACTCTGTGAAGTATTTGGGCATATGGTTTGATTCTAGTCTTCGTTTTTCTACTCACTTGTCTTACATATGTGCCAAACTTCGTAAAATCGTCTGTTTACTGTACCGCATCAAAGTGTTTTTACCCTTGTCTGTTAGGAAACTTTTGGTCCACTCGTTAGCCTACAGTGTGCTCAGATATGATATTACAACATTTGTAAATTGTTCTAGTACCTGGCATCACCGTGTAAATAGGTTGCTAAAGTGTATGTTAAAAAGTGTTACTTATGACGTATACAGACCACAAGGGATGAACCTTTTTCAGATGCTAAAAATGCCGAACATGCGCTCACTGTTTGTTCAAACAGTGGTACTGAAACACTTCTGGACGGATACCTTTAAAATACCCGCTGTGCCTTGCCGTCCTTTACGGCGTGTACCTGCTTTTTCGGTTCCTCACACACGAACCAGATTTGGCAGATATACTCGAGCCTTTTATGTTCCAGATATATTCAATGCCCTTCCTTCTGAAATTTCTTCCTGTAAGTCTGTACGCGACATTCGCAAAACTTTAAGGGCATTGCACACAGAATGATTATAGGCGTCGTATTTTTATTTCTCCTATCATTGTTGAAGCATGTCTTCGCTCTGGTCGTTTCTTCGCTTTTTTTTTTTTTGCTGTTTTTTCGTGATTCTTTTTTTCTTTTGCCTTGTACTTTATCACTCGCTACCTTAAGTGTTCAATGTCTTTTTGATTTCATTTTCTTACAAAAGAAAGAAAAGTCAGTTTCTGGCTGAGTCTTGCTATTGACTGCCGGGTTCCGCGTGACAAGCCACTGTGATGGCTTCGGCGAACCCGATTTCTGTACATATACTTGCAGATTTGATAATAAAGTATAATTATTATTATTATTATTATTATTATTATTATTATTATTATTATTATTATTATTATTATTATTATTATTATTATTATTATTATTATTATTATTATTATTATTATTATTATTATGAGACACTCTCGCGACACCCGCACGCTCAATCAAGAATCCGCCAGTACAGCAGCGCCGGCACAGGCTGTCGCCATCAGCAACATTGGCGGAACATGGGTGCCATGTGCGATTTGGTTATCCGCTGCTACGCATCGAAGGGTCCTCTTTCTTTCTGCGTATCGCTAGCTTAGTGCATTCCTCGTCACTTATGCGTTTTAGGATACGTTGTGGTTTGGCACTGGAGCCGTGTTTGGCTTGCACAAAGAACCCACAACCTTCGCATGCGAACGTTGTGGGTTCGGCTCCCACCTGCGGCAAGTTGTTTTTTCATCCACTTTAATTTCCACTAATTTCTCGTTTCATTATTTCATTTATTCAGCACAAGTAACTTCCCCTATGTTGTGCTTGGTGTCAGTATTTGTTGGCTTCTCCTGATATGACTAATAAAAATCGGGCCCCTCGGTTAACCACCTTTCATCTCGTTTATATATATATATATATATATATATATATATATATATATATATATATATATATATATATATATATATATATGCATATGCATATGCATATACCTAAATATGTACGCAAATTTTCGCTCCCGTAAAACTCCGCCGACGTCGACCCCGACAGCGCATATACTGCAACTCGGTGCCCTTAGCGCTATCACGTTAAAATTGTGTGCTGTGAGACTGTACATGATGTCTCGTTCGTTATAAGCTGGAATCGTTCTTATACATTACATCTATAATGGGAACACGTCAGTTATTTCGTAAGAAATAGTTATAAGTTTCTATTTAAAATTCCATTGATACCATCCCAGACTTGCTGCAAATCCTAGTATATGCCGCGAGCTCGTGAGTTTGTCCATGCGCATAGGTAACCCACGTATGCGGAAGAGTATTGAAGAAATGTCTAATCAGGACATTCCAAGCTCTTTTTTTATAAGAATAATCATGAACTTATGTTAACTTACCTTGCTTTTATGCTGTGATTGTTTGGCCATCCTGGTCGGTAATTTTCTGTTTATTCCCTGTCATGAACATTCTTCAGCACATCGTGGGAACAAATAATCTTGTTCGTCATGTTCATCTGAAATATTTGTGAATTCAAAGAAAATGACTTCAAAGCGGTTATATATTGTGTTCCCTGCTTTATTAAGAACATGAAAACGACTAGAGACAGACATAAAGCCACTACATCTATCAACACATTCCTCCTCTTGAGTCTGCTGGAGTCATACCAAGCCGGATGTCGATCTCCTCAACGTTGTGGGGGATGCTTCTAAATGTTGTCAGAATGAAAACGTGGCTGTAGTTTTCAAGGGGCCCTGAACCGCTTTTTATCGAAGCGGAGAAAGGCATTTGAAGTGAAACTGGTCTATTTCAGAAATACTTTGCCGCAAAGTGTACTTCAATGCGTTCAGCAGAAGCGGAGTTATTGGCAATCAAACACGGCCTCCGCTGTGCTCCCGTTCTTTCTTCAATGCCTTGCGCTGCGAAGGCTATGGCGCAGTGGGGCCCGCCCACAACGCTCCGTCTGTCACCGTGGCGCGCAGTTCAAATTTCATTTTGGATGTTAACGTAAAAGCCACGACTTCCTATTTTAGTGGCTACGACGCGCTAAACGTAAGCCAAAAGCGGTTGTCCTCATCGAGCCCCAGTGCGCCCATAGCCAGCGGACTCGTGGCGGCACTTCGCGGCGGCCGCGGTATTTACGTTACGTAGCAGACCACAGCTACCAATAGCAGCCGCGTATGGGAATTCGATTTATTACGAAATAAAGCGCCCAGAAGAGAATGAGGAGCAAGCTTCTGTTGAAAAGAGAGCGTTTGAGAGAAAGGCGACTTCGCGCTCCTCTTGCGAGCTCCACGCACCCCGTACGACAGCAAAACATGGCCGAGGTGTTCGCAGCACCGTATTACCCCCCCCCCCCCTCCTCCCGACTATGTTATTTCACCAAGCCCGAGGGGTTGCTCAACGTCCCTTTAATGAGAGTTTCCGCAGTGTCGCTTTAACTAGCAAAGGAATGATGGGCTGTAGGACTGACTCGGCTCAGCTGATGGCTGGGCGTGCTATGAGACAAACACTAAATACCAGCTTTTTTTTCAGGAAACCTACAACACTTCGTGATAGAACTTCCTACATTATAATCTCTTTTCAAATACATCATTGGAAACGTGGCGCAAGCTGCAAGGCACCGGAAATAATTAACATTTCCAACTTTCGTTCCTAAATGATGTTAAAATACTGGCAGTAAGCATTGTTGCATTTGCAACATTGGACCTTTATGACTTTATTACGAGTTTGACTACTTTCTTGCTCAGAAAGAGTAAACATTTTATATAGTGAAGAGAAAGCGTGCCATAACTTGACTAATACCAATATAGGATAACTTTAAAGCTAAGCAAGTATGGGGACCTGAAATGGCTAACAGAAACAAAAGTTCAAGTCCGTAGAATAGAATCCATAATACAGAGCCCGAGTCAAGGTTGTACTCCAAAGCGGGTATCTGCAACCAATACCAGGTTGGTTCCAGCAAAACTGCACCAGTGTCCCCTGTAGCCAGAGTGTACCAATCTCTGTGGCCACGTGCATTACGAGTTTGCAAGACACTTGGCAATGTCAACTTTTTCCGTTTTCACTTATGTGCAGCTCTGGCCGAATGGTAAAAGCAAATACACATTCGATCCTCACTCTCACGCTAACCCTCCCATGTAAAGTGCGCAATCGCAGTTTTCCCTGATGCTTCTTTTTTCTTGAGATCCGCAAATGTATGCAAGCGTTTGCGCTTAAATGAACATCAGGGTGGGAAATGCAAGACATAACAACGCATGAACCCTTTGTATCAACATACACATAATGAATGCGACGGTGTTGGTCTCCTAAGCATGATGTCGTGGGACCGAATCCAGGCAGCGGCGGCCGCATTTCGATGGGGGCGAAGTGCGAGAACACCCGTGTACTTAGATTTAGGTGCATGTTAAAGAACCCCAGGTGGTCCAAACTGCCGAAGTTCCCCACTACGGCGTGACTCATCATGAGATCGAGGTTCTGGCACGTAAAACCCCATAATTAATTTTGAACACATAACGAGCCCCTTTATGGCGAGCACTGCCCATAGTATTCATGATAATCAGCACATAAGGAAGCACACAATTATAACGGTAGTAGTTCCTCCAGGGGAATCGCTGGAATCAGTAAACTTAGAAGCCACAAATATATTCCGATGTTCTCGCATTATTATAAAGGAATGCAGCTAGTCGAGCCAGGATTCGTTAGGCCTTTCTAGGCCAGTGAAATGCGAAAGCAAGTCCATGAGAGACGTTAGTGAAGGGAATTCAAGTTTCCACGCCGCTATGCCGAAAGGAACGCCTTACAGGAGTAAAAGCGACTCTTTCCGTTAGCTCCTGAGAAGTCTTCGGTATGATTTCCGCCTAGCGTAAAAGATGAAGAACTAGCATTGCAAGTACAACTGCCGTACTACCGGCACAGACGTTGTTGGGTGCATTGGAGGCATAATTGCTTTCGACATCGTTGGTATTGGGTGGCGGCAATTTTGCGGAGGGAGATTTCCCGGACCTTGTCGTTTGTTCTTTGTGCTCTCCTGCTTTGTCCTTGGCACTCCTGAAATGGAAAGAAGCGAGGACAGCATCATGAAAATAAGGCAAAAGATCAGTTTTCTTTCATCAAGTGTTCATCCGGAGATGCCTATAGAAACTACAGTTGGTCAATGAGATCTATTTCAGAAATTTTACAAAGCGCGTGTCACTTTCTGAGCTTGCGACGCATATGTTAATGATCCAAGAGCCTTCTTCGAACCTGAAGAACAGGTCTCATGGCCGCTAGGTGAGAATTCTAAAAGCTTGCGGAAAGTATTTTAGCAAATAAATAAATCCACGTAATTAATGCAATATCCACACAATGCCATAGCCTGTGAATTATCCCCGTCTGTGCATCAGTTCCGTTTATTTTGCTATGCTAATGTCTTATTCCGAACATTTATCCGAAGCTTCTAGGGTTAAAACTTGCTTTTTATGCGGTTTTATTCATGTCTTCACAATTTTAGATATTTTAAATTTGCGACTTGTTATGGACATATAGTCACAGTTTTGCTAACGTCTTAATGCGGGAATCTCTTTGCGCCCAACCTGTCCTCAACCTGCTCACTGACCTGGAGAGGCAAAACCGAAGGGGGGGTCTAAAGATTAATTTGCAGAAAACTAAAGTAATGTTTAACGGTCTCGGAAGAAAACAGCAGTTTACGATAGTTAGTGAGGCACCGGAAGTGGTAAGGGAATACATCTACTTAGGAAAGGTAGTGAATGGGGGTTCGGATCATGAGACTGAAATAATCAGAAGAATAAGAATGGGCTGGGGTGCGTTGGGCAGGCATTCTCAGATCATGAACAGCAGGTTGTCATTATCCCTCAAGAGAAAAGTTTATAACAGCTGTGTCTTACCAGTACTCACGTACGGGGCAGAAACCTGGAGGTTTACGAAAAGGGTTCTACTTAAATTGAGGATGACGCAACGAGCTATGGAAAGAAGAATGATAGGTGTAACATTAAGGGATAAGAAAGCAGCAGATTGGATGTGGGAACAAACGCGAGTTAATGATATCTTAGTTGAAATCAAGAAAAAGAAATGGAGCATGGGCAGGACACGTAATGAGGAGGGAAGATAACCGATGGCCATTAAGAGTTACGGAATAGATTCCAAGGGAAGGGAAGCGTAGCAGAGGGCGGCAGAAAGTTAGATGGGCGGATGAGATTAAGAAGTTTGCAGGGACAACATGGCCACAATTAGTAGATGTCCGGGGTAGCTGGAGAAGTATGGGAGAGGCCTTTGCCCTGCAGTGGGCGTAACCAGGCTGATGATGATGATAATGTCCTCAGATGATGCTCTCGTTGCTTCCCGCTCTAAGAGGCAATTGGAAGATTGGTGGAAGAAAAGTAGGGAAACGACAAACAACAGAGGTGTACAAAAACAAAGTTCCCACTACAGGTTTAGAAAGTTTGGTGATGGGCATTCTTCATGTTCTTTTTTTCCTTTCTTCTTTTTTTTCTTTAACATAGTTGGAACATTGGGTAATGTAATAACAAGAGCTTGGTGGCGCAACCCACCGCGCCTTTCCAAAGGGGGTACTCATAGCATCCATCCATCCATGTATCCGTCCGTCCGTGCTTTCGTCCGTCCGTCCGTCCGTCCGTCCGTCCGTCCATCCATCCATCCATCCATCGATCCATCGATCCATCGATCCATCGATCCATCGATCCATCCATCCATCCATCCATCCATCCATCCATCCATCCGTCCGTCCGTCCGTCCGTCCGTCCTTGCTTCCGTCCATCCATCCATCCATCCATCCATCGAGCTATTCATCGCTGAGCAACATCAGTAAAGATGATAGGTATAACATTTAGTGCGTAGTAATAGTAGTGCAGCTTCGGGGATGTAACGCAAGTGCCATTGAGGCGAATGCAGCTGCAAAGAGTCTCGCTGTAAAATGCGCAAAGAAAAACGTCGCTAAGTACAGGTAATTTATTTTGTTTTCTTTTGGAATGGGATACAGAATTTCTCAAATGTATCATAAGCCGTCGTATAGATATTGATTTGCTCACTAAGCAGAATACAATGCGAAATGGCTGACGTACTTATCACTATACGTACTTGTATACACCAACATTTGCCTCATCTGTCATGGAAGCTTTTGTCTTCTGCAAAATTTGTGGGTGCTACCTGAAAGAATGCAACGGTGTCTGTTTGACTCAATGTCATGTAGATATTTGTCGCATCCTTTAATTATTCGCCAAACGCATACCGCGACTCACCTCTGCCTCCTTGAAATAATTCTTGCGATGCCCCATTTAATGATCAGAAATTCCAGGCAAGTTATTCAATGAATATTGTGAAGTAGAAGTTTTGTAACTGTGACACCGGGATGCATGTCATAAAACGGTCAAATACACTAGCTTCTTAATGGGGCTTCCATTCTTCTTTTCAATGCAGAGTCAGTGAACGGAGTAATTGACGTCCGTACATCGGAAAACCGTAGACGTCAACAGTTAAAGATAAAAAAAAACTCTGAAGTTTTACATGGCAAAACCGCCATCTGCTTATGAGGCACGCCGTAGTGAGGGACTCCGGAAAAGCTTTTGACCACCAAGGGTTCTTAAACACGCACCCAATGCACGCTGTACGAGCGTTCTTACATTTCCCCCCATTGAAATGCGGAAATGAGAGTGCAGCGGTGGCGTAGAGGTAGAACACCCGCCTCGCGTGCAAGAGGTCAGTGGTTCGAATCCCGGTGCCGACTATTTTCCACCGAATCTTTTAAAAAAATCCGCGTGTTGATGAAATTGCATAAACAGGCCTGGAGTGTGGCTTGATCCCGGTGACCAGAACCGGTAACGCACTCCCTCACCAGAGCAGGATTGGCCACCCTGGTGCAGCACTTGGCCACAACCTCCTATATGAACACAACAAAGATTTGTTGAAGGATGGTGGACAGATTGTTCGAGAGAAACTGGCCACCCTGTATAAGCAATGCCTCATGACCTCGAGCGTACCGGAATCTTGCAAGAACGCTAACCTAATCCATAAGAAAGGGGATGCCAAAAACTTGAAAAATTATAGACCGATCAGCTTACTGTCAGTTGCCTACAAACTATTTACTAAGGCAATCGCAAATAGAATCAGGAACACCTTAGACTTCTGTCAAGCAAAGGACCAGGCAGGATTCCGTAAAAGCTACTCAACAATAGACCATATTCACACTATCAATCAGGTGATAGAGAAATGTGCGGAATATAACCAACCCTTACATATAGCTTTCATTGATTACGAGAAAGCGTTTGATTCTGTCGAAACCTCAGCAGTCATGGAGGCATTACGGAACCAGGGTGTAGACGAGCCATATGTAAAAATACTAAAAGATATCTATAGCGGCTCCACAGCCACCGTAGTCCTCCATAAAGAAAGCAACAAAATCCCAATAAAGAAAGGCGTCAGGCAGGGAGATACGATCTCTCCAATGCTATTCACAGCGTGTTTACAGGAGGTATTCAGAGACCTGGATTGGGAAGAATTGGGGATAAAAGTTAATGGAGAATACCTTAGTAACATGCGATTCGCTGATGATATTGCCTTGCTTTGTAACTCAGGGGACCAATTGCAATGCATGCTCACTGACCTGGAGAGGCAAAGTAGTAGAGCGGGTTTAAAAATTAATCTGCAGAAAAATAAAGTAGTGTTTAACAGTCTCGGAAGAGAACAGCAATTTACAATAGGTAGCGAGGCACTGGAAGTGGTAAGGGAATACATCTACTTAGGGCAGGTATTGACGGCGGATCCGGATCATGAGACGGAAATAATCAGAAGAATAAGAATGGGCTGGGGTGCGTTTGGCAGGCACTCCCAGATCATGAACAGCAGGTTGCCATTATCCCTCAAGAGAAAAGTGTATAATAGCTGTGTCTTACCAGTACTCACCTACAATGCAGAAACCTGAAGGCTAACGAAAAGGGTTCTACTCAAATTGAAGACGACGCAACGAGCTATGGAAAGAAGAATGATAGGTGTAACGTTAAGGGATAAGAAAAGAGCAGATTGGGTGAGGGAACAAACGCGAGTTAATGACATCTTAGTTGAAATTAAGAAAAAGAAATGGGAATGGGCAGGACAGGTAATGAGGAGGGAAGATAACAGATGGTCATTAAGGGTTACGGACTTGATTCCAAGGGAAGGGAAGCGTAGCAGGGGGCGGCTGAAAGTTAGGTGGGCGGATGAGATTAAGAAGTTTGCAGGGACGACATGGCCACAATTAGTACATGACCGGGCTTGTTGGAGAAGTATGGGAGAGGTCTTTGCCCTGCAGTGGGCGTAACCAAGCTGATGATAATGATGATGATGATGATGATGATGATGAAATGCGGCCGTCGCGGCTGGGATTCGATCCCGTGCCCTCAGGCTTATTAGTGCAACACGATAGCGACTACACCACCACGGTGGGTTCCGCAAGCATATATTATATCATCATCATCATCGTCATCATCATCTTGGTTAGGCCCACTGCAGGGCAAAGGCCTCTCCCATACTTCTCCAACTACCCCGGTCATGTATATATACCTCCTGTATGAATGTATTATATAGCATATTGTAAATGGAATTTCAGCGTGCTATTTCACAGGTTTAGTGCCTGTAAAAGTTGTACCATGCGGAACTCGTTTAGCGCCTCAATACGTTCACGCATCGTTGTCATGGCGACTTTATTTGCAATTTCGAAAGACTATGCCGTTACACAAGTTTACGGCGTCGTTTCCTTCCTGCAGCCATCGGCATTACCCAACCTGTTTCGACTTCTGCTTCTGCCTCATGGATGTGCAGAACGAACAACGTCAGCTCATCTCGTAATCAACCCTTGTGTTCGCGACTTCCCCGCTACGCCCTTCCGGCGACAGACGTGGCCACATCGAGTGGCAGCCTTGCGAGAAATACTGGTAGGATATATGCTGAGCACCTTCCGTGTTTTCTTCTCTCGACGTACTCGCGTACATCTTATAAATTTTCGGTAATATAGCCTCACTAGCTTGGCCGATATTTCTTGAGCGATCCCAGTGAATCTTGTGGCCCGTTGCATCCCTGTGCTTGGGAAGAGCATTCGAAACTGTACGTTTCTATCGACATCTTTCTGATGCTGCCTCAGTCTCTGTTTGAATTGCCCGATTCACCGATGTAGTCGCAATCTGCGCCGGGTATCTTATAGACTACGTCGGGAAATGTCGGTGTCCATCGTTTTATTGCTTCATTCCTCACTTCAATGTCGTAGAGCACTACGCGTTTTTCACTGCCGAAGCTTCCGCGTATCCAGCGTAGAAAGTTCAAAATGATCAGATCAAAACAATCAGATGGATGTTCAAGGAAATAGAGCTGTGACGTGCGTAGCGTATATGAACAGTGTCTCTCGTCCTTCACATACCTGTGGTGGTTCGCCTCGTTCAGCACCTAGATGTGCTCACCTTTTAGCAGGAACTCACCGTTTTAGCAGGAATGGCTCCCACAGTTCGCAGAATGCCTGCCGCTTCTCAGTGCCGATGGTGTAGTTGTGTGGCTGAAGTTGGACGTACTGCTCAGTGTCCTTAGTGTACAACGGCCACTCCGCGTGGGACTCCGGTATCGTTGGTTTTCTGCAGAACAATGTTCGCATTTATGCGTTGACTCGGACATAGCAGCCTCTGATATCACTTCATTGTTTTGTAGGATATGCGGCATTTCAACTTTATTGCATTTCTTTTTAGAAATTTTGATCTTTTACACACTCGGCTCTCCGTTTATATGTTAATTGCAGAAAATATTAAAAAAGAAAGAAGTATGAAATAAATTCCGAAAGGTCACTCAACTTTCTTTCGTTCCAGTGAAAACAGCGACGGCAAAAAGCAACGTCACTTTAAGTCAATCACTTTGACTTAGTAGGTTAATTTTTGGGAATAAAGATACCTAACTAAACAATAAAAGAAGAAAGGACCCAAAAAAATGAAGCAATCACGACGCAGACATAGAGATGCAGAGCTGTAAGCTAGTGTTCAATGTGGTATGCATTTATTTCTGTGCCGTGACTCCTCGCGCTGTTTAATCACTAATTATTACTCACTAACCCAGGTCAACATTGAGAGGCAAGATTGGCTATGAATGTACTGCAGAAGCGCACACGTCGGTGCCTTAAGGCCAAAGAATTGACAATTTAGAAAACATTCTCGTTATGGCACTGGTTTTATTTTTCTGCTTTCCGTCTCACTTTGTTTGTAGGTGCAATATCGGCGAGTATATAAGCGTCATTGAAACGAATCTCTACATCGTTATCTAGACAAGCTGTTTGTGCGGCGTCGAGGAAACAGTTGTGACAGGGTCGTAAGGGAAAACACTCGGGCCATGCACCCCAGAGCATCACCTCGAATCTTGAGGAAGCCTAGCAGTGTTTTACAGCGAAGCTGTTAGCCTCTCGGTGATCGGCATATTTCCTGCCTGTCTGTGAGCAGAAATTATCATCCTAAGCAACTGTTTATACGAGCAAGTGAAAATGCAATGGCTCATCCCCTTCGTAATGCAGAGGGTATGCAAGCACTCAGCAAAGTGGAGCAAACTGTGCGTACATTCATTGCAATCACGCACACAGAATAGCGTACGTTTCAATAAATAACGTGCTCTTAAGCACTTGTCATCAACAGCAACGACTCTTAACTCCATAAGCAAGCAAAAATGCAGTGGCTCATGCCCCCATAAGCAATGGCTCATGCCCCCGTAAGCACGCGAAAACATCATGGCCATTCCACTATGTGAAGGTGGTTAACTAGCGAAGCTCTTTAGACCACGACACGCAGGTGACATATAATATTGAACAACGTTACGAACTGATTTATTGTCTTGATAGGTGGTCGTTATTTCACTTATACAGACCTGAATATAAATAGAAATCTTAGCTCACAGACAACTCCGCCGACGCTGGCACCGACACCGGATATTCTACAACACGGGGCCCTTAACACTATCGCGCTAAAACTTCAATGGCTCATACCGCCACTAGGCAAAGAGGCTACAAGTGCTTAGCAAAGTGAAGCGAAGCGTGCCTATATTCATTGAAATGATCCAACAACACACAGAAGTGCATACGTTTCAATGAAGAACAAACTCAAAACAAGCATCCGAACTATAATTTAACCATTGAATACCGGCCTCAGCAGTTGCAGTGATAGTTTTGCAAGCTTTGTTGGACGTCCACTTTCGCAGAGCCGGAATGGCGAGTCAGTTTTTTTCTTTTCAGTTATCAGCCCCGTCAAACATTGCTTTATTTAGCAGATGCGCGACATAACGAAAACAATGAATCAATGGTATACTAGTATTAGCAACACAAAGAGAAAATATTTTTTTAGCATTTCATTACACAATATCAGCACAGCACAGTCTTCATACCCTTATAAAAAGAAGCAAAAAAAAAGGACAGCTAATATAGAGTTCGTATAAGGCTCACGAAATTAGACAGTACATGGCAGCACATTTGCGTGAGACATGAGTTAATCTCGCATTATATATCCTCATTAAAACAAGCTTGGTTTTAGTAATCTTTAACTGAGGTTGGCGTCATAATTACAAGGTCCATAACTCATTTAACCAGATATTCACTGTAAGTTCTAAATTTGCTGTATTACCGCTAGGGAAAGAAAGAAAAAAACGAAACACGAACTGTTGTCATATATACTTGTACAGGACATGTTAGTGACGTGGCAATTTATTTCTAGTTGAAGTAAGTCTATGGCCAGTGCATAACTTACCGCCCGACATTTCATTACTTATTTATTCCGTGTGTAAGCAGAAACCATTACTGACTTGCGTACACTAATAGGTCAGAAATTAAAGTGCATATCAAGCTCAAAACAACACCTCTATATCCTCTTGAAGGGTCCTCCATGAAACAAGATGTTGCATTATTCAGTATTTTCTTAAACTTGAGAATAAACTTATGACACTAGAGATTATTTTCAAATATTTGTTTTTGTTTTAACTAACGTCACTTGATTTGAATTTTCTTTTGAAACAACAGTTTACTTGTGTGTGGTTGGTATGACCACCACACTTTTCTTTTTTTGCTCTCCTTGCGTTCACAGCTGACGCATCTACAATTTTCTTTTTTATATAAATTCAGAACTGGAAAAGGTGCAACTGCTATTGACAAACATTTAAAGCAATCTTACTTTGGTAGAACATGGTGCTGGTTTCAGTGTATGATAGTTCTGATATGAGAAAATATTCTTGCTCACCAAGCACTCAGCCGCACTTTACACATCGGCTAATTGTTTCGTTGTATTATCAGCGCTTTTAAAACACTGTATTTTTGAATGTGTGGTTTTCTTTTTCTCCTTCGAACATGATTGTTATTAACTGCCGGAGGTATATAGCGAAAGTCTTCCCCTTATAATGGAAACTTCAAAAGACACGCATGACGTGCTTGGAAATTTGCAGTGTACGCATATATTTTAAAGACAAAGGCATTTTTAGCCAGTTACTACCACTTTTCCGTATCGGGTTCGTGTGTAACCTCTCTTCTAGGTCATATGCTAATGTATAGATACATATAACTGTCCCGTGGCTGGATTCGAACCGAGGACGTCTAGCACAGAAACCCGATACTGTAACCATTACGTCTTCGATGCTTTTCCTGCTCTACGGCATGACTTATAAGTTGATCGCAGTTCTGGCATATAAAACCACAAAAATTAAATTATTTACACGTCACTATAAGTTAAAATGTGGGCCGATCCTGAAGATAACAAAGTCGGAACATGGGGGCATATTTCGAAGCTAGTGCACTAAAGAAGATCAAGTAGTTCCATGCCTCTTCATCTCGCACGCAGTGCCTCCGCCCCATTCACATCTCAAACACGCTAGAAAGACATTGTCTTTCATCGACTTCACCTGGAGGTTGAATTGCATTCCAACATTTTAACAAAGTTTTACAGAACAACTTCAAAGCTGATTTCTTTTAACAGCTCTTATTCAACTGTGTCCTTTAATAGCGTGTCTTTAAAGCTTGAGTTTGAAGCTATATTTGCTTATACACTTATTAAATGTACAAAAGAGAGATACAACCAAAGTTAGGGTGATTACGAAGTACCAAAGCCGCAATCTCATCTAATGCCTGAATCTCTTCTGAATTCAGGGCAGAGCTGTGCAGTAGCCGCATCTGCTGCTCAGGAAACAGGGGCCAAATTTCACCACATTCTAGCAAAAGTAAATGTACCTTCAAGTTAATTTGTTCTTAATGTAGGTTATTGCGGCGACGACAGTAGGCGACAAATGTTTGTGAATTAGTGCATAATTCCAGTGCAACACCATGCTTACCCATTCCTCACGTAAGCAGAAATTGTCGAGATAAGTTCTTTCATGAACACCGTCTCGTCTTTCGTGTAGTGCGTTACGTTCAGCTCTTCTTTTAGTGTGTGCCAGAGTGACTCTCGGTGCTTCTTTTCTTGGGTGAGGAAAGGCAACGCTCCCGTGGTGAAAAACAGGTCTTCACCATGAAAGACGCCAACCCAAGCTGGCCATACGTTAAACGAGGACCTGTGCGTGTACTGGTACCTATACGTCTTGATGCCTTGCTTCGAAGCCTTTTCAGCAAAGAATACCACGGGGCAGTAAAATCCACCATCACTGATGATGTCACCGAAAATCGATAGGACTTCATCCAGTGTGTGATGCGTGTCGTAATCACCATAGTAGTAACTGACAATCGCCTTCGATGCAGAGACTGGTATGTTAAATAGCGTACTCACGCCTAATGTCACCATGAGCCTGTAGTCCTCTGTCAACGAAAACGCGCCGCCGACGCTACTTACAAGTTTGGCGATATTGTAAGCAAAAATCGTGCCTTCGTTGGCGACCGTCCCCAAGAAAAGTTCCTCAGCAGCTATTTTATCGGCTGCATTTGCGAGCAGAGGGTCAACCGGAAGGTAGTCATCCCCATTCACAGGTGGGAATATCTGGTCTTGAGGTTTTTCCTTTGCGAGCCTCTCGTAGATGGCACGGCCATCGGCTTTCTTCAGACAAGCTACGGACTCCTTCAGTTGGTCTTCGACACTTCTTTTTTCATCGTAGCAGCCCGCGCCCGCCGCCACTGCTATGAATTTGCCCGAGCCTTTGAATGGTTCTCCAACGATCATAGACATGGTTGACCCGCTTTGCAAAAGCATCCTTTTGAAAAGGCCTTTGCCCTTGGGTGAAATTGAGTGCAGAGCTGCGGAGATGGCGCCAGCACTTTGGCCCGCTAACGTCACTTCATTCGGGTTACCTCCGAAAGCACCTATGTTCTTCTGCACCCATTGCAGCGCCAAGTACTGATCCCAGAGACCCCAGTTTCCGGGAAACTCTTTCGTACCCGCCGTTAGGAAGCCAAAAATGCTCACCCTGTAATTGAAACCGACGGCAATCACGTCGGAATGGGCAACGAAGTTGGACAGATCGTGCACGAAGAGCGACGAGTCACCCCACTGAAAGCCACCTCCATGAACGAAAACAAGGACCGGCATACTGGCATTGCACTTGTTCGAACCGCACGCCTTCGCGGGCCTCCAGACGTTCATGTAGAGGCAGTCCTCCGAAGCATGCGAGTTGTCGATTTTCGTGTCGAGTAAGAAAGGAAAGTCGATCTGCATGCATGGACTCGGGCTTCTGGTGGCGTTGTACGTTCCCTGCCACGGATTTGGGGGCCGGGGCTTTTCGAATCGAAGGTCTCCCACCGGAGGCTGTGCGTAAGGTATTCCGAGAAACGTGTGCACTGTAGCATCGCTGATAATTTCACGCCGGCCGACGACGAGTCCATCGCTTATGCGGACGACAGGAGAGTTGGCGTTGTAGGAAACTTCATTCGCGTACGTCCAACAACCGCACGCGGCAAGCAATGAAACGAACGGCGCCAGCAGTGCTGAACACGGCGGCTTCATGACGACGTGACGGAGTGGTGTTCAGGAGCCGACTTTACGGGACGAGTGATACGGTTCCTCCTCCCACAACAATTCACGGGCTTTCAGTCGAGACGACTGCCTGCTGAAGTGGGGAGGGGCCTTTGTTTGTGCTTTTCGTCGTCTTTTTAGGCCCCACTGCCTTCGCTTCATGTTTCGCAGCAGAACAGGTTTCAGATATGATCCTCTCAACCTTCAGAGAAAGGGTACCTTACCCTTTACATAGGTGTTTAGAGGTAGGTCGCTGTTGTGTCTGATGACCAAATAATGTATTGAAAGCACGTTTATGAGAGGTACCGGTATTTATCAGCGGTTGTTTTGTTTTATTTTTCATTTGGAAAGAGCGGGGGGAGGAGGGATAACCGTGAATTCCCCAGTAATAGTGCTAACCTGTCAGCTGGTAATGCTTCAGAAACTTTTGTCCAAACTGGTTTCAGCCTTCAGTTGGCGATGCAAAAAATATCTGGCTGAGCATCTTTTTATTTTCTTTTTAACGCGACATTTCGAGAGAAACAACTCGGAAATCCCCCGGAATGTATTATTTTGTTTGTCGCAACGCACGAGTCTAGAAACGTACCCCGCGTATGAAAGTACGTTTGACTGCTTTCTCGGCAGTCTACCAAGTACGTAGGCATGTCAAAAGTTTCCTCACTGCAGTGCAAGAGCCACCGTCAAGAAGACGAGAGCAGCATTTTCATTACAAGCACGTTACAAGCACGGGTTCAGCAAAGAGATAAGTCCTGATGACATTTTAATGTTGTGTCAAGAAAAAACTTATTCCTTTCCTAGGTGATCTCATTACCAAGCGTCGATTACTCTTGTCGAAAAATTGAAATCTGTGTCGCGAAAAACTGCGCAAAAAGATTATATTGCTGAAGGATAGATGGGAGCGGTGTTGTTGCAACTGCATCACCAAAAATATCCTTAGCGTTTCGTTGAAATCAAGCGTTGCGAAGACTACAGGCAAGAACAAACAACAAAATGGCACGTGGCTGAGTATGGCGCTATCGCCAAGGTCACAATCACGAGAAGCAGAATTCCCGCCAACTGTCGTTTGCTATGCCGAATAACTTCCCCGTCTTTGTGTTTATCCGCTTACGCTGCCTGTCAGATGCGACGCCAAGAGGGCTCCTTGTTTTCTCAGTCACGTGACACCATGTAAGCAGGTGCGTGAGGAATTGCGCTACTGCGATGGGGTGTTCTGAGGATAAGAGGGGAACATGGACATTGAGAAATATATACGCACAAGCTAGATCGCTCGGCGCGACTGACCACGAAACACGGCAAGGATAATAATAATAATAATAATAATAATAATAATAATAATAATAATAATAATAATAATAATAATAATAATAATAATAATAATAATAATAATAATAATAATAATAATAATAATGATGATGATGATGATGATGATGATGGTGATGATGATGATGATGAACCAGAAACAGGAAACTGAAGTGAGAAAACAGATACCAGGGGAAGACGATGATTAAGCAAATAATCAATCGAAAGCCATTCAACAGAAACATTCAATGCCTTTTAGCAATACATTACTGCATTGTAAATATTTTATAGTAATAATTTTTTTCACTTATTTAAGAGTATTTAAATACTGCGGAGGGACTCAAATAGCCGCCAGCGTAGCAATATTGGAGACAATAAAGGCTCATAAACCAGCCAAAAGAAATTCCTTTGTTGATGAGCACATGGTCTACAGTGTCTGTATTTCTCAAATTTAGGTACTGAAAAGTCTTTCCACATGTGATTTCGCATTGCGTAAACATATTTAGAAAGCTCTATTTTCGAAATGTGATTAAACTTCTTGTTTGGTACACAATGGCGGAATGAGCCAGTTATAACATCTCACTCGGAGTACCAACGACCACGTGGAGGCCTTGTACAAAATAAAGTTTTATCGTTTCTTTACTCTTTTAGACGTCAAAATCCTGTGGCAGTTCTTAGATGAGCTCCAAACTATACTGTCATGAGCTTTGTAAAGTGAAGTCCTTAAGTGAGTGGCATAGCCTTGTACGGAAGTTATAACGATATGGCTACAGTTGAAAACCAAGGAAATTAATTACCGGTGTTTTTTTTTTGTGCACCGACATCAACTTCACGGTAGTCGCTTCATTTATGTCTCTCTATGCCTCACTACTTCTCTCTCGTTCTCTCTCTCTTCCTCCCTCTCTGTGTGTGTGCGCGAGCGTTTGTGTGTCCTAGATTTACCGATGATCGGTGGCGTCAGCCGACAAAAAGTACCGCATATCTCCTAATTTTTGGCGAAAGCACCCCGTCATCACCGCAATAGCTGTTTGTATCTAAGTATCCCGTCAACTTCCGATGTCACAATAAAGCAAAAACTACTTCATGGCAGCAGATGGTGTCTTAACCTGCCCGCTTCATGCCATTTGTGCGTTTACCCTCTTCACGGGGACTAAATAGTGTTGTGGGCTTTCGCTTTCGCTCCCACCACATAGACAGCAAAGTTCAGGCGTTATCTAAGTGGTCTTCCTGTCGTTGGTTCCCGATGTATGAAGGTCTAACCTTAGGTAACACACGGGCACTCGTCCTAGTTTCACTAGCTTGGATTGGCTTGGCAGGCAAACCTGTCGTTCACTCGTACTTGCGCATCCTTTCCATTGAACGCTCATCGACGCACACTAATGATCAAACATGTCAAAACGGTTTATTTTAATAGATGCAATGGCGCGAAATAAACGAGGACACAACGAGGCATAAGAAATTCATTGTGAACAAGGCTCCCATGCTGAGGGCGAAACGTCAAGTTCTCAATATCGTAATCTAAATTAGTGTCTGCTTTGTTTCTTTTCATTATTCTTTGCCAAGAGCTAAAACTTCGTCACACTCTCGGCTTCATAAACATACATGTCCCTCGTTCTACGTGTCTACTTTGGAGGGAATAGAATCCACTCTATAAGCTTCCGGGGGGCTTGTGGTGTACGTTTTATGTGTCTTTTGCCCTAGCTTGTTTATATCTTTTTTATTGAAGAATCTGCATAATAACACATCCTCAAGCGGCGTTATAAGTCTCTAAAGCTGAAAGCTGCGCTAATTGGAAGCTGAACATTCATGACATTTCCAACGCTTGTATGGAAAAGAAACACTTGAGAAAGTGCGACAAACAGCTTCTGTCTGTTGCTTTTCTTTTTGTTTTATCCACAAGTCTTTCTTGTTCCAAGCGCTGCAAATGCCACGAATGTTGTTATGAGTAATAAATTGCGTGGGTTTGCAGGTATTCTGCCTACGGGTGCTTGCGGAACACATACGCCACACATATGGCACGCATTACGTGAGAAAAATATTCAGTGTCATTCTACTTTGCGAAGGTGGAGGACCAGCAAAGCTGTGTATGTAGGCCCCTTAATGGCGAACTGCCCATTGCCGTTCGTCAAACGCCGTATGCACATATATGGAAGGCGAGGCGCGACTAGTCGCTCCTCCACGATGCTGATCCTCGCAAGATGGTGAGGCACCGGAGGGTATACGCACCCGTGTACTGCTGCAGAACGTGGCACGATACCTTTTACTAACGAATACCAGCGCGTAGAAGACACGTATCTAACCGCACTCCGATGGCACACACGGCTTCACCGTAGCCAAGGCGATCGTGCGTTGACCGACGTCCCGCAGTGCAGTAATAGTTGTGAGGTCACTCGAAAACCACAAGCTGTCGCACACAACACAGGTCACACAAAATTGGTTTCCCACAAACTCCCTCTGAAACCAGGCCGTTCCTCCGGTGAAACGTTCCAAGTTTGTGGGATCAGAGCTACATGGACAGTTGGCATTTCTTTTCGCCTGTGATCCTGGCGGGCAGCACCCGTGCGCGACCGCCACCACGGGAGAGCGGACGGAAAGGAAAGGAGGTACGCAAGCGCTTGGAACGCCAACAGAAAGAGGGCGGTGAGAACGCAGACATGGTCGACGCGAGTCAAAAGTGGAGTATCTGTTCTTATCAGTTTAATATGGGATACTGTGTTGGATTTGGACCTAAGATATTAAACTTATCTTTGGCAGTTGCCGCGGGTCCGCCCAGCGTTGCGCTATCTTCGGGATCGGCCCGCGTGTGGGGAGTAATTATCGTTCTACACGGCTCGATAGAGGCACGCATTTTCTTCCAGAACCTGGCCCATATACAGCTTCGCTGTAAAAGTAAAAACATTCTATTGGCGTGTGAATGGTCTTCAGAAGACTCGTTTGTCGTTCACTAGATGCTTTTCTAATACATTGAAGTTATCTAGCCTGGACAGGAGTTTCATCGACCACCGATGCGATACCACATGCATCGTTTGCCTCAACGGTACGTGATGGTGGAGGGGTTGACTCGTTGGTTGACGCCTCCAGAAAAGTTTAGTGACGGTTGTGGCAGACGTAAGGGAATACGACAGGATATCGTGTATGACATGACACGATGATCACTTTCACTGAAACAACAGTAACGAATTAATTTTTTTTAAATATCACCTAACCACGTTCAGAGACCTCACCCTACACTACAAACTCGAAAGACGCACCTTCCCGCCACCGCACGATAATTTAAACAGGAACGAGGCCGTAACATTACGCTTTCTCCAGACACACACCTACCTGGCCTCGCCGTCCTACATCACTGCCACCCGGGTTTATATCCAATTGATGCGTGTAAAGTTTGCGGGAAAAGAGCAACGCTTGGACACATGCAATGTTCCAATGTACCGCAACAACGGTAATGAAACCACCTCCATTCGCGATTAGTCCATAATCGCGGCCGTTGCCAGAGCACGGGAAGCCTCGAGCTCGCTACTTTCAGACGCCGCCCCGACTGCGGGAGCCGCCGGGGACCTTCTCCGTTGGCGTCGCCGCCGCTGGGAGGCGGCTCTCAAAAGTTTACACTTGGCAGACCAGCTCTGGGCCGTCCGGTAAGCCGAACATACCGCCCGAGCCGCCACCTGGAGGACTTCGAGCCACCACCTGAGGCCACCACAACAAAAACTGCCGGACATTTCCGTAATGATGATGATGATGATGATGATGATGGCCTCATATTATGGCTCATACCCACACTGGGGGATTGGCCAGGAATTGCGTGCTGAAAAAATTACCTATTCTTTTGAAAGGTTACTTATTCGATGAAAAAAAATAAGAAACATAAGGAAACATACAAAAACTAATAAATTACATTACTAGAGAACAATAAAAAAGTTATTCGTTCTGTTAATTGTATGTCACCGTAAACGGCATCAAACACGTCCCTGTGGCTGGCCCCTAAAATTGACGCACCAAAAGATAGTATGATTTCTGATGATGACATTAACCCTAATTTAGCAGGCGTAAATTCTAGATGTCTTTTCCTTAACAATTTGTACCGCAGACATACCAAAAAGTAGTGATCTAATGATTATATTTCTTGGCAGTACGGACACAGAGGCTATAGCGTCAGACTAGTCCTGTGTAAATATAGGTTTAGTGGAGGAACACGGCATTGTAATCTCGCAATCACTACTTCTGATCGTCGTGATGGGCACCACTGGATATTCCACGAAAATTTTAGGTGCTGATATTCTGTCCATGTTGTTATTAATTCATTGACATCTCTATGAATTGAATATTTTCTATATCTAATTGCTGTTATGTGCGCCACTACTGGAATAACCGGCATTATAGGTCCACTCAGGGGTCCTCGCGCTAATGAGTCTGCCATTTCATTTGAATGTAAGCCACAGTGGCCGGGTACCCATAATAGTTTGAGAGAATTCAACTGTGGAGGAACTAATGTTAGAAACGTCTTTACAGTTGCCGAATTGGATAAAGCTGTAAGCGAAGTACAGACCGAAAGAGAATCTGTTATAATAAATGCACTTATTGAGTTTGAAGGGAGTTTCAGAAGTGCTAATATCACTGCTAAAAGTTAGGCTTCAAAAACTGGTGTGAAATCTGGCGCTCTCAAGGAGAATGACCAGCCAAGCAGAAGCGAGAAAATGCCTACGCCCGCCTTTTCGTTGTTCACTGAAGCGTCTCTAGCTATTATGTTATTTGTACGTGTGCTAGGTAATCATGCGACAGGGCATTTAAAAAAGTGGCTGATGTCAACTTAGAGTTTGGGGGGGAAATGTCATCAAAATAAATCTTAATATTCTGATTTGATTCGGTTGACGGAATTACCTGTCAAATGTTCAAATTCAGGCTATCTAATTGTTTTTGTACCAATATGATCTGTGGAGTATGAAAGCGAGGCCAATGAGCAAGGAAGAAGGAATTTGGATCATTAATAAAGGCGTATTCAGATCGTCTAAGCGACAAGCTGTAAAATTTCAGAAATGCTTGAATTGTTAAGACGCGAAATCTGCAGGGCAATGTTGGAAGGCGCGCTTCTTGATAGATAACATTAATAGCCACAAACCTGGGGAGCCCCAGACACAGGCGTAGGGCCTCACGCTCCAAAATAAGCAGAGGCTTTATTTTATAAGCAGGGCCGCCTGAGAACAAGACACACCCAAATTCCAATATGTGATCACATGTACGTTTTATAAATCATCAACAGTGAATCCCTACATAGTCCATATTGTCGGTTACTCATTCTACGCAGAATACCTAACGCATGTTGCGCGTTATCCGCTACTCCTTCTGTGTGTGGACTCCAGTTGAGTGTTCTATTATATGTCATTCCCAACTTGTCAGACTCAACTTGTGGAATGGGTTCTTGCTTATAATCTAGAGAAATTGAAACCGGATCCATGACCGGGAACAGTAAAATCGCGCTTTTGCTTACATTCAATGACCTACAAATTGTCTGAAACCATACCTCAAGCATACTCATGTATCTTTGTAATTTTTTGTATAAAGTGTAATGTCAGCGTCGGCCGCAAAGAATGCAATGTCATCTGCATACACGTAAACGTGCACGTCCTGAGAAGTGAGGATGGAGCTTATTAATATATTAAATAATATTTGGGATATGACCGCTCCTTGGGGAACACCGCGAGTCTGTCTGAATTTAGACGATGAACATCCGTTCTTGAAGCAATAAAATTCTCTTGATCGCAAAAATTCTGCCAACCACGCGGTGATATAATTTGGGAAATTATGACGCTGCAGAATATCCAGTAAAATTGAATGTTCAACGCTGTCATAAGCTTTAGCTATACCTAATTTCACCGAAGCAGAATATTCTCTCGTTTTCCGGGCAAGTTGGATGCGGCTCTCTAAATCAGCACGGGCACAGCATATTGAGCAATTAGCTCTGAAGCCTATTGCATTTGGACTTAATATTAAGTTATCCGTCATCCAGATAGTAATTCTGTGATGTTATACTCTCTCTATGAGCTTGACCATATTAGAAATAAGAGAAATAGGTCTGATGTTTTCTATGTTATAACCTACTCCTGGTTTTTTAGGCATCGGGATTCCTTTAGCTACTTTCCAATCGTAAGGTATCCAGGTTTTGTATAAGGATCAGTTTATAACATTTAGAAGGTCTCCAGGAGATAGATCGAATAAAATTTTTATCATGTGAAGGGTAATTCCACCAGGACCAGGGGCTGACAAGGGTAAGTTTCGTATCACTTGAGCTAATTCAGTCAATGTAACTTCAGTAAACACTGATGACGGGGCTAATTTTTGCAATTTATAGGACATCAACGACGTGAATCAACTCTCCAAGCCTTTAGCAAGGAGTTGAAGAGATTTGCTCATTTCATCGGGAGACAGATTGACATAATCAATAGTAGTTGGCGATGGCAGAATTTTCCGTATCTCATATATCTAAACAGTGATTTTTTGTTTTTAGATTTAGAAAGGAAATCATAGTGTTTCCTATCATAATCTTCTTTAGCTTGACCAACTGTACGTTTAAATACAGCAGCGTGAAACTTGTAATCAGGTCAATTTTTGGGTCACTGGTTGTAGAGGAGCTGCTTCCAAGCTGCCTGTCGACGTCGGTGGTCTCGCGTGCAGTCTGTATTCCATCAAGGGTTATAGGACGTTTTCTTTGCAGATGTAATACTAAATTCAGCCTTTTTGTATGTTCTTTTAATTACCGCACAAAGTTTCATAGCCTTGGTGTCTTCGTGCTCTTCAGAATAAGCAGCCAAATGTACCTTACGATCAGATTTAAATTTATTGTAATCTACCAATATGCGTACCTGGAAGCACCATGGCATAATCGGGCACCCGCCGTGGTTGCTCAGTGGCTATGGTGTTGGGCTGCTGAGCACGAGGTCGCGGGATCGAATCCCGGCCACGGCGGCCGCATTTCGATGGGGGCGAAATGCGAAAACACCCGTGTGCTTAGATTTAGAGCCACGTTAAAGAACCCCAGGTGGTCAAAATTTCCGGAGTCCTCCACTACGACGTGCCTCATAATCAGAAAGTGGTTTTGGCACGTAAAGCCTCAAATAATATTATAATCGGGCAAGCAATTTCAACCATTATTGGAAAGTGGTCACCGTTGGTGGCACAGTCCGAGGCTGTCCGGGATGAGCTAGTGAAGGACGAACTTATGAAACTTAAATCCGATGCGGAGCGGGACTGTTTACAAATACATGTAGGGATTCTAAAGTTCAGACAAGACAGATTATTATCTATTGTCCAAACCCACAAGCGCTTGCCACATTGCTCAGTTCGAAAGCCCCTTCTTCTTCTCCTAATAAGCTGCATTCTAATCACTGAGACTGAAGTTGTCGCAATAAGCAAAAGGCGGCAATGAATAATTTATCGGGATGTTATATGAGTATTAATAGACATATTTTGTATGCCGCTTTGATATTTGCTTTTTTAGGCAGTTAACTCCATAGTTACACAACGAAGTACCAATTCCTCCAGAGTGCCGCAAATAATAAACATATTATAGTCTCCTATGCGATTCGTTCAAAACGCACAGAAAGTTCAGCGCCGTATTAGACGTGAAAAAGGAGACTATTGACGTCACGGAAAGCGGAGGTGGAGATCACGTGGCATCACAAACAACTAAAAAGCGCGCCGGTCTGCCTGGTGGTTCGGTTGAAGGCGATACAATTACCGCGTCGCCGAAAGCTGCCAAATCTGCCGTACTAACGTTGCGTGCTTTTTTTGGCCACACAGGTGAACCCACTGTCCAATCTTCTCCCGTCAAGTGCTGAATGGGCCCGGCCTTCGTCAACGCGGTCATAATGCGTGGTGGTAGTAGTGGTGCTGGTTAGTAGTGGAATACCTAGTTGCTGCATTGCAGTATTGATAGTGACAACAGTAGTAGTAATGATGGTAGAAGGGCCAGTAGTATTTTGGACAGTACTCTATGTCTCGTTTCTCAATTTGGCTCCTGGGTTTCTGTGCGGCGTACTACGCAGCATTGCGACCAGGTCGCCTCGACCAGGCTTAAGGACCTTCACTTTCATTTTGTTTCTGCGAGGTTCGACGTTCCCGCCCCTTCTGGCAACCGAGCGCAAAACATTGCAGGGAAACGTCGTGAGGAGACAAAAAGTAAATAAAAGGAAAGAAACAAAATTGGAAATGCAGCGGAGTGAAACTCGGGGCAACAGATGGTGTTTGTCATGAACGCCTCGACGGCAACATCAAGGCAGCTCGAGGCGGTGGCGCGGAAAGACCTTGGGACGGCTTGCTTTTGAATGCGGTGCGCCGCGTTAGCCTTGAACACGACCTTCGCCGAGGTTGTGACCGTGCACGAGTCCGGAGTAATGGTGATTCCATGTCAGGCAAGGGTAGAACGATGCGCGCTACTTCGCGCTTTGCCCCTTGGAGCTTCGTCTCGGCGATCGGCGAGGGCAGTTAGCTTCGCGCTATTTGAGGAAAACATGGCGCGAGTGTGTCCGCTAGCCACGTGTATGCGAATAGAGCTCTAGGGGAATAGCGAGAACTGGCTTTTTTTTTATTGATAGGATATAAGGAGATGTTGACGCACAACTTAAGGCGCCGGCTACTCCTTAGCTCTTGAATGGTTCTATCTTACAATATACAGGGTTCAAGGTTACATATCAAATAACGTTTTTCACACAAACACCAGGAATCTTCACTCAACGTTTTCACAGTAACACTACGACGTAAGAAACACATGGTACATACAATATGCGAGTTAAATGTCTCCACAGTTAGGTAGAAAAATGTCTAAAATATACAAATGATACTGCCGCCTAATAACACAATCTCGAGTCAGTGGGGGGTACATACATCGTGCAAATGCACGATCACATATAGTCACAACAGAACAGTCAACATAACATAATCCACAAACACATAAATATATACAGCGACATTGAAACGAACAATAAAAGCACCAACATTGCCGCTGTCTTCAAGAAAAGTCTTTAGTGCTTTTAAAGCGCTCTTCTGCAAGGACGTTGTTGGCCTCTATATATATGACTCAAAAGTTTCTTGAAACTGAAAGGTCTGCGGTCTAATGTAATCAAGATTAATTTAACTCGGCGTCTTAGTGTGTCGTGATGTGGGAAGTCTAGAAGGAGGTGATGTATATCTTCGTCTACAAATCCACAATACATTCGGGATTTTCCGCATGGCCAATTCTGCGTAAGAAATGTTTTGTGTAGGCAGTGCCTAACCTTATTCTAGCTTTCATGTCTAGAGAAATATTGCATTTAGAGGGTTTAGCAGCTGGTTAAGATAACATTTTTAATATAATCTACCCGTAAAACTTGTTATAGGACAATCTATTATCGTCTCTTAGTGCCAGCGCTCTAGTTGTATCGAGTTTTCGGTAATGTAATCGTTTAGAGTAGTAGAGAGTAACCAGGTAAAACATATTCATAAAGTATTACCCGTGGTTGCGTCGAGGTGGCTCATCGACTTTGTCATTCTTCCTCCAAGCACAAGCTTGGAAGTTTTCTGATGTTGACGGAGTGCAAGGAACGTGTGTTTCCTCCCTTTGAAGCACAATTCGAAGCCCCACTGTGGTCAAAATAAAGGCTCGGGGTTAGACTACGATTACTCATGAAGTCCGGAGGCAGCATTTGGAAGAAAACCACCGTTAGTTACTGAATATTGTGACCTGTTCAAAACAATAAATAACTACAACTTGTGGCCTTCACAGAGAATTCAACAATAATCGAAAGGTCTAGAATAAAACAGTTGTTCTTGTAAGCAGTACTTACATACAAACGAACAAATATTACATGTAAAGGAGAAGTCAGAGCAGCCACGAATTTACAAACTAGTTCAGAAGGCTATAATGAAGCCCCCCGTCATTACACAGTGGTTCATCGAATACACGGACGTCCACTAATAATCGTATATAGTACTTCGTAGTGGAAGAGTACCTGGTGTTCTCCTTCAGCTGCCTGTTTCGTGAACTTTCAAGGCATGTCAAGGCTTGTGAGTGTGACTTAAAAAGCAGATGTGTAGTTCGTTCTATAATTTCACACCTTTATTTGCTCTGTTCCGAAGCAAGAAACCTGGGATGCAGTCCTTCAACCACCGTGAAAATTGTAGGTAATACGTATGGGATGGACTTTTCGACAATTTCTTGAACAAACCAGATTGCAATAAGCTTAACGACTTGTGACATCAGCAAGGCTCACAGATAGTAAAATTAATCAGACCCCTTTGATTAATTTTTCTATCTATCTGCGGTCTCTTCAGCGCGCGTCCAACTTGCTACCGTGCATAGGGGCAAGTGTTGTGAGGGTATAAAAATAAAAAGCGGAGAGGGCCAGTGGTACGCAATACAGGCCTACAAACAGTCACCGATGCCGGTTGATTTCCGATTTTTCAGCCGTATCTTCGTTACTTTTGGGCCCAGCGACTCATACGACCACAGTCCCAGAATCTGTGTCTGAATATTGTCTATAATTCAGCCGGTTTAGCACAGTCCCAAGGTTGCGCTCGGCATCGTAACATGCACAAAAACGCACGAAGTGCTCGACTGCCACTCTTTAGCTGCATAATTCGCACATAGGTGTGCCTGCTATTCCAATGAGGAATCCGTACGCTTTCTTAAAAGCCTTGTCTAGCCAAAAGCAGCGCAGAAGTGTTGCATTTCAGCTGCAACAGTAGAGTGGCAGCTGCAACCCCAGCGAAGGATAAATTAAGTGGAGGCAGTTACCGGCGTGCTGTCTTCAGCAAGTGGAGTCAAGATTACTGTAATTACACAGCCTTATTGGACTTCTTGCACGGTGCGGTGTTACATTCCTTTCTGTACGTCTTAAGGCGGCCCTTATCGAAACAAAGAAGAAGTGTGTGGAGGCATTAGTTCAATACTCTTGTGGTATTCCTGGAAGTCACGATGTGAGCAGGCAAATGAAGACCCCTCGAAGCATTATTTACGACGATGGCGTGGGAACAGTACTGGCTGCTTCATGGGGGGACAGGACAACGTCATTAGCAAGGTCATTACTAACGGTGCGAAAGTAATCCGACAGCCATCGCCAGCACACCTTGTCCGTTGCACTGAGCTTGGTGGAGAGAGAGGGGATGTTGCCTCTCGTGAAAGGTGGATATGTTTACCTGGCTCATGATATGGCATGTCACTACAAGCGTTGGGTGAAAGTTGTGGTATGCACAGTCATGACACAAACACGCAAACGGCACTGAGCTTGGCTGGAAACATCGTGCAGAGCATAGGAACAAGAGAACGCGTCATGTTGACTTCAAGTTGGCAAGGTGCTCCAGTTTAAAATCGGCCATTAGCCCGGTGATAACGCTCATCTCATTATCCCCTCAGCGACTTTCGCCATTATTATTGTGTCAGAAATACGTATGAATACAAAATAATTAAGCTGCATAAAAGTTTCATTTTTTAGTGCCTTACTCAACAAATAATTATTCTCAATACGTCTGCGCATTACTGAAGTTACCAGCACCCTCGAGCATACTTACCGGTAGGAGCGGATATTCAGCAGTGGCACGCGTCACGAATACGCTGCTCATGGTATCATAAACATTATTTTTTGTTTATCATGTTTCAAAACAGCTTAATGATAGAAATGAGAGAATAGATAAAGCCAAATCATTGCCATGCAAACAACTTATGATGACAAATTATTTTAACAGAACGCGCTGTGGTATCTCGGTGGCTATGGCATTGCGCTGCGGAGCGCGATTCGCGGGTTCAATCCTGGTCGCAGCGGCCGCACTCCGATGAAGGCGGCCTGAAAAAAAAAACGCTTGTGTACCGTTCTTTAGTTGAACGTTAAAGAACATTAGGGGTCAAAATTACTCCGGAACCATCCACTGGGCAGTTTCGAGATTTTAATGCCCCAGTTTAATTGTGTTCGGTTTACTTTAGAGCTGATCGTTTCAAGCGAAAGACAAGGACAGCTGCGAAAAAAGAGACGCCACACGCCGCTTTCACGACATCAAGATTCTAGAGAAAAATACAAAGGCATTGAGAAGTTAGCAGGCCACACATTAGAAGCCGTGGACTGGAGCGGGTAATCATGCATCCGTGCACCATCAATTCTACTAACAGAAGAAGAGAACGGCCAGCTGCGCAAAAATCTGTCTGTCAGCTTAAAGAACAGACTGTCACCGTTACATGCAAAATATTCATTTTATTTTGTATTCTTTGTTTTTGTGTATTATGCAACGCCGTAGGTTGGGCTAGTTGCTTATACTTTGAATTGTAGTGACGTGTCCAAGCTAATATTCAATACCATGTTATTAGTCAAGCGGCGTGCCGTGTGTCTCCTTTCTCTCGGTGCATCTCAGTGCTTTCTGCTGGAAACGTTTTTGTAGTATAATTTTATTCCCTTCAAATAGAATATGAACAAAAGTTCGCCTCTGTTACTGCCTGCGCCGTTTAAATAGCATATTGATGGGATTGTTTGGTAGTTTCGAACCGGACAAAAGTGACTAAATGAAGGAAGTTAAATGAAAGGTGTCCATCAGAAGAGCCTTGTGAAAGCCTTACTCGACATTCCAGTAATGAGGAAATGCTAAGCATTTTTGAATATTCTAGCACCCAGCATGGCATATAACGCCATATGTGTCTCCGTAACTCGATGCATCGAGTGTCGTGCCGGCTCTTCCTCTCGTATTTTCACATTCATTTCGGCGCATTAAGCACCAAACGCTCCACACCGAGTGTTTCCTCTCAGACCGATGCTGCAGAGACCCTGCATTGGGCTTTGCCGGTACAGTGACGATAGCTCAGGATTAAAAAATCCTTTGTCTCATGGTCCTCTACGAAGCGAGGGTACGAACGGCAACTCCAGAGTAAGATCACCACAGAAGAACTTGTGGGCGCCTGTGAACCATGTGAAAAGCAGTATCATGCATCTAGTACCGCCTTCTGAGGCTGGAATTGTTGGAAACTGTCAAGCTACAACTATCCCGAAGCGGGTTTTACGAAGCCTCTCCCAGGCGCACGCCCCATAAGAAAAGCCGAGTGCTGGGCCAGGATCGCGTCTGTACTCGCTTTCTTAAATGGACGATGGCAGATTCTCACTGAATATGGAATCCGCGGAATCAGAGAGCCGTGGGAAGCCCGCCACTTTTTCTAATGGGCAGAGATGTAACACGACTCGCCATTCGGCTGTTTCTATGGCTTCTCTTCTTCGAAGGCGGCCCTGTAGAAATTTGCGGATGTCTCTGGGCGCCCCTTGTCCCACCACAGCTTTGATGAAATAGACGAGAATCCGCTGCTGCCATGGGAGGCAGATGAGTGCTGCCGCTGGGTATACCTCGGTAAAATAAGCAAGAACCTTTCCCGGCCGGGTGCTAGGCAACTACGTGGTTTCCGGACGCTTAGAATGACACCCACCTGATGGCAAGTTGGCGGCATGCTATACTTCCAGACGCCTTGTTGAGTTGTTTGGTTCTTTTGTTTGCCTTGCTCACGCAGAGCAGACATAATGGTCTGTATGAACCTCTCCCAAGCAACGCATACCTGGAAAAGCGGACTCCGGACCGGAGGGCTGCTTATTGTACCGGTGCTTTAAGCAGATACGTGCCCGGTGTCCAACCCACTGGGCCACGGTTGCGGAAGGTGCGTGGTTCTGTCCCCATAGTCTAATCAATGCAGTGTCCATCGTTCCAATGCAGGCATAGCTGCCGTACTGGCAGCGCATGTAGGCGCTTGCTCCAGATTTTATTCCCCATTAGCACAAAAGTCTATGGCTGACTCGCTTTCTTGCCTGTTCTTTCAAAGCGTTGTTGATTAGTACAGGTTCGTCACATACTGCAACATATGTCATATGCTGCATCGCTCTTCTTACTTTCGCGAAAATTTCGAACTTTGCATTTTTAGTCTTAAGTTCATGATAGCAAAGCTGTCCTTCACCTCTTTATGAGACGAAGGCAAACATAGTATGAATTGTACCCCATGACTGCTGTCGACGCTGTACTTATATTTGGTGCCCTTGGTTGTGAAGATGACGCGAGTGATAACGTAGGCAATTCCTTTTAGTCGTGGTGACTAACGCAAATTATTGTGCGTATTGAAGAATATGGCACTATGCCAACTGCCTCTCTTCGCTTAGCTATGCAGCAGATGAAATAGACCCATACTAGAAATAAATAAAAATGTAACTGAAATAAAAAAACGTTATCTTGCAATGCGATAAGACTGAAAGGCTGGTTAGATGGTTTTAACTCATTATGGAAAGTTTTACGCACACTGAACGAAGACAAGAAAAGGACACAGAGACCAGCGCAGACTTCAACACCGTCTATAACGAAAGAATCTTCTTTTGAATAACTCACGTTCCTTGAGATGCTCCTTGCCAATGCAAGCTTGTCTGGCATCTGTAGTGAAGTTTCCACGCAGACGTTGGGGCCTAACCTGAGGATATTTTTCTGCTATTCTTCCACTTGTGTGTCTCCTAGAACAAGGAACTTTCCTGGCTTAGCTTCTTTCCTCTCTTTGTTAGGCAAAAGCTCCCACGCTTGACGCTGTTAAGTTCATTGCAAGTTGTTAAGTTCATTGTACCACGTGCGTTACGATTGTGCAATAATACTATGTGTGGTACGATTCTGCAATGAACTTAACAGAAGTGTTCTGGCGTCAAGTATGGGCGTTTTTGCCTAAGAAAGAGAGGAAAGAAGCTGAGCCAGGAAAGCTCCTGGTTCTCGGAGACGCACCAGTGGAAAAAGAGCAGAAAAGATATCCTTAGGCTAGGCCCCAAGTTTTGCGTCGAACCTTCACTACAGATGCCGGACAGGCTCGCATTGGCAAGGAGCATTTCAAGAAACGTGAGTTATGCAAAAGAGAATGCTTTCGTTATAGACAGTGTCGAAGTCTGCGCTGGCCTTTGTGTCCTTTTGTTGTTGTCTCCGTTCAGTGCGCGCAAAGCTTTCCACAATGATCTGAGAAAGCGTTCACGCATCGTTCCCAGAAAGTTTACGGAGCACATGTACAAGTTAGATCTCATAGTTCGCAGAAAGTTCATAACAACCACAGTGCGAAACTCTTACTTTTATGGGGGTTATAATATGTTGATGAGTCTATTTTTACTGCAACTGTGCAGGATATTGCAACACTTGAATTAACCTTCCTTGGAAATAATAATATACAACCTTCAAGACAAAGTTAGTTTATTAATTGAAATTCGACCGAAGCCTGCAAAATTAGGAGGCATACAAGGCCAATAACAAAAGGAGATCCATATTTGCTTGCGAACAGCGACATTGTGTGCGTCATCGGTGTCAGAATCCCGTGCGAGAATTAAATGCAGATGGAAATGAAGAGCCTTGCAGAATATTTGACCATTGATTTTTAAAGGCACAATGTGAAAGTTAGGTTTTAGTTAGGTAACAGATGAGACCAACATGTTGAAGAAACTATTACATATTAGGGGCGACGTCACTAATAGCTAGACAGTGCCCGCACGAGACTGATGCGCTAAGTCCGTTCACCACCACGCCGATGCTTGCGCTTACACAGGAGGATGGCTTCGGTTTTGCGTACTCGCTTGGTCACACGCGGTTAATGCGACGTAATAGTGAGTTTCATACAGAACTTCAGGTCTTCATGTGGGAACTCAAGCGTAGAATGACCCTGCACACAGGCTCAAGTGACATTTTGTTCCCTCGAGTACGCCAGATATTCATGAGGGAGGTATTTCAGCTATTCTTCAATTTTCTCCGCGACATTGTGGTCAACCGTGAATGATGAACCGTGCAGGTGGGCCAACAGCGCGAAGTGGGAGGGATGACGCACGGCCTGCTGCACCCCGGTTCAAATCCTTCCTCGTTGTTAGCACTTCCTGTTTGTGTTACGGCCGGCGTCAAACTCTACCGCATGTGATAAGTGGCACTCGGGCTGGTCAATTAACGCGAGCTTTTGCAAGAATAAGTTCGCCTGCAGTAAGCAACAACCCTCCTCCTCCTCATGAACGAACTGTCCCGATATTGCAATGTCTCCTGCCCGCAGGAAATGGAAAAGTGAAGTTATCGATATTTCCAAGTGTGGCTACATTGGTAAAATATTCTAGAAAAATTTGATATGGAATCTACAAGTTCAACTTAAAGTGTGTTATCGCTTTTCGGTGGTGAGCAGATTTCTCATGCAGCCACCGCTAACGTCACCGTTAGCGCCTCGATGCTTACAGGGAAAGCACACTGCAGATAACTTTCAAGAAATAGCTCCTTGCATATCAATTCCAGCAGATGTACTGAGTACACACGCGTTGCAGGTTGGTGTCTACGCGTATAGCAACTAAGGAACCCAGCGATGCTCTAAACATTCGAATGTGGTTCATATCTGCCGGATGTGCTGCGCATACTAGGAGCAGGCCAAGGTTAAGGCAAGCACTGAGGGAAGAAGGGAAAGCTGAGAACACAGCCTACTTATGCTGCATCAGTCAATGATAGCGTAGGATTTACGGCATCTTCCGATGAGCAAACGTCCTTAAAAAGTTGTTTCTATATACTGCATGGTTATGGGCCCTTTAAACAAACGCGCTGATTGCTTAACTAAATTTCCTTGTCGTAAGCAGAACGCGTCTTATAACGCACGCTTTATTAGAATACCGACCTGTAGGTTTCTATCACTCTCCTGCCTAGCTCTGTTTCAGTAGTGAATATTTACTTACTGGCTGTGGCTTTTCACTGCGCGGAACCACCTGTGTGCAGACAAAACCAGCTGTCGTTTTCTTTTCAGCTCGTCTGTAAGTAGTATTCTTCCTACATGATTTTTTTTGTGCGGAAACTAGGGCAGTGCTTCGTAACTATCCATTTAGTTTCTAATTCTTCTTTTATGTGTGTAGAATAAAACTGATTGTTAAAAATGTGGCTGATGTTTTCTTCAGAACGACGACATTCAGATTTCTCCGAGGACCGCGCCACCATGCGTGAACGAAGGAAAGCTTTTGTGGAACTTTTGCATACATGAAAACCGTCCATGCACATTCCACAAGCTCGTGTTCATTATAATAAAAACTTAGAGCGCTAAAAACACAAAGGACGTAGAAGAAGAAACACACACCACACGCACTCACTCACTACTCAGTGTTTTTAGCGCTCTAACATTTTATTATGATGCATTACCAACTAGCCCACCTATCCTTCCTTGTGCTCGCGTTCATTGTCGAGCTTTTTTAGTGCAGTGCACTTCCTCCTGCAGAGCTGTTATAATTTTTCTGTTGTCCTTCACATAAACTTTCATACTAGCACACAATAGATGAGCTCGTGTCACATATGCAACATTGTTGCTAACAGGCGTCGCATGACTACCATGAGGCAGCATGCTGCGAGTGCTGCAGCAACGTTGTTGGTCTTTCGGTTCGCACCACTCGCCACGGCTGGGGTGATCGGTTTGCCGCTCGAGGCGGCATTTCCAGGAGAAGCAATCCTGAGAGGAGGCTTCTTTCCAGCGCCTTTCCTGCAAGGGAAGCGGATATCATGTACGTAAGGGTAATTTTCCGTAGCATTGTAAAGAAACACGTTGTTGTCAGCGTTCAGGTAGAAGAAAACCACCGCTCTATGCTGCGCTCATCATGAACGAAAAGCTGCATAATATGCACGGCCGAGGAGAAGAAGCCGGAGTGGCCACAAACCGGCGCCATTCTCGCGCTTAAAGCTGCAGAAATAAAAACACTGTTCTGGGCTAGAAACAAAGCTATTGACTTCTTTCTTAACTTGAATTTGCGGTAGCCGATCGGATCAAGACACATCAGAGTGCGCTTCTCGTGTACTTTCGCCTTTTGCATTATTGAAGACAATGGCTCACGTGACTATTCGTAAAACAACGTAGCACTTGTTGCATGCCTGCGCAGCTCTGACACGCAGTCTGCAAAAACCAGAACATGTGGCCTGCCATGTCCTCCTCTGTAGATTCTGCGACAAATCTCTTTACAAGGTGATGAATGTAATCATGAATGTCGTACCTCTGCACGAAATCACTGCGATGTGCGGCCATTGGACAGCCGCGTGTACGCCTACGGCCGTGGCGCGACACGTGAGTTCGTGATGCCATTTTCCAGTGTGTATACAATAAAATTGACGGCGAAATCAAATGCTCTTACAACAAATTCTCCCCACCAGATGTTATTATTTCGCCATTTGAACCGAGGAGGCTCCGACTTTATACGAGACGTTTTAGTGTTCACGCTTCATTGCAGTCCAGTACGACAGTACTTGGATATATCGTCCAAGTGTTGAAGCTTGGGCGAGCTGGTAACGGTTCATTTCCATAGCATTTGGAGCGCTTACATACTGTGGACATCAGGAAGAGTCAAACAGCGCTCTTTCACTCTCTGCCTGTTGCCTATTTTCATGATGTGTGCGCGCAGTGAACACCATCGAAATTTACATAATCCCACATTTGTTGTAGAAAGCTCCTATGCCACTGCTGTCCTAACGAAAGGAATGACCAGGCATTCCACCAGTCTTCAATCCTCACTGGCTCGAACATTCAGTGGAGCCACCCTCCTTAATATCTCGTGCTTTCTTTTCCTTTCTCTTTCTTCTTTTTTCCGGGGGGGGGGGGGGGGGGGGGAGGTTACAATGCGGATGATGCGCGCGTGCTGCCACTGAGCTGGCGGACAGCTTCCGCTCCAGGGGTGGCTTCCAGATTTATCATGAAGGCGCTTCGTTATGGGTGTAATGCAGCACTCATCAAGAATAGTAAAAGAAACGTGGTTTGTGGCAAGAAATTTAAAGTTTTGAACAACCAACGACGCACAGTATCAAAGTGATGAGTTAATGCGGTGCTCACATGGCCAAGTTAAGACTGAAAGCGTAGGATGTAAAATAATGCAACTTATTGTTTGTTTTATTCTTATTTATTACGCAAACTATGGCCCGTATAGAGGGTTGTGCTGATTGTGCTCATGTACAGATCGAGTTACTAGTGTGTTTATATTATTTTTTTTATAGCTCGTACTTTGAAGTAGTCGGCTTCTATTCGTGATGCCGCGCCTTTGCACTGTCTCGCGTACTTTAGGAGCGTTCCTATATATATATATATATATATATATATATATATATAAGCATTCAAAAAAGAAAAAAAGACGAACATTATTACATATGCTTGTGCTGACCTTTCGGCCGGGCCATCGTCGGTCCTCTGGCCGAAAACTTGTGTCGCCGACTGCCCACAGCAGCAGGAAAGAGCTGCTGCCGCGTAAGCATCCGATTTCAAGACGCCGTTTCGTCTGCGAAGCAGCTCCTTCCTGCTAATGCCGGCAGGCGCCTACACAAGTCTATGCCAGGGCCGACTTTTCAGGCGCCATTGTTCCCATAGCCGAATATAGTTTCTCATTCCTGTCTTAAAAAACAGGTGTCTAATCGTGCCAAGAGCTGTACTAAACGAAGTCGACAACAAAATTCGATTGTTCTAGAACATTTGAGCACGAACAGTGGAGCGGTGAGTGCAAAATCTTGTTTTGAACATGCGCAGCCAAATACTTGGGACACTATGTATGCATATTGTGTATATATATATATATATATATATATATATATATATATATATATATATAATATATATATATATATATATATATATAGCACCTGCAAACAAGCCGCTTGTACGAGGCAACTTATCGGCAACTGACAAAATCTTTGCGGAGCGCTACTGTTCTTCAATGGAGCGCTGCGCAAATCCGGGAAGCCTACCACCTACCTGATCATGAAAGGCCTGTAGAGTTCGCATTTGTCCTGCGATTTGTCAAGCGTTATGGTGTAGTTGAAGGGCATGAGCTGAACGATGTCTTGTCTTGTTTTCGTATAGCTTGGCCACTCGTCGTCTCTAAGGGGTATCGATGGTTTTCTGTAGGATAGTGAAAATAGTTTGTGTTGTTTAATCGTTTGTCTATAAAAATGGTTAATAATTGTTAAGGCATGATAAAGTAAATTAATAAATAGAACTCGTACTCTTGTGTGAATCAGCGACTGGGTACCCTAAAGGGCAGTTATTAGTGCCATCGAGGTAGGCTGTTTTTTTCTCTTTTTTTTCATTCTTTCTTCTTTATTACGACAAATATGTACGGCGTAAACGTCACCATCTGCGGTCGAACAAGAAATGTCTCAGGCTGGAACCAACAAATCGACAAAGGTCAAGGCTCCATATTCTTACGAACCTCGGTCACATGGTATCAAATGTCGGGGTTGAAAGTTCGCACGTTTTTCACGGTGCGGCAACCCTGACACGTATTTCCATTACAATGAATCGAGCAAAAAACGGCATTGAAATTTATTTATTTATTTATTTATTTCCATTACCTTACAGCATCGTCAATAGGGCATTCAATTAGTAAGAGGAGCTCCTAAATGACCAGTCAAATGGGGGCAAAATCTACCTGAGTAAAACGTTTCATAAGGAAGAAAAATAAGTAAAAAAATCTACAATATCTTCTGAGCTCAGATCGCTGGCATGAATCCAGGTCGCGGTGGCCGCGTTACAAAAAGGGCATAATGCAGTAATGGACGTCTACTTATCCTTGAGCACACGCTAAAGGCATAAGAATTGAAATCCGAGTGAATTGGTGCGGATTCATTATTAGCTGGAGCTCAAAAAGAAAGACAGCGGACAAGAACGAACTGAAGCGCTGTGTGTTGACTTCATTCTTGACCGTTATCATTTTTTTTGCACTGTAGTTAATAATGAATACAGGCTAATTAACTAGAGGAGGTAAAAAATAACTTCGAGTCTTCAACTGTAATGAGGAAACGAACGCAGTGGAGCGGAACAATGAGGTTTTAAAATATTGGTGCATCCTTCTTTAAAGTTTTTGGTCGTACCATGAAAGTTAAACATGTATTCTAGAACCAGTGGGCATTTTTGTTTCACCCTCACAAATACAACTCCATTAATGTTCAGCGGAACGAGTAAATTAGTCCAATAAAATACACACGCAAAGAAATGTCGAAAAGTTCACAGCCACTTTAACACGCGCCAAAGAGGATGAATGCGCGCTCACGAGACATTCATTCAATTACTTGACATTTTCATTCGAAGACGTTCTCACTTCTTATTACTTGTTTTCTCCCGTCAAAGCTGGTGGGTTCGGGTGCCTCAATGAACTATATCCTAATTAACTGCGCCTAAATAATTTCACATAGGGCGGGGGTGGTACCATCAATTTTTGTGCCATAACGCCGGACGGTCAATTTTTCGATGACGCCGGATAACAGATTTTTCGACCTATGAGACACTTAGGGTTTTTGCCTTAAAACAAGCGCTACGCACAGGTGTTTAATGACAGTGAATGATTCTTCACATATATCCTCTTGTCACGCATGCTCATACCGAACAATATGAACGGGCACGTGTACATCAAAGGCGGTTGCGCAAGAAGTCGGTGTGCAAGTAAGCCGTATATCGGATTGCTTCATTCGGAGTTCGACTTCTTGCGCAACCGCCTCTGATACAGACGTGACCAACCATATAGTTCCGTATGTGCATGCGTGACAAGAGGATACATGTGAAGAATCCTTCCCTGCCATTAAGCAGTTGTGAGTAGCGTTTGTTCTTGTCTCCCTTCCTTATGCCTGTATCTTAATTTTATTTTGCTAATTTACTTATTCAGTTCTGAAAAACTAACTATCCCCAACAAATAATTCTTCCTGAATACATAAATTGGGAGGCTTTTATTATATAGAGGTTAGCTAGGAGGGCGAAGCAGTGGCAGCGATAGCAAGCACGGGAAGCCCGTCGTGCTGCCCATCGTAAACAGCATCCAGGCGGATAACAGGCGTCATAGGTGTATCCGTCACGCTGGTCACTCCGTATGTGGCGAGAGTGCGTTGTTAGAGCTCCGGCGGCATCGCACGCTCGCCCACACGTTAGAGCATGCTCTTGGTTACGTTGCGCTGAGTGTGACACTAGGGGTTCATCTAGGGGTTCATCGTGCGTACGTGTTGTCCATGAAATTAATCAGTGACAAAATAAGAAATACCTAAACGTCGTCAACGCGACAAATAAATGTCACCTTAGAACAATACCTTAAATTAAGCAATCATTTCTAATTCTTTTATGCCTACTTTCCTAACCATTGGGTAGGCACAAAACGACAAATTATGACCGCATTTACACTTTAAGGCACTGCCACGGTATAAGAGATCTTTCTTACATCGCGGGCACTACCAATCTTCATAGCCTTCTAGGTTTATTAGCTGCCGGGCACACTGTCTATGAAATTGCTCATTGAGAAAATGAATGATAGCTGTAGATATCCCTCTTAAAGCAAATACAAGTCTTGAAGAGCACAATTACTTTAATAAAACAAAGCTTTCAAACATTTTTGTGCCTGCTTCTTAAACATTAGGAAGATAAGGTATCGCCATCTTGCTGATCTGCGTGATGATGATCACCTGACACCTGTACACTGGACAGTTTTTTGTCCGCGTAACACTTCGCAACCTGTTTCGCTAATAACGTTATCGGGAAAATTCTTTTAAAGAGCCCTGTAAGGCGATGTAAAGAACTCGAGCACCACGCACGCACCTGATTTGCAGTGAATTAAAGTGAAACACTGCCACCTATCTTCTCGAGCTTCTTGGAAATCGTATTCTCATGGAAATGGTCTTGCATTCCGCCTGTGTCGACCCACCCTCGATTATTAGATCAACATATTTTGGTGCTCGTGGACATCCTGCGATATGAACTGCCTCGTGTGCTCGTCATGACATTCAACCGAACAATGTTATGATGTGTAGCATTCCTTGGCTAGGTGACAGTGGTCGTTTCTCGCTCTGTTCCGTTCGATCCTCTGTTTCGTGCCCCAAAAGGCCCGTACCTTCATGGACTGGATGGGTGAATTTCTAAGAAAGCCCAGGATTCGTGGGCTTACCGCCACCTACCTGTGGGCACAGGAACCTACGGCGCGATATTTTGTCAGCCATCATGGGAGTGATAGTTTGTACATATAATTTGCCTAAAAGTCTTCCATTCTGGCTTCAAACGGCTATGTAAGAGCATCACCTTAAAGTTCTGTTTTATAAACAATTACATTAGCACCATTAAAATTGTCCATCGGCAGAATTATAACACACGACGTCTAATAGAGAGGCCCGATATCGATACCATTCCGTCACGGACCCATGCATCGATAACCAGCCTAGAGCACGCTTACGAATTTCTCGCTGTCAAGCGAGCGCGTTGAGATGCTTAAAGCGTGTCTAGACTTGGCCTTAGCAAAATGTAGTTCGAATCATCGTGGTTAGAAAGTAGGCGATTAAGATCTTGCTCAGGGAAGAAAGCGCGGGAAACGCAAGCAAAAAGAAAATTATGTCTGCAACAACAGGAAGGACCTTCTGAAGCGGACGCGTTGGTGCGCACGCGAGCCTGTCGGCGGGCAAATTATGCGAGAAAGAAAGCACTACGACCACATTTATTTCATTTTCCAAACGCAAGATTGATGTTAAAAATGAGCTTACTGGGAAGATCGTCATAGTGTGCGTGGTATTCTTTGTAATTGCTTATCTCTTAAAATGCGGCAGTCTTTGTTTCAATTAACGGTAGAAAATAGGCTTGACCCGTAATCATTACAAAGAATGCTACGAACTATATGGCAACTCCCCGGTGGGAAGTTTTTTATATGCGAAAGTGGCTAGTGGACCACTTAGCGAAAGGGCCGGCGCCTGTCGTTAGTAGCAGCGAAACGGCTGGTTAATTCCCATTCGCTGCGACGCCACGTCACGAGTGCGCCTCCACCGAGCAGAGAAGTTGAAAGGGCCCAACAGAGTCACGTTGGCGCGCCGAGTGTTGCCCGATGTGAGGGGGCATCGCCGTGACACCACATCACCCTTGCTCTTCCCGTCGGAAGCCGGCGCGCGGTCCGCATCTCTCTCTCTCACTCTCACTGGGCTCAGCTGCTGTGTGCGCATGCTGGCTCTGGTGGCCGCTGTTGCTTCCTCGATCTCCAGTTGCGCAAGTCATCTGTAGCATGTGGCATTGGCATCGCAGGTCGCTGCGGCTTGCTGGCTCGGGCAGCAGCAGCAGCAACATAAAACTCGCACCGCAGCTCGCAGCAGAAGACTCGAAGGACCGGTCGGCGGCGTTCAAATTGGCACTATTGCTCGCGTATTCGCGACTCATAAAGAGTGCTTAGTTTTACCGGATTTTCTTTTTTAACTTCTAAGAATGGCACGTACACCCGGCGACAAAAGTAGACGGACCACGGGAACTCTGAAACTGTTCCATTCCCGATCAGCCTGTAGCACTAGCCGGTAAAACTGTACAGGACAGAGTTGTTAGTACATTCTAGTCGAGGCCCGAAATGCAAATAGCAGACAGCGTTGTGAGGTTGCGAAGATATTCAGCTTTTTCTCAGATCTCGCAATACGGAAAATTTTGTCGCCGGATGTACATATGGTCTGTGTGGTTGAGTGAGTTGTTTTTGTCCCATGAATTGAAAATAATAGATACTCATTGGGCTCGACATATGGTACTTTAGCAAATATCGACTTAATACAAACGTTGTCTTTTGGTGCCCGCTGTTTCACGCTGGAGCGGTGCTCTCATTCCCTCATTTTCAATCAAAGCACAGAGTTCCAGTACAAAAACTCATACTTACCCGGTAGACACGAACGATCCCCATACTTCCATCAATTGTCGCATAAATGCCGTCTCATTGGTGGTGTAACTCCTTCCCAGAAAGCCCCTGGGAAGGCTGTCTGTAGCGACGCTGGCTCTTGTTGGATCGGTAGAAAAGATCAAACTTCCCAAAGCAAATGGCAGCTCTTCAGAGTGCACCACACCGAAATATTTTGGGAATATGCTGTAGGACGGCCTGTAGGTAAACATGTACCTGCAAGAGCAGATAAGCTTTAGTTACATGGTGCGAGGAAAACAGTGGCAATGCGTCGAGAACAGCCCCAGAATAACACCAGGAAGGTTTTATGAGAACCTATTTCATAAGCAGTGCGGTTTACTTCGATAATGTCTAGGAAGTGAATTATTCTAGCTACTGCATATGATCTTGTTCGTGCAAAGGGAGTGCAAGTCTACTGTCTGATGCTAATGTTACCATAACACCACGCACCGCGTTAAACCTGACGCGAGCGGTACGTACGAGTGCACTTTAGTACACTATGACGCAGTGCTTTCAGTATATTTAAATGCTATTAAAGTGTTGCTCTTGTTGGCCACAGCCCCAATCATTACTTCAAACTGACAAATGTATGGCCTAATGCTGTTAATGCGTGTGCCTATGTCGCGGTGCGGACATTCCAGAAGAAGGTGATATGTGTATTCGTCAACAAAGCCACAATCACACTGAGAAATCTCAGCGCGGCAAATTCTGTACAAAATGCGCTTTGTATAAGCGTCGCCCAGTCGTGAGCAGAAAATAAGGTTTTCTATTTTTCTATCTAAACGTAGTTAAACGTTAAATTCCGTAAGCGGCTCAACATAATATAGGAACTCTTGGAATGCTGGTGAAACCACGTCTTTGTACAGCAACATTGTTGGCCATTATTAGGCCAATGCGAAACTGTTTATAGGCTGATTGTTCTTGTGCAAAAGAGTATATTGCGATACTATTGTAGTTAGCTTCGTTGTTTGAGTGTTTTTTTGATATGAGACACTATTGTTCTCATTATTGATTTAAGAAAATCTTTGTAAACTTTGTAATCTTTGACTTGTATGTCGCAACGGAACTTTGTTGTAATTATGTTGTATATTGTAACAGGCTGTACGTTGCAAGTGTATTTTGCATATACCACATATTCAAGAGCCAAGGAATAGCCTGAGCCGTATATGTGCGTCAGCGTCTTCTTATATCACGTCAATAAAAAAAATAGCCGAACGCTGGCATCACCTCAAGAGTACCTGTCACCTAAGCTTAAAGCAGCGACATATACCAAGCGCGTGCAGAGCTTCTGCAGTGGTGTCCTCTTCAGATAGAGCAATACATGATAACAATGATGGTCAAAGAATTTTGCACCCTCCTTAAAGTTTTCAGATACCTAGCCAACAGCACAGAGTAAAAATACTATCCTCTAGCTTCATGCTGAAGAGTTTCAACAATGAAAACCGTATGTGCCATGAATGAAACTCGTGCACCTGCTGTGTTGGAAGCCTGCAAGTCCAGCTCCACGATTTTGCATATCAAAATACCAGAAACTTATATAATGATAGACCTAGGCTGGACTGGCTAAATGGGCTTTCAAATAAATTTTTTAGTCGGTAGTGCTAATGAGTGTCCATTGTAGTTTTCAAGAGAACAAACTTGGGAAAACGAGTGGCTGATATAAGTATGAAATGGTACGTATTTATCCAAAGTAATGCTTAGCGCATTCCTATTAATTTAAGAAGACTTTTGTACCCTGATCCACTATTTGAGTGTTGGTCAATCTGAAACAAAAAAAAATTAATTAGCTTCGCTAACAAGTGCAGAAGGAATGAGGCTTGATATGACATTTAAAAAAAAGAGAGAAAGAGCCTAACAACTCAAGACGTCTGCTCGTTGTATTAGCGTTCATATACTCTCTCATTCTTCCGAGAACTCACGCACTGACTAGCTTTAATAGTTCATAATTATGTACAAGCACAACCAGCAACTGGCTCGAGCTATACGGGGTACTGATGATGCCAGGAAAGATTATATCTCGCGCCAGCTGCAGTTTCACAAAGTACTTTGAAGGTAGGAGTTCTCTTTTTTCTTTCAGATGCGGCGCACTACAATTAAATCATGTAATTTCTGGCGTTTACCACGCCAGAACTATAATATAATTATGAGACACGCCGTAGTAAGGGTCTCCGGTTTAATTTTGATCATCTGTGGTTCTTTAACGTGCTCCGAAATTTAAGTACACAAGCGTTTTTAAATTTCACCGCCCTCGAAATACGGTCGCGACGGCCGGGATCCAACGTGCGCCCTCGAGCTCAGCTGCGAAACGTCATAGCCACTTTGCTACCGCGACGGTTTACGCCATGAAATAAATAAAAAAGGCGCAAAAATAAAGTAAGGATGTTCTAATTTTAACTTTAGGTTTACTTTCATGCTACTTCTGTTATCTTGCTTCCTTCTGCTGTGGGTGACCACATAATTTTTTTTTTCGTACACATTTCTTTCCTCCTCTCTTTTCAAATATTGCACTCCATCATTCACCCATATCTTGATGTGTCAGCGGTGCGTTTGACACACCATACCTGAAACAGACCTTACAGCTAAGTTTATTTCCATGTGGTTAAACAATTGTACTGAAACCGATGTACGCAATCTTACTTTTTATTTCGTTTCTTTTTTTTCTTTTAATTTGTGCGAATTCCTGCAGAACACAGCTCTCAGAAATGGCACAAACTATTGCATCATCTTTGTCTTAGCCATAAGAATAAATGAATAGCCCGTGGCTATGATAATTTTGCGAGGAATTCCTTTATGTCTTCTTCTTTATGATATCTGCCTTGGTATCTGCTCTTACGAGAAATATATTGGCCACTTCATGGTGAAAGCACAGTACCTGTATGAAGGTAGTCCTTGAAGCGCTGTGAGCTCAGCGAAAAGATGCGTCGGGCACTTGAAGACGATGTCACCCATCATTTCGGAAAGGAGCTGTATGACTTCCTGGTCATTGTGTTTTACCTCGTAACCACCGAAGTAGGCCTTTGTCATCTTTCTCCCTGTTACCAGCGGCACGTCGGCAAAAAGCGACAACATGGCCGTAATGGTCGCCCGATAATCCACCTTAAGGTTGTCCTTGAGGTCATGGTGGTACTTGAGGACGTAGTGTAGAAAACCCGTGCCTTCGTTAAGGTTGCTGCCGGTGAACACTTCCTTGACGTGGATATTTTTCCACGTGTCGATCCCTAGAGGGTCGTACGGGAAGAATTCATCGCCTTCCTGCGGCGAGAAGATGCGCTGTCCCAAATTCAAACGGAGGAGTGCCCGGATTATTTTGCGGGCATTCAGCTTCTTCAGACACTTTATCGTCTTAGGAAGGTCTAGGTCCTTCTTCTTCGCCTCGCCATTATGACAGCCGAGAGTACGTGATACGTCATAGAACTTGTCAGGACTATAGTAAGTTGATCCAGCAAGAAGTGTAAGAGGAGTTCCACTCTGCATGATGATTCGCTTGATGAGGCCTTTGGTCGAAGGCGACGCAGCCAGTAGTCCAGCGGAGACGCCCCCTGCACTGTGACCTGCCACCGTGACCTCACTAGGGTCGCCACCGAAGTAAGCGATGTTCTCGTTGACCCATTTGAGAAAAAGCACTTGATCCCACATGCCCATGTTTCCAGGCAGGTCGGCCGTTTCCGTTGTCAGGAAGCCGAAGAAATTTAGTCTGTAGTTAAAACTCACTGTTATGATGTTGGAGCTCACAGCCAAGTTGCTGAGATCGTAAAGAAACAGCGAGGAGTCCCCGAACTGGAACCCGCCACCGTGTATGAACACCATGACGGGAAGCTTGGCGTCGCACGTTTCTGTGTCGTTGGGGCAGCTACGCGTCGGTCGCCAAACGTTGTAGTACAGACAGTCCTCGCTGGAATGCGTGTAGTCGAGCACAATGTCCTGGTAGATTGGAAAGTCACTCTGCATGCATGGTGCAGGTTTGCTGCTCGCGTTGTACTTGCCTTTCCAGGGCTTGGCTGGTAGCGGCCTTTCGAAGCGAAGCTTACCCACTGGGGGTGTGGCGTAGGGAATACCCAGAAAAGAGTCCACTTTTTCGCTACCCGCATTCAATTGGATGCCTTCGACGACTCCGTAATTTGTTTTGACGACAGGACGTTCACGGGCATCGACGCAGCAAAGTTGAAGAATATGCACAATGAAAAGCACGAACATTCGGTTGGAGATAGGCCCCATTGCCAACGACACGCTTCTTTTTTTCACCCTACCGAACGCAAGTAAGCAGCACGCACCAAGCGGGAGAGGGCCGACGTACACACTGCTTGTATTATATGGAAGCTGCACTTAACACGAGCTCTGACTACTGCACTTCCATTCCCCACACGCAGCGGCACACTCTAGGCGCTCGGCGCACAGCATGAAACTGTCGTGCTTAGCTCCGGTGAGTGGACCCGAAACGGGAGGAGAAGGTGAAGCCGTAATTGCCCTATCTCATCCAACCGATACAATGCTCTTAAACTGGTTCAGCGGCCCGCCGTGTCCTTCCGCACTGGCGTGATGGGGAAGCGCGATGGCAAGCGCCCCAAAGTTAGTGATCTAGAGGCCGAGAAAAGACGCCGGTGCTAATCTTACATCATCGGCCTTGCGAAGCTGGGCAACGTATACAAAGCGTAATGCGCCGAGTGCCTCGCAGGTGCATAGCTGGCACTATATCGATTTTAGAGGACCACTCTTACATCGTGAACGTAAGCATCAAAGGTTAACTACTACACACGCTTTGGTCAGAAGTAACAGACGCAAAGTTAACTTTATGATGCCGTCACCGTAAGCTGTAACGATACTACCTGTGCAGGACGACGCTGCTATAAGTGCCTATTAGAAGCTACATTTCCACAGGGGGGGAGGGGGGGGAGGCGCAGATGAAATACTTAGTCAGTTAACCTAAACAAACAGCCTTAGGCTTAATTAGTGCTCTTGTTGCTGTAAATTACGTGTTGTGTGTGATTATTGTAACTGGCTTGATCGTGCGTCTGGGCGCCTGTACATCGTGTCTATCTCTTTCTCGGTTTCCCTTTTTTTTCTACACCCTCCTGCACCCTATCTGAGTACAGGGTAGCAGGCTTCTGTCCTACAATTACTCTCCTTTCCTACATTTCTTCTCTATCTCTCGCCTCTCTATATCTCCAGGAAGCCAAATTTCTCGAAATGCCTCAAGTCAAGGTGAAGATCCTGAACTAGTACATCGCTTTGAACGTGGTTATAAAGAGGAATGCGAAACTATTTATAAGTACTGTGTTGTGCTCTAGCATTCAAAGGTGTACGCTAATGAAAGCATCGACTACGCTAACGAAAGCATCGACGCGGCCAGGAATAATTAATTTCGACAAGGGTCGACTAACACTGTACAAGAAGTAAACAGATTAAAGGCAATATTTACCCATCTTCATGTACAACCAATAATATCCTGCAACTTTCATAAGCCTACATTGAAGTTGGGCGTTAGTCACACGTTCAAAGCAAGAGAGAGTAACGCGACACAGGAGTTTCTGTGGTCGTCGGTGCTTCGCCGCAGCCGCAAGACCATGGTTTGCCTATTCTCAACTACCGGGCCTTTCTGGCGGTTTTCCATCATAGCACAGACCCTGTTGACATTGCTTAAACTCACTGACAGAATGAAAACATACTTTTTACTACGCTCAAGATAGGGACTGAGAGAGCACAGCAAAATGAAAGGCAGATTAACGTGTAGGAATTTCCATAAGCAAACTTCAAGCATGCACAGCTGCGGGGACACAATATCGCAGGGAGCTTTCGTTGCGCGTTTCCTTGTGCTCTGCTAAGTGGTGTATCTGCACCTGCTGAAGAAATAGTGCATCTGACTTAATTTTTGTGGACTGGAATGGGTTGTGAGCGCGTTCGTTCTCCTCTAGCTTTGTAGCTTTCTTTTGTCATAGTTATGCGCACTTCTATTTAGTCTTAAACCATTAAACGCGTGTGTCTCCGTAAGAACCGAGGCGAATTCAGATGTTCTCAGTATCCTTGCGAAGCTAGTCTTACTAACGTTCTTGAGCCAAGAGTATGATAAGGCGTACTGTTCCGGCTTTTTGAAGGAAACTGCTCCGACACAACCATGTGCAAGAGCGAGTACAATGTCATTTTTCCATACAGTCTTTCTTGTGGTATGTAGAAAAAAATGTGGACCTGCCACACAAACTATATTGGTGTTACGAATATAAGGAAGCAGACATCAGCGACATCAGGCATCAGCATTTGTTTATTGGCGATAACAAGGCTTCCGCCTTAGGACACTTTACTACTAAAATGAGCGGAGTCATGCTACGAATGGCGCTCGCAGATAATACCTGTTTCATTTAATCAATCGCGCACTGAGCTGAGGCAGTGTAGTTACTTCTATTTTTATTGTTAAAGCAGGCCTTCATTATATTATTTACTTGTTGCCCGCCTTTTAAAATGAATATTTAGAAGGATTTCAATACCTACAATATGCATTTTTTCAGCTACAGCATGAGCATTTGTTTAAGTGCATTCGTAGCATTGTGGCATGAAGTAGCATAAAGAAATAAGAAGGCCTTCTCTGGCCTTTGTTTATATTCATGCTAAGTAACATAATTGCTAAGGAGAGGGATAAGATAACCGAGCAAGATTGTACGGTGGCGAAAGGGGATCCTACATCGTCATTCTCATTATACGAGAGAGGGCAACGTTAAGCACAAATGAGAAGTGTGGCGTTGATAGGAATTCCGCGTGGCTCCCAGTTAAGTTTTAGTGAATTTACAGCTACCCTCTTAGCTGCAGATAGTTTGCGTGTAATGTTGTAGTCGCAGTCAAAATGTAGAGCTCGACATCGTAACACATGCGCTTAGTTTCATTGGACGCTCACTCTGCAGAGTGCATGATATGATTCGAATAAGATCATTTTGCGAACGGGACCCTATACGTGGACAATTATTTTCTGGCAATAAAAACACAAAGAAAAAGACGCGTCTTTCTTTGTGCGTAAAACAAATGGACTAACAAACATTCTGTAAATAACTAATTAGTTGCATAACACTTTACTTTCGGCATACCCTATCTACGTGGTAATCATTTCCAAGTTTACCGAAATTTTTAAAAATCGCCTATGGCAGTTAGCGCAATTCTTGCCTTGAGCTGCATTGTTCGAAACGGGGGACACTAATAGCATGAGAAATCGAAACACATATTCAACTAACAAAACTACACTAATTAACTGCTTAATTATTTTACGGCCCAAATTACTATTTACTAATTGTAGCCGGTGAACTGGCAAGACGTATTCACTTCAAATAAATACATAGGATAACACCAGTTTCAAGATGTTATTTCCCAAAGTGTGGGATGGAATACATGGGCGTTCCAGTTGCTTTTGTGCTTCAGCGCATAAAAGAACGTTTTGTTACAATAAGTCACTGGAACACTAGTGTATCTTTACGGAGAGTTTGATGGCGCATATATTCAACTTGCGTCAATCTAGAAGTCTTTTCCAAGTGGATGCGCTTTGCAAACTCACCTACTACAATTCATAAGTTGTAGTAGGGACCGTAAAGTAAACAATAAGTTATTTAGGGAATTGTTTCAGATTAGTTGAATATGTGCTTCGATTTCTCATGCACATTAATGTCCGCCCCTGTCACTAATCCACCTCAAGGGCTAAAATTATTTTATCTTTTACATGTGATTTCTTTTAATTCCGGAAACTTAAATATGATCCCCGCTCATATGTCATTAAGGAAATGCTGCGTTATCATATTCAATTTTTTAAATATTTATTTAAAATAATGCGCAAAGGCTGCGCGCCAGTTCGCAACATTCAAGTGAAGGAACAACAGGGAAGTTGTGGTGAATACATCAAAGACTACCTGCCATATATAACCCTGACATCGAAGAAAGCAGTGGTTCATTAAGCGAGAAAGCAGTAATTGTCTTCATTTTCTCACTTGAATTTTGAACTAACTTATTCTTTGTGGTAGACCGATCAGAATATATTTGATGAGGCTGTTGTATCGCCTTTGATACTGGTTCTGCTACACCGTTATCCATGAATATGGGCCTGGCCTGGATAAGATATTTCAACCAAAATTGTCTGGATGGCTAGGCAAAGCTCAACGAATGAAGAGACTGTTCTCTAACAACACGCTCACATGACCAATACACCGTCTCCGATGGGAACTCGAAACAAGTGGGGAGCATTATATGGCATGGCATGGCATGGCAAGAACATTATTTTGGTGCAGAGAAACTAGGGCCCGAGGGCGAAAGCCCCCAGGCTAAGTCGGTGGCTCCGCCCACGTGGGCACCGGTAGGCCAAAAACTTTCCCGATGTCGTGAGCTCTCCGGACTGCCAGGAGTTGATCTTGGAGGACTTCGCTGGATATGCGCCTACTCCAGTCCTCCTCACTGTTGAGATCCGAAGCCCTTTGGTTGGGGCACAGCCAGAACATAGGATCAAATAGACACGGAGTGTGTCCACAACTTTTACATTCCGCGGGAAAATCTGGTAAATTTGTTAAACACAAAAGTTGTTGGATAAGATTTAGTTTGAATCATTCTCAATGTAACTGCCTGAGCTCGGTTGAGCTTCTGATGGGAGGGAGGAAATAACCTCCTGCTGTTCCTATAGTGTGAGGTGATCTCGTGAAAAGTACTAAGTGGGTCTTCGTAGGAGCCGCAGTCATCCTGGAGCAGTTCCTGATCTGGTGCGCGTCATGTGAGATCTCGCACAGCAGAGTGACCTTGCCCGTCCGGATTGCAGCCATTAAGGCTGACCGAGTGGACCTGATGAGCCGGTAACCAGACTAAGTGTGAGCTATCCAGTTGCTCGTAATTATGAGTATTAAGACTGTGTATAAGTAACTTGTTTGATTCCACTGAGAGGAAGCCGGCTGAGTAGTTCCTTATAGCTGTACGGGAATCGCAGAAAATCTTGGAGCTTCTCATTGTAATTGCGAGTTCTATGCTTGCTTCTTCGGCGGCATGAATTGAGCTCGTTCTTAGTCACGCCGCGCTAATTAATTTACCGTTCTCATCGATCACGGCAATAGCGTAGCGGTTGCCCGATCCATAACTAGTTGCATCGACAAAAACAGCTGAGCTTTGTTGTTGGTGCAGATTACCCAGAATGCATTTGGCCCTGCCGTCCCTTCAGCAATTGTTGGGGACAGGATCAATACTTCTAGGTATGGGGTCCACAAGTAATTGTCTCCACCTCCTTGGGTATCTTGAACTTAGAGACGTGCGCTCCTCGACGCAGTATTCCAACCTCATCTAAAATTTTGCACCCTGTCTTAGTGTTGGAGTCTTGCAATTTGTGAGATCGGATGAGCCTGAATGAGCTCATATATAATGTTATGAAGTCCTTACTTGTTGAGGAGTTCGGCACTTGTTCCGTGTCCCAGAGTCCCAGAGCCCTTTTGAGTTTGGAGCGTATAAGTGTATTTAGCTTAGCCTAAACTCTTTTCCCCCAGTTCAGGTATGATGCTATGTTCGTGACATGACTGATGATGAGTGCCTGATATGCTCTGATGATATTGTCCTCCTTGAGGCCTGCATTTCAATTTCAGATCCTGCCCAGGAGCCTTAAACTAGTGTTGGCCTGTCCTGTGAAACGGTTTATGGCCGTAGCATTACAGCTCTTTGCGTCAATGAGAATGCCCAGAATTTTAATTGTGTCTGCTCTGGGTATGACCCATCCTGTGTTGTCTGTGATTTTAATTGGCAGAGTTTCTAAAGGCGCAAGGTTCCTGACACCCTGTCTCCCTTGTCTAAAGGGTAGCAGCTGAGATTTACTAGGGGATAGTCTGAGCCCGGTGCCCTTACGGAAGGATTCTGTGGTGCCTACGGCTGCCTGTAGTGTCTGCTTTAGTGCTGCGAGTGACCTCAGGGGACCCACACTGTGATATCGTCAGCGTATATGACGCGCCCCAAGCTCGGGATTTTGGACAATTCCTCCGAGAGCCTGTGCATGGCGATGTTAAAGAGGAGTGGGGACAATACCAAACCTTGTGGTTCGCCGCTGTTGCCTAATTTGTATGGACCACCTGTGACTATCCAGAGTTTGACCCGAGCTGTCCGATTAGCTAGAAAGGACCTCACATAATTGTAAAAATTGCTTCCCAGGTTTAAGGTTGAGATTTCACGTAGGATATGTTCATGTGCCACCGTATCAAATCCTTTGATAAGATCCAGGCCCAGGAGGCCCTTTACGTTCCTGCTAGGGTTGTCAATAATAGCATGTTTGATCATGAACATGGCGTCCTGTGTGGATAATGCCTTCCGAAAACCTATGAGATTGTGCCTGAAAAGCTCCTGCTTTTCTATGTGTTCTACTATCCTGTTATGAATAGCATGTTTGGCTACCTTGCCAATACAGGATGTAAGTGATATGGGCCTGAGGTTCTCCTTTGTTAGTGGTTTGCCGGGTTTTGGTATAAACGTCACCTTGGTCTCCATCCATTCCGGTGGGACCGTGCCGGATCTCCAGTGACTGTTAATTTTGACCGTGATCATGTCTATGCCATCATCGTCCAGGTTTCGCAAAAGCTTATTTGTGATGTCATCCGGACCCGGGGCAGATCTTCCATTTAAATTAAAGAGTACGTGCCTTATCTCAGCTGCAGTGAAGTCACCGTCCAAGTCCGGTTGCGATATTCCGCAATAAGGTTCGCTTATTTATTTTTCGATCTCATATTCATTTGTAAGTGGCAGGTACATGTGTTCGAGGTCGTTTGCGACCTCTCTTGCTGTCCGCCCTATAGTTACCTGCTTATTGACGAGTCTGTTTATGGCGAGGTTTGTAGTACCTCTGGAGAGCTTGTCATTAATAAGGCTCTTCAATAGATACCATTTGCCTCCACTGCGCTCTATGCCGTCTGTTTCTGAGCAAGCTTCGCCCCATTGTTGACGTGAGAGTTGAGCCACGTACGTCTCAATAGCACAATTAATTATTTTCCAGCATATTTTACAAGATACGAAAGCATTACTGGATCCATAGCCATTGGCTAGTCCCGGGTCCACAGGCAACTTAGGGTATAAAACGCAGCAAGCGAGCAAGCAAAAACAGCAGACAAGAACATAGTAGTAATATTAACATAGATAACTCAGACACGAAGGTAAATATAAATTCAGTGTTCTTTTATCCCTCACACACGCGAGCAAACAAAACAGACATAATATATAACCAAAAACATAACAATGAAATTGACATGCACAACTTGAGCAACTGACATGCACAACTTAGGCGGCAGGAATGTAAATATAAAGAAGTGTACTTTAGTCGACAGTATTTTTGAAAAAAGTTTTTTCTGACAGCAGACCTGAAGTTACGGGCTTCTTTTATATGAATTGGCAGAGAATTCCAAATAAGTACGTGGTTGAATTCCACGAGCCTTTTCCCGTGCAGATTATGACATGGAGGCAAATTAAAACACTGATTAGTTGCAGCTCCTGTATTTCGTAACGGGATTTTAAATAAAGTAATTGGAAGTGGGTTATCGGTTTCAATAATACTATGAATGGCTTCAGCAAATTTCATTTCATACAATGCATGCACTGGAAACACATGCAATGAGCTATACAAGTACGTACTGGATTGTGTACAACTAGAAGAAGTGATAATTCTTGATGTGCGCTTTTGCAGACGGAATACAGGCTCAAGGTAAGTTATAGTTGAAGTGTTTCCCCATGAACCAATACAACAACATATGTGACTTTGAATGAAGGAAATGTACAGGATGCGTAGGACAGGATATTCGAAACATCCACAAGCCTTAAGAAGAATATAACATCCCTAAGCAAGCTTGGAACAAAGGTGTTTGATGGGAATTTTCCAGTGCATGTCTGAATCAAAGAAAATGCCTAAATATTTGTAGGAAACAACTTGTAGTTTTGTACCTCGTAGTGATTGATATGTCCAGTATTTCAGTATTGAGTTTTTTCTTCCTGGAATGAAAAACGGTATACTTATAGCCTTACTAAGATTAAGGGTCAGTTCATTGGACGTGAACCCCTTAAAAAAATTGTCTAACTCTGCATTTATTTTATCCTGTATATCAAGCAGACTGTCTCCAGCAAATATAAGAGTGGTGTTGTCAGCATACATTAAATCCTGTGAATGCCTAAGCGTTGCAGGGATATCATTTATGTAAAGTGAGAAAAGCATGGGCCCAAGAACAGAACCTCGTTGCATACCAGTTAGAGCGGTTTGTGAAGTAGACATATAATTTTTAAGTATTACTTGCTGCTTGCGGTTACTCAGGTAGCTTCGAAGCAAGTTCAGGATTTTGCCCCTAAACCCTAGATTGTTAATCTTGTTCAGTAATATCTGATGGTCAACTATATCGAAGGCCTTTTTTATGTCGAGATAGACAACGACCGGAATTTTATTCTGCTGGAGAGACATATTCAGTAGGTGCGTCAGGTTGAAAACAGCGGAAGAGGTAGATTTCTCAGGTCTGAAACCGTGTTGGTGGGGGCTCAGTATATTGCATTTGGATATGAATTTGTTTATGTGCACGGAGAGTATTTTTACAAAACTGTGTTGATAATGCTATTAATTGAAATCGGCCGATAATTAGCCTAGACTTGAGGAGGGAACGGAAGAAACTGGTACACAAGAAGCCAATCAATGAGTTAGCGGTAAGAGGGAAACTAGAGGAATTCCGGATCAAGCTACAGAACAGGTATTCGGCTTTAACTCAGGAAGAGGACCTTAGTGTTGAAGCAATGAACGACTATCTCATGGGCATCATTAAGGAGTGCGCAATAGAAGTCGGTGGTAACGCCGTTAGACAGGAAACCAGTAAGCTATCGCAGGAGACTAAAGATCTGATCAAGAAACGCCAATGTATGAAAGCCTCTAACCCTACAGCTAGAATAGAACTGGCAGAACTTTCTAAGTTAGTCAACAAGCGTAAGACAGCGGACATCAGGAACTATAATACGGATAGAATTGAACAGGCTCTCAGGAACGGAGGAAGCCTAAAAACAGTGAAGAACAAACTAGGAATAAGCAAGAATCAGATGTGTGCGTTAAGAGACAAAGTCGGCAATATCGTTACTAATATGGATGAGATAGTTCAAGTGGCTGAGGAGTTCTATAGAGATTTATACAGTACCAGTGGCACCCACGACGATAGTGGAAGAGAGAATAGCCTAGAGGAATTCGAAATCCCACAGGTAACGCCAGAAGAAGTAAAGAAAGCCTTAGGAGCTATGCAAAGGGGGAAGGCAGCTGGGGAGGATCAGGTAACAGCAGATTTGTTGAAGGATGGTGGTCAGATTGTTCTAGAGAAACTGGCCACCCTGTATACGCAATGCCTCATAACCTCGAGCGTACCGGAATCTTGGAAGAACGCTAACATAATCCTAATCCATAAGAAAGGGGACGCCAAAGACTTGAAAAATTATAGACCGATCAGCTTACTGTCCGTTGCCTACAAAGTATTTACTAAGGTAATCGCAAATAGAATCAGGAACACCTTAGACTTCTGTCAACCAAAGGACCAGGCAGGATTCCGTAAAGGCTACTCAACAATAGACCATATTCACACTATCAATCAAGTGATAGAGAAATGTGCAGAATATAACCAACCCTAATATATAGCTTTCATTGATTACGAGAAAGCGTTTGATTCAGTCGAAACCTCAGCAGTCATGGAGGCATTACGGAATCAGGGTGTAGATGAGCCATATGTAAAGATACTGGAAGATATCTATAGCGGCTCCACAGCCACCGTAGTCCTCCACAAAGAAAGCAACAAAATCCCTATAAAGAAAGGCGTCAGACAGGGAGATACGATATCTCCAATGCTATTCACAGCATGTTTACAGGAGGTATTCAGAGGCCTGGAGTGGGAAGAATTGGGGATAAAAGTTGATGGAGAATACCTTAGCAACTTGCGATTCGCTGATGATATTGCCTTGCTTAGTAACTCAGGAGACCAATTGCAATGCATGCTCACTGACCTGGCGAGGCAAAGCAGAAGGGTGGGTCTGAAAATTAATCTGCAGAAAACTAAAGTATTGTTTAACAGTCTCGGAAGAGAACAGCTGTTTACGATAGGTAGCGAAGCACTGGAAGTGGTAAGGGAATACATCTACTTAGGGCAGGTAGTGACCACGGATCCGGATCATGAGACTGAAATAACCAGAAGAATAAGAATGGGGTGGGGTGCGTTTGGCACGCATTCTCAAATCATGAACAGCAGGTTGCCACTATCCCTCAAATGGAAAGTGTATAACAGCTGTGTGTTACCAGTACTCACATATGGGGCAGAAACCTGGAGGCTTACGAAAAGGGTTCTGCTGAAATTGAGGACGACGCAACAAGCTATGGAAAGAAGAATGATGGGTGTGACGTTAAGGGATAAGAAAAGAGCAGATTGGGTGAGGCAACAAACGCGGGTAAACGACATCTTAGTTGAAATCAAGAAAAAGAAATGGGCATGGGCCGGACATGTAATGAGGAGGGAAGATAACCGATGGTCACTAGGGGTTACGGACTGGATTCCAAGGGAAGGGAATCGTAGCAGGGGGCGGCGGAAAGTTAGGTGGGCGGATGACATTAAGACGTTTGCAGGGACAACATGGCCACAATTAGTACATGACCGGGGTAGTTGGAGAAGTATGGGAGAGGCCTTTGCCCTGCAGTGGGCGTAACTAGGATGATGATGATGATGATGATGATGATGATGATGATGATGATGATGATGATGATGATGATGATGATGACCCGTTAATATGTCAATGTTGTCTTTAATTAGCTTAACCGGTATTTTGTCAAGCCTAGCTGCCTTAGTTCTTAGCCCATTAACAACTGCTATTATTTCATCCAATGTGATGTCCTCAATTACCATAGTATGCACCACTGATTGGATAGATTGCGTACATTCGGTGACTTGAGGAATTTAGTTTGCTAGTTGCGGTGCTATGTTTACAAAATACTTGTTAAATTCATCAACTGTTTCCTGGTCAAGTACATCAGGCAATATACACTGCTCTGAATGTACGAAGTCCTACTGCACCTGTTACAACATTCCAAATTTAACCTTTGTTGCCCTGAGCATTAATGATAAGAAAAGAGTAGTATTCTTGTTTTATTTTACGCAGTAGAGACACCGACAGGTTCCTGAAACGCTTAAATTACCTTGGGCGATCTTGACTCTAAGTCTTCTATTAAGTCTGTGACTTTTCCATCTGGTTAGAAGGGAATTCTTCGCCTCCAGCATGCGAGCTAGCTTGGAGTCCATTTTTGGAACTTCGATTTCTGTTGAGACAGCTTTAGCAGCTTCCTTAATTGTTGCCTTTAGTTGATCTAAATGCTCCTCATCAGATTCGCCATCTATGCTGGTTTCCTTGCGCAGCTTACGAGCATTATATGGACATTTTTTTTTTCTCTCCAAAACAACTCCATCCCACAAACATGGGCTATGTTCTTAAATCATTCAGATTGTGCGTTGTATACTTGCATAATATTTTGAAAACGTTAGCCACAACTCTCCAAAGCTTTGTCGAAATCATTGATAGGCACTCCATCTCGAGCGAAGAATGAACATGACATGTTTAACTCAGGTCTTTGCTGCGCCTGAAAGCGTTGTCTGCTCAAAGGTGCACGCCAGTTCGGCTACCTGAAATCTGAAACTAGCAAAGAAATATCACCAAACGAAAACACATACGTAATTGTGAGGTTCAGGGACAAAAGGAGTAAACTAATTGACACCTGTTCTACAACAAGCGAATGGGAAATCGCATAATTGACACCGGAAGAAAAATCCCAAAGCGTTTCTAAGGACCTCCTCCCATGTGTTCGCACTTATAAAACAAAACAAAATCCTTATAATTGCGGGAAGTGGTCGCCTTGCCAAGCGACATGGCAGTACAGGTACAGGTACAGGCACTATGAGGTGGTCTGAACACCGTTGCTTTAATGTCAGAGCAGCTGCTAAACTTTCTTTTTCAGTTTCACTTACGGCTTGGGAAAATTTCCACTGCAGAAGTTTATGTATCCAGCGTGTCGTAATGAATTGAAGTCAAGGTTCGTGCAGTATTGTCAAACATTTCTTAGGATCCAATTATCAAGGCCCACCTTACGCTATGCCCTCCCGAAGCACCAGTATTTCAACGTATGGCACGTCTATTGCCTGGGGGAAGATAACTGTAAACCGGTGCATCAAGCACTGCTGCATGAATGTGATTTGAATGGTACAAGCAAATGGGGGATAGTTTACCTGTAACATCTCTTTGTTTAAAACACCCGATGTCAGCCTTCTGGGGCTGTGGTTTTACTTTTGGGGGGATGAGTGCACGGCTGGGCAATGTATACATTCAGCCTCAGTGCGGCATAAAATACGGGCCCTCGCTGCAGTGGTGATGGGGGGGTCACTTGGCAAACGTACAACCTGCGTCTGCTCTGAGGTTAGTCTCTCGCAGCGATATAGTCGCAGATTATCGTAGCCACATTGCTCGAAGCGGGTGCAAGGTCCCTTCTGTGAGTCGCAGTTTTTGGCAGAGGCAGTGGAAGAACGCGAATTTGCCTGTCGGTGCGAGCGCGCGCTCCCCAACCTATGGCGACCGCCACGAACGACGAAGGCGATAAAGTGCTCGCAAGCGAGATCGTTATCAGAGTGCTCCATGGTTTGTGGCGCTGGCCCCATCTTTAGAGCATGGCGTTGAATGTAGAAAGACGCCCATGCGCACGAATGCTCTGACGCTACGCAATAGAGTCAGATGGAGAATAATTTATTTGATTTAAGCGAATCCAGAAGCAAGGACACTACGCATTTTAAGTATTCAGCCGATGTCCATCTTCGAGGAAAGAAAACGGAGAATTCGTGCGCTTGATCTAGGCCACCGAGGCCGCAGCTCATTGCCAAATCCTCTAAATCCGACCATCCTACTGTACGTACGCTGAGAAGGAGAAAATTTGAGCCACCCTTGGTAGCCGCACAATGCTTGAAGGGATGATGACATTAAACATTAAACACCCAACAATATGTTTTCTCGTGATGACGTACGAAGACCCGGTATCCTTGTTTCAATTTTTTCCACGCATTCGCACCCTACGTTCCCCGAGCAGCTGATACTTTGTAGATTTGTTCCGACGCACGTCTACCTTGATGTATCACTGGAAACACAGTCTTCTTTTTCTGTTTTCTCTTTATTGTGCTGTTTAATGCCTCTACTCACAGCATTCAATCCGCGTCTTTTAAGCACTTCGATAGCGCGTACACTCGTGCGCTGATTTGCACAGTACCATTCAAAGTATGGCAACGTAACCATTTCACACGAATGCTGTATGGCTATATCTATTAGCGTGCCGTCGTTTTTGATGCGTATCCGCCGCGATAGCCAAATGACTAATGTGTGGCTCTTCTGAGCTGGACTTCGCGGCAGTGATCGCGGCCGCGGCGGCCGCATTGCGAGAGGGGTGCAATGCACAAAATGCTTGTGTACCGCGAACTGTGTGCACGTTAAATGTGGGGAAAATAAATCCATAGCACTGCGATGTGTCCAGCCTCATAATCAGATCGCAGTTCGGGCACAAGGAAAGCCCAGAATTTAATTAACTTTTCCGAAGCCTACTGTCATATATAGCGATACTCGGACTATATGCCGTCGTAATTGTTGCTCGAAATTTTATACTTCACTAAACAGTGCTAAAACAGACAAGTACAAAGGAAGGTGGGTGCGCACAAGATCGCTGACTCTCAACTGCATGTTTATTCGTGAAAAACAAATGTAGGATATACACTTAACCATCTCACAAGAAAGTTACGGTAAATATAAGAGGCTGTGCATGCGCGGTAGGGCCTACCTTATATACGCAAACGCGGGAGATCGAAATCTAAACTTCGTTCAGTCAAAAAAAAAAGAAGAAGAAACATGTGCGAAAGAAGGAGACAAGAAAACGTAAGAACATCTAAAGATATATGCAGTAGCGATACAAGCTAAACAAAATCTCTAGAAGCTTTTATCTTGACCTAAATTTCTTTTGTTAAATTGCTCAGTTCATATACATCAGTTTTTCACAAATAAACATGCATCTGATAGCCATCGCTCGCGTGCATATAACAACGTTTCTTCGTCGTCATCCGTTTTAGCGCTGTGTTGTCACTTACGTTGGCTGAACGTAGGGCACTTCAGATAGGAAGATTACCGTTTTACAACCTATCCAATACTTACGGGGGCTAAGCAAGTAGCACCCATCGTGTTCACAATAAACGTGGCGGTAGTTTATATTTCTGATGAACACGTACCTGAAATTGGGTAATAGAGTGAATATAAATGCAAATACCGTTGGTTACTGCTTTGATTAGCCGTACACGAACACAAATAGTTGTTTTTTGGTGAAATTAGATTAATTTAGCTCGCTTGACGACTTGCTGGTGTAGCTGGCGAACTCTGCCAGTGTGCCCGTTGTCCAGGTTCCTGGACAATTGCGAACCTCGTTACAGCTGTAACGGTAGATGGCGGAGCGATATAAGTGAGAACAATACATGGCTAGGTAATAAGCCCCCCCCCCGCCCCCCTCCACTGAGTACTTAGTCGTGACACCTGTTTCTGATGATGATGGTCACATTTTGGTACTGTCAACTGTCAGCTTTTTTCTTTGTTTCGCTTTAATGATAATACAGAACTCATCGACGCCTTCTTATGTTGATCCTCTTAAAACTTGTTTGACATTACTAGTTAGTTATATGGTTACAAATACATCGGTCGACACTTGGCGCACAATGGGAGCATCAGCCTGAAGCCAATGCTTTAAGAAAAGGAATTGCCTTGGTCATGGCTATAACTTCTCTCCTCGGAAAAGTTAGATAGCTCCATCTCCACCAAACGGGAGGAAATCGATCACGCGGGAAGCATTGTTAATTATTGGAAAGGAATATGTTTCAAAGAAGGAATTAGAGTGAGCGAGGGTACGCTGCAGGTGTTTCTTCAGTGGTGGTTGCAGGCGGTTCTTACGACAAAATACCTAACGTACCAAAACTAACGAGCAAGCAAGAAAGCGTCGACAAGGGTATATAAAGAAGAGAAACTCCCATCTCGTGTTAGTAAATCTAAATTTGGTGTCTCTATAGTTTTACCACAAAACAGCAAGTAAGCAAACGTTAATTTTTGTGCAACTGTTGGCTCAAGAAGTAATAATCGGCGCAGCTGTCCCAGTAGCTGAGATGCTCTGCTAGTGAGAACGTAGTTACGGGTTTCATTCGTGCTTTTGGCGGCAACATTGTGATAAATGACGAATCCAAAAACGCTCGTGTACTCTAATTTATGCGCACGTCAAAGGACATACGGTGGTCGAAATTAAACCGTAGTTCTCCGCTACGATGCACATGCCTAGCTCTCATAGCGCCCGAGTTGATTTGGGACGGTAAACCGCGCGATTTGGTTTTCTGTAGAATAACACATATCACAAATAAAATTATCTGTGTAAAGCGAGTCTTTAGTGAAGCAGTCAATTAAATTCCATAAACTAAATGCGATGCGTACCATCTCGTTTATTCAGTCCCATGTAACGGGCAACCTTCTGCAATATTTATGTTTAGGTACCACACAGATCATAGCTTTCTTCTTATATAACGTTTACATTCATGCGCTACACTGTTTGCAAAGTATGGCGGAATGCTAACATCAAATCAAGCCGGTGCGCTCGGTGGGACGTCAACACGGCAATGTCACGAGGACGAGACCGATGTCTGATGCTTTCCAAAAAAAAGAATGGTCATCAGAGGTGCATGCAGAAGGTACGACACATATGTACATATATTTAAGGACCTCGCAGCTCTTTTGTCAAAGTGACACATGCCTATTACTGAGGATTCTCCAAGCATGTACAGCTGCCCTGTGGTGCATACCGAATGGTAGAAAAAAGTGCCAGCCTAAATATAAGAAATTCAGGATACCAAAGGAAAGCTATTGGAGACTCCAAGGAAATCTATGGAATATCAGGCGGTATTCTGTTAAAGGTTTTATAGATACTTACAGTACAAATACTTATAATTTATGTCGAAGAGAAATGCGGTCACTGAAACTTATTTATCGGTCGAAACTCCTTGCTATATAGCCAGACAATTCGATAGCAGATACTCAGATGCTCGAGCATGTTTTAGGTTAAATATGGGAAAGTTAACAAAACCAATGAAACCATAGATTATGATGCGCGCTTCCGTCATGAAATCTACGTGCTTTAAAGATTACTACTAGTGGACATAATATGCGCCGGTTTCATGGCATGAGTTAATCTTCCTTTCCTTCTTTCATTCTTTCTTTCTTTCTTTCTTTCTTTCTTTCTTTCTTTCTTTCTTTCTTTCTTTCTTTATTTAACGCAGAACACACATGGCATGACTGGTACTGTTTTGTTCGCCAATTCCATGCTATGTAAGCCGGCTTGTGCCGTGATGCGCGATACTGACCGACCGAAGAATGCGAAATCAAAGTGGGGTATAGGTCGAGGAAGCTTCACTTTAAAACCATTCACTGTTACCAGTTGGCTGTTGTGAAGACCTAACAGTAAGGAGACGTTGCCTACAATATTTAAACACGTTTCCCATGGTGTAGTTTTGCACATGTATAAGTTGTCTATACTTAACCATTCATGAAAACAAGAGATACAGCAATCTGAACTAAATGACAAAACTACAAAAGGAGCCATTCGTGGAACCGTCGTGCAAACAGTCGTGGAACCAATGGTATGGCGGGGAGAAAAGTTATCCAACCACCATATACAGGGAAATAAAAGAAAAAAAAATGGCTGCGCCACCGGGTTTACCACTCGATCTATCATTGTTTCTGCCATGTGGTGCGATTAGTGATTCTAATGTAGATGATAATGAATGTACCATAAGCAATGAAAAATAAACTAGTACGCATTATTAGGTGTTTCATTGTCCCGAATGAATGCCAAGGAAAACCCGTAGGTGCACGGTACACAATTTTCTTTTGCATTTCGCGTTTAAGGGAATGCAGTCGCTGTGGCCGGCAGCGAAACCCGCAGCCTCACGTTTAAGTAGCACAGCGCTACAGCGCACCACAGCGGGTGTGACAACGCACTTCACCATTGAATGTGAACATTTGCGAACATAGTCTACCTTTTTCGATACCTCGCAATTTACATTAAGGGTACCATAGGGATAAGAAGTGTTTACATGTGCCCAAATATTTTATTTTAATTCGACAATCATTCGACCCCTTGTAGAGGTTAGCTAGAAGCCTATTTTCATCAGAATGTAATGGTGTTCTCTTTTTTATAACTTTCTAACACTCCTACCGTGACGTCGACCTGTTACTTTGCTTAATCGAGAATGGAGCTGATAGATGGAGTAGCAAACTGTAGTATAAAGGTTATAAACTGGGATAAGGTGTCTCAGAAAGGGTCGCCAACGTTTTGAAAGGAGGACCTATCTTCGTCAAAGACGCAGATAGGTTGACAAAGATAAGCCCCCTTTTCAAAACGTTGGCCAGCCTTTACAAGACACCTTATCCCTGTTTATAACCTTTACTTGTTTAAGCATTTCTCTTCACGCATTCGTTACCGCCGCCGCGTAACAGCTTTCAGCTGTTGGAATCGGCGTTTACCTTCAAGTACAGAAGCAATCAGTAAACGCAAAGCATTTGGCCTTGCCAAAGGCAACGTAGTTTATTCAGAATTAACAGGAAAGAGAAAAAAAAGCTAAATAACAATTTGAGAGAACTGAAATTTTAAGATCTTATTAAAAACATACGTGAGTAATAAAAGCAGGAGGTGAAGGTATAATAGCTACGACTGCGTCAGCGCTTACTGCGAGCATTCATTCATATACACCATAGTGGCCTTAGTATACGTCCACATCGGCTGCTGGGTGTTACTTCGCCTTAAAAGGTTTTATTTAGAGAGACCAAGAGAAACTGAAAAAAAAAAGAACCAGCCGTGTTTGTCATCAAGAACGATAACGATTCCACCCCGCAGGGTACACAGGGGCGGCCACTACCCATAACGAAATATATAACAAGCGAATAGATAGCTGGCCCTGGAAGCTAGTCTTTACGTCGCTTTTCTATCTCGCCTCAATGCAGATGCCTCACGCTGATCGTGGCAGGATGCCATCTTCTGTCCAGCTACACGCCCTGGTCGGTACCGACGGCGCGTGACCTCCGAGTACGAGGGCGCCAGTGGGCTTCATGCTGCTAAGGAGGTTTGCTGAGAAGTGCGGTTGTTTGTAACCGCCCGGAAAACGGACTTAGTAAGCAGAACCAGGGAAGGAATGCACCTACATCACATTAACCTCTCATATTATCTCGGAACTGGCGCTATTTAGTGCTTCTTTGTGTGTATTTATATACACACAAAGAATGACTAACTAGCGCCAGTTCCGATAACATGAGAGGTTATTATACATATTGTCAACAAGGAACTGAGGCAGGAGCGCCCTATATCCCTACGGCTGTTTATGATGTACATGGTGGAGATGGAGAGGGCGCTGGAAGGAAGTAATATCGGATTCAATCTCTCATACAAACAGGCGGGCACAGCAGTAGAGCAGCAGCTTCCAGGTTTGTTTTATGTGGACGACATTGTATTGCTAGCACAAGCAAAGTGATTTTCAACGGCTGTCTAATATTTGTGGACAGGAAGGCGAGAATATAATCCGAAATTTAGCGTTAAAAAATCCGGTGTTATGGTATTCAATCAAAACAGTCAACAGACAGTGTCAATACAGCGCCAGGAAATAACTCGGGTAAAATAATATAAATGCATTGGTATATCGACAAACCAAGGCAAAATATATATGGAAACACAGGGAAAAACAATAACGGCAAAGGGGAACAGAAATGCGGCCATAATGAAACACAGAGGCCTATGGGTATACAAGAGGTTCGTGGTGCTCCGGGGTGTGTGGAAGTGTCTAATGGTTCCAGGACTTACATTTGGAAATGCGGTTGTTTGCTTGAAGTCAGCAGTACAATCAGGACTCGATAGCAACAAAGGTCAGTGGGACGCCTCGCATTGGGTGCTCGCGGGAAGACTAGCAATGAAGGTGTGCAGGGTGATATGGGCTGGACAAGTTTTTGAATGAGGGAAGCTCAATGTACGATTGATTATGAAGAACGACTGAGGAATATGGGACAAACTAAATGGGCTAGGAGAGTGCTCAGATGTTTGTACAGGAAAAAACATTGATTTACACTTGAGGAAAAAAACTAGGAATCTTACCAGCAAGTATGCAACCGGTATGGTGAGCAACATGGCAACAAAGAACGTCAAGTGGAAAGTCCGAGAGGCTGAGACAGTATCATGGGTGGCGGCAATGCGGGGAAAAGAAACCTGCCATGAGTAACTGCTTAAGAGGAAAAAACGAAATCATGAAAAAAAGACAATTTATGATAACTCAAAGGGAAGCTCTTTACTTTTCGAAGAGAGATCAGGATGCCTTAGAACATGCACTTATAAAGCAAGATATAGGAAGGAAGAAGAAACGTGTGCTTTCTTTGGTAAAGCTAGGGAAACGATGGAATATGTTTTATTAGAATGTGAAGATATCAGCCCTTGGGTTCCGCGAGAGTAGGGGGAAAGTAAACGTGTCCGCAATAGAGATTAGTAAGAGGGGATTGGAAGATTGGTGGAAGTAGGGAAGCGACAAAGAATGGAAGCGTACAAAAACAAAGTTCCCAACCGGGGTCCAGAAAGTTTGGCGGTGGCAATTCTTCGCGTTTCTTTTTCTTTTTTTTTAGGATAGGTAGGACATTAGGCAACATAACAAGAGCTTGGTGGCGCAACCCACTACCCCGTTTCAAACGGAGCTCTCATAGCATCCATCCATGCACCCATGGGGATCGCACACGTTGCAGGCGTCGCACCAAGGTTGTGCACCAGATAAGACCGACGGGAAACCGTCGGCGCGTTAGTCAGCGTCCAGTAAAACATCGTTAGCCCGACGTTTGCTGTCGGTTAAGTTTAGACCAGTGCAAGCGCACAGCAGCTCAGCAGGAACGCTAGTGCGCTTTAAGTGTGAGAGCCCGCAGTGCTCATGCCACCAGCGAATTGCAGAATGCTGCCCTGGCTGCGTCACCGAGCTGATCGAGCGGAACGTCTCTTCGTCGTTGCTCCAGCCAAACGCCCACTCCCGTATCTGGCGACCCTCTAACCTACCACGCGCATGTCGCAAAATGCGCCGTTTAAAGCGGGGAAGCCCGAAGGCGGTTGCGGCATCAATGCGACTCGAGCGTCCCTAAAGAATTCCATCTGCTGCCTACCATTCACAGCATACATAACAACCATCTCAGAGGTTACGGTAGCGGATATCGGGAGCACTAACTAGTACTACGTTTCTCTGTAGTAACGCAGACACAAAGTGGAGCTGCATCTACTCAGGGTCACGCACCGTACATCGGCACATTTAGTTAGACAACCCCAACTTATTTTTCTTTTTATTTCCCCCCCACCCCTTCTTCCTTTACTTATGGTTATTGCTACGTTGAAGACGTTCGCCTTGCCGCCGGAATTCCTACGCATGGTCGATTACGTAATCACTGCAGCAGGTTATTTGCCCTCGACGCTGCTCGCTGCCACGGTTCGCGTAGCGTCCCTGGCCCTCTATTCTCTATCGTTTCGCCCTTGTCTGCTCAAGTTTTCCTGTACCGGTTTTCATGGTCACGCGTGAGCAGATTCGTGGTGGTGTGGAGCTGGACTTGTGACGCCACCTAGCTTGCGTTCTTTGAACTGTTGTAATCAAGCGCGAGTGTCCTACGCTAGACTCGCGCAGCACAATCCAGAACCTTCGCGTTTCCATTCCGTGCTTTCAAACATTCATCAGAGGAAAAGCGGATGATAAACTGAGCTACTGGGCTCATATGTTACAGATCAGTGGTAACCGAACACGCGGAACGCGTGCAAAAGCGAGGGACAACTATAGGGCGCCGCTGTCGGTAAAATGCACGTTCTTCCCGAAGTAAAAATGTAAGGAAAAAATAGATATCGCATTTTCCGGTGTACAATACGTGATTTCCATCTTCTTGTTTTTAATTTTTTCGTGGTGCTTTTGCACTGTGCACCTCTTCCATACGCAATTAACCAAGCGCTTTGGCGCAATTAATATGCACATCCTTTTTTTTTTTTCAAGAGTACAAGAAACCGTGCGCAGTAGCATTCTGAAAGAAATCACTCCCTCTGAAAATTCAAAGGACGCGACGTTAGCCCAGCGCACGGCAGGCCCGCCATGGTTGCTCAGTGGCTATGGTGTTGGGCTGCTGAGCACGCGGTCGCGGGGTCGAATCCCGGCCACGGCGGCCGCATTTCGATGGGGGCGAAATGCGAAAACGCCCGTGCACTTAGATTTAGGTGCTCGTTAAAGAACCCCAGGTGGTCCAAATTTCCCAAGTCCTCCACTACGGCGTGCCTCATAATCAGAAAGTTGTTTTGGCACGTAAAACCCCACAATTTAATTCTTTTTAGCGCACGGCCGAACTGTACTCACTGAGCGCGTTGTCTCGACGTGCTCAGCGGTGCTGCTGACATAATGGCTGAACTTTTTGACAGTGAGTCATAGGATGACACCTCCCATAACTTCCAGTAAAATTCAATAAATGCCGGTTTCCTGCGCTTAAGAAGAGCATTAGTTCAAGTATTGTTCCGCTAGATTTTGACTCCCGTAGAAATGTTGTTTACGGAAATTTAGTGCGCTGAAAAGGATGAGCATGATATTTCGTGATGAGGGTAGAAGCAAGCGTAATCACGTTTGATGGGGCCGACCGAACTAAAATAGGTGTATATTATACACAGGTGCGTTTTATAGAACATTCATTCTTCTTCGAAATTCGAATGAAGTAGGTGCGTGTCTTATACAAAGGTACAACTTATACACCGGAAACTATGGTATGTAATTTTTTTTTTTGAGTGGCTATTGTAAACGCTTTATTGATTACCTCTAGAGTACTGTTACTCGCCTTTTCTCGCTAATTTTGCCAGCGACTGAATTCCTTCAATCGCAACGGGAAGTATTTATTTATTTATTTATTTATTTATTTATTTATTTATTCACAACATACTGCGGTCGAAAGAGAAGAGGGCGTAACAAAAGTAGTCGACAAAATTAGTTTTTGAAGAGTAAGCTGTTGAAGAATGTTGAAGAGTAAGCTGCTGGGCTAGCTGGTTTGACATGATTTTTTCAAAAAGGAGCGCAGAAGCGTTGTAGAAAAAGGAGACCTGGACAGGAAAGACGTTCACTGGCAACTAAGTATATCTTCAGAGACAAACCACCAGGTACGTATTGCGCATGCACTGCCAGTTGCAAGGGAGCGTATTTCCTGTCTATAGGTCTCCCTTTTCCGCAACGCTTCTGCAGTCCCATTTGCAAAAAAAAAAAAAAAAAAAAAAAAAACGAGAAAGGAAAACTTGGATAGAATGTTCTTTGTCCGAGCGATATGCCTCCAGCGATAACGCTGAGCGGAACAAAGTTCAGCTCTGTGACGACATGCGCACTGCTGCGCTTTCTGGGTCCGGGGTTTTCAAGCTATCGTTCCCAATGCCATTCTTCGTTTAGCCAAGCTATGCACCGCAATTTAAGATCTGGGCTTCTTTCCTCCGAAAAATCGCATGAAGTGTTGCAACAACCAAAGTTTGCTTCGCTCTGATTTTCTCTTTTCGAATGCTTAGCGTCGGCTTTCGAGTCCATGTGCAAATACGTGACCAGATTTGTTTTCCTATTGCTCATCACCTCAGCTAGCCCCATTCGAAACCACATTCCTACGCCTACGTGCATGTCAGTTGTTTGTGCTCGCTTTGGCATAGCGTTTTACTTCTTTATGACACCCTTCGGTCTTTCGAACCGCGGCAGGAAAGCAGGTCTCAAGTTTCGCAAATTCTTTCTCTTGCACGCAGCGGCACGAGCGCTGAAGTGCTCGAACACTCTCGCTTCAAAAATGTGGCCACTGGGGCGTTCTACATTATAGGTTGACGTTGTGAGCGCCTGAGCAGTAGTCTAGAGATCTTGCAGTCGGGAACCTATTCCAGCCTATTCTCTTTCGCTGTCTTTTTTATTATTTTCAGTTTCTGGTCCCTCTTGAGTGTATTGGATGTAATATCACCCGCCGTGGTTGCTCAGTGGCTATGGTGTTGGGCTGCTGAGCACGAGGTCGCGGGATCGAATCCCGGCCACGGCGGCCGCATTTCGTTGGGGGCGAAATGCGAAAACACCCGTGTGCTTAGATTTAGGTGCACATTAAAGAACCCCAGGTGGTCGAAATTTTCGGAGTCCTCCCCTACGCCGGGCCTGATAATCAGATAGTGGCTTTGGCATGTAAACACCATAATTTAATTTTTTTTTATTTGCGTAACTTGGTCATTAAATGACACATGTATACGTTTCATAGGAGTGACCAGCCACGACTCTTGTTTATATATTTTCCCGCACGCCGCCGTGACTTGCTATTACGTGAGTTCGTCAAATATATGCCCGATTAAGTCAAGTGCGTGCATAGGCTAATTGGAAAATCATGTTAACAAATGTGAATATGTGTATGTGAAGGTGTTGTTTGTGGATGCAGAGATACCATTGCAAACGTTCTATGTCATCGCCCGCGTTTTACTGCACTAAGAAAAGCGCTCTACACCACGCGTGGCCAGCCGTCGACCTACAGAAAACAGAATTATTGGACCCTGGTTCCAACCGACGTCAGCCCCGTGTTGCTCAAAAAGAGGTAATGCTTTTTCATGAAGCGTGGGAACTGAATGAAAAGCTGTACATATCCATTATCAGTTCGTCTTTTTTGTACTAATGCGGACAGACTTTCTCCCCATGTTTGCGTCCATTTTCACATTTTAAACTCTTTCCTCTTCCCCCGGCGTAATGTAGCAAACTGGATAGCTAATCCTGTTGACCTGTCTCGTTTCACCTGTTCTTTCTCTCTCTCTCTCTCTCTCTCTCTCTCTCTCTCTCTCTCTCTCGTGGTAACAAACCAACAGCGCGAGCAAAAGACGAGCACACAGCGTTAGTACTCTTGGTTTCTTTAGAAACTATATAGCTACTATTATTTTTATGTTACACGCTATCTTTTTCGACAAGTCCACTTGTAGAAACGCTGTCTCTCGCTTTGACCTTGTTTTGTTCTCGTTTTGTTCATCGTCTTGAATTTCCATCTCCCGCCTTCCTCGTGTTTTCCCTGGAGTTATATGCATATCACTTAGGCAAAGGGACTTTTCTTTTTCCTATTTTTTAACATTTAGTTTTGATTTGTGTGGCTACCTTTGACACTCGTGCTAAGTTTTATTGCATTTACTCTTGCTTTTTATTTTTGTGACCACATATATAACGTCGGCATGGAAAAGAAAACCCCGTAGTCGTAAATCAGTGCCAGGTCTATCGTTGTATCCGGTGCGTACGTTTTTTGCTCGCGCAGTTAATTTGTCATCATAGTTTTAGAAATTGCCTTACTTTTGTCTATTTTATAGCTTTTGGTTGTATGTGTGCGTGTGTGTGTGTGCATTTTCAATGAAAGTTTTGTAGGTGCAGCCCACATCCTGTTCGTTTCGTTGTGTATATGTGAGTGCGAGCATGCGAGCGTGCTCATGTTTCTTTAACATCTGATTTGTGTCACGCTGCCCAAGTCAATGAGCCATAACAGAATCGTGGCTGGAGCCCCTTTAGTTCAATTTGCTGTAGACAATAAGGTTACCGCATGGAGTGGCTTTATACGTTGTTTAGATTAGTGACTATCAGTCATTGGTGGTTAACCAGGCCGCGCATTCACAGGCCACGCAGGTCATAACGAGCATACACTTCCGTAGTTGCTGTGTTCTTCATTTTGCTTATGCCGAGGTCAGTCTATAGAAAAAGGAAGCCTTGACTGAATTGCCTAACCAAGGCCACAGCAAACGGAGAACTTTGGCAAGGCGAGGTTATGTCAGTAGGGCTACATAACTGTGTGACGTGAACTTCTGAAAGGCACATTTGCGGACCTTGAGAAATGCGTCAGAAACGCGGAGCGTTGTGCTAAACAAAGTTACGACATAATTCTAGGTACTTGATATAAGTAAGCATATTAAGCCTGCTGGATATGTACGTCGTAAGTCACAAGCAGATTGTAAGATAATATATTACACGTAAATATTCTTTTGGGAAAGAAAGTGAGACAATTAACCCTCATCTATTAAGTAACAGGGAAGCAGCTGCAGCAATCTAATTTATTCCACTGCAGCGCACAGCCATATCCCAGAGATTCCCAGTTGTCACTGTTTTGTGCCAGCCAAACCTAGCCTTATACCTACAAGGCTCTGAATAACTCTGCCGCTCGTCTCTACGTTTCGTTTCGATGGCATTAGTTCCGTTGTTGCAATAAACCACTGGCTGTGTGTCGTACGTATCACATGACCTGCCCAAGTCCTCTTCATTCTTTTAATTTTGCCAGGTGTCAGAAACATTGACGTCAGAACGTCAAACTTACCATCTCTATGTATTTCTGTCAGAAGAGGGACGCAAATTGACACGCATAGAGAGTGAAGGCAAGACAAAACGAGCTCCACTACCAACTGTTATCAACCAGCCCAACAAGAAATACTCCTATTCTGTATAATAAATAAATAAATAAATCAGCAGCCATATATATTATATAAAATTCGCCCTTTAAAAAGGAAGACTTACAGTCGTAACGTCTATGTTAAAATTACGAACAGTGTTTCTTTTCAGAATTATTTGAATCAGTCTACCGTTCAGCACAACGGATCTAGCCTAAAGTTGTGCGTGCAAATTACAAATTACAAATTTGTTTGTAATTGCAAACAATAGACGGCGTGAAACTCCGTGCTGTATGAGAATCTCTGTGCGCTTCCCTAACTTTTTGTGTTACAAATATTTTACAGGAACACTGTCCGTTCTTGTGCTCGACCAGTCGCGCGCTTCTGGTCCCTCCGAGTCACTCTCTCGCTATGTAATAGAAGACAAGCAAATGCGATTGTGTAAAGCTACGCCTTTCTTCCCGCTATTTATGAATAACTTGTAATGGCAGAGCCGGTGAAAGCTACGCAGATATAAAAGATGATGTGTACGCGAGTTCAACGGTGTGGTACTATATATGCAGTACTATGCAAGCATATACAATGTTACATATTCACTGTCATGCAAAGAACGACAGTTGAAGCACCCTGCTTGTATTATTCCGTCCTGCCTCTCCCACGCCTTCTATACACGTAAAAACAGACTTCGGCACAACCAAAAGCCCCCTGAACAAAGTAACGCGAAATCACCACACGCAGCTGCAGCTGTCGATTACAAGGCGCTACAAGGTGCATGGTCCATTTCTCGAAGTCGGTGCAATACTGGGCCTTTCCTTTGCGATTTTGGCTGCTCAATTTCGGTGTGTATAGTAATGTTTCTTGATGTGTGTTGAACCACCTTCCGATACCTTGGACTGCGTTCTGACAGTTCATAGTTGCGTTCAGTGCGCATTTGGCGCTGAAGCAACCTTTCTTTTTTTGTTTTGTAAGGCGCATCATCAATGACAGAGTCACTGCAATTCTTCTTGTGGACTCGACGCCGCTTATCAACGCCGTCTTAAAACGACGCCTTCCAGCTATACTAGCAAGAAGAGAAAGAGTAAACACGCGGTAATGTTAACCCGAGATATCTCCAGTAAGGTACACTGCAAGGGGAAAGAGGTCACGGCTTAGGAATACAAATGAGAGAAACCGAAAGAAGCGCAAAGCACGCATGTAATTCAGAGGTTCACAGGGAACCTTTGGAGACCTTCAGGTCGGGGACCTTCAGATTGTTCGCATATTTTCACAAAAAAACGGCCCCATGTACAAGAAATATACTGTATTGAAGTAGAAAGTTGGCCGAGTTGGTATACATTCATAATGGGAACAGCGCGAACAAGACGACGACGGAGTGAAAGAACACAGGAAGAGCGCTGTTTGGATATAGTCGCGTGGTTTCCCAATAGCTATACCTTTCTGGCATAGCCGTTAATTCAATAATCATTATCATTGTTCAGTTGGTACAGATGCTGTAAATGGAACGTTATTTAAGAAGACGTGTAACAAAAAGCGATGTTTAACAAACACTACTTTCTTATATTTCTAAATGTTGTGTCTCCAGCTTTCCTCTTGTGGTATCAGCAACTGAGACGCTCTCACAGTAGCTAAAACCAATGACACTGCGGGCTGCTCCTGTAACGCTAAGCATATGGCTACGGAACGGTTACAACTGATCAAGAACAAGCCTATCTATACCATGCCATGACTGGGAAGACGATGACGACACCATCGTAACCTTGCGCAGAATGTTCAAAATAATTCAACATCAACAATTCTGGATATTGTTATAGCGCGCCTGTAAATAAACTGCATCTAGTCTATTCATTGCCTCTTAATCTTCTACGTAGCATTTATGGTGGAGGTGTGCGCTCCTTTTCCTCGCCACGGAGCTTTGCAGCGGCCGCTTTATTGGGCTTTGGGGCCTGCACCTACAAGAATATTTATATTCGGTTGTCTGTAAGTCTGGCCGCCGGCATCAGGAAGCGGGTTGCTTGCGCCAATAACCTGTCGACGACCCTGACGACGCTGATTAGGGCACCACCCACTCTATTTTGTCCGCGTCTGACTTGACACTACCGGGTGGCCATTCCATGTGAGTGATCATCGAACGCCTGAAATCATCGCCTAATGATGCATCTCTCCACCAGTGTGTGCTCTTGGATGTGTGTACTCTTCCGTCTCTCTCCTTTTTCCTGTTCTCCTGCTTCATGTTCTACTTTGCGCCAGGAACAGTATGTTTAGTAAGGTGTTCTATAAAACCGTAATTTCTATCCTGACGGACCTGGCCTCCTTATGGTCATCTCTAGACACTCACGCCAGGGCGTAATCACCGAACTACAAGGTGCAACCACTGCCGGACACCTTGGTGTTTCTCACACCTACGAACGTGTCCGTCATAGTTTCTTTTGGCCAGGCCTCCGCCATTACAAGGCCGCTCGCGAATCATGTCAACGTCCCAAAATGCTTTTACTGCGGTCACCTTCAGTAGATTGATGTCACCACGGAACCGTTCTGTCGAGTGGTACTGGAGCTTCTAATTTCGTTTCCCATATCTATCTTGGGGAAAGGAATGGGAAGCCGCGGCTACTGATTACGCCACGCGCTACTCGATCCCCGCGGCACTGCCGACCAGTTGTGCAACAGATGTTGCCGATTTCTAGCTACGCGACGTGATCTTACTTCACGGTGATCCGCGACAGTTGCTTACTGACCACTTTTAGACCCGAATGATTGCTGAAATTATCTGTTGCTGTTCTACTCAGCATAGACTGACCACCTCTTACCATCCTCAGATTAGGGGCCTCACGGAGCGCTTCAACAGCACTCTATCAGCCATGTTGGCTATGTATGTTTCGGCAGATCACCGTTATTGGTACGTAGTTCTTCCATGCGTAATATTTGCTTATGACTCCCCTCGTCATCAAACTCGTAGGTTTTTCCCATTCCACGTATTGTACGCTGGAATGACGAGAGGCAACGGAGCTAGCTGTGGAAGAAGACGACGACGCTCGAGCCATTGCTGATGACGATAATCTTAGTGACGTCCGACAACGACAGCATAAGGCCCGCATAAATAGCTTCACTGTGAAAGCTCATTTCCTGGTACAAGGGACCATACTGTCTGTTATATCAGGTGACTCCTGTCACCTACGAAATTACCCTCGTCAATCCCGCATCGTCAAATCTCATTTCGTCCAGTGACGTCGTCCACGTCTCTAGGCTGAAGGCTTACAACTGTGCTTCAGCTTACTCATTTTAGACGCTCCGGTATGGTTTCTCTGCCGCCCAGGGTAATACTACAGAATAGTTACAACTGATCAAGAGCATTGCTGTGAGAACGACGACGATGACGTCATAAGTTTGCGCAGGTTGTTCTTTCTGCCCATTGCTACGGTGCGCCTGTAAATGCAACTGTATAGTCTTTTCTTTGTCTCTTTTTCTACCTAACAAAATTACACATAGTGAGGCTCAGTCTCCTACGTTGTATGTATGGACAATTCTAAATTTTTTTCGAAGGACTTCAGTTTTTATATTTTTTATTTATTTATGAATGCTGCGATTTCCCTTAACTGGGTACAGAAGGCTACAAGAGATGCAGGCATTAGCACGAATAACGCTCGAATAGTCCTTTTCAGGATCGTGCTCTAGCCATGATCTATAATAACCAAATGTATTATTTATGTTATAAGTTCGACGCTTACCTAATAAGCTAGCTTGCGTTCTTGATTTTACCAATTCACTTTGTACGAGAGTATTGACATTGTACGAGTGCTTCCTTATAGGAGCTCATTTGTCACCGTTCAACACCATTAGACATGGCTGTACCGGGAATGCGGGAACAAGTTTAATAAACAGTATTTCTAGACAAAACGAAGGAAAAGTGCTTTATTTACAAAATATGATACATTGTAAATCCGCGAAAGTCTCACGGCACAAATAGGAAAGCAGTGAGAAGCATGAATGGGCAACTCTCATATTGGCTTCGCTAAATCCGCCGTCTATTCTATAGACCATGTAGCACAACATTGGTCCAACGATGTATTTTCTTTAGCTGAATTTTATGGGGCCACATCTGTTGGGCCATGCAGGTAAGGACATTGGCGCACGTGTGGTGCTTCGGAGCAAACCTTTTTCTCACCGTGTACAGTTCTTTACCACTGTGAGCTCAGTATGGGGCCGGATGTCGACATTATCGTACAGTCAGCCTCCATGTGCTCAGTGGTATGTTCGGGTCCATGCATTCCACGTATTTCTGTGGCTGTCTCTGTGGAGACGGGAAGCTTAGACAACGAATTTTTGATCCTGCCTAATTCATCATTGGACAGGTAAAACTAATTGGAACAAAGAACTACTGAAATGCGTTTAGGAACATCTGAGACAACATTTCTGCTATGTACTCCCCTAGGAATGACCGCCGGGATAGTCGTCTTGAAAGTGCGACGTCGTAATCGCAATTAGTTCACTAAGTAGGGCTTTGCTGTAGCATCCACTTTAACTGCTACCTGCGACCATGCAGCGTTGCAATCGTTATATTTCAACACAGTCGACATAGCATCCTTAGCAGAGCAAACACCTAAGACTCCGATGCATGAGGCATCTATGCGAGCCCCACCTAATAAAGGCGATAGCGGTAGATAAAAATTTAAGAGAACTAAAATAGCAAAGACAGCTGGGATGCCAGATCAGTACTTTAGAGTTTTGTTACAGCTGTAATGGAGAAAAATTCGCCAGAATAGGTTATCAGAGAGCTCGTTTGTGCAGCGCAGTATGCAACAGGAATTTCACGGCCATAAATGCCCGTATTCTGGGAGGGGTAGGCGTTAAAAAAGGCAGTCCTCGATACTTCCTAGCGTCACTCCTTGATGTGGCAAAGAGAGACCCGTTAGATCTCAGCAGAGCAAGTTATGTCGCAAGGTTATCCAACAATGCACCTCGAGGTGTCGCCAAGCAGGTAAAACAATAATTTCGCGAAGCATGTGCGGAGACTTGAGCCAAGCGCGCACTCTGCTCCCTTCATTTGGAGAGCGCTTTTCCAGCACCTTGAAAGTGCAATAGCACGGCGCCTATTTGACTCAGAACACACTGGAAATTTCTCACTAGATCTGCGGTAGCGTCTCGAAAGCAAAAAAAAAAAAAGAAAACAAGAGAGAAAACGAACAGGAACACTCTAGTTTGTGTCCCTTTTGGCTGCCATTATCGCAATACCTGCTTGCAATTGGATCAGATTATTAACACTATTAAAATAAAACGAAATTTTGATCTCTTAAAGAAACACTGCGTACACTTTTTTTTAGAACTGCCTATGTAACACATGTAATTTGCATGTACCTCCATTCTGAGAAAGTCTAACGAGAGAAGCACACCTCAGTGGCTAGGCATGCAACCTATCTTAGGATCAGATATTTACTTCTGATATAAAACGTTACCTTTACATATCTCCGTGGTAGTATTTGTGTCTATTGCCATAAAGAAGCTGCTGCAAGCATAGAAATGACGCGTTATGAGACATTCCATAACAAACCACTAAATACGAAGAAGACATTGATGGAAATGGCTGGCCTCGGGCCACAACATTCACAATGGACTATCTCTCCAAAAACGAACAAGTGTTGAGTGCTTCTGTAATCATGCTAGTTAATATTCCTACTGAATACTGATTGAAGAAGCACTCACATGCTTTTCTGGGTGATGAAAAGCTGGGCCTCTGCTTGACTGTAGAAGCGCTGTGCTTCAAGTGCGCGTGCCTTAATCTGGAACTTTCGTACTCACTTTCTCTCTATCTCTTTCACTGCCCCACGTGAGAACTATCAGACTGAACAGCCTCTCTGCCTTTCTTTCGCTCTCAATCTTTTTCTCTCTGCTGACCACCTGCCTTATTACCGTAAATTTTTTCATGATGAAACAGCGCCAAAGACGAACATCGCTGTCACGCAGCTGCCCCTGCTTTTGTAAGTTACTAAAGAAGACAAAGTGAACTACTTTTCCTATGTGTACAAAAGTAGGCGGAAGCTGCGTGATGACGAAAACTTTCGCATTCTGAAATGTTTGAACCAGGCATCCGCGCACTACCTAATAAAGTCCATGAAGTCGCTACATGAAGGTCACTATGCATTATACAGTACAAACAGTTGTACTTATTTTGGTTTTGCAAGTTGACCCCCCTGCCGTTATCTCATTATTTTCTCACTCTTACAAAGATACCAAAAAGAAGTGAGTTGATTGGCTCAGTGATGGACGATGATTTTAGACTCTGGTACTTATCGAGAAATATAACTAGTATCGGGATATAACTACGCCATGCAAATCCAGATGATGAAGGCGACGAAAGTGAACAGCACGATAGACGGCTCTGGAATGTACGAGCTAGAGTACAGCTCCAGTTTGACGTCACTCTTGGGAGCCGTATACTGCACAGCAGGTCGTGTTGGCTTGGCGGGTGGCGACGGGTCCGTGGACGACGGCTCGGACCACCGTGACGTCTTCTCAGGCGATACGTCCGCGCTCCTGCACCAGCACAATATTTTCACATTTCACATCATACTCGAACCCACCTGATAGCCTTAGATGATACAGGAAATGCGTGTCCTGGCCAGCCTCACTGTCCCTCATGGTGCATTGTGGCAGTCGCTATTTTCTAGCAGGCGGCATGCACACTAATTGCAGTTCCTCGTTATGAACTCTATGGTGACTACGAGATGTAAAGGGAGCAATATAATGATATACCTGTTAATATAGTCATGATGATTATCATCACCAGCCTACTTTTATGTCCACTACAGGACGAAGGCCTTTCTCTGCAATGTCCAATTATCCCTTTCTTGCGTTAGCTGATTACAACTTGTGTCTGCAAATTTCCTAATTTCATCACTCCACCTAATTTGCTGCCTTCCTCGACTATGCTTCCCTACCCTTGGCGTCCGTTGTGTAACTCTAACGGTCGACAAGTTATCTACCGTACGCATTACCTGGCCTGCCGAGCTCCATTCTTTTCTCTTATTATAAACTAGAATATCGACTATCCCCGTTTTCTTTCTGATCCACACCGCTCTTTTCCTGTCTCTCAACGTTACACCTAACAGTTCTCGTTCGATTGCTCTTTGCGCGCTTCTTAACTTCTTCTGGAGCTTCTTTGTTAACCTCCAAATTTCTGTCCCATATGTTAGCACCATTAGAATGCAATGACTGTACACTTTTCTTTTCGACGACATGGGTAATCTAACAGTCAGGATTTGGTAATGCCTGTCGTATGCACTCCAAGTCATTTTTATTCTTCTGTAAATGTGCTTCTCATGGATCAGGTTCCCCTGTGAGTAATTGGCCTAAGTAAACGTACTCCTGTACAAACTCTAGAGGTTGACTGGCGGTCCTCAATACTTGTTTCCTTGCCCGGCTATTGAAAATTACCTTGGTATTCTGCATATTAATATTGAACCCCACTTTACACTTTCTCGGTTAAGGTCCTCTATCATATGTGGTAATTCGTCCCCAGTGTTGCTGAACAGGTCAATGTCATCTGCGAACCGAAGGTTGCTGTGATATTCGCCGTTGATCCTCACTCTTAAGCCTTCCCAGTCAAGAGCTTGACTACTACTTCTAAGCATGCAGCGGATAGCATTGCTGTGAATACAAACTACCGTAATGGTGAGGAGAATATAGGATGTCATAATTCCCTGTGGTATTACACAGGTAACGAGCAGATATAGCTAAAGAGGGCGGCGAGCAGGCGGCTATGATGGCACACCTAAAGGACCCTGCATTACAAAGACAACGCGCCTCTTGGAGCCGCCCGCTCTCTCTCACCTAATTTTCATAGCCAGTGAGTAAACAAAGAAACAAGGAGGAGCACTTAATAGGAAGCTTTAGCTCAGGGTCTCCTATCTAAATAGATGGGAAAGAAGAAATAAGTTTGCTCCCCAATCGCTGCATCAAATTCGATGAGCTTCCTTGCGTTTTAAAGAAATAGCTTAAATCTAGTGACTGTTGGTAGCAAATTTTTAATTTACATCGTCAATTTTTTAATAAAAATTGTTGAAGATCGCCAATTTCCAGCAAACTAAAATATGAAGTTTGCAACTCTGTAACTCAGCAATGAAAAACAATAACAAAATTCTGGGAATTGTATATATTAGTAGATCTAAAGCGTAAAAAATTGCTGCATTATATATGGCTCTCAAATAGGCCACTGATATCGAGAAGCACTCTTGCAATACCTTTACGAGCGATCAAACAAATTCACGTAACATGTAGCTTGATAAATCAAATTTGTCTTCTTTGGATGCTCCAAGGGATGCAGTTTACGGAACTGCGATATCCGTTCTTAGTACAAAGCTACGAATTTGTAAAGTTCGTGCTTCCATCTTTTTTTTTTCAGCCTTACCAATTTTTGAAAATTGCTTTTAAAAAATTCAGGCCTTAAATTAACATTTCGGTCAATTAACATTTTCATTAGCTGCTACAATTTAACATTCTCTCTCAAATACAACACATGTCATTAAAATCGGCTCACAGGTTATCTCAGAAAAGCGGCTCTGCGTTTTACATGTGTTTGAATAGGCGGCATCGGAGTTCGGCGCGACCTAAAGCTTCTTAAATGACAGTGTGTCTCCCGGAAGTATCGCATGTTTTTTTAACCGCGGCTCCCTATTTCGTGCCCATCCTGCTGGACGGTGATACCGACGGCTATAGTACAGACATGACCACGACTGATACTTACTGCTTGAGTAGGAACGGTCTCCAGTATTCACAACGTTCCTTTTTGGGACCAAAGCCTCGGGTGTAGTTGCTGGGCTGCAGGTACACGAACTCCGGGTTCTCGGCCGAGTACTTGGGCCACTCAGCGTTCGACAGTGGAATCTTTGGCTTCCTAATGGAGAAGGAGACATACCAGTTGTACTTTACGTTCTTTAAGCCAGCCTTTGCTTGGTATGGAATTATTTGTAGACAGACCCATCTGTGTTTATTTTTTACCTTCTATAATCTTAAGTTCCATGCTTGCGCCCCTGGAAACAAGTGGTTATATCGGCGTCCTTTTATCATGTAAAGAAACCTGTGGGTAAGCACTAAAAGTCTAAAAACCATTTCGATAAATATGAAACGTCGAAGGACGCCATTCATCGCAGAGCTTGATTTTCCTGTGATATATTAGGGCCGCTTCTCTAAAAAGCTATCAAGACATTCTGAATCCGGCATTGGGACTCAGAAGCGAAGCCGTTTATCATTTCGTCAACTGACCTAACATCTCGTTGTCTTTCTTTTCTTTCTTTTTTTGAATTAGCGAATTGGACAGGACAATTTCTCGAAAATAATATGGTAAAGGCACCTCGTAAGTGGCAGTATGGCAAAGAAAATAATGGAATATTAATATTACTCTGTGACTGATGATATTTTCCGCATGTTTTTCACATGTCAGCAGTATTGATGACTGGCGGTTTGGTATACCACTTAATCAGTAGAGCGTTAAACGTTGCCCGTTGGATAGGATGGTGTGATGTGTTTCCGTTCTCTGAACACCGAGGACGCAGGTGCTCTCCGAGCAGTGCTCCCCTTTCACTCACATACCCATCCCTAATGAAGGCGGACCATATTTGCAGCAGCTCTTCCATGAACATTTCATCCTCCTGCGAAGCCTTTCCGTTCCTCGTTTCGTCCCCGTACTTTCCACTGGGCGAAGTGAATCGAGGCTCGCTCTTGAACGACCCCAGCGATCCCATGGTCAGCGGCAACTCGCACCCGTGAGCGATGCCAGCCCAGTCGGGCCAGAAGCTGTACGAAGGCTTGTATGCGAACAGGTAGCGGTACGTCTGGGCGCCCTGCTCTGCCGCCTTCGTGGCGAACAGGTTCGTGGGGCAGTCAAACGCGGCGTCGCCTATCAACTCGGATAGAATATCCACAATCGTGCCGTCGTCGTGGGAGACGCTGTAATCTCCGAAGTAGGCTCGCACGATGCTCTTTCCCGTGTGTGTGGGGATGTCGAACGCAAACTTGAGGCCTAGCGTCACGGCCAGCCTGTAGTCGAGGTCGAAGAACTGCATTAGGTAAGGCATGGCGGCGCGAAGCGCGTACACGATGAAGGTCCCTTCGTCCCGCACAGTCCCGAGAAACACCTCTCTGACGTGTATATCCATGTTCTTCTCATCCAGCGGGTGGAAAGGCAGCATGTCGTCGCCGTACACCGGAAGAAACATTTGACGCTTGATGTTCACCGCCGCCATTCTGGTGCGGATCGAGACGTGGTCCAGGCGCTTGAGGCAGCCGACGACGTTGCCAATCTGCGCGTCCAGACTTAGGCCAGTGTCGTAGCAGCCTAGCGTGACCGCAGTGTTCACGAACTTAGTGATTCCGCTGTACGAGAGCGCGACGATCATCGTGAGCGGAGTGCCGCTCTGCAGGAGCAGCCTCCTGAAGAGGCCCCGGCTTTGTGGCGAAAGGGCGTGCATGCCGGCCGCTATTGCGCCCGCGCTGTGACCACTGAGCGTCACGTCTCGCTCGTTGCCGCCGAAATGACGTATGTTGCGTTTCACCCACTTGAGAGCCATCAGCTGGTCCCAGAGGCCCATGTTTCCCGGAAGAGCTGGACGTTCTGCAGAGAGGAACCCGTAAAAGTACACGCGGTAGTTTAGACTAACGAAGACGACGTTCGTCCGTGCCACGAAGTTTGTGCCGTCGTATATGCGCAGTCCGGAATCCCCGAATTGGAAGCCTCCGCCGTGCAGAAACACCAGTACAGGAAGCTCCGTAGTCTCGCAAACCGATTCGTTGATGCAGGCGCTTGCTGGCCGCCAGACGTTAATGTAGAGGCAGTCTTCAGAAGACGAAGAATAGTTTAGCCGCGCGTCGTTGTTGAATACCTGATCCGGTTGAAAACATGGAGCAGGAAACTTGGTCGCAGCGTAGGTTCCATTCCAGGTTTCAGCAGGTCGCGGCCTAGACAGACGAAGGTTCCCGACTGGTGGCTGCGCGTATGGGATTCCGAGGAAAGCGTCGACATCTCCATAATCGGTTTGTATTTGTTTTCCCTTAACAGATCCTGCGTGTATACGAACCACGGGAGAGGCGAGGCCGTAGTTCAGGAGATAGGTCACGATGCAGACACTGGCACATATCCACCCACTGCTGCAAAATCTTAAAGACGAAGACATGATCGAGCAACTGTGCCGCACTACACAACACGGCGAGTCGTTGACTTGTTTCTTCAGGATGTAGAAGCCATTTTCCACAGGACCATACGCACACGTCGGTTGTCCGAACACTCAATCATAGCGTCCGTTCGGCGTCTTGTGCACCCGTCTGCCTCGGTTGCGTTTGAGCGAATGACGTAATGAGGAACAAGAGAAGCGTGTCGAAAACCATTAATTACCTATGCGTAGCGAGCACGCATCATGATTGATTCACGTTCAGGACTTGTTGTTTACTCGGAATAACATCAATGGCTGTGCGGATAACAGTAAACAAAACTGTTCGCTTCCAAGTTATATCGTCAAAAGTTGTTGAAATATTATTTTTACTTTCCCGATAACAGCATTTGAACTGATATATAGTTTTGCCTCTTAGAAACTGGTAACCATTCTTAAACAAGGCGACACCACATCGAAATATTATTTTTACTTTCCCGATAACAGCGTTCGAACTGATATATAGTTTTGCCTCTTGGAAACTGGTAACCATTCTTAAACAAGGCGACGCCACATCGCATAGTAAATAAGAACAGTGAGAGTGACTACTTAAACTAAATACAACTAGTTATTTCTGATACCTTCAAAATTCTGAGAGAAACATTGCTAATCACCATTTGAAGTTGTAGAGAAAACTTTGCCATGAAACAAAAAAAAAAACACTTGTTCTCGCATTGACATTCGGAATTCCCATGTTTGCGAACTCTGTAAAAACTATAATTGGGCATGCTTTTCTTGTTTTCACCATACCCTGTTCTGAAGTACGTGGAGAGCATCTCCTGGAGTTGGTTAGCAAGCTGACGCTCCTCTGGTGTGATTCTCGCTGCCCCGATAGCGAGACGATGCTTGGCCTTCTCGGTCACGACGTCTGTGAGCTTCGACGGGTCAGCAAAAAAATCTAGAGTTCCCAGCATGAAGGGGATGTCGTCCGCATGTGTTGGGCCTTTTGGATTCGGCCAGGGTGAAGTGGAGGGGACATGGGCAAAGATATACGCATACGTATTGATGCCTTGCTGGGACGCCTTTTCCGCGAAGAACATCGTGGGACAGTTGAAGACAACGTCGCCGAACATGTCGTCCAGGATCTCGAGCACCTTTTTCTTGCTGTGCTTTTCGTCGTAGTCGCCGAAGTACTCTTTCACAATATGCCTACCGGAGGACACAGGTATCTGGAACATTACCGACAGAACGACGGTCGTAATAAAGCGGTAGTCATCATTAAGGATGTTTTCGAGAACGGGTGCAGAACGCCGTATATTGCGCACGAGGAAGTTGCCCTCATTCGCCGTGTGTCCCGTAAACAGTTCCTTGGTGTTCAGGTGATTCCAGGTGCCATCGGAAAGAGGGTCGCCAGGAAGGAACTCGTCGCCATGTGTGGGCGGGTAGAACTGGTTCAGTGGCTTTTCAGCATTGACAGCATCAAGTATCTTACGCGCGTCCACCTGTTTCATGCAGGACAGTACGTCTTCGACCTGCTCCATCAAGCTACGCTTGTGGTCAAAGCATCCGACGGTGTCCGCCACCGCTGACATCCTGGCCGCCCTCCTGTGAGACACGTTGAGGATTGTGAGCGCTGGGGTGCCGCTCTGCATGATGAGGCGCTTGAACAGTCCTTTGCTGTGCGGAGAAACAGCATGAAATCCGGCCGAAGCACCTCCAGCACTCTGTCCCCAAAGTGTTACATCGTCGGCGTCACCACCGAAGTAACCGATGTTGGCACGAACCCATTTGAGTAAAAGATGTTGGTCCCAGAGTCCCATATTACCTGGAAGCTCCTTGTTGTCCAGCGACAGAAACCCGAAAATGCTGACTCTGTAGTTGAATGTCACGAACACGACGTTCGCTGTCGGCGCGAAGTTGCTTCCGTCATACAAGAACAGCGCCGAGTCTCCCCATTGGAATCCTCCACCATGTATGAAGACGACGACGGGCAGCTTAGCGTCACATTTCGATAAGGATGCTGCACAATGCTTCGCCGGTCTCCACACATTGAGGTAAAGGCAGTCCTCGCTCGCGCTGGAATAATTGAATGGAAGCTTTTCCGCCAATGGCAAGTCCGTCTGGACGCAGGGATGCGGCTTCTTCGTAGCACTGCGCGTTCCCTTCCAGGGCTTGGCGGGCTCTGGTTTCTTGAAGCGCAGATCTCCAAGGGGAGGCGTAGCATACGGTATACCTAAGAACGCGTCCACCTGACGCTTGTTGACAGTTAACCGTTCTCCAGAGACGAGGCCTGTCTCTGTGTAGACCTGCGGTACACCTCCCGCAGAGACAAATGCCAACAGGCAAATTATAAGTAATGCGTGACACGGCATCATCTCCGCAACAGTGCCAGCGATGTCTGGTGCTGCCGGTGTGTATGGCGCTCTCTTCTAAAATGCTGCTTGGCGACGTTATGCTCGAGTGCACTGACGCCGTTTCTAAGAGGCACTGAACTCTCAAAGAGCGAATTCCCTCCTTTCCTTCCCCTTCCTCCTTCACCTTGCCTCCGTGCCCCGCTTCGTGTTTGTTGTGTTTTGAAACGGGGTCGGAGAAACTAAGTCAACGGAACGGGAGAGAAACCTTGAACGCGGATCGCCGATATCTCCGCCTCACTGTTTCCCCTACGAAGGCTTTCGGACGGTGCAGGATTACGCATCCACGATCCAATTAGAAGCCGAGGAGGTGACGAACCGGTTCACCCTTCCTTCCGTATCCTAACAGCGTCGTGATGCTGGCGCAACACAGAATCAACCTTGCACACTAGGTGATCCCTATCGTCGAATGTCACACAACAGCGGCGTTGCTACGGCGTCCCGTATATCTCGGCGAGATGCAATCGAAACAACAAAATCAAAATGCGACGTTGTCACTTCTACGATTTCAAGATAATTCTGCAAACGTAGGTACAAACGTAACTATCTCGAGACGCTAACTTCAGCCCGCTAATGAAAGCCACTTCAAGGTTTCCGCTTACATGTTTCTATCCAGCCATGTTGTTCTAGAGAGCACAGCACACATTTCGTACTCTATTTTTTACAAGAGCTTCGTGTGTGACTCTGGCAGTATGCGCGTGAAGTGTTCGCTTAATAAATCAAAGAGTTCAGAAAGTTCGGCACCGAGTCAAGCGATAAATAACGCACATACATTGTTATTTCTCATATAGTTATTTGCCGAAGCGAGTACTGAATACATATTTTCTTTCGCAAATTCAGCAGTTCATGCAAAAAAAATAATATTTTCTTTGCCAGTCACTAGGGGGCACCAAACTTACTTTCTCAGGATGAGCACTCTGCAGAAACACCGCAATACGAGATGGCCTACAGGTTATCATAAGAAACTATTTGTTGTCTATCGGTGACTATGGCAGAATTTTGCTTCACTCTTTCTAGCTCTCTTTTGAAGTAATGCCTGTATGCCCCGTATGACACAGGAAAGTAACAGCGGGCGCTCATTCGAGAGATTAATATGAGGTATTTAGGTCTTATTCAGTACTGTTGGCAATATTCCGATTCTTTAATACTTACAATTTTCATTGAATGGCCATTTAACCAAAGCTTTTTAGTCTTGTGCCTAGTTTCAGCTAATAATACTAGCGCCTGCAGTTCTCACGTTCAGAGAACATTCCAATGGCGCGGAGTGCGTTATCCTTTGCTTAAGCTCCATCTGCTGGCAAGTTTATCCGAAGTCGTGCAGGTTGTGTGCGTTCAATGTTCAACCACCTTGGCGTTGTTCGACGTGCCCCTGTGTATAAATGCATCCATCTGTGCTCTTGCTTTCCACGCCCATGGGAATGTGGCCATCGAAACAGGGAACCGAACCTGAAGTCTCGCGCCTTCGTCATAGCGTCTGAGACGCAGCGGCGAATTTTACATATCGAAAATATTGGCATATTTGTTAGCGGAGCGAGCGTTACCGCCTTTTGACCGCCAATTCGCTCCAGCTTTAACGTGCTGGAAGGGCGCGCAGATAGAATCTCTGAGCTCCATGTCCAAGTTCTTGCTCGCAGTGTTCTTGACCTAAATAAGCGTCAGTGCTCGGCCAAATACTCAGGCCAGCGGTGGCTCTAGAAACGCATAATACTGAGTCCCACGGGGTCACGCGTTGTCGAAAAACTTTTGCACGCTTTTCAAACCGCACCGGTGACAGTGCACGTGTGACGACTTTCCACACGTCTTAATGAACAGTGCATGATAGTATACGTTGCACAGGGTGAATGTAAACGCAATTGTGCGCTTGTGCGCTTCACCGTCGGTTTGACAGCACTTAAAGAATACACGCAAGATTGCCGCACTACTGGCCGTTAGAGACACTTTTCGTGTATTAGTGGGCTTCTTTCACGCTCGGTAAAACACTTTTATGTAGCTCGTATTGAGTAACAGAAAGCTGTATCGGTAAGCTTTCATGTCGCTCTACAATTTTTTCATTTACACTTTTCATCCAATTATAATATTTGACAAGTTGATTATTTAATTAAGACTGACTATCTAATGAGGCAGAATGAAAAAAAAATAATTTGAGTAGCTCCAAGCAAGGACAAACAACATTAGCTTGGTTCGGTCCGGCTATGTGGCATTTGCATATCTTTAAAGTATGGCTAAAGTTACCTGGGACACCCTGTATATTCCAACATTTACGTTGGATCTAAACTCTTTGCGCAATACGCGCTCATTCGTGTGACGGCCGGGAGGCGTGCTTTTTATTTGAGGATTAGTTTAGTTATAACTTAAGTACAGTTGTGCTTGGCATTAAATGATATTTTAAGCTTTTAAGAAGACTTGTTTCTTCTTCTGTTATTTTTCTTCCTTTCTTTTCTTACTTTATTCTTTTACCGAGGTACCGAGTTTATGCATAGAAAAATTCTATCATCGTGTCAACTTCTTGTTTATTTAATCGTTTAATGCCATCTGCCGCTTCTATTTCTTTGTCGACGGTGTTTAGTTATTCATGCTCTTCAGAATGCGCTCACCGATAATCTATATCTTCAGTTTCATCACGAAGTAAATAACAAAACAGGCTTCACTGATTCGCTAGGACACGTTGCCGAGCTAGTTGGTTTGGATTCATAATAGACAACGGAGCAGCACGACACGACAGGGACCAAGAATAACAAGACACATACACAGCGCTAACTCTCAACTAAACATTTTATTTTATCGCACATGTTACTTATACAATGACAATGGACCGATAATAAAACTAAGGGGAAAACACATAAAGATGCAGTGCAGAATCCACAGGTCTCATCACTGTAATTCATCATGGAATATGTGTGCGCACCTATCGTCACGATGACCGCCGATCAGGACAATAAATTTGTTCGTACTTTCGTTCAAATTTCTTTGTTACCTCGGTGTCACCTCGGTTCCTAACAGCTTCGTTAGTCATCCGCTTTCACAGAGAGGAATGGCGCATCATTTTTCTTATATTTGGTATACCCCATTCTTTGACGATTGGGTACTTGGCACTGCCTTTATGTCCGTTTGGCCAGTCGCTCAGGTTTATTGGGAGCCACTGCGGCTCAAACAGTACGTCACCGAACTCCCATGCTTCGCCGGGTAAGGAGGCCACCGCCGGTGTTATCTACAATGTGGTTCGTCCCTTCATACCAACCAACCGACCGACCGACCGAGTGAGTGAGTGAGTGAGTGAGTGAGTGAGTGAGTGAGTGAGTGAGTGAGTGAGTGAGTGAGTGAGTGAGTGAGTGAGTGAGTGAGTGAGTGAGTGAGTGAGTGAGTGAGTGAGTGAGTGAGTGAGTGAGTGAGTGAGTGAGTGAGTGAGTGAGTGCTCACTCGCCCCTCCTCCATATACTGGGGTGTTTGGTATAAGTACGTAAGTTTCTCGCCGAATAGACTGATATGAATTTTGAACGACAAAGTAGTGCTATAGCTAGCGATCGTCTACTCTGTGTAGTCAAACGCAATGATAAATACCTAATTGAAACCAGCTTAATACTTGTGGGCTCGTCTATAGTACTATAGTACGTCTATAGTACAATAGTGCATAATATTCAACGGCTTCTTTTATTTTGTTATGCTCGGTATACACCATTCTTTGGACCATTGGGCGCCTGGCACTGCATATATTTCCATCTGGCGAATAGCTCAGGATGACTAGAAGTGACTGTGACACGAGTGGTATAGAATTAGGAAATTTACTTGCGTATGTGTCGTACTTCTGTCTGCATACACTTCTGATCACCATTGTTGCCTTGAAAAGCATCATACATGGCCTTCGTCCTCGTGACATCACTGCGTCGACTTCTCACACTGTATCCGCATCATTCGCTATATACATTTCGGAATAGCTTGCGAACAGTGTAGAGTATAGACATAAGCATTGCATGGTACTAAAATTGTGACCTCCGTGGTACATAAACATGAATATTGCATGATATTACACGTTGTACTGGATGAAAATGAGCCCAATTGTACACAGCGCATCCAATCGCACAGCGTTCATCTATAAACGCTTAACTAAATTCTCGCATCACACAAGTTCCAACATATAAGTTGGATCTGCATAATTTAAATGCCACACGAAATTGCCTGCAGCATGTGTCCTTAATTAACGTGGCCAATTGGGCGTTTTGGTACATATTTGAATAGGCGGCAGCGCAAAAAAGACACGGACGGAGACAATACGACACGGGCGAGAGCTGAAGTCAGCGCTCGTCCTTGGCGTCTTGTCTCCGTCCGTGTCTTCTCGCGCTGCTTCCTTTTCGGAATGTTTCCATAGAGCGCGAGCATCTCCCGAAAGGGGTTCGCAAAATAAATTCGCTTAAAGCCATGTGTCCTTCCTTGATGCATATCCTACGCGCCCAAAAGAAACAAAGAATAACAAACCGCTAATCGACACCCATCACAGCGTTCGTCGACGTAGCCTCGTCACTGTGTTTCATACAGCAGCGAAATGACGAAGTCCTTCAGACGGCTTGCTCATACTTCCTATAGGGGCGCTTATATCAAAATCAGTTTCTCTATTCGACTGCTGCGCTGTTGCTGCAGTGATTCTCCTTGATTATATATCATCTTCACTGCTAACGAGCCATTTCGCGCCTCCTATACGGCTACCTTATATTATCGGATAGCGCTACCAACTTATATCGGGCGTAAAAATAGAGCAATGTTCATCTAATCTTCCTTCTATTGCGACTAATTTATCACCTGAAAATTTATAATTTGTGGACGTAGCGCGAAACAATCACCCCTGTTGCGACCAATCCGCCACTGAAGAGACATCCTGGGGTGTATGTTTCCTAAAGACCGTTATTATTTAAACCTGCAGAAACTGGGGAGGAACAAAGGTATGAGCGCCACCACGACTGTGCTGTACCTCAAAAGCTGTGTGCAGCAGTGCGCTAAAGCAATATATGCCTACAGCGTGTTCCCAGGCAGTGAACAATGGAATGCAAACCTGATATACCAATGGCTGTCCTTTTTTTTTTCTTTGTCGTCTAGCAATGTAATGCACGCATTGTTGTGCAAAAAACATAGTCATTTTCATTCAATAATGAGGCATGAATGAAAATTAATGCAACACTGTTATTCCAGCATACATCAGTAAAAAGCTTGTAAATGACTACTAGTGGTCGCAATAGTAATTTACAGATTAGTGTGACGTGCAATCAACAAAACGGAAAGTCTTTGGGATAATATATAACGTTTTTAAATAATCTAATACAGAGAGATAAATGTGACAGTAAAGGCAGAGCGGCTAATCAGAATAAACTCCTAGTTGGCTGCCCTGTTCTGGGAAAGAGAAATGGTAGAACATATGAGGCGAGAGGAAGCAAGATGTGAGAGAAGGAAATGCCTGCGAAAAGTCAATGAGGCACCTGACAGCGCTCGCAGTCTTTCACAAAATACAGCTGTGCTTTTCAAATTACTCTAGCATAGATTATTTGGACTAGGATGCATGAATTCTTTCTTCCTTGATACCTGACTCATGTAGGTGACACGCGATGGAGAGCGCGTTTCCTTGCGAATGGAAGCGCGAACACTCCGAGAAAAGGTGCGCAATTGCTCCTTTGCCTTCACAAACATTGCACTTGTGAATGCCGGCCGTTCTGAGGTGAAATGGGTACAAATTCGTGAATGCCACTTGAAACCATAGGTGGCACAAGAGAGGCAAGCCACGTCATATTGAACCGCTTGGAGGCGGCGATACGTCTCCTTCCAGGTATGTAGTACATATTGACTCCGCAGTTAAGGCCGGCAAATCAGCTAGCACTAACCACACTATGTAAAGAGACAGACGAGTACGGTAAGTATCACCGAGCTTGTAGCACATTTAAAGCCGCATCTGTGGGTCAAGTGCGCCGGACATCAGATTCGAGAATCACAATGCAGTGTAGCCTTTGCTGATAGACTACTTCTGCGCCCTCTTCGCCTTGGGCCTTCAGTCGTGTATGGCGTAGTTTTGGGACACCGTCGGCAACCTTCCAGCCTTTTCGACTTGACGACGATCATCGCGCCCTTAGGTGTTGCGAACGTATACATCTGTATACGTTCGCTTGGGGTTTTGCTACTCGAGTGATCTCGGCGTTTGCTATCCCTCGTTTGCAGTGAGCGTTGCAAGCAATACCTATATACCACACAATTTTGTTCGGTTCGAAGTGTTCTTTTTTTTTTCTTGAAGGCGACAGCGTTAGGGCCCCTTCTCGCAAAAAAATCCGGCGTCCCGCGTCCATTGTCGATCGCCTTGTGACCGACACATCATTCCGAACCACACATGCCCAACCACGCAGGCCCTCTATGTAGCGCAGAGATGTTACTGAACTAATTGAATTTTTTGAAGTAAAAGGCGTCTGAAAAATCATAAACTACGGCTTACACACAACCTACAGACATGATAGTGTCAGATTGTAATTGGAATATACGAGAAAGCATAATTCCGTTACGCGGAAACTCAAACACAAACCCCTTTTCTAGCGTTTCTACAATTCATAGAGTGGTGCGCCCTGTTTCTTGCAACACCATCCAGATGGCGCTCGCCTGCGCACATCCCTAGAGTTACTGTATATGCTACCACAGGTAGCAGAGTTGCGCGTAGGTCCGCCATCTTGCCTGGGAAGCAACCAAATCTGTGCGGCGAAGCCGCACTCCGTTTTTTGCAGGCGGCATGCCTACCGTATCGTCGATCGACCGGTGGTGGTTTTGCATCGCTTTTGGACTGCTTGTGCGCCTAATCGCAAACAAAGCGCATCGAAACAGCTGACTGCATAAGATCGTCAAGAAAAAGGCGCCGAGATCGGTCGTCACCGAAGCTTCGGCCTAGCGTATCCGCCGAGTCCGTCTGCACGCTCTCGGCGCGCCTAGGCTCAGGAATCAAGAAGTCTAACACGGATAAATCACTCTATATTTCAGCTTTCGCATCGGTGTTCTTAAATAAACCATTTTTTTCATGTTTACAGTGCCAGCACAAGTAGCGATGAGCGCCGATGTGACGCGTCATAAACACAGGTATATATGTGCTGTCGCGGAAGGCTCCCGGCACTAGCTTGCGCTTCTCTGACGAAGATATATGACTAGACAGACGTGTCGACTGAAAGGCACCACTGAACTAAGAAAACGTTGCATATCCTTCGCGTGAAGAACAAGAAAGAGCTATCCAAATCAGTAGTAACAGCCCATACAACGTCTCGGGTCGGCGGTTCATTTAGGACTTTTTTTCAAACGTAAAATGCCAGTCGCAAGTGAAAATAGATGTTGTGGCACTTTCGAGCATGCTACTGAATACGGACAGCAATATTTTCTTTGTGGTACAGGCGTGAGTTTTATATGCAGGGTGATAGCGCATCTACCATGACTGAGCGAGACATCTCTGAAACTAAAACTGCTTCTCGATCCTTGACATGGCATATTATCCACTGATGTTCTCGTCCTGGCGTGCGTGGCGCAGTGTTAAAGTACCGGACTTGGGATATGTAGGTCCGACGATCGAATCCTGGTCGGAGCTTTTTTTTATTTTTTTTATTGCACCAAATCGCTCTCTGTTGCTTTTTGTATTCCAACAAAATATATACAGTGTCCAGGCACCGCGTATTTAACGCGCTAGAGTTATTTTTCGCACCAGTACTCAGTGCCTCTGAGTACGCCGTGCCTGCCCAGCATCCAGCGCGCGGCACTGGGCCCATAATCCGGCACTGCACTGAACACTGTATAATGGGTACTCGGTTTTGCATTAGAGATACCTGCTTATGTGCCAAAGCTCTCAACGTGTAGGCAGTCTAAAACATTACTGGTGAATCAATGACCAACCATTAGTATTTCGACACTGGTACCCCATTAGACTTGCTGTAGAAACGTACCCACCTACTAGCAGGCACTGGATATCAGCCACACTGGATATCAGCCACACCTGCAAGTACCACTTCATTATGTGCCTTTTCACTGCAGGGATTCCAAAAGTAACCTTCTGTGGGAGTGTAGTGAAGGTTTTTCTCTCACAGGATTGACATAGCTACATTGACATAGCTATATAGCTAGCTCTCCGCAGCTAGCCCGCACGCGAACAGCGAACGCCAAGGTCGGCCGGATTCGCTTTGAATTATAAATTGTGTCAATCCAGTTCGCTGCAGCGGCGGCGTCGGGAAATACAAAAATTGGCCCGAGCATCTGCTTCTCCGCAATGCACGGTTGCTTGACTACCACGTGATGACGCTCTGCCAATAGAAGCGCCAGCGGTGTGATAAAACAGACGCGCAACTCTGCTACCTGTGGTAGCATATACAGTAACTCTACACATCCCCGGCCCACACAAAAGGCCGCGTTTCTACCAGAACGGAATAGGAATACTAGGAATACTAGGAACACTAGGAATACCCGTCAACCTAATCCGATGGATCGAAAGTTTTCTTTCAGGGCGCAAGCAGTTCACTTCCACAAATGATAGCCACTCTCCTCTTTCCAATGTAACATCGGGAGTCCCTCAGGGCGCTGGCCTGTCACCACTACTATTCCTAATTTACATTAATGACCTCCCTTGCAATATAAAATCGGAATTACGGCTTTTTGCCGATGATTGCGTCATATACAGAGTGATTAGGGCAACCAGCGATTCATCTTTTCTTCAGTCCGATCTTGACACTGTCTCCTCTTGGTGCGATAAATCCCTCCTCTCCTTAAACATTAACAAATGCAAATCCATGTCTTTCACCAGAAAACGCACCGTGAATCTGCACCAATACAGTATTGGCTCATTTTCCATAGATTCCGCATTATCCTACAGATATCTTGGCCTCCATCTAACACCATCGCTATCATGGGTAACCCACGTTCAAAACATCTGCGCTGCAGCCTCTCGCACACTCGGATACCTGCACCGTAACTTGAAGGCCGCATCCCCCGACATAAAAAAACTAGCATATATAACATTCATTCGCCCAAAACTAGAATATGCCTCATCCATTTGGCACCCATCACAAGCGTACCTCGCCGCTGACCTTGAAGCCGTGCAGAATCGCGCCGTCCGATTTATATCATCATGCTATTCAAGAAAAACCAGTATTAACGCGCTGAAACACTCCCTGGCCACCCATCACTCGAGTCACGCCGCATTATATCTCGCCTCTGTCTTCTTCATCATTTCTACTATCACCCACGCACGAGACACGAAAAGCTGCAACCCCCGCACAGGACGTCCAGCCGCCTAAGCCATGACCATAGCATCGCACGCATCAACTGTCGCACCCTAGCTCTAAAGTCATCATTTTTTCCGGACGCGATAGCACTATGGAATGGCCTGCCAAATACCATCGCATCATGCACTAACCGCACATCATTCCGGGATAAACTAAATGACCATTTTTCGTGAGGGCAAAAGGTTCCTATCATATTAGATTCGGCACTCTGAACCGTTGATTATCTTTATTTTTACTTGTTTTCCGTGTGATGCCTTTTTCATTGTATTTTTCTCGTGTATTAATTGAGTGCTTCATATATACATCTATATATTTTTTTTTCTCGTATTTAATTCCCGTGAAATTTACTGTGCATTGTATACGCGTGACAAGAACATTTAACTGTTTCATACTCTTTATTTGTTATTGTTATCTTTTGTCAATTTATTCTTTCTCTTTGACCTTGATTTTGCTCCCCCCTTATGTAATGCCTTCGGGCCTTTAAGGGAAAAATAAATGAAATGAAATGAAATAGCGTCTTCTTTTTTTTTTCATTGCCGGTGGCAGGTACCGCAATGCAGTCTGATCAAGGGGATTATCTGAAGAGGCGAAAGTGACTTGCGCTGCAAATCGCGATGTTCAGGTGAGTAATTAAGAAGATTCCCTTATTCATTGCGAAGCAAACATGACTTGACCATTGCTACGTACGTACGTACGTACGTACGTATGTATGTATGTATGTATGTATGTATGTATGTATGTATGTATGTATGTATGTATGTATGTATGTATGTATGTATGTATGTATGTATGTATGTATGTATGTATGTATGTATGTATGTATGTATGTATGTATGTATGTATGTATGTATGTATGTATGTATGTATGTATGTATGTATGTATGTATGTATGTATGTATGTATGTATGTATGTATGTATGTATGTATGTATGTATGTATGTATGTATGTATGTGCATTGTTTGATTGCTTGTCCTAGTAAAAACACCTGAAGCCTATGTAACAGCGATGTTTGACCACTACAGGTAATCAAACTATGTACAAACAAAACTGTGTACAAAAGTTTTATTGCGAAGGTGATAAAAGTACTGCAATCAGCCTTACGGAGAAAGACGTGCCAAAGAAATGTTTGCAGCGCGAGCTTCCGCACCTACTAGTGCAAGATAATTAAAAGTCGGAACAGCCAGAAACTTTGCAGGAATGCACATGTCATTGTTCATAATTTTGAGAAGCAATCGCAAAATTTAATTTAATTGCTCGGTTAACGAGAAATTATGGAAATTTCGCTAATTGCAAGTAGGTGCACCTGGAGTTAATAACCAATTACACACCAGAACTAGCAGTCAATATCGAGGGAAAATGGGAGGGAGTATAGCGGGTAAAACACAGTGCGCAAGTTAAAGTGTTATCTGGGACAATTGGGAAAATCACAAAAAATTATTAAAGACACACTAATTGAAGGGCGTCGCTAGGGTCACGAAGTAACTAGCGTAATAGTTGCATAAGAACTAAAGACAGAATTCGAACGAAACTTTGCACAGGATACAGACAAACTTCGCTAAATATACCTGCGCAAAAGTTTATAGTGTACGTATCTGTCATGACAAACTGAAAAATAAAGTACTGGTTAGTTCCCGGAAACGCCTTAAGTTGCGGCGAAATCAATTTAAATATATCTATACGAATATGGCGATACGTATTTAAAGCTCAAATTTGCAGAGAGGTAGTTCAAGATTTGCATGTGGCAACCTACGCAGTGTATGATTATTGATTCACGGATGAATAATATTTAATTAATCCCGTTATATAGATAAGGGTGCAACCTATAGTGGCGGTTGAGAAAATATCACGTATGTAATGCGTGTATGAACGAAATTGCGTTCCGAGAGCAAGGTACGTCGCGCCCGCGTGATCATGTTTGGCGGGAACATGGCATGGTTTCACTGGTATGTGATCAAGGATTGTGCAAACCTGGCATAAGTCTGGTAAGAGTTCCTCGCCAGCATTGCTTTGCAATCCTTCTTCTTTTCTGAGGAGGGGGTGGCAGTTAAAGAGGCCGAGGGGGCGTAGTGTTCCCTGGCAAACCACTATCCGGTCCAACTATCTAATTCATGGTATACAGGAAGAGCAAAGAGAAAGATATACCCACTTACCCCGTCTTTACAAATGCTCCAAGGGATTTCACTAGGTTCATGCTAAATGAAAGTTCCGCAGATGTCGCATTGTAGTTTCTGAACCATTCCGGCAAGTCGCCCCATCGCTTTGCCCGTAGGTTCTCCTTTAACGTCGCCACAGAACCCAGCATGTACGGCAAGTCGTCCGTGTGCACAACGCCCATCCACTCGTCCCAGATTCCAAGTGGCGTACGATGGCCATAAACATAGCGGTAGACGTCGTGTCCTCGCCTAGCCAGCTGCTCCCCCCACAAGTTTGTGCTACAGACGAACACAGGGTCTCCAAATGAGTGGCTAAGAGTCTGTAGTATTTCATCAGTACTGAGGTTAATCGCAGAGTTCGGAAATAAAGTCGAGATGTAGTGGCGTGCTACTGAGAGAGGAATAGAGAACGATGTGCTCAGCACTACAGCTGTAGCACCCTCGTAATAGTCGTGCAAAAGAGGTTGCAAGTCTCTAAGCCTTTTTATCGGGTGGTAAAAAAACACGGTTCCTTCGTCAAGCGTAGTGCCCATAAGCATCTCTTCACCGTTAATGCAGTCGACATTGTCGATATCTATAGGGTACTGTGGCACGAACGCATCCCCTGAGGTTGGAAAGAACATGCTCGATAACTGGCCCACTGCTGCGAGCTTGTGAATTACTTCGCGGGCGTTCACTTTCCTCATGCACTCCACCATCGCTGACGAGTTGCTCGCGCGATCGGTACAATTTAGCTGTCCAACCAGGTTGTTGAAAAAGCTCATCTTATTGCGGCGCTGAAATGCTATCAGCGATAATGCCGTGCCGCTTTCTAAGATGCTCCTCTTAAAAAGTCCTTTGCTCATTGGAGACAAGACATGGATGCTAGCAGACATGGCTCCTGAACTCTGACCGTACAGAGTAACCATCAGTGGGTCACCACCAAAGGTGGAAACGCTCCTTCGCACCCATTGCATGGCCAGCAGTTGATCCCAAAAAGCCAGATTCCCGGGTGCATCAGAGGACCAATCACTGAGAAATCCGAATACGTTTGTGCGATAGTTGAAGCTCACAAAAACAACTTCATTCACTGAGGAGAACGCAATACCGTCGTTGTAGAAGGCTGACGCGTCGCCCCACTGGAAGGCGCCGCCATATATGAAGAGTACGACGGGCAGCAGTGGAGACTCGTATTCACAGTTGTTTTTAGGGATGCAGCTAGGTCTCCAGACGTTTATGTGCAAACAGTCCTCGGACGAGGAAGTGGAGTAGTTGAGCAAAACATCGCGGTTCAAGAGATGGTTGGTTTGCATACATGCCGGCTGAAACTGGCTGGCGTCTCGCACGATCTTCCAAGGCTTCACAGGCAGTGGCTTTCGAAATCTGAGCTGGCCGACAGGTGGCTGGGCGAATGGGATTCCAAAGAAACCGTCTATGTATTTTCCTTGGTGAAACAAACGTACGCCCTCCACTGGCCCGTAAGGTGTGCGGACCACGGGCCGTTCGGCACCGCAGAGCAGTGAAGCCAGTGTGGTAACTATGACTGCTCCCCAGCGAGACATGTCTACGTCTGTGCATTCGCCCTTGGCTGTCTAGCCGGAAGGATCAGCCAACCAGCCCAAGGCATGTACACTAAGGTTTGAGAGACACGCCAAACATGTCCGCAAGGCGGAAAATAAAGGGGCTTTGGATGCTTCCTTGTGCTAGCACAGCTTTCGCACTACTGCGTTTTTTCACTCTCGCTACAGGGCAGTTCAGGCTGTGCTTTGCCGATGCATGGATCAAGACTTATGGTATTCTCATTGCGTTGTTTCCCTACTGTAGAATAATGCCGAACTATATGAGCTAGCGTCAGTCAAAACGATAAAGACATAGTGGATTTCCAATTTTTAGGCTAACGATTAAATTTCAAGTTTTTTTCTGACATATACTTAAGAAGGACGAAGGAGGACGAAGTTTAGAAGTGAGACAGCTTCCTTTCGGCGGCCACTTTCATCGGGGCATTCACATGTTGTGTGTGTTGTCGGTTAACCTGCAACAGTGGCTTGTACTCTCAGTTACAAGGAGACCAAAACAAAAATTTTGAATGGGCTGCCAACTGCCGCGTGTTTTTCAAGTGAACTGACTGTCAAGTCACAGGACAAAACAAGATACTTTAGAATATCCATTGCTATAAAAATCATGTATGAAACTTTAACCTTAAGAAATGTTATGCTTAGAAAGTCTGCGCAAGCTATAAACAACACGTGGTGAAGGGAAGCGCTGTACAGAAGAGAAAAACGAAACTCCTGGCATGTGGATGACCTATTAAGCCTATTTAATAGAGAACTCGAGCTAAAGATAGCGGCAAGGTTAACGTGACTGTAGATTTTTTTTTCTGATCGGCTATAGGGGTTGTAAGCTTACTATGAAGCTATTATTTCTATCTTAAACTCAACATTAGAGCATCTATGGCATGTCGACTTCCTTGTACTGAAGGAACAAACTCCGGCCGAATGCCAGTGGTTTAGCTTAGAAGGAAACTTGTACACTGGGGCTACAAGGTCATCATTCGACACCTGAGCAAGAGCTAAGTCATCTTGCCAAGTAACGGAAAGTTCTGTAGCTGGCCTCGTATGAACAAGCTGAACTTCGAATACGAAAACGACTTTTTCCAGTTTAACCTTCTTTCACTTGTCTTGTTTCTCTTTTTCTCTCTTTCCCGGTGAAAAGATGGAATAGTCCTAATGTTTAAGTCCTCCTGATCTGACCCGCTGACACTCTCTGGAAGTGTGCCGCTTCAGTGCAGGGACGTTCTAGTGTCATTGCGTTTATAATTAAAAACGGAGGTTCGTAGTCACCTGCATATTATCGGGAAAAAATAACATCTTCAGAAAATGCAGACAAGTGGTCTTAATCAGCGCGATTTTACCCGATACTCTGCAGCGGGAAAAAGAAGGAGGGTTAATACAAGAAATAAGTAATGCTGACGACAGCGAATGGGAGCAATACCCGATTACAGGTTAGCTCGAGTTCACAGTGGATTGTGCACTTCGCACACTGGCAACCCTTACCGAAGAAGTCGACACATCCGCCGGCACGTCTCACTCGAAAATGTTACGCCTTGTTATTAGTCATTGCATCATTTCAATGTCTCCTGTATGGAGAATGTTTTCTTCATTTTATTATTTCCCCAGAAACTCATTTCATATCGTTCGTGGTTTGCCTCTGTTAGTTGGTTTCACTGCTTTTTAAAGGTATGCCAACAAACGCTCGCCTACCGTTACAAAGTACCATGTACGAACTCGCCCCAGAAGTCACTCTTACGGTTTCGCTGCACCACACCAGTCTATGCGCATCGCCGGCAAGCTTGCGCTTTGGTCGCAGTTCGAGGTGATTTCTTCATTGTTAACTCACGTTTATTGGCTGAACGTCTCGACATAAATAGCACTTGACTACCATCAAATACACCATAAAATACCACCTCTACCATAAACGTTACAACACCTTTAAAGTTTTTCCGTATGCAGCTCCTGGTATTAGCCAATCGATGAGCGCAACGGCGAATGTCATTTTATCAGGTAGGTAATCTTTCTGGAGTTTGTTGTTTTACATTTCACAAGAAAAACAGAGGTTATTCAGGCGATATATTCTTCTCATATGTGCTTACAGAGATTTCTAAGTGACTCGTACTATGTTCCTGTTCGCTATAGTTATTCATGTCATTGTAGACTTTCGCAGGATGCTCAAAGGCTCTACATGTTTAAAGGGAAAAATGATTCCTCAATGTCTCAGTTTCTGAGTTATCTTCTTGTCACGATTTTCTTGCTTTATTGAAAGCATGGTATTATAACCCAGTGGAAGCCATGTTCTGAAGAAAAAGAATTTCTGTTCAAGCGTGACATGCGGTGAGGCCATTTTGATGTTTGAGCTGACTGCTGTTTCCTGCCTTCTGGAAAGGCTAGTTCATCAGTTATCGAGGGACTGGAGATCGTATATAAAAGTTACCTGCCCATGTAATACCGCTTCACTGAAGAGTTGTTCTACAAAGGGCCATTTCAACCTAGAAGACTTTCCGCAATTAAAGAAAAAGTTAACGTGTGCCAAGTGTACGTCGTTGTGGCTACGTCAGCATAATGATTTCAGCGGATGAATGCACAGTACACTGATACTGCCGTGGCTTTTTAAGCACATCGCTATGGAGTCTGTACCCCGCCGACTGGCGCTTATGCATATGACTAATTTTCGCCTCACTGCTCGCAGTAGCACAGAATTGTGCAGGTATAGAACGCAACATGCATACATAAAAAAAAATTAAATTAAATCATCAAACGGATCGACTTGTTTCACGAGATAAATGTCGATAATATCGCCTAGAGTAAGGAACCGTTGGGAAAATCCACAGAGTACCGCTACCATGACGCAGCATGCATACGTCAAAAAAACTGAAATTAGATCATAAACGGGATATACTTGTGTTACGAGAAAAATGTCGGTATAGTCTCGCTTGAAGCTAAGGAACCGTGGGTTAAGGCTACAAAATACGCTACCATAATGAAAACATAACGACCGTTGAAACAGAGAAGCCAAAATCTTAATTTCCTTGCTCTCTTAAAACTTGATGTCGCTAACGGGAAAAAAAAGTGACGTCCAGAAGTTTTATTCTCTCGAAAAGAAACCGATATGCACAAGATTAACTAACCTGACCTGGCCGATAAACGCGCGAGCAGTAGTGCTGTTATGCGTTTAAGTGGCCGAGTGTAAAAGTCTCGGTGCATAGTGCAACCCGTAAGCATGTTCTTGAAAGCTTTACGGAAGTTTTCGCACACAAGCACAACATAATTCAATATTGAAGAAGCCATCTCCGGCCGCATTGTATGAAGGAATTAATACAGAAGCGATTATCACAAATCTGGATCCGTATTTGTTATATAAAAGCACCAAATGTAGTCTCGGCGGTTAGCCGAAAGGACCTAATGTTGATACTCTTCCTCCATATTTCAAGGGCAATGCCGATGCCTATCCGGTGTGAATTTTGCAAATGTTTGCTTGAAACATTATCTCGCCCTTTCCGATGATGTAAGGCCGATTACCGTCAGCATCATCCTAAACATTTTGACTTCTGCTCATGTAATTGCTGCATAAACAAAGCGATCGTGAGGGGTACAGGTAACGACGTCGGAAAAACATTAACGCGAATAATGCCAGCATTACATATCACAAGTGTAAGGGGTGTTTCTTTTTTACTTCAGAGCGCTTGAAATCGGTGGGCAAATGGCCAAAAGTGAGCTCCACGTGAATGTAAGGTGTTCTCGCTCGCTCCTCGCTCCTCGCCAACCGTAAATAATGTCCTCGCGGTTTTGTCAGGATAACATCCTGCTTCATACTCGGTTGTCTCAGACATTTTGCCCCACGCGGTGCGCGTTAATGGCGGCAACCAAGGTTCAGACCTTGGTACAGATATTATGCGCGCCAAGGTGGCCAACCTTGAGGGGTGCGATCGACGCGTCGTCCTTCATGGTGCGTAAGTTCACAAGGCCTCCACAGATTTCCTTGAAGCGGGACGGTCTTCTACGATACGAGTCAAGGGAACACTCGAGTAGCCTTGATGGCAGAAGAGATGTTGTGCAACGTTACCTAGACATTCTCAATGATCGATCCGGAAGATGTCATTGGCAACGTACGGCGTCCGCCGACACTGCCAATTTATCATCTTATTCATCTGCCCTCGGTATTGAGTCCATCGTATCTATGATAACATGTCTTTCGAAGGATTTATTTCCCTCAGCGGGAATGCCACTCCACTTTAACATCTCTCTTGCGACAGTTATTTTTTTTTTCACGCAAAAGTGATTTCCTTGCGCACCGCTCGCTTTAGTTTTTCCTATTTCTTTTCACAGATATAAGTGGAGCTAAATCCCCTTCGGTGTAAAGGAGCGGTGATTAACAGTTAACAAAATGAGCAACTTAATAGTTTTAATCACAAGAAACGCGACAAATAAAGTGGCACCACTCCTATAAAATGCGAACAGTTCGTGGTCGAAGTCTGCAAGTGCATGTACAGGCATTGAACTGATAAGCTTATTTCTATGAGCAACTATTTAACAAAAATCTGTTATTATCAGCGTGCGCTCCGCAATCTACATATGCTTGTATTTAGGTGCACATTAAACAACCGCATGTGGTAAAAATTATTCCAGAGCCCTCCACTGTGACCTCTTTCATAGCCCCAGAGATAAGACTGAAATTAATCACTAAGCAATCATTTTCGACGTTTACGACACTTCCAGTCGTCTATCGTCACATCATTTAAGGCATGTCTTCCGTATAAAGGTGGCTGACACCGCAGCCTGTGGCCACTTCGGCGATGAGGAAGCAATCCGTCATTTTCTGTGCCAGTGCCCGCAGTACAGTGTGGAGAGACATTCGCTTTCCGTCGCGCTCAACCAGTTCGATGACCGGCCTCTGTCGCCGAAAGAATTCTCCAACATCGACGGGACCTAACATTGATTCAGAATACCATGCAAGTGCTACTGTGCATCTTGAGATCCACTGACCTGTGTGAACACTTGTATTAGAACGCCCTTTCTGCGACTTTTCTTAATCTCTATATTTTCCTCTCTCTCTCGTTGTCCTCTTCCCAACTCTTATTTCCCCACTCCAATGCAGGCTAGCAAACCGGAAACTCGCATCTGGTTAAGCTACCTGTCTTCTCTCTCGCTCTCTCTATCTTGTTCTGTCGGAATGGCTCATGCACGCTGTTGCCGAGAGTTAAGAGGTACATATCATTTGTGTTGATTGCTGTATAACTTATTTATTTCTTCTACTCTAAAGAATTAAACTACTAGTCGAAAAGATCTCTAATGCAAGTATATATAAATATAGCTAAATCTTGACCTAGATGTTTTCAAGCCAAGCTTCAGATCTTGTGTGCACGCGAATACTCTTTCCCCAATGCGACACATTGACTGTGAGAGACGCCGTAATAAGGGGAGGCGCATGGGTTTTGATCACCGTCATTCCTTGAAACTGTGCCTAACTCTACGCGTATATATGTTTGTGGATGCCGCCCTCATACAAAACGGCCAACAGGGCATGGAATAAGATATCTTATTTCTGGCCCAGTATCATATTGTCCTGTGTTCATTGAGCCATCACGCTATGCCAGTACAACAGCCCTGCACCGGCATTTTATTAACTTGTTTGCTGCTTGCACGTACGTGTACATTCAAGGAAATCGCTCACGGTTAGTTTCCTGGGTGCCTTTAAAACAAAGTTGCTGTTCAGAGAAAATGAATAATACATCGAGAGTGTGAATGAACCCCCGCAAAACAATCAAATCTTGTCTGAATGTCTCTAAACAAAGCAACGAAACGCTGGGATGAAAAATAAGGAAATCTGTGGTTTTTGTGGGATTTTGTGTATGCTAACTCCGAGCCCGACAGGTTTTCAGAGTTCAGAGAACCCAGCGGGATTAGAAGTATGTCCTGCACAACGAGTTGAAGATATAGGAGATACTCGTGTTCTTATCGCAACTGCTCCTTAATCCCAAACTTATTGCGCCTTCTTTTTTCTTTCTTTTTCATGCGATTTTCTTTTCTCTGTATTTTACTCATTTGAGCCGTTACTAATCTCACGCAGTTGTTTTGATTTACTTATTGATCCTTTTGTAGAATCCAGAATTTAATGTAACCAGCGACGTTCGAGCGCATGCTACTGGCGCTGTGGATCCCTTCACTTTGCGAAAGCTGCATCAACTTCATGCGCCTTCTTGCCGCGGGAGCAACGCCCGAGAGTACAGTGGCACGAATGTTCTCGTCTGAGCCTTTGGAGAGGCTGGCTCTGTGAAACCAGTAGCACCGCTTCTCAGATCTCCCGGCGCTGTAAGTACGGTAAGTATAGGAGGTAAATGATGACAGTAGGAATGAACTCTCTTTCGCGACGAGTGCAACCACTTCACGTCGTATGCAGCATCTGCACTATCCGGAGGTTCTGGTTTTACCGACCGCGGACTTTAATGAATGTTTCCAATAGCTAGCGGCGGCAAATGGTATATGTCGTTCTCCAAACGCTCAATCGCTGCACTCTTTGTTATTTGTTATCGTTCTGGTAGTCCTATTTAGCTGCACTCTACAAATACCGAGTTCGTGTGACAAAATTATAAAAAAAAAGGATGGGCATTTGCAAGTGCTTAGCAAATACGAGTTTAAAGCCTCAACAAAGAAATCACCCATTTTGCTACCGCCCTGCCCATGCTAAAATACACTCAACATGTCTCCAGTGACGTATGACAACATAGGCGTATGTTGCATGCGCATTCGTCAGCTCACTAAATGACTTTTTATTCCTTCATACGAATCGTGCATGCTTCAAGGTATCGGCCACTATAACATCTACATGATGTGCCTTCACAACTTAAACCCTGGGCTGCTATATAGCACTGACTGCGCACCTAAGGTTGCTCGGATTCTCCTGACACTGATTATTACCCGCAATATCACCATATTGTAATTAAAAGACACCACACCGAGCATTTAGTTTCACTCCTAAATCGTAATTTACCTCCTCTAATCTCATGGTCGCCCCTAAGCAGGCTTGTGCAACTCTCTACCCTCAATGAGTGCAGATTTTTGGCCTAGTTGGTTCGTTGCATCAATTCAAGTATAGCGCTCGATTTACACTCGTTGGAGCCGGCATAAGTACCATGCTTTTCTTAAATAAAATTTCAGTTGGATGTGCATTTTACTTGTCGAAATAATTCAGAAGCGTGTGACTATACACATAGTCTGTCAGTCCCAGGTATACCAAGACTACACAAGCACAGACTACATTAGAAAACGCTCACCCGATGGCCGATGAACGATTGGGCTATGCACGCGAGTGACATGCCCTACGCACAGAATAAAGGAGCAGTCGGCTTGGCAAGCCCTTAAATGATAACACGCTTTTTTCTCTTTTTGTAGCATATGCTCCGTTGGCGGCACTCCGTGATCGAGTCCGTGATCAACTCCTTGGCCTCTTTTGGTCTTTTGGCAGTACGCTAACGTACTCCGACCGTCTTAGTGCTTTCTTTCTCACGTTGCCCTGTACTGAAGGTCTTCCATAATAATTTAGCCATAAGATATATGTTCTTAACTACAACATTAGCTCACTAGCAGCATAACGGAGGCCAATAACAGTCATACAACATGGTAAAGATGCTCTGTGAGCAAGAACAGTACCACAAAAATCTTTCCCGACGAATTCAGTTTAACACTTCTTATAAAAGTGATTAGAGTTTCTTCCTATATTTCTTTTTCGGGGAAATTCTCGTTATTCTCGCAAACGAAATTGAGCTTTTTTATTGTGGTACAATCGTGGCAGCAATTCTTTTTATTGAGGCACATAACTAAGAAGTGCGTTGGGTGATGTTACTGATCAAATCTCCAAAATTTATACCAGCGAACTGGCGATCTGTTTATGCTATTTGAACCTCTTTCACTTGGAGCAGATGACTATTTAGGTTGATAGATGTCTGAATTATAACACCACACAACAACGGAAATTGTTCTCTGAGGAACGCCTCGAGCGTACACGGTATCAACAGTGACTTGCACAAATCAAGTCAATCTTTGTTCGTTCAACTACGATCTTCTGCAATTTAGGTGCCTTAAAGCTTTCTTGAAGATCTTTCGCTAGTATGCCATTTACCAATGCGCATGTTTCCGGGTGTGTTGAAATATTAGTCTTAATCTGACCAGCGTGTTCGCGGAAGTATGTCCCACTGCTTAACGTCAAATTGGTCGATTTTACGTGTGCTCATTATGCGAAGCAGCTGTCCCCCTTTGATGTCAGCCGCCGAGCCGCATTTTAGTACGTTCACCCTTGCGGAGCGGGCTGTGGCATGTAAGTCCAGAAGGAAGATAGCGAGATTGGCCTAAGCGCACCAATAACGGTAATTATGAAGGAAAAAAAGACGACAGCAGACTTCAGAGATTCATTCGGCTCTGAACTCATTTACTGCGATAACAGCAATCTTCTACTCTGAAGACCGCCATCTTATTTTTGTTTGCCTACTTTTTCCTTTATTAATTGCGCTCGCCTACTACGGAACACTGGACAGGAAGCCAGTGCTTACGGGGTGGTTCGATGAGAGGAGTGGTGCAGACGTATAAAATGTAATAAATTGAAGTAAGCACTAGAAAAAAGCTATATTTAGTATTGAAATGTTAATGTTAGAGAATATTAGAGAAGGAAAGGTATAGGTAATAAGAATAAGCTGAGGCTTTGTTTTTTATTTTTATTTCATTGTATTCTTTCTTTCTTTTTTGTGGTGTACGCAACTTCCTTTGTTTGTGACTAAGGCGATACATGCTCTGAAGTTCGAAATACGTACATGGACTGGGGGAGATTGCAACTCCGACCTCCACTCGGACTTCCTCGACGTGAAGCTACGCTTCTCTGTCGCCTTTGGTTAGGAGTTGCCTTCACAAAGGCATACTCTATATTAATTGGAGTGACTGACAGTGCAGCATGCGAGGTAGGTGGCACCGAATAAAACATCGACCAACTGCTGTGTCACTGTCCACGATACACCCCAGGGAGACAAGAACTTGCCAACGCTTTCCAAAAATTGGACAATCGGCCGCTTTCTGTGCAGGTGCTGCTGGAACACCTCCCCTATCGCCCGTCGGCCCATAAAGCTGTGAAGGCGTTTTTGTGCTTCTTAAGGACGACGGGCTTGTGCGACCATCTGTGACTATTCATGCAATTTCTGTAAGACCACGTACGTCAGCGAACTCACCGCAATTTCCTTCTTTCCTTCCCTCCTCTCTCTCTCTCTGTTATCTTTGTTTCCCCTTTCCCATTCCCCCGTTGTAGGGTAGCCAACCGGACGTTATTCTGGTTAACCTCCCTGCCTTCTACTTATCTTTTTCCCTCCTCCTCCTTGACTCCCAGATTTCCCATGTTTAAATAGGCTAGATTTACTTAGCTTAAATCGATAGGTTTATGAAACCTTTTGTTCGCAGCTGTTGAGCCCGATACTTCTGTTGATATTTTTTTTGCCAGAACCGTTTAACATTTTGCTGTTTGAATATATTCGGTTAGGACAATTCTCCACCACCATGTTTGTTTTTGTCTCTCTTGTGTATTGTTATGGCGAGGTTGTCTTGCGGCCAGTGTAACAAGTTTCGACGACTTGTGAACAGCCACACATTATCTCCTTCGATCATTCGGTATGAGAATGGTCAATCGCCATCGAGATGGCAATTGCGATGGCATTGAGATGGCAAAAGCGTGGCAATTGAGATGAACATTAAATCTAAAATTTTCTTGCACATATATTTAAACTCGGTGTTTCTGTCAGTCAATGTTTCAGCTGCCGCGGATGTAGGCTTCTTGCTTTTCAAGCTCGAGAGTCATACTGAAGCCCCCGCCTCTCCTGGAGATTAATCAACTGTGAGACCAAAACTTGTAATAGAACTGGCGTCACGAACGAAATGACGCAGTGCCACTTTCGAGATTTGAGCGAATTTTTGTTTACCTGTACATTTGCGGTGCTGCTGTATCGGGTACTTGGCAGCTGTGAAACCTGTGAACTACGCTGTAATTTATGTCGCGTTATTGCTGCAGCGTCATTGTTTATTGGCATTCACGCGATGGAATCTTTCGACGTTGTTTTTCCCCCAACCTCTTGAATCTAGGCGCATACCATGTTTGAGGCTGATTATTATCACTGTCATGTACCCCTCCTCGACGCCGCCGATATTGTTTTCACGAGCATGACAATGAATAGCATGCCAACACGTCACGATCTTGTCTAGAACAATTTGTGTGTGATGCATATAATGTCATCCGCATCCACTACTGTACTGCTTCGTCTGGCCGCCACTCACAGGTTTTGTGAAGCGCAACACCTTGCAGTAACTCTGCTGTGCTACTGTGTTTTTTGCTACATTTATTTGGAGCTCACGAGTCAACGCGGCTTGTTTTCATGAATACTGTTATTTTTTTGCTATTTGCTTTTCTTGCTTCCCGAATGTGGATGCCTTGGTTTGGCTCCCCTTTTCTTCAGACAGCTTGTTTCCCCCTTATATATTTGTTTCCGCTTTGATACACATCCGCTAATTTACTGAATGTTACATTCACGTGTAGTTAGTTTTCTTTCGAACATAGTTGTATCATCGACCTTCAATAATATACCGGAGAGACGTTGGGGTTTCCTCAAGCAAATCGTTGAAAGCTTTCTTTTCCTAAACGTACGTTTCTGCGCGGAGTATATCTTGAATGCTTCCCGTAAGGCACTTCCTGCCGCACTAATGGAGTGCCGGCTCCAAGTTTCCTTACATCGCGCCCCTCATCAAGATGTGCTATGACTTGTACGCCTTATGTGTGTTCCTCCAGGAGGAAGACCGTTTTACTTCATATTGGATTCAGCAAACCATCGTGTTGAAGCATGGTTGGAGGAAACAGGTTGTTTTCTTCCGTTGTGAACTAACTGTCGTCTGTTAGAAAGTTGAAACCATTCACGATTGATTTGATCATTGTAATGACGAGGTCTTCCTTTAGGGCATCCTACAAGGAACACTTGGCAAATATATAGACATTACACCATATGCAATCCATTTTCTACCATTGAGGCGGCCCTCCATGTCACGTGCTCACATATAGTTGAGACTACACAGTGCTGCGCAAAACCGATTGTGTGACAGAAACGCTGAAACTCTTAGGTCGACGATGACATTTTATGCGGCACAAGAGCAGCCGCAGGAGTTGTGCGACGGCGCGGGGCTTAGGGCGCCCGACTCCAAGGTGTACATTGCTCCAGTAAAATAGGCTCGAATCTCAGGGATGGTGGTTGTGGTTAAGTTTTCTTACTTTTTACACAGGGTCCATGGTGAAGCTTGGGGCAACGATTACAATGGTTTTGTGTCGTCGATGATGATAGTGGTTGTCGTCAGCGTAGCGGGCTGGAGGAGTGGATGTGATGAACGGGCGGACAAGGTAGACCGAATTTCCAGTCCATAAGTGCTCTCGCAGAAGTGAGGAGCAGACCTTCGTAACGTCAGCTATTGAGCAGGTTTATTCCAAGTGAAACACGATCACTAATTCCTGTAAATCTTCCCGGAAGGTTAGCAGCCGTAAGATTTATTAGACATATAGTACTCTCAACTACGTCCTTCATCGGCAGAGCAGTAGTAAGAGGAGCGTACGGATGTACACAAGAAGGCCAAGCACTCGAGTCACTCATCATGAGACACTCATCACATGCGATATGCTGCAAGTGCCAGGAAAAGCTTACACAAAGCAAAGAGCTGTTTTGATTAGCTTCATGTCCACACTATTCTTTAAACTCTGACGCGTGACCATGGATTCCGAGACTCATAGCAATGTCACAATGGTCACCGCATATCAACGCTTTTTCTTTGAGGATCAAATTTTTGACACCCATAATGAACACACAGGCTCTCTCAAACACAGTGGCACAAATTTTAACTGTGTCTTGGCGCTAAGAGCCGTTTTTAACTATGACAGCGTAAATGGAGCGAACGGATTACTGTGACAATACTCACCGTCTTCTGTTGGGTAAAAGGCGCAAAAATGGCCACCGCTCAGATACTCTTGCATCGTTATGTAACTACCGTCCAGCTTCACTTAGCTTGTTTTCGCAGCAAGCAAAGGGAACATAGCTTGCTACCCTCCTCTCACACATGAAACGTACTAGCACGACTTGTATATGGTCTCAAACTATCTAACTAAATTTGTTGGTTCTCTCTCTCTTTCTTTCCATTATCCCAGGTCGCTCAACTGAGGTGTGCGCTCAGCAACAATGCCATGTCCGCCTCCGGCCAGTGTGTGCGTGCACGCGTGTGAGTGTCTTTAGGTGCGCGCTGGCTCTGACCGAAGAATCGACCCTCTTTTTCCTTTATCAAAAGTTCTCGCTCTGTTGCGAATAATGATGATTACTGACAAAAGTAAACGGAGCGAACACTGCTTCATGACGCCAGACGATGTAGAGCAGTCAAGTTTTACTCGTTTGCTTTCCTTGGAAATGATAATCCTCTGTAACGGAGCGCTCTTTTTACCTCATCTTTGTTGCATGGCACACGTCACTGCATGCCTCGGGCCATTGCTTAGCGTCTACGCATAGTTCTTTCTCGTTTATGGAAAGCCCGCTGAATGTGTAGACTTACCTTATGCTACATTCTTTTTGCAGATGGCTGCCACGACTTGTCTTCCGGGGTGAACATTCCAAAGGCACACGCTAAATATATGCCAAACTAAGCGAGCCTGTTTGGGAAGCGAAATGAGAAGAGCAAGCCTTGCGCGTTATCACGAGAAACGCCGATACCGTTCGTTCAACTGCTAGAGAATTTGATGTCTCTGAGAAAGGGAAATCAGGGGGTCATCGAGAATGCAAGGGAAAGCCTGGACGTGGCCTAGCCAGACGCTTCGTGGGACTTCCCTTCCCCTTTTCGGCCCCGCCAACGTGGTGGTGGTGGACCGAAAGGGGGGAACAACCCGAACGCGCCGAGGTGGTGGCGGAAGCGGCGACTCAGTGAGCGTCGCGGAAGGTAGTAGACCCGTCCAGTGACTCCGGTTTTTCCGTTTCTTTCTTTTTCGAGAAGCGGCGCGCCGCCTTGTCCACAAAAGTCCGCACGGACGCGCGCTTCGGAGGCAGATGCTGCACTGAGCTTGCCTGAAGAACAACAAAGATCTCCACACCGTTGCAACTTTCTCCGAGAGAGAGAAAAACACACTCTCTCGACAGCCCTCGGCGCTGCTCGCTTACTTCACGACCATTCGAAGGACAAGCATCGCTCAGAAGCTGTGAAGGTGAGTTGGCATTTTTGCTTTGTAAAGTGCGAATGGTTCTCTAGCCAGAAGTTAATGAGGGAGAATCTATGATTTCTTTTTAAGGTAGTTAGAAAACGCTACCGTTGATTGTGATACGAAGTAAAGTGAACATTAGGGAGTCTCTTCTTGTGGCGGGGGACGTTTACTTGAGTTTCAGTAGCTCGTTCAGTATTTTACTCCGCAACATAAACTTCATCGCAAAACATGCCCTTGAACCTCCAGGAGAGTAAGCGATTCTTGTCAGCTACGCTCAGTCTATCCCAGTTGTGTATCATATTTAGACGATGCGACACTGTAGCGCATTGATTTTCGGCGATGTTATCTGCGCAACCAGACGTGCTCTCTGGGAAGCACTAGTCCCAGCGGTGAGAAATATGCGTTTAAATGTTTATTTCCATTGTTAAGGGAAACAAGAAAGTTTGGTTTGGAAACTTCATATCGTGCATTAAGAACATTTCATTCACAACCAATCTAAGATGTCGTCGTAACGCCTTTATCGGCGTCGTTCGGGAGCAAGAAGGGGGCGGTACTTTTGCGGAGACGTGTGCACTAGGAAACGCAAAGCCTAACTCCTTCAGAGTCAGTGGAGTGACTTTTTCTTGTATTTTTGTGGAGCACACAGTTTTTTTTCAATGCCCACCACGCGAAGAACTCTTCCTCCTAAAAAATAGTACTGCCATTTCTATCTCAGTAACACCAATGTCTCGGTGATATACACTTCTGCAGCTATGTAAGTATTGTGTAGCAACGCTTGTGAGCACACTAGCAGTTGTCGCATGCAGAAATGTCATAGGAATTTTGTTTTTGAGTGTTACTGCTACTTGCGCTGGGACACCGGTCGTCGTAACCTCAGTCGTGTTAATCTGCTATAGGCAAAGTGAATCGCAGGAAAAAAATGTTTAAAGCAAGGCAGCCAAGGAAGAAAAATTCCTCACGACTTGACAGCCTTAAATTTAGTGGTTAAATGCGGTAATCCTTGGGGGAAGCATAAAATGACCGATTGAGTTCTGGGAACGATACGTCGGCTACTGCATGATTTCACTTTTTCTCGAATATCCTGTGCTGATCTTTGGTTCACTGCAAATCTAGTCCTAATTGCTGGGCTTCGGAAAAGAATAAATATAGATGTATATACCAAAGCTCGAGCAGCATCTCATAGGTATCAGTAGCAGATTTGCTATATTACTCTTTCATTTTATTTGTTACATATGGCGCCTGTATCATCATCTAAGAGGCAATTTAGTGTCAGGTATCACTCGAAAGAATTAATTTTATTTTTTGTGTTGTTGAATTCGTTGAACGATGTGCCACGTCGCCGAACTATTAGATGAACTCCGAAATATCTTAAGGCGCCCATGGTAGGCAAGCGAGCGTCCAGTGGTAGGTACGTGCGTCAAGCGTAAAATGTTTCTCTTTCTCCGCAATCTGTCACGTGTTTTTTTTTTTTACTTTCGTCTTGCTGTCGCGCAAGTTAGCACTCCTAACTATGGCGGTACTGGCACCATATGCGGAGCGCTTCAGAAGCAGAGCCAAGACCACATTTACTCCAGCGTGGAGAGTAAGTAGAGAGGCCCGATCCTACTGCCATGGAGAAAATTGAGTAAAGTAGGCTCTTAGGCGACCTCAAAATATTATTACGGAGTTCGAGGGGTGTAGTACGCAGATGCTGCTGTCGCATTGAATTACTTGCGAATATCGTGGACCCTGCAGATACAAAAGGCTTTTTAGATATCATGATAAATCATTCGCTACCATTTATGTGAACAGGATAGCACTTTTAAACTTCGTGCACTATTTAGCGTAGATATTTGTAAAAAAAAAGAAGTAAGGATCCGGAGCACAGCGTTAAAGTAACCGGCAACAGAAAAAAGGTGATTGCTGGTGTATGAACGGACACTCAGAGCACATAACGTGAAATTATTTCGTGAAGAAAACTAGTACACAAGATGTCTAAAGAAACACGAAATATGTCATGTGCTCTTGTAAGGGATAAGAATGTGCGTAAGGAACCTTGGCAGCATCGTGTTTATTATGAAGGAGCGAATATATGTGTTACTAAAGGTGAACATTATTCTTTTCCGTGTGCTTGCACGCATCATTTCTTATGGAATAAAGCAAGGAGACTTGCCTTGAGTCAAGGACACTTCGCGAAGAGAGGTTGCGGAAAGAGGAAGAATTATTCATAACATAGAGTGCTAAACGCGGATTCTAATGTCCATCAACCTTGTCGGCTGAGCAGCATGGCTGTAAGTAGCCGTCTAAAATGTCGCAGACGCAATCACAAGCATCTGATAATCTAGATAGAACTATGAGGGACGAACTTAACGTGACCTAGTGGTAGTTGTCAGTATTAGGACTTTTGAAGACCTATTCTAATCTAATCTAATCAAATGATGTAAAAACTTTTCAAATACAAGTTTCTTCACTAATGAAATCCAGCCTTGAATGTAACCTCGAGAAACGAAGACGGAATTCTACAAAAGAAAATGTATCTCGCCCTCGACAGACCGATATCCTCAATAGAGTCCGCATATCTGCGGTAAATTCAGGGTGCTTCAAACGAGGATGGAACTTCTTACTGCAGTTTCTCTTACGTGTGATGACGACGATGAATTAGTTAATTACGTACTGAGGGTACTGACAGTGAATTCTCCGCTTTCTTCGCGCTCAGATGAAGCATCTTTCAGCATTTCTTGTAAAATGAAGTTTGTTTCTAGCTCGTTTGTGCCAATAAATGTTAGAACGGCAAACCTACGTTTGCAACTTAATAAATCAAGCGGGATGCATTGTCCGTTTTCTGTTTTCTGGTCGTTTAGTTCAGAGTAAGGCTTCTTTTGTTTTCCTGCTTACTCCCCTGATGCGTTACAGGAGGCTTTTTCGACGGCGCTAATTTGCTTGGCATCCTCAGTTCAACAATCACTTTGTTTTGGTTTTATTCAAAACATTGCCTTATTGCAAGCTGCTCACTGTTAAACCCGCTTCTTTGAGTGTAATTGGGTATTCGGTAAAGTTCTCGTTCGTTTCTTGGGTTAAAGCGAAAAAAAAAGTATATGAAAACGAAAATGCATTTGGAAAAAACCTGAAGCTTCAGAAATAAGTTCCTTTTAGGCAAATCGAGACCAATCCTTCCTTCCAAGTTTCGTTTCCCATTTCCTTTCGTCCTGCTTCTGTACACTGAGCGTTCTGTGGGCATTTTTCGTTGGTTTAAGGTAAAAAGCGTCAGCATAGTAGACGGTCAGCTGAATCGCGAAACAAAGAACAAAATCAAAGACAAGGCACACATGCGACTATAGAATGCATCTTGTTAAATTTGAAACATAGAGCACAATGCGGGCAGTGATGGGAAGAGCGTTAGGAGCTGGAAGTCGTTAGCACCGTCCAGCTTATCCAGCTTCTTTTTCTCTGCGCAGAACTTTAGTTTTACTTCACAAAGCAATGTGTGGGGTACTGGAGCACATCAATGCACTTTCTGGCTTCGGCTGTATCTCCTATCGCTCGGTATCTCTTTCTTGCTGGTAATGCAAAGGGCACCAGATGGCGCGCACGACGTCAAATCAGTCCCTCCTAACACCACCCCCTCTCCACCCCTGCTCCTTTATATATAGTTATATAGTCCATGCATGTGTTTCGCCCGAAACGGAATACAAGTAGACAACAATGTACACTGTATTTTCGCATGGCCCATTTCTTTCGCGACTAAAATGACCCTTTACTAGGTATACATGCCGACTATAGAGACGCGATTTTGGAGCGATGCCTTTCCTGATACTAATCCGATTGCGATTCTCGCGCCTCATAAGCAGTCAGAGTGAAAGCAACGTTCCGTTCCCATTGTCAATGAGATGAGCCAGCCGTGAACGGTGGATCATAAGATTGGCCTAAAATCGAGCGGAAGGCATCACTACAATATCGCGGCCTAGCTTAGATTTAAAAAAAAAGAAACTGTTGGGACGTCAACAGACTAGACGAACTCTCACCCAATCTCTTTCCCCCACAAGTACATCTCGTTACCCTTTTGAAGAATGAGATAGCTATGGGTATATTGGGGGTCGGCAGTACATAATCATCACATATCTGATAAGGTTGGCGTACTTGTGCGGATTCTGTGACTAGATGCTCAGATAATTGTGTACTTCCTTCTAATTGAATCATCAGTAGCGAGATAACAATATCAGATTTATATCGGAAGAGAAATTCAGACAATAAGCTTATAGTTGACAACACGGTGAGTTTCAGCAGAAACCATGATATTAAATAGCAAGAGATGACACGATGGAGCATGGTGTAAATGTTATCCTCTGTATTGCGGCTTTACACACGCTGTCTGGCTGAACTCAGGTTATAAAACAAGCAATAAAGTCCGGTCTCATGCTTCTAATCGCTGAGAATGCAATTATGCAGCAACTTAACTTTTTAACATCTGTAACTACATTTTCGAAAGTAGAACAGAAATGAGACTTTTAATTAAGAACTGATGACAATTCAAAGTTTTCAGAAGATGATCTGCTTGCGTCAACACTACATTAATGGTCTCAGAAGCCAGGATTACGGCTAGCCCACACGCTTTTCGTAGCGGGGCTGAAGTCCAGCATCCCACGTATAGTATTTCTGATTTAGTACTCTAATATTCAACTGCAGTCATGCGCCACTGACAGTGCGCGACATTATTTTGTACATTTGTTGGCCGTAGACCATGAACACTTGCTAAATTTAAAAAAGCAGTAGCGCATGTGGCATATTAAAGAGATAGAACTATGTACAAAAGTCACATAAGCCTTAATGGCAGTAACTCTGCGGAACCTTCCCACTTCAATGGCGTAAATGAAAGCCCGAATTTGAAAATCGCGAATTCTGTCGTGGGAAAATGTCTGCCCATTAAGATGGGCATGCACATCGCATTGCCCCATGACATTCGTACGTAGGGATTATAATTAGGGTCACTTCTACATCGCAATTCAATAGCAGGCCTTGTTGGGTCAATTGTAAGATATGAGCGAAAATTCTGCGATATAATTCACTTGTGGAGGCAACATGCGGGGAGTAACTGGCGATCTGAGAAAACTGCACGCTTTTCGAAGTGACCGAAGGAGCCGTCCCAGGTGACCCTTCTTTTTTTCGGTGTGATTTGCTTTATCTTCGTGCCAGGTGACATTAGCTTAGAAGTGGCTTATGAAAGGGACAGGTGGCTACTTGCTTTGTCAAATTCTAAAAGGAGAAATGCACGACGACAGGACAATGGCTGCGCCTTAGCACTTTCTGCCGAAGGCAATTTGGTAACATTCTTCGAACCCGTTGAAGACAATGGTCGTATTGCTGATCGTGTATGACTATATCGCAAGGTACAGACATGAGCTCATTCAAAGTTGATAATTGCAACCATTCACCAAGTCGAAGAGCGAAGAACTGAACTTTTGTCGTTTCAGGGATCTTTACGGTTTTTCTGGTCGCTATGAGCCGGAGAAGTGTCAGTTATCTGTTAAATACGCTGCGCATGACAAAGACATCGTGGGTAGATTGTCGGAATATCGCCGTCCAATGTGTTAATTGTGCGTGTGTGGCCTCCTGTGAATCAGGAGGGAATCCGAAACATTGTAGTTTCCAACTTATATTTTTCGTTGAACATGGTATCGTAAAGCACTTGACTACAACACATTAACTTCCCATGTATTCTCATGGAGGCGTCTTATATCATATACTATTACGTTCTGATAATCAATAGCCAATCCATTCTTCGTGTCGTACATGGAGCCTGTTTTTGAGGATTTGCAAGCAGAGAGAGAGGGGGAAGAGAATGCATAGAAAGGCAGGGCGGCTAGCCAGAGGTAGTTCCAGTTGGCTACCCTGCACAAGCACAAGCAAAAATTCTAATCGACATTAGAAAAAGAAATGGAGCTGGGCAGGTAATGGAATGCGTAGGTTAGATAACCGGTAGACCGCTAGGGTTACAGAATGTGTGCCACGCAGTCGAGGACGGCAGAAGACTAGGTGGGGTGATGAAATTAAGAAATCCGCAGGCGCAAGCTGCAATCGGTTGGCGCAGCACAGGGGTAATTGGAGATCGGAGGGAGAGGCCGTCGTCCTGCATTGAAATTAAAATAGGTTGATGAGGATGATGGTGATGGTGAAGCAAAATGACATAAAATTTTCAGTACTACTACGTACTACTGCTATTTCTGCCACTCTTGCGGCAACCAGGGTATTAGGGCCCCATTGTTTCATTCTCATACAGCTGGTAATTGCAATCTTGCTATATATATTGTGCATAAAAAAGGCAGCCGGCCTAATAAGGAATTCTCTAGTACGGTCTTTACTTTCTTGCTACGGTGCTACGTTCCTTACTTTCTTCCTTTATGACTTAACAATATTACTTCTTGAGTAAAAATAAGTAGCCATCTCTACCAATTTCGAACAGACTCCTTTATTGTTTCTTTTTTTTTCAGTTAGTTGTCAGTTCAAGTGGCTAGCATCTCCGTTCATAAAAAGATAAGCCAGTTTACATGACAGGCAGTCAAAGAGAGGCCGAATAAATAACAACCCTGCATAGATAGCAGTGCCGTCGGTTTCTCAGCTCCCAGAAAAGTCGGTCACATTCGAAGGCAGCGCAACTGCCGAGTATCGTTTTGCCGACACCACTTCATGGCAGGCAAGAAGTCGTGTTCCGCCCGATGGTAATCGTGCGGAATGAAGCGGAAGAGTTTGTCCGCTTCGGCTTTGTCCTTTAGGCTGGCCAGGTTGCCTCCCTCCGAGCGGGTCTGATTTAGGTCCGATGTATTTTTGAAATGCGCCGAGGCTCGCTTCCACTCTCCGTGCGAACTGGCACCGTGCATCAGTGCATCCGGAAACAAGCCCCCACCGTGCCCACTCCACCTACACTTCCTTCCTCCTTCCTCCAGTAACAACAATGACGCTAAATTAAGCGCGCTGACGGCCGAAACGGCACGTACAGCCTCCTATACTCCTGCCCACTCCCCGCCCACGTCTCGACCCACCAGCATGCAACTAAGTCGTGATCTCACAGAAAGGGTGGCTCCTCTGCGCGGCAGATATCGTTATCCGAGATAAATATTACGCTTCAGGCCCGCCTATTAGCTCAGTTCTAACCACAAATCCTGTACAGAGTGTGGGACCGCGTCACCAGCGTGCAACGGCCGGCAGATAAAATGCGTCTTGCACTGCGAACCCCATTTTTACGTTGTTTCGCTAGAATCAATATAATTGTCTTTAACTTGTAGCGTATTATGTGGGTCATTCTATGCATGTAATGCTCCGTTAAGCTTGTGCTTCTTGTGGCGATGTTCGAAGACAGCGCACCCTTCTCCCTATGTGGGACAGAGGTTTGTGAGGGCAATGCAACTTACAAAAAGACTTTCACTTTAAAGACTGCAGCGCACTCTTTAAATACTACGCAGTCTTGTGTATACGTCGCGCCTTCCTTAAGCCGTTCAATGTCTTGGTGCTGTTGTACCATTACTCTGTATTGCTCTGAACAACAATGCCACCTCATAAACCACCTGGGCTCCACACCGAAGTGATATAAACATTGATGTAGCGGAGGATATTTTTTCGAGACTTGCCGGTCGACCGTCCTAATCCACTGGACCTAACCTGCATGACGTACCACTCTTGTGGGAACCTAGTATGGAGAACGTTTTAAATCGAGGAGTTGCAAGTGGTGATGGCTTAGTGCCAACTATCCTCATGGCGTGGGTCTGACGGGATTACGTATGTAGCTCCTGGAGACCTCGGTCAAACAGCCCGCGTGCTTATCTGGAGGTTTACGACAATTCATGGCGTGAGAGTGGTTCCAGCTGCACGACAGTCCAGCCAACCCAACCTGCTGCTCAAACCACACAAATCAACCCTAAAAGTGGCGTCTTAACGCGTCTTATTGCCAAGACCTAGGTATGGAGGCCGACAGGATGGCGCTGACACGTCTGGAGTCGTATCTACAGAATTAGGAAATACACCCTAACCTCCCCCCCCCTGCTGCTATGTTCCACATCCGCGGGCACAAGATCGAAAGGTGGAACATGGGAATCTTGAACATTCGCCGCCATTGTCGCAATGAGCGCTAGCTAACCCTGCCGGAGTCAATCTTGTACGCATACACAAATACTCAAGAAGACGCTGACGAAGGTGGCCACGGCTGTAGTTTAATTAATAACGAATTGCGCGCGTAAGCGTAAGAGGTTCCTTCAGCTCCCATCTGCGGCAACTTGTATTTTCGTCCACGTTAATTTCGATTTACTTATTCGTACGTTTCAAATAAAACATAACAAATTTTTCGTACGCTTTCATTGGATTGATTTCATGGTTATCTTTTTTTTTATGCGGTGGCAACTAAATTATATGATTGTAATAGCAGGTGCTACCTGATTCCCACGAAAACTGCGGTTTGTTTAAAGCATGATGCGCTTTTCCGCTTCATGCCGAGCGTTTTCGATGCAGGAATCTTATCTCTTGTGACAAGTGTTTGAAAGATAGTAAAGGTCAACACGAATCCAGAAGAAAATTCAACAGAAGTGGAGCACAAGTAATCAGCTGACAGCCTAAAATGATAAACACTGCGAAATATTTTGAAGTACGCGCAGTGATGCTTTCAAGTACTCTATGTTGAGTGGACCTGATGGTGAATATGAGAACTTCAGCATTCACGCGTGTCTCGCAGACAGAGCAAAACGTTTGTTTTTGTTGGGGAAAGCAACATGCAGACATTTTATACACCACCAAATGGTAATTTCAAACTGAACCAGCGGAAAAGGAAAAAAATGTAGGCATTATGCACTGTGGGAGTCGATGTTGGATGCAACATTTTTCAGGGAGCTGGTTTCCCAACATAATTTGGGCTTCAACAAAGAGTAACCAGATGTGCGAACCATGTGTGAGGCGAGCACAGGGGACTGTGTATGTGTCACGCAAGTGTGTTTGTGACAAAAACGTATGTGGGACTACAGCAGAAAGGTAGCGATGACGGTGACGACAATAGTATGACGACGGGTGCAATGGCTTGAGGACTGATTTGTTGCATTCTGGCGAAGAAGCTTTATGTTTTTGCGCCGCACATGTCACGTCATTAATCTCTTGCAATAGTTATGTTCGAGCAGCAAAATGTTCACAAGCTATGCCAAAATTTAAACACCATGTCATGCGGATGCACAGCGTGTAATGAGACTCTGACGCGGCGATATCACGAGTGCGAAGGCGATGTGTGATCGAGTGTTTTCAGCGCAAACAAGAAAGCAAAAGTAACACACGTGAAAATATGACAAGCGCTAATAGTCATATGCGATAAGAGTCACCGATATATGATGCTTTTCGATGTTTATTAAATGACGAGACCATGTGAACATAGGCCACCGAAGCAACGACTATCTCAATTATCGAAAGCGAACTCAAGCGACAAAATAATGTAAGAAAAATCGAAACAAACAGAAGGAAAAAGGAAAAGAAGCAGTAAGAAAAAAGTGTGGAGGAAGTGAGCATTACTTCACTCAAGCGTCGCCTGCTGCGATATACATCGTCAGAGCGCGCTGTATCGGCGACATGCCAACGTCCAATCACAGCATGCGTTACCGTGAGGGTCTTTATCTGTAGGGCCAGGGCATAAAACACAAAAAATAAGTGCAAAATAAAGCACACACAAAATAGTTCAGGTTCATATAAACATGTACACAGTCCGATACTGAGTAAATTCACGATGCACGATGAATCGTATTTCAAAAAGACGGCATAAAATCACTATTTCTCAGAAAGCCACGAACAGTTGCGACAGCATGTCTTTGTCTGGGCATTAACATGGATCAAGAACCCTTTGCACAAATGAAGTGCGCCTTTCCAGCTCGTTCAAGCTGCTGTGCAGGTCATTTCGCTGGCAATCGTATGGGGGTGATATGGGCATTGGTACACAGTATGGGTGCACATCTTTAAAGGGACACTAAAGTAAAGTACTATATCAGTGTAGGCTGAAGTATTGTTAGACAGCTCTGTTGTCGTTAATCTCACCATAATAGGTTGACTACTAGAACAGCTAATGAAGGCCAAAGTTCCATTTTTTTAACGTCCTGCCGGAACGCCAACGCTGGTACGTCAGTGTCACGACACGGATTTCAAATTATTTTTTAGACTGCGTTGGCTCAGTGAACGTTCCCAAGACTTGCCATGTTCATTTCTTGGCTCCCTTAAAACACAATGTAGTCCATTTTTACTAATAAAGAAATACGTAGGACTCAACAGATGCCGTCAAATTTCCTGACGGCATGGTGAGATGATTCGGCAACTTCGAGGCGGCGTCGCCACCCGTATTTTGTTTTCACGCCTTTTCTGGCTTAGTGCCAAGTGTCTTCCCGCGGTAGGAGTGGTGTTTGTGGTATTGTAGGAGGGTAATTTACTAATACAGGGGAAATTATTTTTCTTTATAGAATCCGTTCATGTATATATTTACGGATTTTAAACCTCTTGTGTCGCGGTTACACGTACGCATTCTGAAGGAAGAACTGGCACATACCCAGTTGCACAGGAATAGCACATTTGAAATGGAAGAAATAAAATAAAATCAATGAAGCCGTTGAATACCATGCACAATTCGATTAAAAGGTCTGTCTGTTTTAAAGGTACCTATTCAAACGAACAGTACAACATTTAGAAGTATATTTAGAGGTACTTAAGGCAAACAAATATAGCTACATTCAAGGCGCCATGTACATTTTTCATGTCTGAAATTATTGTTTCATCCCACAGTACACAGTTGCACTCACAGCTACTAATTATAAGGCAAGAATCGAACCATACTATCCCACCCGCCGTAAGAATAAAATCTGTGATAGATCCAAATAATGCTCCGCATTAAAAGTCGAGAAATTAACTAGTCGCCATGTAAAAAACTAATAAATCGAAGGTTGCGGGCACGAATACGTGTCTCGCCCCCAAGGTATTCGACTGTTGTCAAACACTGCAAGTGTTGTAGTAAATACTGCGTCCTGTCCTCACGTAGGTAGCAAAGTCCACCATTTGTGTAACGACTACCGTGCTCAATGCATACAGCTGCCGCCTCAGATGCTTAATGGGTGTCGCCACGTATATTTCGCCACGTACATAGGTATAAAAGCCATTACATCTGAGAGTATGTACCTTTCTGGTTAAGAATTCACAAGAATCTTCTACATTGCAATAAAATATCTAAACGAATAAGCGGTCGGATACTTTCTTCTGTATGTATTATTTTCCATAGCTTGTCAGTGGGTGGTCAAACCACCTTATTTTTCCCTAATACTTTACTTCAACATGCGTTATCTTTGCCGGCCGTCTTGCGCGGGAGGCCCTTCGGCACCTTTCTTTTTCTTCATCTGTGCGCGCTTGGCCACTGCAATCTTTCCCCGCAATGTATTAGAGATCCCAAGTAGTGAGGCACCACCAAGTGGGCTGGTGCATCTGTCGCTGAAAAGTTTACCTTGCACACAGCCGCGTATACGTACTATTTTATGAGAGAGAACACCAATGCCACATCCATATCATGACCTCCTAAACATGTGGCACACAAGAGATCACCGGTTCCGATCTAATGGGACGGGTGGTACAATACCTTTAGCTTGTATTGCAGTCTTAATTTAAACCCTTTAAACAAAACATGACTAGAGTATTCACTAATGCTCGTTTCTCTTTGACAACAACGATTTACTTTAGCTTTTTTGCGAGATTTCGCTGTCCTGCCGACCTTCATTGCAGTGATTACGCTTGCCACCTTAGCTTTTACGTAGATCCTTTGAAATATTCAAGTGGGACTTATTTGCAGTGTCTATTTTCTTCTTTCTTCGAAAGTGAGACTGGTTTACAGCGATTGTGCCAAGTGCATGGTAGGAGGGCTCAACTTTTTCCTAAGAACACCTATGTTTGCTTATGACCATTTCCATTCATATGCTTGTTTCAGAGGGGTGTGTCATTTGGTTCGCAGGTTTCGACACTGCTACAGCGAACCAAGAATAGGCAAAACATCTCAAAAGATAAAAGCGTAGGAGCTTTTTGGTGTTTAAGGAGCACTATTTAGCACCACGCAGCCTTGATAATGCCTTCATCCTATAGTGGCAAATTAGAATGAATGAAACGAGAAATCAAGGCATCAAAGAAAGATAAACGAGAACTCAATATATGGCGTTCTTTATCATTCCAAAGCAGCCACAAAAATATGCCGTTCTTTCGCAAGAAATTATATAAATACATTGTGCGCGTTACGCAGCGTGACAGCACGTAAGATTCAGCACTGAGAAATATATATTTTTTGAATGAGCAACACACTGCCGATTACATGGCATTCAGATTTAAAAGACATGTGTGCTGTATTAAGTGCACATTCTGGAAGCCTTAGAATAGTAACATGGCATGTGAGCGAGCTTCAGTATTGCTGGCCATAAATGACACACGACCTCATGAACTCAAACATGACGGTCAACCACACACTGGTCTGTTAGCGGTTGCTGTGCTCTTTATTTTTCATTCTACACGGGCACCTTAAAAATTCTAAGTTTCTTACAACATACCTGCGCTGTATTTTTTGAGGGACTCAGCACTTTTTAAAAAAGTGTCATCTCCTTCATTACCTGTCAGTTTCTTCAGATGTCACTGCTTTTAGCGTCTGTGTTTGTCGGAAATGTCTTGGGTATGTAGGGGTGCTTTATCCTTGGCATCACTTTTATGTTGGTCTCCTTTCGTGCGTGCAAATAACGATTCCCAATGTAATCATTCTTGCAGAATGAGGGCCACCATGCTGTTGGTGGGCTTTATGGTAGCCTCCTTGGCAGCCATCAGTGCTCAAGAAGCAAGTGACGAAGTTGTTCAGACCATCACTGGTGCTGTGCGGGGTGTCGATGTTCCCACGACGACAGGGTCAGTGCGTGCCTACCTAGGCCTCCCCTTCGCGGAGCCCCCGGTTGGAGAGCTTCGCTTCAAAAAACCAGTGCCGAAGATGCCATGGAAGGGTGTTTACAACGCTACCTCGCAGCCACCACTCTGCCCTCAGATGCCTGTTCGAATCAACAATTTCTTTCTTATTAGGGCCTCGGATCCTGTATCTGAAGATTGCCTATACGTGAACGTGTTCGTTCCGACCAGGAACGACTCCAGCTTGCTACCCGTGATCGTCTACCTGCCAGGTGGTGGCTTCTCCTACGGCGGCATCTCTATCGGAGCCATGGACACATCTGAGCTGGCAGTGAGAGGCAACGTCATCACGGTCGCCGTCGGTTACAGGTTGGGCGCCTTCGGATTTCTCTACATGGATATCGAAGACGCTCCGGGAAACATGGGGCTCTACGACCAGCTTCTAGCACTCAAGTGGGTTAGGAACAACATACGCGCATTCGGTGGTGACTCCTCCAGGGTGACGCTGATGGGCGAAAGTGCGGGCTCCATTGCAGTTGGAATGCAGTTGATATCGCCCAAGAGCAAGGGCCTGTTCAAGCGTGCCGTAATGCAGAGCGGCAGCCCATTCACCGCCGCTGTGGTGAGCGATCAGAAGCAGGGGCTTTTCAGAGCTTACCTGCTTAGCAGAGCGCTAGGTTGCGACGGAGGTGAGGCCAAGAACAGCGCTGAAGACGTTGTCAAGTGTCTCAAGTCCAAGCCTTTCATGGACATCTTGAACGCCACAGAGAGCTTCAACGCCGGCGGCTTGGACTCGTTCTTCCCCGTTTTCGGCGAGGAGATGCTGCCCGAAAAACCTGCGGCCGCACTGAAACGTGGAATCGTCAACGCCGACGAGCTCCTGGCCGGCATCTGCGAATCAGAAGGCGACCTTTTTCTCTACTTCCTGTTCAACAAGCTTCGCGACATGAACTCCATCGAAGACGTGATGAGCGGAGAGATGATATTTCTCATCAAAGCTCTCATCACCTCGACCATGGAGGTCGACCCGGACCCTATCATCAAGTACTACTTCAACGGCGTGAATGTTACCCAAGGCAGAGAGCCCGTCTACATTGGTTCCTCGCTAATCGGAGACATGCAGTTCGGCTGTCCCACGCTGGGTTTCGCGAAGAGGTTCCTCCGCACAGATAGGTCGGTTTACATGTACCAATGGTCGCAGCAGGCTTCCTTCGTTGACTGGCCGGAGTGGACGCGACCAACGCACGGAGACGACATCTTCTTCAGCCTTGGCTCCGGTCTCAAATTGGCTAAGAACGCCACCAGAGATGACATCAAGGCCACAGAAAACTTCATACACATATTGTCCACCTTCAGTCACACAGGGTAAGGCTTCGTTCTAATTTACTGACCGTCCGGCAACTAGTTGAAATCGTAAATTTTGCGAATGAAACGACCGCATTGCATTAACACGCTGCGCATCTTTTCAGTGAACTTTTAAGGGGAAACCAGATACAACGCATTTCCGGCGTACCTTGCGTGATAACCACGCTGTTGCCACAAGACATTTACTCTTCAGTTGATAACCACGAGGAATACATCTAGCCGGTGCACTGCGTAGTCACCTCGTAGCATAGAATGGACACACCAATGCCATCCGACAGTACGCGGGTAATACATCGGAAATATGTTATTTATTAATGACCTTCAATGGCATGTTATGCGTAGCTATCCACTCACCTATATTCAATAACGCACGAATTCCGCGGAATTACCGGTGATCGACGATTGTCAATGCAACAGTGTGCAGAAATGCCTCAGTACTTAGATTCCCAACCTAGAGTTTTCACGTACTTGTCTCGCGTGAACGTATTCAACCACCATTGCACCCCCCCAGCATAAAAGCAAATGTAGTAATATTCCAGTAGTGCATGAGCGACATGTTTACTATGAGGAAGCATCGCACATACGCAAATAGCAGGACTAATCACGCGACCAACTTGTGCTTATTTTTCAGCTTTCTAACTCTTAAGCCGTTTTAGGCTGAGAGAACACTTTTACCTCAGTACCGTACCTCGTGCCATTCTCGGAATATTATCTGCAAAATTGCACCTAAAGAATACATTGTTGCACCAAAAAGGAAAAAAAAGACTTGGGAAGGAAGAGTACGAAAAGACAGACACCTATCTTTATTTCAGTTTTGCCTGTCGACAAAACTAAAGGCTGGTTTAAAATAAATTTGACGCTTCCAAACAGCCGTCATTTCTGTAGTCATTTACATGTTTACATTTGCACATTTTTCATGAGACCTCTGGCGATCGCCATGCAGGTCGATTATTATGCTACATACCTATAGATCGATTCAGTCACCAGGTTGGCCTTATCTGCATGAGAATTCGATTTGCTATGCATTTGGTTCGTAAATAAATGCATTTTTGTGCAGTAATAAATGCATCAATTGAGCCTCATGCATGTCGCGTGCATATGTCGAAAACCTCGCATATAATTTTCACTGACGCAGCTTCGTTATACGCGCACTATCCTAATGCACATTCCGCCCGCTTTATCTTCCTCCAGCGACAGCGTCGTTGGCGCATTTGCAGCAATATTTGTAGTCAGCGCGACGTAGCTATACCAGAAGTTGCTATCCTTATCGCATTACACATCTTGAAAAAAAAACTGACCGACTCGATGTCTACAGGATTACCATTTTTGTATTGTGTTCCTTCCAGAGTGCCAAAAGTCCTCGACAACACCAGCTGGCCGAAATTCAATGACGAAGAGCAGTACCTAGACCTTCGGCGGGAGGGAAACGTGGTCAAGAAGCGTTTGCTTCAGCCTGCATGTGAATTTTGGGGCAAGGTGCGTCCTTACGAATGAAGATGTGTTCCATAAGGCCTGCTACAGCAAGCATCGATGACCATAGCAAATAACATTGCACTCTTGTGATAGCTGACGAGTGGGCTCTGACTGGAGAGGTTTCAATGATATGCGTACATTGTATGATTGCTTCTTCATGACATCTCCAGCCAGAGGTCATTCCAAATTATATATATATATATATATATATATATATATATATATATATATATATATATACATATATATGTTCACACTATAAATACATATGTTATGTACCTGTCAGAGATTATATAGCAATATTTACAATAATAGTGCAAATATATTTGCATAGTTATCTTGTACATAACAAGAAAACAAAATATTGCAGCGTGTTAAGAATTTCGACAAATCCAGGAATTGTCACTCCTTAAAATGTCACCTACATGCAGTTGAAAAGTCTCATATTTCTTCTTCATGTATGATGCAGTGCATCTGGTATGACACAACTTTGTTTGTCTTGGAGAGACTTCCTTTTGTAACCCTTAGTTGTTATTGTTTTACTTGTGAAAGCAAAATGTGAAAAGTCATGAATGACTATCTTTAAGGCTGTTAGCTATTAATTGTTATTCTGTTAGTGTGCTATCTACCACGTGGGCTCAATTTAGTATCTGAAAATTTGAACTTGCTCGTATTATATGCGCTGACTTTTTTTTACTTTGTTATCGTGGCTACGTACACGAAAAGTACACGGCAATTATGAGAACGATGTGTATCCAGCGGCAGAAATTTTGTGGTCCTGCATAAAAATCTACATTCTCGGCAACGTCTAAAACAGTTTTACAAATGTCCAGTACCTTTTCTTCACATCAGCGCTTACAGATTCTTATTTACGCATTTTTGGAAGCGCCTACTTTTCAAAGCATGAGCGTGTTACACAGCAAACCGATTGACGTACTTCGAAAGTTAGGCGTCATCTTGTTTTCGCGTAAGGAACTGCAGCAGTCTCGCTGTAAACGTGAGATCACAAAGGAGTGTGCGCTGTTTACGATTTCATACGACAATAATGTCGGAGGCCTGGATATGTAACGATATATCCAAAAGGGTGCACTATTTTCTTCCACGTGAGCTTGAAAGTCTAAAGGTCCAACGGGCAAAGTCAACAACGCGTAGTGGCACTGAAATTTATATTTAGCATAAATAAAAGCATGAGAGATACAATAAGTAGGACACGCGTCTTTCCTGTTTCGCGTTGCCCCGTGTATGTCACATTGTCGCCGTTTGCGCCCGAGTGCGGAGGGTCTGAATTACGAAATTCGCAGTTAACTACGCTAAGCAGTGACACACTGCAGTGACGCAGCGCCACACTCTGAAGTAAAGCCGTTCGTATAAGTGTGGTAGATTTTTTTTTTTTTGCTCACATTTAACGTTATGCTGCGAGCCCGGCACCTAGTCCGCTTATGTAGAGTACAGTAATAATGTGTACGTAAAGGGGTCGTTACAATTTCCCAAGTGTCTATTAAATAACCGGCTCTAATGTAGCCTACCTTCCCATCTGTGCGCAGTTAATAAACGAACGAGCAACATGCGAGCACTGCCCTTTGATCCAATGCAAGTGAAGTCCTATCCTTGAGTATAACGAGAAATCTGTTGGTCGGTGTTCGTTGACTTTGTAATGCGCTTTGCACAACTAGCATCCACGAAAGGACACGCCAGATAAAGACGACTGGCCCCAAGTCAGTGTCGTCCTCAACAGCCTGAACAGCCTCCTTAGAGGTTATGTTGTAATAGAAGTCTCTGGCATCTAATCAAAAACACGTTACAAGTGTGCTGTCTCTGAGATAATCTATGACGTTGGGATCTGTCATCCTTGTCTGGTGCGTCTTTTCCTGGTTACTAGTTGTAGTCAGTGCATTACGCTATGAAATCCTAACTTTACATCTGGGTTTCAAATTGAGGCTTGTATGTTAATGTCACCAATGCAAGATAGTACCCATATCTCAGCAGCTAGAGGAAAACACCGCTTCCTTCGTTCAGTAGACGACCGCTTGGGCTCTCCAGACAGTGTGTTGTGTGCCGTGAACATGCATCGCATGTAGTGCCATGACACAGTATAAATATATGAAAGAAGTTAACTGGACACATTGCAACAAAAGTTGTCCGTGATCTTGTTATCTCTCAAGCATACACTTTGCACACTCAATGCATGTTTTTATTTATTTAATCGTGATCTGCGGGCACCATCAGCACTGTTTCTCCGCAAGCATCATTGGTCTTGTCAGGGCGTGATGAAAATGCAGCACTTGGTGAAGACCAGTTCCTGTTGAAGCGACCACATTGCCGCTCATTTTCTTGCTTATGCATCATTCTGTGTGCGACACACATCTTGCATTTGTATAAGCACTACTTCTCGACACAAACATATTTCTAGGTATTTTTGAGCACGGAAATGTACGTACATCAAAGTAGTCACAACCGCAGCGATTTGGGCCTGTGATTTGGACCGTGATAAAATATTTTTTTATAGCGGGAGTACGTGGAAAAAAGAAACACAGCAGAAGACAGAGCGCTCTGCTTTCCTTTGTGTTTCTCTTCCCACGTACTTGCGCTATTAAAAATATTTTATCAAAGTAGGACTAGTGGGACATGTTTACATAGTGTCATGCAATTATGTCAAGCACTCGAACCCGGAACATGCACGCGCTTAAGGAAGCAAACTTCTTTCGTTTGTATTATAACCATCTAACATAAACACTGGCATTCTTAACTGTTCATTAGCACCGCTCTCAGGGAAACTAAATAACGTGGAACTCTAGCCACCAGGCTCATCTCGTTCATCTAAAAAAATATAAGCCCATCACATTATTTGTTGGCATTTAAGAGATATATCTGCAACATCGTTGGAACAAAATCAGCATTGTGAACGCAATGTCCTATTAAAATGTGTGTTCACCCGCTGTTTGTTGCTTCAGAAAGTTTATTGGCATAGCGAATCCCACTATCATTCCCCAGCTGGCTCGAATATTAACATCAAATGGTATTCCCTATGTCGACCCTTCAAGAATCGTAAGTACAATGTTCTTTGTTGATATACGAATACTCTTGCTTCACGGCAGGTTATCACTCTAGTCGCTGGCAGAACATACTGACACTGCACCCGTCTTGACACAAGTATTTGACATCACTTATGTTTTCTTCTGGATTATCTGGAAGATCGGATGTTCTTCTTTATTAAATGTGCGGGCAGGAGGGGTTAGCATTTGGGTGATACCCGCCACTCCTTATCTCTTAGACAAACAGTACTTATAAAAAATTGGCCGGCTAAAAAAAACAATAAAAAAAGACAGGGACAGTACGTAAAAAAATATAGATTGGCTAAGATTGACTCAAGAAAGTGATACAACGTCAACATAAAAGGTAGATGTAGGTCCTAAAGCATTAGCTCAGAATTCACATAGAGTTCGAACTGGCGTTTATTACACTCCAGACCCGTTCCCTAGCATGAAGTCACGTTCATGTCAGGCCCATTTTCCGGAGTGCATTGACGTGCCTCATTTCGTCAGCCGTCAAGATAAAACTTAGAAAAATTATTTTCTGGCATAATCTATTTTAGACATTTACCAAATGCTTACGTTACAGCTGCCAACAAGAGGTGCAGGGGAAAAAGCGTTAAATTGCAGTGCATTACAGTGCACTGTTAAAGGATCTGTGATCAGGGACCTTGGCAAACCAAGAAGCCGTATTATAGTAGACAAATTCTCCATGCGATTGTTCAGTGATTAGTGAAATAAACCTGGTGTTCCCGTGTCACTGTCGCGATTCGTTTTCCCCACTAATTAACTTTCAGTAGCAATATCAGAACTTATTGGGTTCAACATCCCACAGCAACAGCTGTGCTATGCGAAGCGCCATAGCGCAATGCTTTCGAAACAATTTTGAGCAGCTGACCATCTCTAACTGCACCGTAAGATATCTATGCAGGTACGCTGCATGACCAATCCAGGTACGCTATGCATGACCAGGATTCCAACTCGCAACCTCGCACTTCGTAGAGGCCGTCAAAACCGCTTAGTATCCGCGGCGGGCACGATAGCTATATTTTTTTTTCAAGATGCAAACTTTACCGTAACCCGAATTCAAATGTGAAAGTTGAAGCACGCCATCAGAAATATCGCCATCCAGGCGTGGATCTCCGCGCTTATCGCTAAGGCTGCACTGTTCCCAAGCGAACGCGGCCACAACTGACTGACGTGCGGACTGACTTACAAACGTGGCACGCGGAACTCCTAACACTCCCTAGCCCATTCCAGTCTTTGCGCTGAAGGCCAGGAGACTACCCGAGACCGCACTTCTTTCTTCTTCTCGCGAACCAGTCATTGGCGAGAAAGGAGCACAGTCTGGCGGCCGCGAACTTCGGAAACCACCGCGCCGGCGAGAACGTCGCCACCTGGAAGAAGCGAGGGCAACTAGGCAAAGCAACACGCGGAGAGGAGTTATTCGTCAAACAAGGAAATAAACAAGACTGTAAATAAACAGAGCAAGCGATGAAGGACTTGTATATGCAGTTGCTGTGTGCACCGATAGAGAGCGCGCGTTCTTTTGTCATGGTGCGAGCCAGAGACAGGCAGTTGTTGCAAATGACGGCAGACTCCGTGCTAAAACCCTCAAAATTTAACCCCTATTCTCAAGCGGACTGTACGCAAAGCATTGGCCGGCGGAAATTTAAGTCGCGAACATGTCCTAAATATCATATTCATAAGAAATAATATTCATAATTAGTTACAGCTCAACCCGCTTACTGTAAACATTCAAAATTTCGAAAGCTCGCAGCATACGCGGCGTCCCTATCTGCTAACGTGAAAGACCAGCACAACAAGCACTCCTTTCGATGTCCTGCCCTATTTTGTGTACGTGCACAGGGCCGGTCACCCTCCATCTATCAAGTTAACACGCTACATTAGAAGTATAGCCGCGTAGTCGGACTCGGGAGTTCTCTTTTATCTTTGTTCCTAGCGACTATAGGCACATCTGGCGGTAGGTAATATATTTTCTTGGGTTTCATTTCGTTCTTTTTATTGAAGCGCAACGAACACTGCTGTCTTGCGTTGCTAACAACAAAATTACATTCTCCGGGCCGTTTTACTTTGTCACATAAGCGGCGCACATTGTCCCACATGCCTTCAGTTAAAACTCTATGGTGTGCTACTCCATCTGTCAGCCCCCTTCCTAATTTTGCATTTCCAGCAGGTTTTTGGTTCTGATCAGAACCACATAGATTTCAGAAAGGGCAGAAGGTATTCGTTGCTTCTACAGGTCATGACATATGCCCTGTATTAAAACGCCGTCTGAACTCATAGATAGGGTCTCCTCAAAAGTTGCATAACAGCCCTAAATTCAAGATAAGGCAGTTGATGAAGTATACAGAAATTTTTTTACCTACTTCCATAAAATTTGTACATATATACTTTCGCTATTCTTATACTTTGACATTCTTTCACACCTTGTGCCAACGTACTAGATGCAATGGAACAGCTGTTTCTAAAACCTGGCCCTCGACGTTTATGTACCTGAGGTTTTTAGCGCACGAAAAGGGACGAAAGCGATGGGCGTGTTGGGGCGGTTAGGGCGTGTTGGTATTCCATAACCTCAGTTATGGAATACCAACACGCCCTAACCTACGCTCTTTCAAGTTTATGTACCGTTGAAGTATACTAGCAATGCAGAAAACAGGGGGAACAAGATAACATGCTTAGTCGTTGTCTCTACGTGAATGCAGCCGTTATTGAGGTGAATGAATCAGGGGGATATAAGAGGCAAGATAATTTTTAATACATACCATTTAAGATGTGCTGGAACAAGTATTTACTATATATGAGCCCGCACTGAACAAAAAAAACATTGGGTAACAAGAACGAAAAGTCAGTCTGTTAACGTAAGTGCACTAAATTGGTTCAGAACATAAATAACACAAAACACATGGGAACATAACGCAACCTTAGTTAAATTTTATTCGCAATAAGGAGCTGGAATCATCCGCTCCTCACGTACTTGAATTGCATGCAGAGGAAGATGTCTTCACGTGAAGCACCACAGTCAGGTGCTTAATAAGACGTTACATTTGAGTGCTTGAGGACAGAAAGCGTTACGTTCGTAGGGGTTGTTCGTTTCCTCAGTAGCGTCGCGTTGATCACCATTATGATTCTCTGCGGCCGTAAAATGACCAGCTTTGGAGCTGTTCTAGTGCACGAATGGTTGCGAATCACAGGCGGAGACTTTCGCTTCTAGAAAAGGATTGCAGCGTTCCATAAAACTAACAAGAGCGTGATTTTAAAGCGAAGTTTTATTTGCCTATACTTTCCTGAGTATGGTGTGGCTTCTGGCTCCTGCCTTTTAGGCCGGTCAGTATCTCGGCGGATATATATGTGAATATTATATAGGAAGGTTATATGTGCAGCGAATAAAAATAGCAGCGAACGGGCTTGTATGCTGACCGACAAAGTAGTGCAAGTAGGCGCACCTTTCTTCTGCGTAAGAAAACAATAAATTCCTGCACAATACCTGTAAATGTGTGTCGGCGCAGAGGCATCTCTAAAGCACACCAGCCTGTTAATAGAATGGCACATAATATTCAGCGGATTCTTCCATTTACCTAATCTTCATTGATTCAGCCATTCGGTATGTATGATAGGATGTGTGTCTAGACCAATCCTCCAGAATGGGTATGTGACACTGTGATACAAGTGTTACATAATCCTTAAATATTGCTGGATATGTGTCATTCTTTACAGTGCAAAACACCTGTCATCACCATGCCTTCCTCGACAAGTATTATGCATCGCCTACGTCCTCATGACATAGCTGCGTATGCGTCTCACATTGTGTCCTCCTGATTTGGCGTTTTGATTTCGGCATAGCTTGTAAATAATTATGTGCATAGACGTAAAAAATCAAGATAAGATTTTTGTGGTGGACGGAGATAAACATGGCATGAGACTGTACGTGCCATGAATTGGATGAAATTAAACAATATTGTACGTATCGTGGTTAGTTGTAAAGCATTCAATTATCCGCACTTTATTAACGCATTGCTTCACATAGATTCCAACATGTGCATTGTATCATCCTTTTCTTTGTTTGTTTAGGTTGCCCGTGGAAATTTCTATAAAATGCAGGGAGAGAAGTGCAAAATAGGTAGCAACATGCTTGCATTTTAATAGAAGAAAATAATGAGAGACAAATGTGAGCTGCTCAAAATTTTGGATTTCTTTCGCATAAACTTTGAGATGAGAAAACTTCGATAAACTTCGAGATGAGAAATATGCTCGCCTTCCCGAAGTAACAGAGAAGATGGCCAGTTTTAAAGAAGAGCGTGTTTATAGGACAAACAAAAGTATTCTTCAGCTCAAAAGATCCGCGAGGTGTAGGTACCACATGGAGGTCAGTTATCCACGGAGTTACCAGGAGTCAAACACAACTCGACGGTATAACAATGGCAGTATCGATCAACGAATGCCGGTTAAGAAGGGTGCCAGCCACGGAGAAATGATCTCCGTTATTGGTGACTGCATGCTTGTCAGAAAGTAAGCTAGATTGATCAAGATTAGGCGTAAGCGTTAATAAACAATACCTCAGAGACCTGCAGTTTTCAGATGATATTGCTTTGTTTAGCGACACTGGAGATGCCTTATAAACATGATAGGGAACAGAAATAGCATAGCTTAAGGATATCTCAGTTGAATAATATGCAGCAAACTAAATTCAGTGGCGCCACAAAAGAAGTGGTTATTGTGATTAGTAGCCATCGCCTTGAAACAGTGAAGCAACGCACTTACCTACACCACGGAGACAGAGGTGACTAGTATCATGAAAAGAAAATTTCCAAAAAAAGTACAAATAAGTTGAACGCGTATGGCAGGCATTCAGAAGTAGTGGCGGCAGCTTACCGATATCCTTGAAAAAAAAGTTTTTGGTCACTGCATTATGCCAGCGCTAACCAATGTGGCCGAATCTTATAGGATGACGAAAAAAGTTGAGAGGAAATCGAGCATCACGGCAACTACCGTTGAAAAAAGAAAGTGACAGTAACGTTAGAAGACAGGAAGATGACAGTGTGGACGGCAGTATATTCTTAAATTAAGTTGTGAGAATGAACCTCCTCGAACTGCACATTGGATTATGAAGGACGCCGTAGTATGGGACCTGGCTTTAATTTTTACTACCTGTGGTTCTTTAACGTGAAGAATCCGAAGCACGGTGCACTAGTACCCTTGCATTGCGCCCCCACCGAAGTGCGGCCGCAATGGTCGGGAATCGAACCCGCGGCCTCAGCAGCACAACGCCACAGCCACTAAGCGATCGTGCCGAGTAGCAGGATATTCTAGTTGAGATTACAAAGAAATGGAGTTGGGTAGGTCACGGGCAGGGCATACAGCCGGTGGCGTATTATAGTCCGAGCACGGATGCTTGCTGAAGAAAATGTTGTCGAAAGCGGCATAATATTAGATCACTTGATTAGATCGTGAAATCAAGAGGCACAGGATTCATGGAGTCGGGCAACGGAAGGAAGGTTAATTTGGCACCGCTGAAAGTGGCCTTTTGTCGACAGTGCACAAAAATATAGGTGATGACGATGGCGATATTGATGAATGGCAGCATTGCTACGGCATGCGTTTTGCTCACTGCTAGAATTTTTAATGAATGCAGATATACCGATGTTGCAATGTTGCGCATCTTCGCACATGGCCTTCTAACAGGCCTAATGCAAATGTTAAGCAATGTATCAACTCTTCAAGTGCTTGTCGAAGCTGGAAAAAAGCTCTACCTTTTATGTACACATAGTATCAGTGTATATTTCAGCGCACTAGTTAATTGTCAGGACTGCATTTTTAATTGGCCCAATGTTACGGGCATGAGTGAGCCAGAAGTTCAGAAAATACGAAAGCTCCATCACAATGTCAACACATTGCGACGCTCCCTATTTTACTCTTCATAGCCTTCCACGCGTATGCAAATAATATACTTGACATACGTGGCACATTATGAGATCTCTACAACATTATGTACTGGAACTCACGAGTTTCATTGGATTGTTCATTTTATGCGTTCCTTTAGAGAATTTTACGTAGACAGTCGTGCGAGACGAGGCATTATTACTTTTATCTTGCTATCTGCATTAGGCTGTCGTCATCATTCATGTGTTCATTTATGTCAGCTTACTCTCGTGTAAAAAGCTTTTGTATGATGTCGAAGACGTTAAAATGCCATAATAGAATCCGTCCTTCTTCTAGAATCTTCTGGTGTAGCAGTAGAATCAGTATTCGGGTTCTTCCGTTGTGACCACGAACAAGTATAAGTTTGGAGTCACTTAATAAAGAAACGCCTTGACAAAAACAAGTGTAACAAGCATACTTATGATTACAATGCTTATTCATGCGTTCTTGGAACTATTGTTTCAATGCTTCGTCTTAACAGGCCGTCTTTACCATGAAGGCCCCTCTGCAGTGACTTCTTTTTTTTCAATTTTCAAGTCGGTAAGTCTATTTTCTTACAACTTTTGTTTACTTACAGCAAAGCAGACGGTCGTGCAAGAAACGACTAGCTGCGGGCCTGGATACAATGACGTACTGCTGACTGCAGCGCTGACCTACATTTATATGATCTCTTTTTACATCAAGTGTCATAATAAACTCCTGAGGCTGGTCCTCCATGAGCGCAAATGTACAGACGTTTCTTTGCTGGCACAACGTGCAAGTATTCAAAAACATAAGTGACGTATCACTACCGGAATCTGAGCGACTCCCTGAAGGACTATCTGAGCATGCATATTTTTGATAACGTGATAAAAAACTTGGCTGGAAATCGATGAATGAGTGTAGAAGATCGAAGCGCGTGCGAACAATGTTCGCGCATTTCAGTGCCGGACCCTTCGTAACCTTGCCAGCACTTATGAGCTTACAGCCGAATGCTCATTTGAGGAAAAACCCCAGAGTTTGCAAAAGACGGCGAAGGGTAGTTCTCCTTTCTTATTCTCCTCGCCCAAGTTCTTAACGCCCCGTATGGCGAGAAAATTGCTCGAAGGACATCGGTACGTCATTGAGACACGATAGCCGTGAAGCGGGGCGCCTGTAGCAGTAACGAGAATCGCTAACCAGATCTACCTGCTGCAGCATCGTGCGCGTGGCGAATGGGTCTCTATGCGCATTTTCGCTTCTAAAAATGAGCTCTCTTCAAATAAGCTGAACTGTTGCCTGACAACACTAACGGGTCTAAGAATGGCACCTCCTGAGAGCTTCTGTGATCAGCTCCGTCGCATCACGTGTCGTTAAAATCGATGTTCCCAGCAATCTTCCGGCACAGCTCCAAGACAGGCCACTGTTCAATACACCGGTGACTGCACGGCGATCTTAGAACTGAAGAAGCTGTAAGTAAAACCCTTCTTTGTCATCTGTTTGTGTAAACTGCATGTAAGGTCCGTTGGAAACTCACACATTTAATGACAACGAATGGAGTTTGCTGCTAGCACTGCTGTCGTGCGATGGTGACCTTTCATCTGCATTCGCACCTTAAGATGCCACATGGGTGAATCATTTATATGTCGTCATCGGATCTCAGCGCTCTGAACGAGATACATGGCTGCTATATTGAGGCGCCAGAGAGTACATATGTATTACTGGGCATTTCAACGATGGTACCCGCATCACCAAAGCTCCCACCTTCACCCGTTAAGATGAGGAACAATCAGTAAACAGAGGACCAGCCAGTCTGAGGGAAAGAGGGAAAGGGATAAGTAGAATGCAGGGAGGTTAGCCAGAATAACGTCCGGTTGGCTACCCTACGCCGGGGAAATGGGAAAGGGGGAAAACAAAGATAACAGGGAGAGAGAGGAGGGAATGAAAGAAGGAAATTGAGGTGAGTTCGCTGACGTGTGTGGTCTTACGGAAATTGCATTAATAGTCACAGATGGTCGCACAAGCCCGTCGTCCTTAAGAAGCACAAAAGCGCCTTCACCGCTTTATGGGCCGACGGACGATGGGGGTGGTGTTCCAATAGCACCTGCACTGAAAGCGGCCGATTGTCCAGTTTTGGCAAAGCTTTGGCAAGTTCCTGTCTCTCTGGGGTGTATCGTGCACAGTGGCCCAGCAGGTGGTCGATGTTTTCTTCGGTGCCACAGAAGTCGCATGCTGCACTGTCAGTCACTGCTATTAACGTAGATTATTCCTTTGTGAAGGAAACTCGTAACCAAAGGCGACAGAGAAGCGTAGCTTCACGTCGAGGAAGTCCTAGTGGAGGTCGGAGTTGCGGGGAGGGGTTTAGTCGATGCAGTCGTGTAAGTCGAAAGTTTGGCGAGTTCCACTCGGTCAGTGTGAGACTGCGTGCCAGGTATCGAAGCTGCCTTGCGGCATCTGTCCTCGAAAGCGGAATTGGAATGCTGTGCTCTTCTTGATGTGCTGCGCGAGCAGCGTTATCGGCGGAATCATTGCCACTGGTTCCACAAGGGCCAGGTACCTATTGAAAAACGACCTCGTGAGCTTTTTGTTGGACTTGATGGTAAAGTTTCGCGATTTCGTATGTCAATTCGTCCTGGCATCCATGTCGGAGAACTGACTGCGTGCAGTGTAATGCCGGTTTTGGATCACAGAACACAGCCCATTTTCTAGGTCTTTCAAAATCAATGAATTCCAGTGCTCGACGCAGGGCCGTTAGTTCTGCCGCCATTGAGGTCGTGACATGCACTATCTTGAACCGCAGCGTCATTCCTCGCGTTGCTACAACCACGGCACCACCAGAACTGCGCGACATAGTCGATCCATCGGTATAGATGTGCACATGGTTGCTGTACTTTTCATGAAAAAGAAGTAAGCTCAGCTGCTTTAGAGCAGGGGCCGGTAGATCTGTCTTCTTCTGTAGTCCCGGAATCATTATATGCACTTGTGGCCGGCTCAAACACCACGGAGGAAACGCTGGCTTGGCCGCAGGTGCGTACCCTGAAGTAAACGACGCACGATGTGCACTGACAGTAGCGCTAAATGTCGAGCAGGGCCTTGCAGCAGTGAGGCTCGCCAAGTGGTGGGAAAGGGTCCTAGCATAATGCCTGAGATGCATAGGCATTGTCTCAACGGTAATGTGCGTCGTGATTGGGTAATCCTGCGCAAAGGCAATGGGTTCAACCGTTGATGCACTGCGTGGTAAGCCAAGACATATCTTAAGGGCTTGGGCTTGAATACTCTGAATCGTACGCAGGTTAGTCTTGCAGGTGTTGGATATTGCAGGCAGGCTGTATCGCAGGAATCCAACGAACAACGCCATGTACAGCTGTAGCATAGCGTGTATAGATACTCCCCAACTTTTTCCTGCAAGGAGCCTGAACAGGTGACAGATAGCAGTCAGCCGCTTTTTCACGTAATTCCCATGCGGAGTCCAATATAGGTCTCTGCCAATTACGACTCCCAAGAACCTGTGACTTCTGCTGTATGGTATAAGTTGCCCGTTAATAGATACGCCGTAAACAGACATTCGCTTCCTCGTGAATGCTACCATTGCGCACTTCCCGCATGAAATTTCAAGTCCTTGTTCGCGAAGGTAGCAAGATGTCATTGTGGCTACCTTCTGAAGCCGAGCGCGAAGCTGAAGTCGTGTCACACCTGATGCCCAAATGCAGGTGTCGTCCGCATAGATGGAAAGTCGTACGGTGCTTGGCAGGTTGTCAGCTAATCCACAGAGGGTGAGATTGAAAAGAGTCGGGCTAAGCACTCCACCTTGAGGGACTCCTCGGCTACTGTAATGCTCGGATGTCGGGCCATTTTCTGTGGGCACGTAGAATGGTCTCCTCTGTAAGTAGCTGCACACCCACATATATATCTTACTACCAGGTCCGACGGCTCCCAACGTGTTAAGGATGGCTTCATGGGTGACATTATCATAAGCCCCTTTAACGCCTATAAACAGAGCAGCAGACAGTCGCTTACAAGCCTTTTGGTGTTGCACAAATGTTATCAAGTCAACAACGTTGTCTGTTGACGAACGGCCACGTCTGAATCCGGCCATAGCATCTGGGTAGATATCATAGTACTCTAAGTGCCATTCTAGACGTGTTAAAATTATTTCCATTGTTTTTCCGACACAGCTTCTAAGTGCGATCAGACGGTATGAGGAAATGTCCAAAGGCGATTTGCCAGCTTTGAGAAGTGGAATGAGGTGAGTTGACTTCTATTCTTGCGGAACCGTACCCGTCTGCCAGAAGTCGTTGTACAGGAGCAAGAGTGCCTTCCGAGCTTGGTCTCCTAGATTACACAGGGCACGGTATGCAATGCCGCCAGGTCCTGGCGCTGAAGAACGCCTGCACAAAGCCAGCGCAGCTTCTAGTTCTTCCATAGAAAAAGGGCATTCCATGCGGGGATCGCGTGCGGGTCGAGCGTTCCCGTACCCCTTCCATCGGAATTTGCTTCGCCAGCAATCTTTCTGCAGAAAGGTACATCGACGTCAATATCTCCACATTGTAGATGGAGAGCCAGAGATTTAAATGAGTGGCGCTCACCAAAGGTTGTGCGAAGGCCTCGAACAGTCCTCCATATAGGCGACAAAGGTTTTCGCGGATCCAGGGACTCGCAAAAGGATACCCATTGTCGCGAAGCCAGCTTCTTCATGTGACGCTGTATTTTCTTTTGTGTTCGTCTAGCCAATCTCAAATCATAACTGGACTTCGTGCGTCTATATCTTCGCTCCGCCCGACGGCGAATTGCTCGAAGTTTCGCTAGTTCGATGTTGAAATCGGTGCGGGAAGAACTCTTCGAAAGCAAATGCGTGGTTGTTTGTATGGCATCCTTTATCGCGCCCTGTAGGTTGTAGGAGGTGCCGTCACTACAACAGTCTTCCATTATTATTTTGTATTTAGGCCAATCGGTGCACTGGATGGTTCTGGAGGACTTGGAGCTAGTCAAACCTTCGATCTTCAAATAGGTTGGGATGTGGTCGCTACCCCGCGTTTCTAAATCAGAAAACCAGTGCACTCTTCTCGAAAGCGAACGTGAAACGAAGGTAAGGTCCAAGCCGCTACTATACGCTGATCCACGCAGATAAGTAGGGCTTCCATCATTTGACAGGCAAAATTCGAGTTCATTGGCAAAGGACACCAACGTTCTGCCTCTAGAGTTCACTTTGGAGCTTCCCCATAGGAAATGGTCGGCGTTAAAGTCACCAGTGAACACCCACGGCTGTGGAGTCAATGTCAAAATTCCCCGTAAGCGCTCACAATCTAGACGGCTTGTTGGAGATAAATAGGCTCCAAGAATTGTGAACGCGAGATTTTTCTTCTTGACTGTTAAGCAAACGTATTGATTTGCTTCATCAGGATCAGGAGGAATGGGTGATGTACATAAGTCAGGCCACGGCGTGTAAACACAACAACCTTGCTCAACTCTCCGTGGGTAGAGGACATAAAGCACTCATACCCGGACAGTCTGATGGGAGCTTACAGGTTGGGCTTGCAACTCACGATAATGGGGAATTGGTGCGTAAAGACAAGCTGTAAAGTCTGACCTGCGTGACTTAAGCCCTCTGGCGTTCCACTGGAAGACAGATGCATTCTTGACCTCCTCTTGAAACGACGGCAATTCTCGGGCCGCGGTTTTACCCTAGAGCCGCAAGCACCGGACTCAAGGTGTCCAGCACCTGCAATGCGCTCTGTGCCGACGGGGTTTTCATGCTGCTCAGCAGAATGCGCATGGCGTCCATAAGTGACTTCAGCATCACTATAACTTGGCGATCCTCAGTCGTCGTCGCATCCGCAGCTCGTGAGGTCACTGAGGGCGGCGCAATTTGATGTGACTCCGATGCAGGTTGTGCTCGTGGAAGTGTAGGCCACTCTTCAGGAGGTGCGAGTCTTGCCCCTTTCTTCGGTTTCGCAGTGTCTGTCTCTGAGTACGGTAGTATGGACAGCTGGGCTAGTTGGTTGTGATTAGCATTATGAAACGTCGTTCCAGCGCACAAATGAACAAGGACGAGAAGAGAAAGAAGACACGAACGCCAGACTTCAACTGAATTTTATTCATGGAAAACAGGGCTTTATGTACACAGGGGGAGGGAGGGGGGGCTGCTAGAGCGCAGGACCACCTAATTCTCGGCTTTTTCACCTGTTTTTTTCACTTTTTGCTTTTATTCCTTTTTTCTTTTGGTTTGACACTTCTGATGACTGTTGCCTAGACCAAGGAAATATTTTTGGGTGGTCCTGCGCACTAGCAGCCCCCCCTCCCTCCCCCTGTGTACATAAAGCCCTGTTTTCCATGAATAAAATTCAGTTGAAACTGGCGTTCGTGTTCTCTTTCTCTTCTCGTCCTTGTTCATTTGTGCGCTGGAACGATGTTTCATAATGCCATGTAGTCGTCGCCTGAAAGTAGCGGCAGCCTCTCTGTGTGTTGAATGGTCCCATACCATACGTTTGAGTACTGTTCGCTCGTTCCTCCCCCGCGGGCAATCATTGGATGAGGCCTTGTGAGTACCAAGGCAGTTAGGGCACTTTAACACAGTTGCGCGGCAGGCATCTGCTGAATGAGATTCAGCGCACTGTGGTCACACGAGGCTGTTCCTACAGACACCTTTTACGTGTTCCATCTTGCAACATTTGTAGCATTGCAGGGGCTTCGGTACGTATGGGCGGACAGGATGGCGGACGTGGCCAACTTTGACGTGTGAAGGAAAGCTGTCTCCCTCAAACCACAGCTTCAGGCAACGTGTGTTGCCAAGTCTTGTGATGTGCGTAATAAGAGTGCCTTCTGTAGTTGGCTTTATTAATATCGGTAAGTCGTCGGTTGGTATAGAAATATCGACATCATAAATGACGCCGACAGTGCCATTGCAGCATGTAGGTGTCATGGATCGCACTTGTACTTTGTCGATTTCCGTTACGTACCTCAGGCTTTGCAGTACACTACGGTGTAGAACATCTACTGCAAGGACATCCTTCCGTGCGTTTATTCTCACATCCTTTATCTCGTTTGGCGCGATTCCCTCAAGAAACGCAGAAAGGACTTGCCTGTTTAGGAGTCGCAGATTGGACACTGGGTCTACAGGCATGAAGAACATAGTGTATGGCCAGCGCTGTGGTTTTGTCTTCACGGTGGAGACACTTGGCGACGATAACCTTCGTAGCAGTCTTCTTTTTGTGGTTCGACTCATGACAAGTGTGAAATCGTCGTCCGACGAGTCGACGCTGTCCGAGTAAGACTCGGTTGCCTCGCTGTCCGTGTCGCTTGGCGCATTTCCACGCTGCCTGGACGCGACCCCACGTGATGGCTTGGCTCCAGGAAGGTCTTCGAGGAGTTCTTCATCCATTGCCGCAACAAGGGCGCGGCAGCTCCCAGAGTTTGGAAAGAAACAAAGCGAGACAAAGGTACAAGCGTTCTATTTAGCCAGTCTGGAAATTACACAGGGGACCGCACGTAAGTTCAAGGCATTATATTGTATCGCATATGCACAGACTCTGCGTTTCCAAAATAAATTCTCTCCCCTCTCTCTCTCTCTCTCTCTCTCTCTCTCATACTGCATACTATTCCCTAAGATTGCGTATATCGGTGAACTCGTCGATAAGTCGACAGGCTCGGTAAAAACCAGTGTTTCACAGACACCCACATAGGAAAAAGAGCGTTGAAGCTTGTAAAAGTAAACAAGGACTGCATATTCTAATCTGAGCGAGTCAGTGCAAGTCTGATTCTGACTCCATAAAGTAAGCTGATGTAGAACTAAGTCAATATCTCAGTTAGTCACAATGCATATCAGTTTGTGTGAAACTGGATGAGTTCAAGTATGTTAAAATCACGTATGATTCCGTGTGTTGTTTATTTAGTCCATTAAATGTTATTCTAGGATGACTCTATATGATCTCGAGCGAATTTGACTGTTTATTCATAAGCGGCGTCCACTGACACCGGTAAGCGTGAGCAAGCACACGCGACTATACACTGAAGTCTAATAAACCAAATTTCAGGAATAGAGGCCTCCAGGATACACATTAAATCTTGTAGGCCTATTTTTGTGAAATATGGACTGTAGCAATTGTCCACAGACGCACCACCGCATTGGCTTCTTCATATCGATAATGTCGATGCGATCTTTTCAGTCTAGCGTTTTTTGTTTTTTTTTTACCAGTAGCAGTCTAACAACCTAAATGTCTGCAGTAATGGATATTTGTGCTCTCCTTACTCGACATGATTATGTTACGAAGATGTTGCATGCAGAATCGCACTTAAAGTGTTGGAAGAAAAGCGACGCCCAGAGTAGTCCTCCTGCCACGTTCCCATTTCTGCCGTAGCCTTAACATAACGTCTATCGCGATGTGCCATGGTCCATTTGACGCAATCAGTTCTCTTTTTGTTGTTGTTTTTGTTGTTGTTGTTTGCCAACCCGTACTGCCAAATTATATTTTTACAGGCATTATTCCGACACCAGCCGGCTCCGCATTTTGTTAAACCCAACGCCTTTATCTCAAAATTTTCTCTAGAACTCCATGTGCTCAGACACACTGTTCTAGATTTGAAGGGTACGGCACTGCTCTTTGAGCTACCATAGAGCTTCCCCGTCCAAATTCATTCTTTAGTATTGAATGTAGTTGCACTGCTGGCTTTTAAAGCGAATAGCTTTCTTTGGTCCTTTCGGCCGTTTTCGTGGTTGGTCGATGGTCGGACTCGATAATGAAAACATTCGTTCACTCGTTAGCTTGCTCGCTCTTTCTTACCTTTCTTTCTTTATCTCTCGTTTATTCGTTTGTTTTATCCGTTTACATTCACAATTGTTATCGATGGTTTCCGCGCAATTCTTCATTGCGACTGCCCCGTATACTGCCCCTGTATCTCAAGCTCAGCCTTCAATCTCTGCTACTATTTGTCCCGTTAGCGTAGTACTTTCTGCTTAGTACCCGCCTGTCATCCTCCCCTTTGAATCAGCGTTTTCTTATTGGACGCGAGTATATATATATATATATATATATATATATATATATATATATATATATATATATATATATATATATATATATATATATTTATATATATATATATATATATATATATATATATATATATATATATATAAGGAACTTAAGTGGTGCTACAAGTTAAACAGAACAAGTATTTAATTTCAACAGTTTCGATCGGTGGACCGATCTTCATCAGGGTTTACAAAAAAATGGCAGTTCGGCCCTGGTAGTGAAGACACCAGACCGGGTGCCCGGTCGTTCTCAGATACATCAAACCGAGAGGGACAGTGAGGGACAGATGATGGACAGTGACAGTGATTGATTTTCGGCGCTTTGGCAAATTTACAGCTGCCTTTGGCAGCTATGCAGGGCGAGTGGAAGGCGGAGTCCCATGTATGTAGAGCAAGGAGTTCAGTGAAAAAAAAGAAGAAAAAAAAAGAAAGAAAAAGAACAAGAAAAAAAGCACACAGGAGGAGGGAGACGTAAGTCGGAGAGTGAGAGGGGGGGGAAGTAGCGGCGGCTAGGTTCCCGTTCACCCGAGGCAAGGAGGGAGAAAACGGTCGCTGCGCAGCACCAGTGCGCGTGCTGCCGTTGTAGCGGGAGAGAGGGCAAGTTGAATCGGGTGGCGGGGGGCACAATAGAGAAGGGGCCCAGAAGGAAGACAGAAGAGTGGCAACTTGTGGAAAGAAACACAGTGTCACAGTACACATATACAAGGCACGGCTCGTTCCGGCAACTCTGTGGTCCAGCTACGGTGCGAAAGAAATATATAGTTCCAAAAAGAATATATGCGTGGGATTCGCAAAGCAAGTGCGCCCCTGGGTTTAGATTTAGGGAGCCGAGTTAAGTAGCCTCCTCATGGTCCAGTTTTTGAACGTTGAACCGACAACTGACATCAAGTCAGCTCGTGCGTATTCCAAGAAGGGCAATAGGTCACTCAGAATGACCACTTGAGTGGCAGGGTGCAGGAAACTGAATTTATTGGTTTTCCGCTCGCCCCCTTGAGGCGCTTGCGGAGGGATGAGCAAGCAGTGAATAGCCAGCGTCTCAATTTTAGAGTACAGAACATGTATTCGCGCTTCCCATGCACTCTCACGGCATATCCCGGAGGCACGTCAGCCACCCCGGACTCTCATTAATTCCTTTAGCGTACGTTCCAAATTTATGGACGAAAAGAGATTATCTCTGCTCGCGTGCACGAGTGTGTTGGAAACCAGATTGCAAGAGCACAACGCTCACGCGTTCAAAAGAGTGATCTGGCAGCCGAACGTGCCTGGAGAAGGGTAAATTCGGGAGACTTTTCACATGCGCGTGGTGATTGTTGAACCGCAGGCGGAAAGGGGTCTCTGTTTGTCCGATATGTTCCTGCGCACACACCTCGCATAGAATTTTGTACACGACATCGCTGGAATCACGGCCAAGATTTTCGTTAATTTTATATACGAAGGACGAGTTGGGTGCCTCAGCCATGTCTGTTGTTGTCATGTGACGGCATGACAACAACACGCCATTTGGCGTGTTGTTGTCAATATATATATATATATATATATATATATATATATATATATATATATATATATATATATATATATATATATATATATATATATATATATATATATATATATATATATATATATAGAGAGAGAGAGAGAGAGAGAGAGAGACGTTTGAAAGCTTGTCGGGCCCCAGCTCGACGGGAAAATGAACACTCCGCCGAAGCAGCATAGTAAATGTGGTTTGAATCCCGGTGCTTGCACCAACCGCCGTCCTCGCGGACTTTGACGCATCTCCATTGCGTGCCGAGGTGGAACATGCCGACACCTGCTTTTTAATATCGCCGCGTTCAGCGCATATGCCTGGCTCGTCAAGCGAGTGGAGCTCGGCCGCCGGGCGTGTCTTTCTGGCGTATCTTGTTGCGCATTACCCCTTCTCGCTGTCTGCCCCGGGCAGCCGAAACCTAAATGCATCTCGTTCGACTTTAAGTAAAGATGGCACTCACATTTCGATGGCATGAAATCAGACGCAGCTGGAAAGCCAGGGTCGTCGCGGGGAATGGAACGTTTTCCGCCTTTTCGCAAGCAATGAATTATGCAAACGTCCCGACCGCTAATAGAGGGTTTTTTTTAAAGTTAAGAAACAGAAATTAGGGCTTATATCTCTAGCCATCGCGTTTACCATATGTGTGTACAAGACACGGAGTGGCTCTGAGTCTCGTTGTTTGTGGTCTACGGAGATAGTCGTAGACGAATATAACGATGAGGGCTTCCGATATATATTCCCGAAATGAGCCGTCTGGCAGCCTTACGTGGCCTTGCCTCATCGCTCTTCAAGGTGCAAGTTAGCCTACGTGAGAGGAGGCAACGTCGCTTCTCCGGCTCTAAGAATAGAATGACTTGTTCGACCGCCAAACAGACGCCGCTTCACGTCCGGCTTTGTAAGCAACATTACCGCGAGGCACAACTATTTAGTCGACAACGCGTCGTCTGGGGTTGGAGTCAAGCCGAAAAGTCGATGGCTCTTTGTTCTTTTAAAAATATTTTCGTTGGGATATCGTTGTGTTGAAGGAAGTCGTTACAGGAAAACTCGCCTTTAATAAGCCGCCTCACGCAACTCTAGGAAAGCTTGAACGGCGTGGTACGCTGGGCCACGCCAGTCTTCACCCACGCTTCGAGAGGTGTGACCGCAGCACAAAGCCGTTTGTGTGGAGAAGCCATTGGGCTTCTCACGTGTTAACTTGTTTATGTGCGACTAGATGAACTACATCTCGTCAGCGTCAGTTTAACCATGACCTCATCGACACGCACTTTTCAGGTGAGCTTGCCATATACACCTCAACGACAGGACTAGGTCGTCCTATTATGCTATGGTTGCGACACGCCATTTCAAGGTGCACTGTTTGCTAACAGCTCATAAGCGTGCTGATAAGTTGGTATCACGCTAAAAATTTTAAGCGCTCAAGACTAACCGCAATACCATAATCATGCCATGGCCGCTTGTGTGATAGACAAACACCCCTTCCAAAGGTTATCAGAAAATATGCACACCATGTTGCTCGCTTCTCACTTCTAACTTCGTTCGCTAAAATTCACCGTTTGTTACTCCGATACCGAAACGTAACGCGCAAACAGTGCTTTTGAAGAGCTGTTTTTGTCATCGATGTTGTTCTTGACGTATAGCAGTTGGCTGCGATGACCTGCTGAGGCATCAAATCCGTCCTCGCGCGTTGGTACCACAAACGACGCTATAGGTAGCCTAGACATGATCATCAGAAGAAAAACTGCGGCATATCCAACACACCCTGTTGAAATCTACGTACGGTGTGGCTTTGTTTAAATGCATGAAGTACGCTGAAAGTGGTGTTAGTTCCTGTGTTATTTGACTGTATTTGTGCGGTCATACCGAAGGCGTTCGCCAAAACCACATCGCCCACGTCACACGCTGTCCAAACGCATCCCCCTTCGCACCTGCTCGTGTGTGCCCGCCTGTGCCCTCGCGCACCCGTGCTACGATCTGTGACACACGCGGTGATCACACGATAGAGCATCAGGCTGCTGTACTGGGTGATCGAGGTTCGGTCCAACCATCCGGCATATAATTCATTATTTAAGCGTGGCCTATCCGGTAAGACAGCAGCAGCACCTAGCAACTACTTTCAGTGGAGTTCGGGAGGGTTTACAAGTAAATATAATAGGAGTGCACATGTGTTCAGTCCGTTGGCATAAACAAAAAACGACAGGGCGAAAGCATCACGTGAGCAATTTGTTTGGCCACTCTTCGTGCGCAAAGTTTCGGTGTCGAAGCAGGAAAAGAATGCGACGAATATCGTAAAAACGTGTAGCACTTTTAAAACCGCATAAATAATTCTTGCTTTCTACGGCCTTCCTCCTCCAATGCTTCAATTGCAACGTTGGCGCGAAAACCAGTAATTATAAAGGTAAATAATTATTATTTGTCATTCAGTGAATGGACTACGACGGCTACTGGACTATACAGTGCCGGCTGCGCTGAAAGTATGATATTAAAAAATCTTCAGTGCATTAGTGAAATCATATTTTAAGAAAATCGTTTTTAATAATAGCGTGGATACCGAGGATATACCCGCCGGTATATTGTAAATACCTAAATAGCCAACTAAATCTTAGAAGATGCGCGGGTCCTTTATCATTTATTTATGTATTTTCCTTTGTTTCTTTATTTTGGCAAAATAACTACAAGGTTTAACCGCAATATAAGGCATGAGGATGGCGTAAAAAAACGAGAAACGCGGGTGAGGAACCTACAATGCTAGCGATTACATTATGGTTCTAACCAAACCGCGCAGCAAGTTATCGATACAGCATTACTTCCTTTCGTTGTCGCTTGTGCAGTTTGCGCTCGCTCGCCAAGGCCACCAGCATGTAGTGGCAACGGTGTGCATTTTTTGCTTCTTTCTGGCGACAAACACGTATATTTCGAGCTTATTGAGATTGTAAACGAATTTAACAGGGCATTTTCGCTTGCCCAGGAAATACAGTGAATTCCGGATATGTAAGGTTGTCTAAACAGAATAAGATTCAGTTGTATAAGCATTTTGAAGACCAGGTGAGCAGTGTCTGCCGCACTAGAGCAGAGTTAATTTTCCTGGGCTACTGACTCTGCTTTTAGGCAGCGTAGCCCTCCATCGAAGTTATGGGGCAGCTTCATGGCATGGTCAAAATATTTAAAACGTGGTTTCGCCTGAAGCTTGCCAGTTTTCGCACCATAAGTAATTCGGGCGTTATATGCAGAAAAGCGAGCGCTGCATAAACGTTCAGCAATGCCAGATCTCAACTTCTGACACATTTCTAACATTTCCATTGCAGAAAATGTGGTCGACTGCGTGGCCGCTCGTTTTCCTGGCTTTGTCGGGCGTAAGCTGCCAGCGAGACTCGGACTTGACTGTCTCAACAACCGCAGGACGCCTGAGAGGTATACTTGTCCCTACAACAGCCGGGCCTGTACGTGCCTTCCTGGGAGTTCCTTTTGCTGAGCCACCAATAGGCTCTGCCCGGTTCAAGAAACCACAACAGAAAAAGCCCTGGAATGGAGTATTCGATGCCACTACATTTCCGCCAATGTGCCCTCAGCAACCTTTACAGTTCAATAACTACTACTTAGTCAAGAACAGCGATCGCATTTCGGAAGACTGTCTTTTCATTAACGTGTTTGCTCCTATCAACCACAAAGGATCACTGAAGCCCGTTGTCGTTTATATTCATGGAGGCTTCTTTTCATACGGTGGAATCTCGATGAAGCTTCATGACGCCTCAGAACTATCGGCCAGAGAAGACCTTGTTGTCGTTACTATTGCGTACAGACTTGGCGCGCTTGGATTTCTGAGCGTTGGCACTGAAGACGCACCTGGTAACATGGGCCTTCATGACCAGATTCTCGCGCTGCGCTGGATAAAAAGCAACGCCAATGCTTTTGGTGGAGATGCTGACCGCATTACTCTCATTGGTCAGAGTGCAGGCGCTTTCTCCGTTGGCATTCACTTGATATCTCCCAAAAGCAAAGGCCTCTTCCGGCGAGCAATTATGCAAAGTGGAAGCCCGTTCACAAGCACGCTCGTGAACCGAAAGAAGGACGCAGCCTACGGAGCGGGCGAGCTGGCGAGAGCTCTGGACTGCCCTTTGGCAATGATGATGATGCAAGGTGGTGGTGCGGATGCAATGCTCAAGTGTCTGCGCTCCAAGGACGTTGCTTCCATCCTGAATGCGACGGCAAGCTTCACCATCGAAGGCCTAGACGGCTTCTTCCCGGTAATAGGCGACGACATTATACCCGGGAAGCCAGGAGATGCTTTGAGAAGCGGGAAGCTGAACGCTCGCGAGCTACTGGCCGGCATATCAGAAGCCGAAGGAGATGGACTCATTCACTTTATGGCAAAAAAGTTCTACAATACCAACGATGCCCAAGAAGTCAGGAAAGATTCCATGATTTTCGTTGCGAGAGGGACAATGATAACGCTCTTGGGGTTCGATTCCAAGCGAGCAATAGACCGCTACTTTAACGGCTCGCGGGTACAAGGCGGAACCGATGCACTTCACGCAGCGGCAGACCTCATCGGCGACAGCCAGCTCGGGTGCCCGACGGTGGGCTTTGCCAAAAGATTCGTGAACCCCGACACGAGAGTGTTTATGTACAAGTTTTCACAACAACCATCCAGGGTGAACTGGCCGAAGTGGGTTCGCCCGACTCACACGGACGAAATCGCGTTCGCGTTAGGGTCAATATTCAAGCTGGATCCAGAGATCTCGCTGGACGATGTCAGAGCCGCCGAAAACTTCATGCATATTATTTCTACCTTTAGTCGCACAGGGTGAGTCGCACATTTTCTGCATTAATATTCCTACGCTTTCGAGACACTGTAGGTTGCTATATGAGGGTTGTGTACGCACTGCGCAAGGATAACAGCCTGTGAGAGAACACTGTCAAGGTGAGGCACTTCTGGTGTCCTTTATGCGAGTGTATACAGGTGGCATCGTGCACTCAGCCTGGCGCGCTCACGGCTCCATGCATGTGTTGGTGCTGCCGATGGCCCTTAGCCCACTGACGGGTCAACATAAGCTTTCGCAGAGCCGTTACATATGCTCACACAGTGCGGGCCTTCTTAAATGGAAAATATTATTTTGTGCATTGCCCACAAATCTGTCTTGACCGACCTTCTCCTTGCGTTCGTCTTTTTATTCGATGCCGAATCGCTACCCGTAACTTCTCATGTCAGGCTGATATCCTCTTTTTGTGCAATGTAACCTCTATCTTTCCTCCTATTTTTAATATGTAATACTGTATTCCTGTCTGCCTATTGTATAGCAGAATATAGATGAAATGTTAAATACACCACAGCAGACAACCTGTATCACATACTGTATATAATGAGTGGCATGGCGCTCTGTGGCCATACCTGGCCCTTGCGCCAGTACACAACACACATCAATTCACTCATTACTATAAATAATGACTGTGCCGATGTAAATGTCTGTTGTTCTGTGTGTTGCAGAGTTCCACGGGTCAAGGACAGAACTTCGTGGCCGAAATTTGATCAGCAGCAACGATACATGAACATCCAAAAGCAAGGAAATTTTCCCGGAAAGAATTTGCTCTATTCTACGTGTGATATGTGGGAAAGGGTTAGTCCTTATGATTAACCTCACTCAGCATGCACTTCCTCTCCTAAAGTAATTAGATCCCTAAATAATGAAATTTAATAAAGGGCATTGATATACGAAAGCAGGTTCGAGCTTCCTGTGTGATTTGAAAGCAATATGCACTCAACAACTGCTCATGAACTGCGGCGCTGCGTGCCTTAACGCCGTGCCCCTTCTTGTTCTTCCCTGCCCTATCGTGCCGTAAAATAATGCAGCAGATGTAAAAAAAAATATTTGTTGATAAAATATTGTTTTTCTAGACCAAAAATTCTGATTTCATTTTAAATTAAAAACACAAAATTAGATAGGGAGGAAAGCATTAGAGACCAACGAGTTTCTAGAGACGTCCACTGGATTCGAATCCACTATACGGAACGTAATTGTTAGAAACGAGGCACACTGACCGCTCGACTGAGACAAATGAACCAATTTTTTTTGTATTGCGATAGCAATTATATGGACACTCCAGGCACATTTCTACCATTGCTGGCGTCGCCGTTGCGTCGCTGTCGTCGTCGTCGTCAACCTTGAGGTTCCGTATGAGTGAAAGCCTGTGAGGTTGAGCCGGCGAACGCGGTTCAACCTCGCGTGCGCGAGCGAGGAACGCGGCCCGGATAGCGTGCCCTCTCCTGTCGCGCGCGAGGCAGGGGGGTCAGGTGAGGGAGGAGGGGCGTTCTTCTCCGGTGACTGCCAGGGGCCAGGGAGTCTCGATGTCCTCCTCGCCCACCGCTCCGTACAGAGTGGAGGCAACCGCGGCGTCTACTACGGCGTCGGCCACGCAAATCGCGGACGTCGTAGTAAACGCCTTTGGAGGATGACGTAGGGACGCGTTGCCGGCACTCGTGTGCCTTGAAAGAGATCTACGACGTGGCCAAAGTGCGCGCCCGCGTGGGCCACATCTTCATAGCGATCTGCGATGTTTCAGAGTGCGCGTAGTGCCGGTAGCCTCGTATGCGCTGTGCTTTTTACGTGTCCTTCGCGTTGTAGCGAGAGATGCATGAAGGTCAATTCGCTTGCTGCTGCCGCGATTCCTCACTCCAGAATTTCGACAGCGAGTATCCGCGCTTTTCGAGCGAGATGTGTTCATGTTTACCTATGCGCGCGTGACACCGTGCTGGATAACTTAGTTAAAACACGTTGGCGGGCTGGTTGGTTTGAATGCATGATAGAGTGTGTAAGCGCGACTGAACAAGGACGTAGAAAGAAGCAGACTCACAAAGACAGCGCCATCTCCGTGTGCCTGTTTCTTTCTGCGTCCTCGTTGAGTCGCACGTACATATTCTATCATTGTTAATTTAGTTTGTAAGCGAATGTTTACAAGTTTATTCGGCCGGTAAATCTACTATCGTTACTTCGTACAGGTATCTACTAATTTGCTATCGCAATCGGTGCTTCGCCTTTCGAGCGGAACTGCGAATGTTTTTTTTTTAGATTGCCGAGATGGCTTTTATCAGCGGGGTTTTCTTTCTTTCTTTCTTTCCTTTTGCAGAAAGCTCTGCAATATAAGTCACCGGTAAATCCACGAACAGTTGGCTACTAGTTGATGATAAGCTTGACGTGCCTTTTGATCTTGTTACGCTCTTGGGCCTTCACACCATAAGCGGAGTCCTTATGTGTCGGGCAACAATGTATGTTTCACGCGAGTTTTCTGCGCATTCATTTTCAGTAGTCTGTGTCTCCATTTGTAGAATGGTAAAAAAATGTGGAAGGGTAATGGTACGCACGCCATAATATTACGTATCATATTTTGTGGGAGTGCGTGGCAATAAGAGCTTACTAAATAATTTTACAGTTACCGGAGGCGTTAGCTTACGCATACATGTTAGAACAGCATGGAAAGAGAAGTTTCTTTAGAAATTAGCAGTTTTTAAAGAGCCACGAGAGATGTCTGTAGGGACGCTGGTCCGGTGGCATAAGCAGGGTACATAAGTTTCCAAGACATTAAAATTCAACTAGAGGGTCATTTCAGACGCGTTTTATATCTCAACATCGAACAATAAAACATGCATTACGCGCGAAGCATGCGGGAGCACCACGGTCGAAATAACAGCGTTAATTCGCAGCTGATTTACCGGAATTAGGTGCCAGAAGTGCCAAATTGTAATTGGGTGTTGGTAGTCATTTGTTGTATCATGCTAAGAATGGGCTCCAACTCGTCACAAATAATAGATTTACAATCATAATACTTGAATTTTTATTTACGTGAAAGTGTGCCCGAGAACGCCGCGTACTTGGCAACGTAATCGAAAACTTTATGAAGTCTCATTGTTGACTACAAATCGGTGAATAAAGTGTACCCGTGGTTCACGTAGTTCGCCGATAAGACGTGCTAAACTAGGCTGATTGACTGTTCCCCCCCTCCCCCCCCCCAAAAGAAGGAAACAATTTCTAGTAGCCGCTTTTACCATTGTGTATAGCGACTGTCGTGAAACGTGCCTCATTATTTTTTAGGGTTTTTTTTTTCGTATAATACAAGCAATGTAACCCGATTTATTCGCAAAAAAAAAACAACGAATATTCACAATGTACCCAAATCTATGATTGCTACGCAAAAAAAATTTCTTCGAAGAAGGAAAGGCACACATTAGTCATACAATATATAGCTTTTTGCGTGTATTCAAAGGACTGACCATGTTGTATTCCTCCTCCCCCCTCTGAACAGACAGTACTGGATGTAGTCCTTCTTCGCCTAGTACGAGTGAAAACTGCCACAGCCAAGCAGCTATCATAAAAGCGTAATGAATTTCAGTGTGAACACTTGCGCACAACACTTCATAGATCAGCTGTAATTGTCGTCATAGTAATTTTTTGCTTGCCGTAGTTTGCACGACAGCGTGGTGCCCTCGCCCCCCCCCCCCCAAATGTATTCTCCTTCACTGTAATTGATCTCAATACTCGACAACGTTTCACTGGTTTTAATTCTGCTAAAGACAATATAAGGTTCGATACTGATAGAGACTGAACCTTCACAGGACCAAGAAATTGACATTCAAACAAAAAAATCAATATGAAAGATTAGGTATTTAACCAAGAGGTGTCGTACGCGTAATATTTTAAAACCATTTTATATTAATAACTAAATCTAGTCATTACGTCATACTAAAGTGCATAAGTTGCTATCGTCCATTAACAAATTTATGTCTGGGTGCACAAGACCACGATATAAAAACTTTTTCCTGTCATTTCCCAACCGGTACTTTACCAGTGACTGCCTGTGTGTTTCGTCGTACTCGCATGCAACGCTTGCGTTTCAATGCATTTAAAGCGAAGCTTTCTTCGCCTCTTCCTTCGACTTTTCCAATGCTGCTGCCGCTGCTGCTGTCCGGCACGCCGCTAACGCCGGCCGCGTCGGGTCGCGGTCGAGACGGGGCAATGTCACAAAGACGTAAAAGGCATGCGCTGTCGGTGTTTTCTTTCACAACATTTGGTTATGAGCTGTCATTCTCAAAATTGCCAGGAATAACTTTGTAAAGAATGTAAGGCAAGTTCTGCGCCACGTGGAGGGCCCACGCAGTTGTGGTTCAGAGCGATTATTCGCCAAGCGACGCCCACGACGTCGACACCGCATTTTCTGTGACATGCGGCCGTTAACGCTATCGCGTTAGTGCATGATAGGGAGGCACAAAGTGAAGACGACCAGAGAAGCTCGTGTCAATATTTATGCCGCGTCGCATCTGCACATCGCTCTCTGGACGCCTGACTAGGCGTGACCCCTCACAAATGCTGTGCAGGAGTTGCCGCGCCTGTCTCCGTGCTCACCCGCAACAACAGGGACAGTAGAGGGAGGATGTGTGGAGAACGTTAGCGAGCGGATAGAGTGAGAGAGGAGGCAGTTTTGCGAGCTACAACGCTACAACCCAGAATGACGCCGAAGCGTGCACTTAGTGCCGACAAGACGAAGGCTCGCATAAAACGTCGAACGGAGCAAGAACAACAAACACAAGCGGAGCAGGCAAGGTAACATTTTACATCCCGTCACGACTGTCGTATGCCGTCATTATATCACCGCCAAATAACGACAATGAACGCAAACAGCTGACAAAGCTTCGCTTACATTGATTTCCACAGTGCGTGAAGTCCGCATTTTCTTTTTTTTTATTATTTACCAACTTAGATAACAAATGAGACAGTTTTTGTGAACAAAATTGGCATGTGCCTTCATAAAACACGTATGCATCCCTGCGTTTTCAGAGGTCATACACTAGGCGCACGAGGAACAAGGATATCCACACGTGGTCGATGGTCATGTCGGCGTCCCTGTGTGCGTCCTTGTGCACGCGTACGGCGAGACAGGGCGTCAGAATCTACTTCTTTTTGCGCGCTGTCAAGGTTGTATACGTACGCAAAGCGATAAACACGCGTTTCTTGCAGCCCTTGGAGCCGAGAACGCATGCTCATGCCACGCATGCTCAAGTCTAGATTGTTACACCACGCTTTATATTATGTTATCCATGCCGTAACGTACTACGCGATGAAGTTTCTTTGACATGCCGCAATATAGCTCTATCTAGCTAACGGGGGTAAATTTGGATAAATGTTAGGACCCGACTGATATAGTTGTTAGCTTCTATGATTGTTCTCTGAGATACTACATATTCAGGGTCCTTCGTTTTCGGTATTCACGTTATCTTATTTTGGGGGTAAAAATCGGGTGTTACTTTCGAAGAGGAAAGGCGGGGAGAAATCGGGATGTTTTGTTGTCTGGCAGCACTACGTTCACAATTTTTCTGGTAACATTACAAGCAATTAAGACAAGCAATGGTTACCTTACGTACAGAAACCTTCTACTTAATCAAGCAAAATCACAGACAAGAACACGTAATGGCAAAAACAAGAGAGCTACTCGCAAAGTATGTGACAAACTCAGCTCTGCAAATCTTTGCTGTCAAGCAATATTACTAAATTTAAAGGAAACTGGACTAAAAGAAAACAAATTGTGACAGGTTTATTGATCTCTTCTTTACTTTGTTCTCTGCCCTATGCTAACAAAAAGAGAATGCAAGGAGTAATGTACATAGCTATGCTTCACACGAAATATGGTACTTTTCTTTTTTTTTTTTTAATCTGACAAACTCTTCTTAACAAACGCTATCAAATGCATTGGAAGCACTTGTGATCCCACTCTATAGGCCTGTCGGGCATTTCGTTCTTGTGAGTTGTCCAGGTTTACTGGATGCAAATACACGCTCTTGCAAGAAAATTAACTGAATGCCGACTAGACGAATCAGTCGCACTTCTCTCAACGTAACGTAACGCTCTCATCGTAACAGCTACCGTTAGCAATGCAGAGCAACGTCATCGCTGCGTTATAGTGCGTTTCCGCGGTTTACATCTATACAACCTGCAGGAATGGCGATGCAATGCGCCATTCTCGTATTTATGGAAACGCGGCTATTAAAAATGACAACGTGCTTTCGTTCACTTAACGTCGGTCTTCCTTTGAGTCTTTACATATAACATATCCATGTTATACTAATATGAATAATTTGAAATTGAACTTGACCCCTCGATCACAAAAAGGGGCAGCGTTCATTAGTTCTGCAACAGTAGCATTTATTATTATTGTTTATGAAAAGCACAACTTAGGGGGGAAATCCGATTTCCATAAAACTTGTTGGGTGTGCTAAAATCGGGAATAATTGAATTTTACCCGAGGATGAAGAACCCTATATACATGGTGCCCCAGCTAACTTTAGTCAGAGTTTAAAAATATGCGAATGCCGCGTAGCTGGACAGAACCAAGGTAATGTTGTTTGCCGTCGCTTGGAGATACTTAAAATATTTTTTTTCATTCTTCCTAATTAGATAATGTCTTAATTAATAAATAATTAACTTCTCAAATATAATAATTAGATGAAAAGTGTCAATAAAAAAGTTGTAGAGCGACATGAAAAGTTTCCGATACAGTTTTCTATTGCTCAATACGTGCTAGATACAGGTGCTTTACCGAGCGTGAAAGAAGCCGGCGAATACACGCAACGTGCCTCGAGCGGCCAGTCGCGTAGCAATTTTGCGTGCATTTGCTGGCTTCTCTCACACTCGGTAAAGCACCTTTATCTAGCACGTATTGAGCAACAGAAAACTGTATCGGGAATTTACGATGTCGCCTACAATTTTCTCATTGACACTTTTCATCTAATTATAAGATTTGAGCAGTTCATTCATTAATTAAGACTTATCATCTAATTGGGTGGAATTAAACAAATATTTTATGGAGCTTCAAGCGACGGCAAACAACATTACCTTGATTCTGTCCAGCTACGTGGTACTCGCACATATTTTAACTCTGGCTAAAGTTAGCTGCGACAGCCTGTACATTCAGATATTTAGGTTATGTGCCTGCTTGCGTGCGTGCGAGCGCGCGCGCGCGCGCTTCTCGATTTATTTTCAAGCGCGCGCGATTCTCGATTTATTTTCAAGCGAAGCTTGTATTGGCTCACAAGTTTCGGTGGCGCTGTGATCACGCAAAACCACAGTTGCTCCCAGAGCAGGGCAGCTGCAGGGAAGGGCGGTTTGATGAGTTGACAGCTGCGCCGGCGCCGGAACGTGAGTCATTAGCAAGAATTCCAGCTGCATAGGCGCGTGCTCACGCCACGCGCGCAACCAATCAGAGCCGTTTCGCTTCCGCCGGGGAGGGAAATGACAGGAAATGGTGTCACGCACGCGTCGCCGGCTTCATTTTCGTTAAGTTCATTCTCGGAAAAAAGTTGGGACGGCCGCGCGTTCTGCGTTCCCTCCAGAAACTGGCAGCCTTCGACGAGCGGCGGCCGAGAACTCGCCCGCAAAAGGGTTCGCCGTCGGCACGCCGGTCCAGCCGTTAGAGCCACCCGCGAGCCCGCGCAATCCGACAGCGAGAAGATCCCGAGCTAACTGTGCGGGAGGCCGGAGCAGCCCGGCAGCCTTACCGTTGGGTTGCTTAACCGTGACGAAGGTCAGGTGCACGCAGGACACACTTCGCTTACCCCTTATTCCGGAAGGGGAAGGGTTGGTCATTGTTTTGTAGGTTTTCTTCGCATATTAACATGCCTTTTCGCTTTTCTCATACCGTCTACTTGTACTAGCTTACAGCCGTAGAAATATACTTGTTGGTTTGAATGATCCACCTGATTTTTAGCCAGTCCACCAGAGCGGGTATCATACATGGGTTTCTTCGCTTACGTTTATATAACAGCGTCAGTCACGCAAACACGGAACTTAGCACAATCGGTGCCAGCTATAAAAAACAACGTCATTGTCATCGAAACGTCGCATTATCTACGCTCGGACTTTACGTCGAGATGCGCGAACCTTGAAATCCTTGTGGAGCGTGTCGTACGGACATAGGAGAGTATAATTTTCGGCAAGTTGGCGCATAGCTTTAACGAAACGACATGGGTGCGATTTGCGCAATAGGCTGTGCTTAAACAGAGCAACATTTTCCAAATTTGTGTAATAGATATGTCGCTTTCTGGGCGTCGTATAGAATATAAATATTGCAATACATTTTGCACATCTGCTAATTTTTCCCGCTAGATCACCGCATGGTGAACCGCGACCTACACTGCAACTGAGCAATATTCTAGTGTTTTAATTTGCGCGACGACATGAGCAGTGAAATAGATTACTTTGTTGATCATTCGATTAAGTAATGAGTATCACCTCATGAATATAGCCCACGTCTTTATTTCATAGCGGGAAACGGTGTGAATGGTGAATCTGCGCGCCACTGTGTGAAAGAATGTGGTGAGAATTTGTTTTCTGACAGCTGTGTACGTCAGAATGCCCGCGGTGAGGCCGCGGTGCTCAACACCGATGCTCGTCTTGTAGCGCATGCGTTATCTATAAACCTCACTCCTCGGACAAGTATTTGGTTACTAATAAAAATTCGCTAACCGATTGTTGCGCGTTCAAGCGAGGTTTCTATTATCCGCAATTGGTTTCTGGTGGGACGTCGTACGATTGCCCACACATTTCTGAACAGCGCGGTCTGCCAGCCTACAGGAAAATTGCACTGGTGGCGCTTAAGCGATCGTCAGGAAACATTTCTTTTTAATTTTCACATACTCAAGAAGATCAAGAATAGCGTCCAAGGTTGATAATTCTGAGGCTTCACATGCCAGAACCACGATCTGATAATTAGGCTCGCCGTAGCGGGGCACTGCGGATTAGTTTTGTCCACCCGGGGGAAATTAATGCGCACCTGAATCTAAGCGTACGATCGTATTCGCACCCCGCCCCGACTGGAATGCGCCCGCAGCTGCCGAGATCCACCCCACGACCTTGATCTCAGCAGCGCATGCCGTAGCCGCCGAACTACCGTGGCGGGCAGCGTCCAAGGTTCAGATGCGGCACGGTCCCCCACAGTCGACGCGGGCAAAATGAAGACCACGGGCGTGCCGCGCATTGATTTAGGCGCTTTTCAGGGGAATCACTCGCAAAGTGCGCTGCGCCTATGTTAAGCGCGACTGGTACGTCGCTACCTCGGCACATGACACGTTCGAGTACGCAAAACGAATGAAAGCAAAAGCAGATCATGCGTTCATTGACTTGTTCGATCAGCGTTCGTGATAAATATTCCTGTTCACTTACGCACGAGGTGACGCGCTTGTCCTCTTTACGGTGTAGGCAGCTGGAATTAAGCTACGTGCTTGGGCCTGTACCTACCATTTATTACGGGGAGGGCCTTTGCGCCAATAGCGGGGTTAGTGACGCGGACAGACAACTCCCCGTGGCGGAGTTATCACCTTGAGACCTTGTATCAATGACTTAGTCTGAACGCCGCGTTCACGAATGGCTACCTATGTCAGCTTGGACGGACCAAAAACTCGCACTGCGACAGCTGTGGTGTGTTATAAAGTGTTAATCGAATTTTGTTGAAAATGGCTGTGAAAGAGGCTAGTTGGTGACTGTTCGTATTTTCTTCGTGCGCTATGTATTTTGAAAAGACTGGAACCTTAAATAATGGACAGGTAGATGGTGCGCGAACTTCAACTGGATTATTAGTACGCGATCACGTATAAATGTAGTACATAGGGTAAAAATAATATTGAAATGCGTGAAAACAAAACAGGAAGAAGAAACAAAAAAAAAAGTGCACACATGATGATCGCTGATGCTCGCACGAGCCAGTTGGACAGGCTCTAGATTTCATGAATATAGATTTAGCTTCCTTAGATTTCATTCTGCACCAAATAAACGCCAGCTTCGTTTATTTGGTGCAGAATGGTTTATTTGGTTTATCTGTATTAGCTATACAGATGGCAATTACAGATGTAAAATGAAAATTTCTTTAGTTCATAACGAGCCATGAAACCTGCGATCTGTCGGATTCGATTGGATCTGTCGGATTGTCGGATTGGACGCCAGAGACTCTGGAATGAAGTGGGCAAATTTACAACTTTCAGCTAACCGCGTCACTAAACCAATTCTCTTCGCACAGATTCCAAGATGCGTGTTTGATGTGCATAATGCTTTTTTGCTTTTTTCACACGTTTACTTCAATCTCATCCTTGTCCTATGTACATGTACGCGATCAGACACTAATAAATCAGTTGAAGTTCCCGCGCCATCCGCCTGGCTGTTCTTTTCTCTGTCAGTCGTTTAGTGCTAGGGCAAGAGGAAAGTATGACCATTATGGTGGAATGTTCAGGTTACAGAGACCAGAGAACTTCTTAAGTCATATGAATCGGCTCTGCTTCCCAAGAACCACTTAATGAAATTAATTAATTGATATATTGTGTTTTCCGTGCACAAAGCACCATCTGGTTATGAGGCACGCCGTAGTTGAGGACACCAGAATAATTTAGACCACCTGGGGTTCTTGAACGTGCACCCAAATCTGAGCACACGGGTGCTTTCGCATTTCGCCCCCATCGAAATGCGGCCGCCATGGCCGGCCTACGGTGCCGCGATCTCGCGCTTAGCATTGCAATACAATAGCCACTAAGCAACCACAGCAGGTGCTAGACCCAAGTAATAAAACTGTCCTATGTCTTCTTCTAAACAGCGTGAAGCTTTGAAATTAATTTTCATATTCCTTGAAGACATTCGCTAAATTGACAAGATATGGCCCGTTGAAATCAACACCATCACCTCGCCTGACCTATACATATGATGACCAAATATTTTATTTTTGTTTTTTTCCCTGTCCCACCTGCCTTTTCTTTCCCCGATCTTGTTCTCTATGCAGAGTAGCATATGCGCCGGCATAATTCTCGGCATTTCAATAGAGAGCTTTCTCTCTTTTTATTATTATTATTATTATTATTATTATTATTATTATTATTATTATTATTATTATTATTATTATTATTATTATTATTATTATTATTATTATTATTATTATTATTATTATTATTATTATTATTATTATTATTATTATTATTATTAAAACATATGCGCAAGCGCTCTAGTAAACGTGGAGGGTGTTTTCGAGAGATCGACTCTATAGCGGAGTAGAAACCCAAGCAGTCACGGAATGTTTTGCTGCCGCTTTCTCATCTATACACCATAATGCTTCAGGTTTCAACGCTGGCGTTATTCAGTAGCAAAAGCCGATCCTTACATCTAGTGCTGCGTTGTTTAATGAAAAGCTCATTAGCGAAAGCCTTTACTCTCCTGCTGCCCTTTGGCATCCCTTTCGCAGTGCTAAAAGCCCATGGCAGCACATTTGCCCCAGTATAAACTTCTATACTTAAATAACCCTTTGTATACCTCCACTTTCCCTCGCATGTAGAAAATTGCTCGTGTTTTTCTTGTATTCAAGTCTGGCTGCAAACCCTATGTTTCGAATTATCACTCGACTTCTCTTCTCTGTGGCACGTCTAAGATTTTTCAGTTTGCTCTTCAAAACATATTGTCTTTTAGTGTGACCTCGGCAAGGCTCTATATGTAGTCGCCACTAAGCGTTCGTGATTAAGATTACTCACTTTAGTGTTAACTCGTCAATCGTAAATCTCTTGGAGTTACCAAGAGGTCAAGGGCCAAACGTCATCAAGGGCCAAACGTCTTCTCTTTACATGGCAATTAGCGGCGTCCCTCAACGATCAGTATTAGGACCACCCCTTCTTTTCAATTTTTATTAATGCCGTTCCTTCCGATATTCGGAATCTTTCTCTCCTTCTATATGCCGATGACATCAAGATATGTAAGAAAATTTCACACTATTTATGACTGCCGCACCCCGCAGTCTGACCTGTTTTCTTTTTCTAAATGGTGCAATAATAATAACTTCACCTTGAATGCTATTAAGACTGAAGCCTTCATTTTCCCACGCAAAACAGCAAGCATTTTGTACCATTGTGTAAGGTCTGGGAGACCAATGATTTCGGTGTACTTTTTGATGCAACCTCACACTTTTCTGCTCACATAACACGCGTTACAGTGCGGTATATGCGCTCTCTTGACTCTGTTTGCAGACTATTGACGGAATTGAATTCTGCTACGCCGTTCCGCAAGCTGTACACTACATTCTGTCTTCCTCGTCTCGAATATGCGTCGGTCGCCAGGAATGGCATTTCTAGATCCATCAGTGACATTATAGATCGGGTCCAAGAAATGTTTCCAAGCATATATCATTGCTGCTTTGCTAACACAGACACTGGACCTTGTTCCATCACTGTTGGGTGATTGTAACTGCCCTTACTTCGCTACCGATGTAATCGTGCTGACTTTCTGTTTCGTTTCAAACTCCGTCACAGTATCCTCCCCTTCCTTGAACTCCTCAGTTATATCATGTTTCGTATTCCTAGCAAGAACACCAGAGAACATAGACCTTTCTATGCTCCTGTCTGTTATAAATGTCCACAGAACCGCAACCACAGACCGCCCGCAGAATACAGAATCTTTACAACGCTCATTTTCATGATCTTCATATTATTCATAACACGCTATCATTGTTCTTTTCCAAGCTTTGCGTTGTTGTGCCATAGTTCCACACAGTCTTCCTTTGCCCTTCTCCTCCTTTTTCTTTTTGTATTCACCTTGCGCCGTGTTGTATGATTGATTGATTGATTGATTGATTGATTGATTGATTGATTGATTGATTGATTGATTGATTGATTGATTGATTGATTGATTGATTGATTGATTGATTGACCAAGTAGCCGAGGTACTTTCTACGTCAATCTCTTCACAGCTGCCATTATTTTACTGGCGGCCTCGTCCTTGTGTGCGTCGCCCGCCTCTTAGAGGCAACACTAAACCAGGAGCACAAAATCGCATGGTGCCCAGCACACATCGATGCCACGGGTAGCAGCATACCGGACCGTGCAGCAACTGTCCCCCGTCCGGGCGCCCTCCTCTCGAACCCAGGCACACGCCCGAGGATCTTATAGAACCCCAGCATCGATAAAGACAGCTCTACCCCCGCGACACCTTCAGCTAAGCATGTAAGGGAAGCGTATGATACGCGCCGCCTGCAGACAAATACATTACGGTTAAAGCATGCCATTCACCCCATCGCATGCGGTGCCACTTGACCGTGGTGCGGAGGCCAGCCACCTCTCGGCCACATTGCGTGGGAAAGCGATCTCAGGCAACTCAAAATGAATACGCCTCAGATTCCGCCGCAAAAAAAAAAGAAAGTCAGAACGGAGATTTGGGGCACCTGGTTCACCAGAGAAGAAAAGGAGGCCGAAGTGGCACTCCTCGACAAGCACGGTGGGCTGCTGAGGCCAGTGGAGCACTGGACTAAGGGCCTCACGCACAGGGTTCCCCAAGTTTTTCCTTTTACAATCAATGTCTTTCAATTCAATTACTCACGTATAAAAAAGACAAAGCAAACTTTTCCTTTGCATCATTACCATTTTTGTCCTTTTGTTGTAGGCCTTATATGTGTATGCTGTAAATATAGGAATGGGCGATTCCCTTTCTTTACAGAGACGTGTTCGCGCTTTTCTGCTGAATAAGTGATACGTGCCCTACATTGTACCGAGCCCAGGACAGGGGATAACAAACAGGAAAACGGGCAGCGAAGAAAGCGTGAAGACATGCTATTAAAGGGACCCTAAAAACGATTTTCTATCTAATCGTAGAATGACCTTACTGTTAGATGTGTGCGAATATTCGAAACTTTTCAATAACGACTCGAATAGTGTTTTACTCGATTCGGTCTTCGAATCTAATAGTAACTCTTTGGAAATGCAAATATTTTTAGTACTTTTCGAATATTTCAGAACGTCATCTACGCCCAATTAAACATTAAATTTGCGCAAAATTACGGTAAATTTTCAACTCCGCAGGCACAGTGCAGACATAAAACATGAGAACTTGCGTAGTAGAGCAGGCTACGTTGGTTAGGTAGCCATACTTTACAAGCTGCACAGTGATCATCCGAGCTTCCTGGGGAGCCCTGCGCATGCGAAAAAACAACTTGTTCAATCCTCATTTTCTATTCGTGCTTTTAGGAAACAACGCTACATTACTTACTATGTAGTGACATAACCTTGCTAACTTCAGGAATACCATGATGTGAACATCGCTCTATATTAATCGGGATAACGGCTATTCGTTATTCGAAAACTGTTCCAAAACTATCCAATATTTGATTCGATTCGTATCTGGCACTATTCGATTCGTATTCGATTCAGTGTCAACAATCGCTATTCGCACACCTCTACCAGCGGCTCTGCCCCTACTGACGTCGTCTGACGACAGGACGTCGTCTCACGAATCGCATGCCGCAAAAATTTTTCGAATCCTTCAACCATACGTTCAGTTATCGCAGAGATGCCTGGCTTCTTGTCTCTTTTCGCCTCCGATAGCATGCTGGAAGCTACCCAGCGCAGAAGACAAGGCAAAGCCTCGGTAAAAGTTGAGTGTCGCGGCGGTGAAAGGCTTCGTCGCGGCAAACCCCTGGCGGCCGCGATAGTCTACGCGCTGCGCCGCACGCCGCTGCCACCCCGGAGGCCACGCGCAGCTCGTGTAGCTACGCGCAGTGCAAAGGCGAAATAATTTTTTCTGTTCTTTTTTCGAGATAGTGGACGTACATATTTTTCATTTATTTAACTAAAATTATCGTTTATGTATAACTGAGAAGGCACTCGCGGTCACGAAATCAGAAGATAGCGTTGGTGGGCCGGCTGCTGTTGATGTGGCGGTATTGCGGAAGTGAATGCAGGCGATGTTTTTCGCTGTGTTTTACACGAGATTGTAGATTCCCTGCTGCATGCAATGCAGTAATGTTTTGCTCGCATGTTTGCAGGAGCCTCGTTCAAAGATCGGCTACGTTTTTTTTTTTTTCTTACAATGTTTAAAAAGTGTTTCAGCCCCTTTTTGCGTGTGATTTGGATCAACCTCGGTAATTTTCTAGGATAAGTCATCGGCTAGGAGACAACCAGAGCAAGAAAAAATAAAGAAAGACAGGGAACTTAAGCAGGGGGCAGATCTGGTTTGCTACCTTATGCTGGAGAAAGACTTTAAGAGTTGACAAGAGGAGATAAAAAGAAAGAGCCATCAAAACTACATCGAAGACAGGCGATAAACGAAAATCAATTGCGCAAGAAACAAATAAAGAACACAAAGGAAAGAACACACCACAGCACTGTGTATGTTTATTTCTTGGTGTTCATTCAAAAATAGGGAATTATTTTATTTGTTTCCAAATGAAACACAGTGGTGATGAAACACAGAGGAAAATGCCCCAAATTCAAGAATTCCACCGGGACCCTCAACGGGAATTACGAAGAACTAATACATTATGAGCAACGCAACATGTATTAAGAATAATAATCAAGTAACAATATAAATCCAGAGACCAATAGGTATTCGAAAGCATAACTGGCATTTTCGTAAATTAAGAAACAAAATATAACACGACAAAAGCTTCACATATAACTGCCATAAATATAAGACATAATATACAGTACAGTGTAATGTAAAGAAATGAATGTACGAGAATTTACTGGCAGAAGAAATATTCTAAGGTTGGATTTAAAAGATGAAAAGAATGAAAATGATTATATGGACCTCGGTAAATTATTCCGCTATATTATTGGTGCGTACACTAAGATCATTTGATTCTGATTAATGTGAGCTATAAGAAATAAAAAAAGTCGCAGTTTCACCCGAGAGACGAAGAATTTCAGCCATGGTAAAGAATCAAAGAATTACACAGCTACATGAAGTAAGGCTCATAGTTTTTTATCAGCTGTATAAATTGCAGCAAACATTCGCTCTCTATTTAAATCAGCAAGCATGGTGTCATGCGCGCATGGGCTGACAAGAACACATGTTACTCGATGACTGCGAACACTCGCTGTCAATACGTTGGTGGAATGATGAGCGCGAAGAGAAGGGGGCGAACACTTCTGCTGTCTCATGCTTCAACGCAGCTCCGAAGTTAGCGATGACGAGACCTCCAGTACTAGGCGCACGTTAAGACTGCGCCCATGCAGCCATCTCGACAAATCCTCTTACCTTTGCACCCACGGTAGATTACCGCCAGGAGAGGGCGAGGGTTGCGCACGCGCTCGCGGACAACCACGCGCAGCCATGACCTGGCTGGAGACGCAAGCTCACCAGCCCCCATAGTGCGCACTCGGTCGTGGTACAGCGCGTTCACCACCCCTCCCCCATAGCACGTGTTTATGACTTGACATCCAACACTGGGCGCTCATCGAGCCACCATCCTTCTCAGCTCAACGTCGCACGCTTTCTCTCGCACCCACACCTTACGGCGCGTGGGGCGCGATAGGATTTTATTATCCCACTTTGACTTTACACGGAAACTCAAGGCGACGCCGCCACCACCGACGACGACGGCGAAAATTCATCGGAAGGGTTCGTGTAATTGCCAGCGCAATCAAACTATTTCTACGAAATCTCGTAGGAATTAGTAAGTTGAGATGTGTCAAGTTGTATTGTAGCTGATTTGTTACTAAGTTATAGAAAAAAATTCGAGAGAAGAACAAGATTGAAAAGGTACAATCGCTATACTGAAAAAATCTTTTAAATGCCTAAGCATTTCTATGCCTACCCAACGAGGAAAGACGTCCGTCCGTCCGTCCACCCGTCCGTCACGTAAGGCGACCGCTTTCAAGACACGGCCCACAGCAGTGAGCGAATCGACCTTCGTGCTGCCTCTCGCTTCAACGCGAACTGAGCGGCAAGAACACAGGGCGAACGAAGCTATCAGCACTCACCGCACTGTGACCCCATCGCAGATCGCTTTCAAGATAGGGGTCTGCGCCGCCGCGCCATACGCAGCAGCCGCCGGAATACGGTTGGTCACAGGTGATAATGGTTCTACGCAGATGGATTCGGCGCTAAAGAGCGATAACGGCTTATAATGATCGGAATGTTGTCAGTGCACCTGGCGCTACCAGCTGCAATAGTTTCCTTGCACCGCCGCCTGTAGCAGTTCGCGTCGTCCCAGCGCTGTCGTTTATACTGGTGGCACAATGCTTACGCATAGTTCGACAACTCCCAGAGGAGTTTCTGCGCGAGTCTATTTTTATCACGTGGTATAGGGTAGTCTACTTAGGAGCAGCTAGAAGTTCTAGTGATGGTGCAGGTGGCTTGATTTTGAATATACTGTGGCGGTAAAAATATAATGTTTTTAGGTGTTTCCCCAAGAAACCTGTTCGTGTCAGAATGTTTAAGCAATAAACCTGAGTTCTTGCCGATCCTAAAGTAATAATGGGAAATTGTGACGACAAGCAGAAACTAGATGCTCTCAAGTCTAAGTTGTAAGGCACCGTCGAGGAAAGTCATGAATTCAGTGAGTTGAGAAAGGTCTAGCTTGTAGACAACGTAGACGCGCGCACGCACACACAAAATAATACACTAATCGAAAGCAACAAGCCATGTGCAAATGAGACGAAATTGTTAGAAGAATAAAAAACTATGAGGAAAAACGTTTATAGCGAAAACCAAGATGTTCTTCAGTTCTTGGTATGAAGTGGAGATAATCACGGTAGACGCGCATATAAATTAAAACAGCGTGTTTGTGCAGTTCGTTTCTTAGAGCGCTTTGACGGGATTTCGGTTTGGCCTTAGAGCTTCGAGGAGGCTTCAAAAGTACTCAGTAAGCAGCACTTAATCTGGCAACAACTTCATCAAAATTAAAATGGATTGTTGTTCCTCTGAGAGCGTTATATGCTTCTACAATCTGATAACATCGTTGCCGTTAGACCGAACCTGCCACTGGTGCCATCAGTTAACTGCGTCAAAGACCGCCCCACTCATAGAGCGGTTGTGTCAATGCAGTATTTTATGTACTGATTAGCGCATGTGGTCCTTTTCAAAACCCATGGTAGTCATAGACAGCAGTGCAAAAAACAGGGTAGCTGTCTCGGATGAATCGCTAAATACACTGCGGCGTAAATTAAAAGAGCCAAGCAGACATGGACAGTTACTTTCAGATTTCCGTCAGAGCTATGAACATATAAGGAAATGTACGCATGACTCACCGCAAGGACAAACCAAAATGTGTTTCTATCAAGCTGCTCTGGCAACATTGACTGAAACACTGTGGTAGCCTTCGTATGCATGGGTTATCTGGAAGAGGCAGATCAATCTAGTCCCTGAAGTTTGGTGTTCAAAGTCCTCACTCTTTTTTCCGCACTTTTGTAGGTTTTGTAAACATAAAGTGGCCAAGCAACGCTGGTTGGTGTACGAGGGCATATCAGAAAAGTTGGCTTAATGCCTCTGATATTCATACCTATATTGTTCTCGAGAAGACAAGGCTACATCAGGTGTGGGAAGCTCGTTTTTAAGCAAACTGCTTCGTATGCCAGCTCTGCGAACGCGTCTTCCAAAAAAATAATGTAGCTGCGCTGCAACTCCGGACTGCTTACCATTGACTATTAAACTGTGCGAAACAGCAGTATTTTGCAATCTCAATGTACGATTGAGAAAATCGAACAGGCTGTTTATGCAACTGACGAATATTTACTAGTATAATGCGTGTTTGCCTTTCTTGCACCTCTTCTTTTACAGTTTAATGGTTAGCATGGCCTCTGTCAAGGATTATCGAGATGCAGGGCAACCTAAGAAAATGCGGATGCCCGAGAATGCAATCTGAGAGCATTACCGCGACTTCTACCTGCTGCTTTCAAAATCTGTGCATGGGCGCAATATCTAACACTAGAATCTACCCACATTTGAGCTCAGGCTTTCTTAAGCGACATGTATAGAAATCACGGCAATGTTTTCAGATCACGTGCTCCAGCTTTCACATTTCTATTCAATGCCCCTGTACACTGCAGAGACATAAGAGTACAATGCCAGCCATAGGTGCTGCGAGAACCTGTCAAACCCAGAAGGTAAATAATCCTTGTGCGTCTTATTTTGATAGGTCACTTAAGCTAGCATTCTCAATTGAAGTTTTCGAATCCCTACATGGCGAAAACATACAGAACACTTTTACAGCTTGACGAGCAGGCGCGATTTAAAGCCTTTGTCGCTTCAAGAATAGCCAACATCTTAAAGTCATTCCACTCAAGTCAACGACGGTGGTTTACGTGTGGTCATGGTTATCGAATGGGAACCAACGCTTCAGACCCTTGTTTTCTGTTCCATCATTCACGTCTTGTTTCGCACCCTCGTTTGCTTTCAGTGAAAATCCGAAGATCAAGCATGAGGCATGACTGTGCCGTCATTTAATGCTCGACCGAAGTTGTTTATTCCACACGCATGACGTGTGAGAAAGCTTACATGGGTGACTGACAGTGCAGCATGCGAGGCCTGTGGCACCGAAGAAAACATCGCCCACCTGCTGTGCCACTGTCCAAGATATGCTCTAGAGCGACAAGAACTTGCCAAAGCTTTCCAAAAACTGGACAATCGGCCGCTTTCTGTGCAGGTGCTGCTGGAACACCGCCCCCATCGCCCATCGGCCCATTGTTGTAATCGCACCGCTGGCGCGAGTTGTTGGGAACTCGGCGCTGACGCCCGTAGTTGTACCTGGGTCGCAAGCCCCAAGGGTAGCGTTGGCCTGGCGGCCTGGGGTACAACTGGAAGCATCCGAAGATCCCGGCAAAGCATGAGTCGACTGGTAACAACAAAACAACTTGTTTATTCTAACGTCGCAAAGAGTTGGCGGTCAGGTTGACCGAAGTAGAGAGACGGGAGTGCACTTTACTCAACAGAAGAAATCGGAGCCCTCCTTTGGCGTCCGGGGGCAGCTGCTTTTATACTCTCGCAGTTGAGGGCAAGAAGGAACCCCTCTATAGACGAGCACGTGACTGTGCCGCTCCGGCACAATGGGATAACGTGGCGCAGCCGTCGTGCCGGCGCCGTTCGGGCACAATGGGGAGGAGAAGGTGGCTCATACTGTCGTGTCGGCGCCGGTCGGGCACAATGGGGAGGAGAAGGTGGCTCACACTGTCGTGTCGGCGCCTGTCAGACCCCCTCGCTTCACAGTTGTTGGGAGCTCCTCTCCCCGGCTGCCGCGCTTCGACAAGCGTGGGCACCAATATGCACATACACTCACACACGCACATGAAGACACGTGGCATCGGAACATGCCTGGACGCGCTTGGCGGGGAGGCGTAGCGGCGGCGCCGAACGGGCCAAAATGTCTGCCGCTTTGTTGCAGCCGCGCCGGCTAAACCGCGCGTTGTAGGCGAAACGTAACAGACCGCCCCGTTGGGGGAAGGAGATCCCGATGGTCAGGGGACTGCATCCGCTGTCCGGAGGGATGTCGCTCGATGATGCTCATAACCGAAGTCGGGCGTCCCTCGACGTTTCTTGAGCGCAGCGCACAGAGAAGGCCTCGTTCTCTCGTTCAGGTTCGCACAGGACACTGCAAAGTGACTTCGGGAGAGTTCACATTTTTGTTCTCGTTCCCGGCAAGCGTTAGAACTACGCTGAAACTCAACCGCTCAGTCAGCAAGCACGGCACAACCCTCACTAAGCCCTGCCAGGCTCTTTCCCCTTCTATACCACTGCCTAGTTCCTTACAGTAGTCTAGCAGCACTTAGAACGCGTCCACAAATTGGAAAATTGCACTAGAAAGCATGTCATCACTTTGAAACACTAAACAAAAGCAATATGTTAAAAATCCTGCCTCAGGAAGAAAAACATCAGTAACAAAAAATTTTGAGGCTGATTCCTACGTTAGGGGCTTCGACTTAAGCCATCGGCGTTACCGTTGAGACTCCCCTTTTTGTAACGCACCTCAAAGGAATATTGTTGCAAAGCGAGGCTCCAGCGCAGGAGGCGGCCATTTTTGGGAGAGATGGTCTGCAGCCATTGGAGAGGGCAGTGATCCGTCTCAATGATAAACCTCGAGCCGGCTAGATAGCATGACAATTTCTGAACGGCCCACACGAGACACGCACACTCTTTCTCGGTGGCGCTGTACGCCTGCTCACGACTGGTCAGCTTACGACTAGCACACAGGACGGGGTGTTCTACTTCTCCATTTTCCCGTTGGCACAGTACAACGCCCATGCCTCGCTCACTAGCATCGCACTGAACTACGAACCCTTTTGTGTAGTCTGGCGATCGTAGCACAGGCTGGCTTGTTAGGGCGCTCTTTAGGGCGCTAAAAGCTCTTTCCTTTGTCTCGTCCCAGACGACTGTCTGAGGCTCTGTTTTTCTTAGAGCATCCGTCAGGGGAGCCGCGATATCAGAGTACCTGGGGATGTACCTCTGATAGTAGCCGGCGACACCTAAGAACGACCGAATATCGGTCTTCGTGCGCGGTTGCGGAAAGTCTCGCACAGCGGCCACTTTTATTTCAGAGGGGCGGCGACGACCCTGACCAATCACGTGACCGAGGTAGACAACCTCGGCCTGTGCTAACTGGCACTTAGGAGCCTTGACTGTCAAGCCCGCTTCGCGCAGGCGGGTTAGCACTGCCCGCAAGTGTGCCATATGCTCAGACCAGGATGCGGAGAATATCGCTACGTCGTCTAGATACGGTAAAGCGAATTCTTGCTGTCCCCGCAACACTTTATCCATGAGGCTTGAAAAACAGTATGGCGCGTTCTTCAAACCAAAACTCAACACTTTAGGACGGAATGTTCCCATTGGTGAAATGAACGCCGCATACCTACTAGCCTCTTCTGTAAGTGGAACCTGCCAATAACCCCTGACAAGATCTAGGGTGGAAATAAACTGAGCGCTACTAACTTTCTCAAGGCGCTCCTCGATGTTAGGGATCGGATAAATTTGATCCTTAGTGATGGAATTAAGCCTGCGGTAGTCGACGCAAGGACGAGGTTCCTTGCCCGGTACCTCAACTAAAATCAAAGGGGAGGTATAATCACTCTCACCTGCCTCAATAACACCGAGCTGTAGCATTTTCTTTACCTCAGCCTCCATAATATCGTTCTGGCGGGGTGACACCCGATACGCCTTGGATCGTACTGGCTCTGGGGAGGTAAGTTCTATATTATGAGTAAGTACAGAAGTCCTACCAGGCCTCTCGGAGAACAGACCTTGAAACTCTTGTAAGAGCTGGTGTAGTTCGGTTTTCTGCTCAGGCGACAGCGGTGATCCACTGACTAAGTCACTAATGACTTGATCGGTGTCTTCCCTGTTCGTCACTGAGCCTAGTCCCGGAAGCTCGACCGGAAGCTCTTCAGGAACGTTTACCATCATGCACACCACTGCTTCCCTTTGTCTATAAGGTTTGAGCAGATTACAGTGGTAAACTTGCTGTGCTTTCCGCTTTCCTGGCAGACTCACCACGTAGTTAACGTCCGACAGTTTCTGAACAATTCGTGCTGGGCCCTCCCACTGCACGTCTAGTTTGTTGTTTAGCGATGTGCGCAATATCATGACCTCATCGCCCACCTCAAAACGACGGGCCCTGGCTGTCCGATCATAATAAACCTTGGCCCTCTGCTGGGCCTTTGCCATTGCTTCACCTGACAACTCCTGTGCCCTTCTTAAGCGTTCGAGGAGCTTAAGCACGTACTCCACCACGACTGGATCGTCGCCCCTGCCTTCCCACGATTCTCGAAGCATGCGAAGCGGAGATCGCAGCGAGCGACCGTACACCAGCTCAGCTGGCGAAAACCCCGTAGCCGCATGCGGCGCGGTCCGTAATGCAAACATCACCCCAGGCAGACACAGCTCCCAGTCAGTTTGATGTTCAAAACACAAGGCTCTCAACACGCGCTTCATGACGGAGTGGAGCTTCTCAACGGAATTCGACTGTGGGTGGTACACTGAGCTGTGTAACAGCTTTACCCCACACCTTTCGAGAAAAGTTGTCGTCAAAGCGCTAGTAAACACTGTGCCCTGATCTGATTGGATTTCCGCAGGAAAACCAACTCGCGCAAATATGGACAGTAGTGCATTGACTATCTCAACTGAGCTGAGTTCTTTAAGCGGCACTGCTTCAGGGAACTTTGTCGCTGGGCAGATCACAGTCAAAATGTGTCTGTACCCCGTGGCTGTTACCGGCAGAGGTCCCACTGTATCAATAACGAGCCGTCTAAAAGGCTCCGTAATGATAGGTACCAATCTCAACGGCGCCCTCGATTTGTCCCCTGGTTTGCCCACCCGCTGACAGGTGTCACATGTCCTCACGAAATGGTCTGCCTCCCGAAAACACGCTGGCCAATAGTACTCTTGCAAGAGACGGTCCTTAGTTTTCTTAACTCCAAGGTGTCCGGACCACGAACCCCCGTGCGACAAGCGCAACAGATCCTCACGATACCATTGAGGCACGATCAGCTGATCGAACTCCACTCCTCTGCGGTGTAGATACTTCCGGTACAGGACTCCACCTCTTTCCACAAAGCGAGCATTTTTCTTGGCGATACCTTCCTTGACATTGCAGCGTATGTTTTCTATGCTGCCATCCTTCTTTTGCTCGGCTATCAAAGCCGACCGGCTGACTTTTAGCAACCTATTAAGTCCGTCTGACGTAGGCGCGATGAGCAAATCTGCAGATAGCTCTTCTAACTTTCCCGCATCGGGAATTTCCTCTCCAGTATCTGGTGCCTTTAACGTTACAGACTCAAGTTTATTCAGTTCGGGCGTGCTCCGAATATCAGCTTGCTGCGCCTCTGACCCTTTCTCATTGTTCGATAACGTCGGCCCCGCAACTACCGCCTTTGCAGCGAGCTCCCGAACCTTCGATCTGGTTAAGGCCTGAACGCTAGCCTCACCAAACAAAAGCCCCTTCTCGCGCAGGATGAGATCGGACCTGTTCGAAAATAGGTACGGGTACTGGGGGGGCAGCATAGATGACACTGCGGCCTCCGTCTCAAGCGCTCCGAATGGTCCTTCAATAAGCACTTTTGCTACGGGCAGACACACGCTATGAGCTTCCACGGCTTGCTTGATCCATGCGCACTCGCCCGTGAACATATGGGGTTCTACGTAAGACGGGTGAACTACATCCATCGTAGCTGCGGAATCGCGAAGCACTCGGCACTCTTTCCCGTTCACGAGGAGGTCTCGCATGTAAGGCTCGAGAAGCTTCATGTTCTCGTCAGTGCTGCATATTGACAAAAACACAACTTTTGGTTTTGTTTCCGGACACTGCGCCGAAAAGTGACCCGGCTTCTGGCACGTATAACAAACGCGCGCTTGCCTCGTCTCGAACCGCTCTCTGTCCGGACACTGCGCCGAAAAGCGACCCGGCTTCTGGCACGTATAACACACTCGCGCTTGCCTCATCTCGAACCGCTTTCTGCGTTCGGCTTCGGCTGCCGCCGTCTCCTTACGTTCTGTCGGACTGCTTTCACTCGCATCCGCACTACTTGTGTCCCCCTTTAATCTCATGGGCGTGAACTTCGGCCTCTCAAACTTCGAGCCAAATTCACCCATTTGACCGTCCTTAGCTCCGCGAGCCCGACGCGTCACAAACTCCTCGGCTAGCTCAGCGGCTTTAGCCACCGTACAAACGTCTGGCCTATCCAAGACCCAGTACCGCACGTTCTCAGGTAACCGACTATAAAACTGTTCCAGCCCGAAGCACTGCAGAACTTTATCGCGGTCACCAAACGCTTTCTCTTCTTTGAGCCACTCCTGCATGTTTGACATTAGCCTGTACGCAAACTCTGTGTATGACTCACTTCTGCCTTTCTCATTTTCCCGAAACTTCCGACGGAACGCCTCCGCTGACAGCCGGTACTTTTTTAGCAGACTCGATTTCACTTTGTCGAAATCCTCTGCCTCCTCTCTATCCAAGCGAGCGACTACGTCGGCCGCCTCGCCGGGTAACAAAGTGAGCAAGCGCTGTGACCACGTTTCCCGAGAGAACCCCTGCTTCTCGCACGTTCGCTCAAAGTTAACCAGGAACAAACCAATGTCCTCTCCAAGCTTAAACGGCCGCATCAGGTCAGTCATTTTGCACAATACGCGTTCTCCTGCACCGTGTGCCTGACTTCCATTAAGAGCGCGTTCGATCTCTATCTCGAGACGCTTCATTTCCAAAGCGTGTTGACGGTCGCGCTCTTGTTGCTCTCGCTCTTTCTGTTCTTTACGTTCACGCTCTTCTTTTTCTTTCTGTTCTTTTCGTTCACGCTCATCTTTTTCTTTTTGCTCTTTAAGTTCGCGCTCCTGTTTCTCTTTTTGCTCTTTAAGTTCGCGCTCCTGTCTTTTTGCAGTCTCCCTCTCCTCAATGGTCTCAAGGCATTCCGACAGCTCGTCATCCTCAGCTTCTAACTCAAGAATAGCCCTTAGCAGTTCAGGTTTTCTGAGTTTGTCTGAGACCTCCAGACCCAACTCTCTTGCAAGCTCCAGCAATTTCGGTTTGCGCAACGACTTCAAATCCATGGCTGCTCTGAATGCTGCTTTCTCTACTGCCTATTATTGTCTTGCCGCAAACTAACCCGGCAGCAACGACAACCACAATTACCAGCTCTGTTTCTGACACTAACAAAAGCCTGGCAAAGCTCAGAAGAAGAAAGTCCCGCACTCACCAAACCTCGCAGCCAAGAATTCAGCGCAGTCGTTCCGCTGCAGGCAACCAGTCATCACACAGGGCTCGTTGCACTGCTCCCGGATCGTCGATGAGCTGCTCAGCATACAGTCAACTGCATATCTTCGCTGCTGGCTTCTGTTGTCGCGATCTCACCGCTGGCAGACAGTTGTTGTAATCGCACCGCTGGCGCGAGTTGTTGGGAACTCGGCGCTGACGCCCGTAGTTGCACCTGGGTCGCAAGCCCCAAGGGTAGCGTTGGCCTGGCGGCCTGGGGTACAACTGGAAGCATCCGAAGGTCCCGGCAAAGCATGAGTCGACTGGTAACAACAAAACAACTTGTTTATTCTAACATCGCAAAGAGTTGGCGGTCAGGTTGACCGAAGTAGAGAGACGGGAGTGCACTTTACTCAACAGAAGAAATCGGAGCCCTCCTTTGGCGTCCGGGGGCAGCTGCTTTTATACTCTCGCAGTTGAGGGCAAGAAGGAACCCCTCTATAGACGAGCACGTGACTGTGCCGCTCGGGAACAATGGGATAAGGTGGCGCAGCCGTCGTGCCGGCGCCGTTCGGGCACAATGGGGAGGAGAAGGTGGCTCATACTGTCGTGTCGGCGCCGGTCGGGCACAATGGGGAGGAGAAGGTGGCTCACACTGTCGTGTCGGCGCCTGTCAGACCCCCTCGCTTCACAGTTGTTGGGAGCTCCTCTCCCCGGCTGCCGCGCTTCGACAAGCGTGGGCACCAATATGCACATACACTCACACACGCACATGAAGACACGTGGCATCGGAACATGCCTGGACGCGCTTGGCGGGGAGGCGTAGCGGCGGCGCCGAACGGGCCAAAATGTCTGCCGCTTTGTTGCAGCCGCGCCGGCTAAACCGCGAGTCGTAGGCGAAACGTAACACCATAAAGCGGTGAAGGCACTTTTGTGTTTCTTAAGGACGACGGGTTTGTGCGACCACCTGTGACTATTAAGGCAATTTCTGTAAAACCGCACGCGTCTGCGAACTTGCCACAATTTCATTCTTTCCTTCCCTCCTCTCTCTCCCTGTGATCTTTGCTTTCCCCTTTCCCATTCCCCCGGTGTAGGGTAGCCAACCGGACGTTATTCTGGTTAACCTCCCTGCCTTCTTCTTTTCTCTCTCCTCCTCCTCCTCCTACATGGGTCAAACGGAACAATGTGTGACTGAGTGACCAAGAGAATGTATTCTAAATTTTAAACAATATTCAGATCCAATGCACATGTTGGAATCTATGTTGAGCAAAGTTTTAGTCGAGGTGTGTATTAAATCTTATACAACCAACGAAACCTGGGTGGGTTCCAGTCCCGCCCCACCAAATCACAGGGCACTCAATAAAGTTATTTGAATGAATGAATGAATGAATGAATGAATGAATGAATGAATGAATGAATGAATGAATGAATGAATGAATGACGATGTGTCCAATTGCCTTTATTTTTATCCGATGCAGCATGCAACCTTGCGCATTCTGGGTGTGTTTTCCGCACAAAGGTCACAAGCTAATGTCATTCAGTTGTTATGTTTGTACACTACACCGCTCACAAGCTGTGCGATAATTCACACATCAAATCAGGTGGACGCACAATGTCCGAAGTCGGCACTACGAAGTCATGAGGACGAAGTCAATCTGTCAAGTTTCTCCAGAGAAGAATGTTGATGACAGGGGTGTGCACAGAGAAGAGCAGCACATATCTAGTAACATTTAAGGATTATGTGCACTTTGTGTCACAGTGACACGTGCCACATAGCCATTCTGGAGTATTAGCCAAGGAAGAAAGGAAAAAGTGGAGAAGGAAAGGCAGGGAGGTTAACCAGGTTAGCTCAACTGGTTTGCTACCCTACACATTGGAGCGGGATGAGGGGGGGGGAGGAATAAAGATAGCCAAGAATAGGCACGCACCCAGTTGCATGTACCGAATGGCTGAATAAACAAAATTGAGTAACTCAGTGAATTCGTTGAATACAATGCGCCATTCCATTAAGAGGTCGGTGTGCTTTAGAGATATCTATGAGCCGAGGTTATATGTCCAGGCTTAATGTAGGAAAACTTTTCTTTTATTACGCAGAACAAAAGTTGACTTCCTGGCACTATTTTGTTGGTCAGCATATAGGGCTTATAAAGGCTGTCCCAGTCAACGTGTGCGAAATATGCACGAAATATGCGAGGTATTGTTGTTTGCCGTTACTTAAGTCTAAGTCTGTATTTTGCCCAATTACAAAATTAACTACAATTAATTCAATATCTTCGCAAAAATTATCATCACAGCTGAATTGTCAATCAGAAAAGTGTAGGTCATCACGAAAAATTTCGGATTTATGTTTCTGTTGCTCGATACTGGCAGTCAGTCAGTCAAGAACTTTTTTGAGGTCCTGAGTAGTTTGCTCGATACTGGCAATAATAATTTTTTTCTAGCGTCAAAGAAAGGCCCGCAATATTACGTGCTTCTTTCAGGCCTATTTACATTGCGTATTCGACTTACAGGAAGTCAAATATGACTTCAGAAACGCTACTTTTGCACCTCGGTGATTTTAGCTGTGGTTCTTGTTGAGCAGTAAGGCTAGACCGGGACGCGTACGTTCCAAGTAGTTATATATCCGTGGGTGGTTCCTTGTTATGAATCATTTGATATGTAGTAGCGTTTGCCCTTGTTCCTATTATGTTTTCTCTGTTGCAGTGTCTTGTGCTAACGTACCCTTGATGGTAGAGCATGGTTTATTACTTGCAAACAAATAGCTTTCCCATATACAACCACTTTATCCACGCTAAAGTTATAAAGTTATATTTGAAATTGTAGCTAATTATTCACAATGAGACGGCTCGTCATTGTCGCGTCAATTATTTTTCTGTTCTCGTTGATTTGTCGTTTTCATTAATCTGTTCCGCCAATTGGAAATTACTTTTACGACTTTTGGTGCATAAGTGTTAATGCGATAAAAATATACGTAAGGAGGGAATTATATATATCGAATAAATACGATAACCAAAGACTGCAAACAAGAAACGAACAAGAACTGGTAGTACGACAATAAATTCAAAAAAAGGAAAGAAAATACGAAACTACTATATTGTGAAAACACCACGTGCAATTGCGTAGCCGCAGCCGAAGAGCTTCCGCGCAAGTTCCCTTACGTGCCGCACCTACAAAGTTCGTACACCCCTCCACTGGTGGCATTCAGTTCTCTCCCCCGCTACAGGCACCTGCGCAGCAGCAAGGTGAAAACAATCCGACCTCAATCTTTTCGTTGATTCAGTCTAGCTCGGTTGGAAAAATAAAGATGTCCTTGGATACCTTTTCCCTCATTTCCTGGTTCTTCGGATACATTAAGGCGTGGAGTTGCGACGTTATGTGATTGCATGGCATCATTACAAGGCTCCGTTCTGTAGTGAGCTAACGCTTTTCGAAGGCATCGAAGCAAAAAAACATTCTCTAGGCCTCGAGGAAGGACGGAAGCAAAGACACGGCTACCGAGCACACCGCCGCTGTCTCCGAAGGGAACCATGGCATTTCCTCTAGTCTCCGTTTGACTGTGAACAAGTATCCTGGTTCTTCGGATACATTAAGGCGTGGAGTTGCGACGTTATGTGATTGCATGGCATCATTACAAGACTCCGTTCTGTAGTGAGCTAACGCTGTTCGAAGGCAGCGAAGCAAAAAAACATTCTCAAGGCCTCGGGGAAGGACGGAAGCAAAGACACGGCTACCTAGCACAGCGCCGCTGTCTCCGAAGGGAACCATGGCATTTCCTCTAGTCTCCGTTTGACTGTGAACAAGCCACTGAACCGGACAGGAGCGTGCCCTGATTAATTTGGTCCTGAAATCGACGCGGTGATTGATTGAGGTAAGGTTCTCACCATATCATTTCTGTATGCAACGTCTAGGACATGTCGCCAACTATTCGGACACACGAGTGCATATTGTGCCCTCAACACAGGCTCGTATACGTAAAAGAGGTGTCTGACATTCACGTCAGGTTAATGCTCGCTTTGTTTCTTGGGTATTCGAAACAACTACCTTATCTCATTTGAGTGCTTTTATGTACATGCTGCTGTATAGCCGATTATATCTGCGTGAAATAAGCCTTAAAGTCTGACATCAAGGGGAAAATATTATAAACGCCATTGGCACTCCCGAAATCTTCACTGTTAGGATGCAAGAGAACCTCTCATTTAGCAACCCATGACCCATATGATGTAATGATATCGTTCCAGTTGTTTTTCTTTTCGCGCTTATTCAGTTATCTAAGCGGCGCTCCCCCCACCACCCATTATCATCACCAGGAACGGTCGATCTTGAGTAGGGCATGATCAAAAAAACATAGAATCCAGCAAAAGTAATCATTGAAGTATAGCAGCCCTGTTAAAAAGTTCACTGTTGAATATGATCCTGTTGATCAGGACAAGTTCACTTAACTGTCATGATGCGAAACACAATTCGTGCGCCCTGTTCACCGTAAACTGTGCTCCATGGCTAAGAAGTGGCGTAGCAAGGAATTAATTCCGGAAGCACAAGGGCAGAAGTACGACTGAGCTCACTGCCCCTCTCGTTTGTTCTTTTTTTTAGCCGTTTCTTTCGCGCCTCTCATTTTCGGTGTGAGGGCTCTTGCCTAATGGCTGGTTCCTTTTTGTCACCGCTGTTTGGCGTGTGTACTTTCTGACATTCATGAAGAACAAACTGACTTACGTAACAATTTTGGCGGAGGGATGACTTTGTTATTAAATTGTGGATATTAAACGCTTCACATGTCTTGCAGCAAGTTTATCGAACTCTACTTAAATTTTATCAGTGCTTATTAAACTGCAATATACAAATAGTGCCCTTCCTCCTTGTGCTGATGAATTTAACATCTAGTTTTGGAAAATCTCATATAAAGTTCGCTTAATGTTAGCTGTTATTTCGCTGCAGACTGAGTTGATGCTTTGTATAAAGACAAAAGTATATATGGCAACACTTAAAGGGCACTTTTTTTCGACCAAAGTCCCGCCTAAGAATTAGATCTAATTTAATTTGACATAGTTAGATTTATGACACGCCTAGTATACGACCTTAGGTGTCAGAGCCACGCTGAAGTAGGCACAAAAACTGTGAAGCTGCACAGATGCCGTACTAATGGGCCAAACGCTAATATGCATAACAATTAAGTCCTTTTTTTCTTATCTTTTACAGAAAATGAGGTTCACGGCATGGCATTGCATCTTATTCATGTTTCTGCAGCTGAGTAGCCAAGAAAACTCCGGCCAACAACAAAATTCCGGCGTGACTGTCAACACTACAACAGGGTGCTTGAGAGGAATGGTTGTCCCCACAAAAACAAAACCAGTGCGTGCGTTCTTGGGTATTCCTTACGCGGAACCACCGGTAGGCACAACTCGATTCAGGAAAACAGAATCACGAAGACCATGGGTGGGAGTCCTTAGCGCAACGGCTCTGCCACCAATGTGCCCTCAGTTACCGTTGAACTTCAACAGCTACTATCTGGTTAAGGACACTGAACCCATATCAGAAGACTGTCTTTTTCTTAATATCTACAGTCCACCCACTAACGGCACATTCCTGAAGCCTGTTGTCGTTTACATTCACGGAGGTTTCTTTTCGTACGGTGGTATTTCAATGAAGCTCCATGACGCCTCTGAGTTGTCGGCCAGAGGAGATGTTGTCGCGGTTACTGTTGCGTATCGGCTGGGTGCCTTCGGATTTCTTAACATGGGCATCGACGATGCCCCAGGTAACATGGGCCTTCATGACCAGCTCCTAGCACTTCTCTGGATAAAAAACAACGCCAAGGCTTTCGGCGGAGATCCAGACCAAATAACGTTGATTGGTCAGAGTGCGGGGTCTTATTCTATAGCTGTACACTTGGTGTCTCCCGGTAGCAAGGGTCTGTTCCGCCGTGCCATCATGCAGAGCGGAAGCCCTTTCACAACTACGCTTGAGAACAGCAAGGATCAGGCGCGCCACAGAGCCCGTGTTCTGGCAGAAATGCTTGGTTGTGGTTCACCAAGAAAGGACTCAAGAAATGTCAAAACAACGATTAATTGCATGCGATCGAAGAATGTGGCAGAGATCTTGAATGCAACTGGCAGTTTCACAACCCAGGGTCTCGATGGTTTCTTCCCAGTTGTTGGAGATGACCTGATACCCGTAAAACCAGGACAAGCACTGAAGAGTCAAGAGCTAAATGCGCGCGAGCTACTGGCCGGCATTTCATCAGCTGAAGGCGATGGACTCCTAGACTTTGTGGCTAAGGGGTTCCGGGATGACACCGATGCGGCTGACATTACAAAAAAGACAATGATTTTTTTCGCTAAAGGTATGATGATCACGCTGTTGGACCGACAATCGGAGTCAGTCATCCATCACTATTTCGGTGGTTCGAATATCCGCGATGGCATCGAATCTGTGCACGCGGCGGCTGACCTTCTGGGTGACAGCCAGCTGGGATGCCCCACGTTAGGGTTTGCCAAAAGGTTTCTCGGCTCAGACACAACTGTCTTCATGTACCAGTTCTCGCAGCAGCCATCAAATATTGGGTGGCCAAAGTGGGTGCGGCCGACTCATGCGGATGAAATTGCGTTTACCCTTGGATCAGTATTTAAACTTGAAAGTGACGTCTCTGAGGACGACGCCAAAGCCGCGGAGAACTTCATGCACATTATTTCTGCGTTCAGCCATACCGGGTAAGTCATCTGCGTGCTACATTCGCTAATTCAATGCGCGTATTTGTGTGTCGTAGTGTACGTCAAGCTATGGTCGATCACGCTACATTCAAGTGACAAAATAGCACCAAGATAAAAGTAGGTATTAGCCCTTAAGCTTGACTTTGTAAATACAGACAAAGCCTAATTCCCACCTCCTCATCTTTTCATGTTCGTAATTGGCCTCGATTTATGCCGACTATCGATGTCATGCTCATTTGTAACAAAATGATGAACATTGCATACAGGTTGTAATTTGCTAAATAGCATCAGATTTTGCATCGCATTCGCCAAAGAAGACCGATGATCGAAATAAAAAAAATAATTGATATTATCTTCCCTTTGCTTCTAAGCTCAATTTTACCTCAGCCACCCTGATCCTATAGCGTGAAACAGCAGAGGCGATTGTTGTACTGTCCCGCACAAAATGTTGGAGGGCTAGGTGGTGCGAATCCATAATTACTTTGTTTAGTGCAAAACAACGGACGCAAGAGGAACGACAGGACAAGGCGCTACTCTGTACTGACGTAATTTTTTGCGTCACTCCTTTATAGGATGCAGAATCTAGAACATGCGCCGTGAGCACCATGTGCAGGAACCACCAACATACGATCACCAGAGCGCACTCACGTGACAGACTCTGATTCTGCTCTTTATAAAGGAGTGACGCAATAAAATTATTTCAGTTGAGAGTAGGGCCTTGTCCTGCCGTCTCTCTTGTGTCCGTTGTTTTGCGCTAAACAAAGTAATTGTGTTGTAGTGTTGTTTGATGCAGTTGGTAGAAGGCGACGCGCCGCGCCCACTTACTAGCTCGAGCATTAGAAGACTTCAAGAAACACGTAAATGTATGCGCATTTTGGTATTACAAACCTGCATTCTGAGCACTATTTTGTGAGCTGCCGCTCATATTTCTTATAAAACTAGACATAAAAATTGTTGGAAACGTTCGTGTCTGCTCTCCATAACAAATATTGAATTTTTAATAAAAAGGGGACATTCGAAATCATACCAAAGTAACGTCTCTAACGAGTCAAAAATGGGCTGCCTTTGTTGGTCATAAAAAGTGGAAGCGACAAAAAGAAATGCTTTCGTACATCGAATTATTAAGGCCTAAAAGAAAACAAGAATTGATGAGTTACTTTTGCAAGGTATTTGATATTTGCTGCTAGTTTACCGTGTTAAACCTCGAATTTTTCATTTTCACTTTCGTCATAGCAAAATAGTTAGGGAATAAAGCGTGCCCAAGCTAATGTTTAAATTTTGTTTGCTGTATCTAATAACTGGTGAAGTAATGGGATCTCTACATCGAGGTTCGGCTGCATCTTATACTGTTAGCGTGGGCATTAGTTATAAAGGTTGCTCCATTTCAAGTAGACCTTAATATATAAGTATACCTCCTCAAACTATTCTAGAAATTTTGAGTGAGAGCTTAGTCGCAGCACTTGTGTGAAAACAGTTATTGATCATAATTGACTATGTTGCAGAGTACCACGTGTTCCGGACGGCACTCCCTGGCCGAAGTTTGATCAAGAACACCATTACATGGAAATTGGAAAAGAAGGCAACGTCAACCAAACACACCTTCTTCAGTCTGTGTGCGACATGTGGGAAGAACTGAGGCCGTATGAGTGAAGTGCCATTCTAGAGCACCATTCTGATGCGCCATACTTTGGAGGCCGTGGAAAGCGACATGCTGACTTAAGCGGGGCTACTGTTCAGTGCAAGCAGGATCATGTCAACCATTTCACAGATCGTTAAGATGCGCGCACTAAACATACCCCAACTGAAATCACGTGTTAAATTTTACCGGTTTTTCTGGTATGAGCAACAGTTTTGTCAAGGTTCGTGAGTTTTCCCACCTCAGTGTGATAGGTAGCGCTTATTTATTATTTTCATTGTTGGGAGGGGGGGGGGTCGTTGCTGCTGCTGACCTTGAACAGCTACAACAAAAATACAACAAGAAAAAAGTAAATCCCGGACGCTTAGCTTATACGATACGTTTATACGTGGCATCAACAAAATGATATAAATTAACGTCTTCATTAATTTTAAGTCAGGGATTGACAACATGCCCCAGCACCCAATATCATCAGCGCTGCTGGAAGCTGTAGCAAGCTAAAGATAGTCCGCTATGACCCTTAATAGCATATCTTCTGACAAGCTATTCACGCTAACCGCCTCCCTTAAAACAATGAAATAATCAAATCCGCAGATAAATGTGCATGAAAGCGTATTTCATATAATCAACTCAATATAAAAGTGAAAGTTCATATACAGCTGTAAGTAACAGAGCACGTAGATACGAAGAAAACCGACCCTGTTTGACCATGTGCATGTCAATTCCAGGTCGATGCCAAATTTCTCTTTCCTATAAACTAGTGTCCGCCTTGCGAACGCCAGTAGATGCGATTCCGATCGTACCCGACATTGCCCGCCGAAGTCGCTCAACAGCCTTTGCGTTCAAGTGATGAGCATGAGGTCGCGGGTTCGGTCGCCTAATTCAGCGGATGTATTCGGCTGAGAGCGCAATTAAAACCACTCACGTAGTTAAACCTATGTGCACGTTAAAGAAATCCAAGTGGCCTAAATTAAGCCATAACATCCTACCGTGATGCAAAAGTATCACACACTTTTTCTGCAGGGAAACTCGTTTATTCGTTCCAGTTAGCCAGTGTTGCGCTCCAAATCGGCCGCACGCAATCTTTGGGTGCTTCCCCCGAATTAGCCACCTTCACCAGCACCCAGACGACGACAGCAGTGCCCGACACTGATTGTGACGACTAAACAAGTGGCTCTCTTAAAGAGCCCCTCACCAGGTCTGGCCATTTTGAGCTGTCAAGCGCAGAGCATACATTGCACGATAACGATCGTGTCTGCAAAGTATTACATCGCTACGCGCCTCCTCCGTGCGGCCGCCGCGCAGGAGCTGGAGGATGATGTACATGTGCTAGTGCGCCTACGTACACGTCTTTGCACTGTGACGTCGCTCGTGGTGACACGTGACTTCAAGAATTATTCAAGGCAACATCTGTTATTTGTGTAATGTTTTGCTTGAATAGACGAATTAAAGCTTAGAGAAATAACACAACACACAAGCCAAATGTCTGCATGTTTTTGTTTTAGTTCGCACCGCGGCAAGATAGCTGCACTTCCGTTTCATCTGCTTGTTCCAACGTTGTGCAGTCGCGCGCGCGGACACCGGGACTATGTCATTTTCTACAGTCTTCCAGCGCGGGATCATGCTCTACGATCCGCTTGTGTCTGCCTCAATATTCGTGTTGCACTGACTTATACCGCTAGTCAGGTGTCTTCGTGCATAGCGCGCAAAATCGTGCGCTGCGCGAAACAAGACAATCACAACAGCTTGCGCGCGACGCCGTCAGCGGAAGTGCGCCGCGCCGCAGCAACGCGAGAAGAAAAAACAATGAAGGCGGGACCCGTGAGGCGGGGCCCGAGGCGGCCTCGAGGTCCGGCATGGGAGAACGCAGGGAAGTAATTTCGTTTGCGGAGGCTAGAAGGGGGCGAGTGGCGAGAGCGTCTCGTTTGGCAATGGAGCTCACCTCCTAAAATCGTGGGTTCGCGGCACTGAAATATTTTCATCTCGGCTATTAACCAGCCGATTTGAAAACTTTTATGGCAGAACGATCCCTAGAGGACACGTAACAACTTCCAGCGTACAACCGAAATTTTTTATCGGGCTTGGTGAGGGTCCCATTAAGCGACCGCGTCCGCCACCCTCCGTTGAGGCGGTAACAACCGTGAACTGTTTCACGGAGGAAGCGCGAACGAACTTTGTCTCCAGATTGCCTCGTCCCTGCTTCGAAGGTTGGTTGTCGAAGGCAAAGTTCTATGAACTATACGACACCTCTGGTTGGCCACAACAAGGTCATCAAATTCCCTTGTGCAGGGAAGTAGGGAACAAGAACAAGATCTTGGATTGTAGCGCGATGTGAACACGGACACAGAAAGGAGCAGACGGGACGAGCGCTAGCTCTCAACTGAATTTTTATTAAAACGAAGAACATATATATATATATATATATATATATATATATATATATATATATATATATAGATGATTGCAAAAACCGCTGCATAAGAACATGACAAGGTAAAAAACATCAGTTAAACATATCAGGAGGTGTGGAAGTCTAAGAAGAAAACGCAAAAAGAAACACAAGAACATTTTAAATTGGACCTTTGGCGCAGATAGGGAGAGCTGAGGTGTCCTGACGTCTGCAGACATGTGTGAGCTCTTACTAGAATCTGATTACTTGTTTCAGTATGTAAATATTTGTAAAATAAACCCCTTCTTTATTTCGCTCCTACTCCCCGACATACTCATTCACATGGCACGAAGGATCCCTTGCCTAAACGCTACCCCGAGTCTCAACACCAGGTAGAGTAGCCCCCGTTTGTGTGAATTTTCGTAAAAGGTGTTCATGCACCAGAATATGACATATTATCTTCGTACCTATATCTGCTGTTCAAGCTTTCTGCAATGAGGCTAAGTATGTGTCAAACACATGATTCATTAAACACATCAGCCTTGGTTCACAAAATATATGTTCGGTAAGTGCGTTTCATATTGTTCCGTTATGATTACCCTATCACATCACCTTACGCACGAGTGCGAGCCGATCCCATAGAGCGCTTACTCAATATAGGTTTTGTGAATCTCGGACCTGACATTTTTCTCTCGCGAAAGTGCAAACCGCTTACAGCCATTTGTTGTTAACACAAAACAGAGAGAGAGAGAGAGAGAGAGAGAAGGGAAGACGGAAAGGCAGGGAGGTTAACCAGACTGAGTCCAGTTTGCTACCCTACACGTGGGGAAGGGAATGGGGAGTGAAAGAGAGAGAGAGAGAACTTAGATGTAGGATGTCTATAGTCGGGCACTCAAGTCTGTTGCCCTCAGGCAGCGGAAAAGCGCTCGAAATGCTTTCTGGGCTAATGAACTGTGAGGCCAGGCTCCCAAGATCTTCGCTTCCGTAAATGGCCTGTCATCCGCTCTATTTAAGGCACACTGGAGAGTCTCACGTTGATTATCGAAGCGAGAACAGTGGCACAGAAGGTGACTGATGGTCTCTTCACACTTGCACTTAGCGTACATTGGTGAATCCGCCATTCCAATACGATAGCTGTAGGAGTTGGTGAATGCTACTCCTACCCACAGCCGACACAGCAGTATTGCGTCACATCGTGGAAGGTTCGCTGCTAATTTGAGTTTCAGTGATGGGTCGAGGCTGTATAAACGACACTTAGAGTTCTGTGGTGCATGCCAGCAACCTAACGTGATGTTTTTCCAAACATAAGGATAATCACACGCTTCATGCACTCGCTGTCTCAAGAACCTGCGTCTCTGAGTCTTCATGTTATCGCGTCTCCATAATGGAGACTGGCAGACATCGAGCTTCATAAAGAGTTCCCAGTGTAGGTGTGCATTTCAGGACTCCCAGGCATACTAAATGGGCCTACAGCTTGCGCACTTTCGAATAACAGAATAGAATTTATTGAGAGGTAAAACAGAGAGGTCGACCTAAGCTAGTGCGCTCTAGTCTGCTGCTCTGCACTGGGGAAGAGGGAAGGGGAATGAAAGTACTGGGATGGATGATGATGATAAGAGAAGTGGTCTGTGCTTATGTATATGAAACAGTTGCCTTGCTAGAGCCACTCGTCAAGCTTGGTGTCCTGCAGAAACTTCAACAACGCTTTAGTTGCACGCACTGAAGTTGTAGTGTCAGACCATGGGCCAAGGATAGCTTCCTCCGACAGTGGTTGCCTGCCAACGCTGGCTAGGAAACTTTCTAATGTCCTTCGCTCCAGCATATATGCTGGGCAATCGCACAGTATGTGTCCCAGTGTTTCAAGCACCTGACAGCGTTCACAATGAGGGCTGTTCAATTGGCCGATGAGGTGCGTGTAGCGACGGGTGAAAGCAACGCCCAGCCTAATTCTGTGTAGCAATGACGTTTTGCTCCGCGTAACCTTCGGGGGCAAACAGAATTTACCGTCTGCGTCGATCATATGTATGCGTCTGTGAATGTTGTTATCGTGGGCTCTGTATGCCTTTATAAGGTCCTGCATGAGTGCCTTGATCATGGAGTTGGTGTCAGGTCGCGAGTAGGCAATCCGTACTTCATCAGAGGAGTAGAAGGCCGATCTTGCCTCACTGTCAGCGAGTTCATTGCCAATCACACCATAATGACTAGGCATCCATTGAAAAGTGATCATGGGGCCACTTAACTCGGCACTGTGATGAAGTTTGCCGATTTCCAGCACGAGCAGGTAGTATGGTCCTTTCTTTAAAAAGCATTTTAGCGCCTGGAGCGCTGATTTGGCATTGCAGAATACCGTCCATTTATGAGGTGTCTGTGTTCTCATAAAACGGCGCACATTCGAAATTTTCCTGGTAAGATAGGGGTGGCAGTGCCGGCAGACTGGAGCGTATCAATCCGTTGAAAAAAGACTCATAAAGCTGTAGGAGGGACGAAATGGAAAAGCCCCACGTATTGACTGTGAACGTGTGCAGGGTGCCCAGGAGAGATGAAAGCTTACTTTTCAGCGCTCTTACATGTGGAGTCCAAAAAATGGAACGTTTGCATGTTACGCCCATGGAACGTATTGCTGTTCATGGAGCGAATTTCACAGCCCGAAATCCTCAGCGGATATTGGGAAACGTCACGCTTGGTGAATGCTATAGTTGCACACTTCTTAAAGAAATAGCTGGACCACAGTTTTCCAGATGTCGCGACACACAGGACCTAGGACCTGTGTGTCCCACAGAGTGTCATGTGTAGTTTTGCGCAGACATTCCGAATATTCCTGCCTAATGCCCAGATGCAGACGACGTCGATGTACAAAGAAATCTCAACTCCCAGTTGGAAGACCCTTGTGATAACCACTAAGCTGACACTGAAGATGGTATAGGACTCACAACGCCCCCTTGCCAAACACGTCGCGTAATGTAATGTCGAGTTGTTTCTCCATCTGCGGCCCAATAACGTAAAACTATTCCAATATATTTTTATTCCAATCTCCTGACGTAAAATTGGAGTCACCGCCGACGCAAGCATCGGGCGGTCACCCGCAGAGCTGCTTGAACAGAACAATCAAACGCTCTCCTTGTTCATAGGAGGTCACTTTTGTTTGCTTGAAAAACGAATAACATTGCCTACACTAAGCGGCTTGTCCTATCTAATTGGCTGACAAGAAGCGAGGAGCACGCTCAAGTGGAGAGGGATTCGATGGGGCCGAGCCACTGCACTGAATATCGATAACCGGATGAAGAGGGTGGTGCCGGCGTCTGCGATTGGTCCGCTTTCTCTTACTTAGCTTTCGGTGGCTCGTTGACAATCGCGGCGGCGTGCAACGGAAGCTTAAGAATGACGCTAAAACGGATCCTCAGCAAAGAAGAGTTGGCAAAACGAGGTCGTAAACGTGCCCAAAGTGCTCGAAAACGTTACACGGCCACGCAAAAAAGTTTATTATACGAAAATAAACCCATGCTCTCCGGCAGGTGCGAATCGCCAGTGCCTGAGCGATCGGCGGCAGCCATCTTCTATTCCTTTCGGAACGGGGCAGCCTGCGGCTATTCAGAAGAAAATTTCGTTTTGTTCTGCATATTAATACATCTTTAACGCGTACACGTCACTTTTACGCGGTGAGTTTTCGCTGTTTTGTGACGTTGCGTGACAGGCACGTCAAATGGGTGGAGTCCGAAAACTTTTGACCAATAGCCGAGGGCTAACGGCAAAAAGGCGATTATGCATGATTTGACCGAGCTTTTGCTCGGTCAAATCATGCATAATCGGTGTGTACAGGTCATATCAGAGGTGGAGCTATCGTGGTTTTCTTGACGTCGCGTGATAGACTGGTGAAGCGGGGGTGGTCCAAAAAATTTTTGACCAATCACGTAGGGCTGATTGCAGAATTGGAATAGAAAAGTTTGGAATAGTTTTACGTTATAGCGCCTCTGGTAACATATCAATAAATATACCATGTAAGTAATCGCACATCCAAGTGTACATTCTGCCATGCTGTCCTACTGCTGCCATCTCTCTCAGGATAGCCTCATGCGCGACATTGTCAGAAGCAGCGTTCATGCCAAGAAAGCCGCCAGAGGTGATGTTCTTCATTGCTTTTTGCTCTTTAACATCCGTCGCCAAAGTAATAACGTTGTGAGTGCTGCTTCTGACCACGCTTAATCTTGACAGTTGTGCAGGATATGCATGTCTGTTTTCAAGGTTCCAGACCAGCTTCTGCAAGGCCATGGTCTCCATTACTTTGCCGACGCCGCTGAGCAATGCGATATGGCTATAAGATGGCAAGTCATTCGGTAATTTATTAGGCTTTAAGACTTCAATCACACGGGAACTTTTCTAGCAATCTTCTACACACCATCCGCCACGAATTTAATCTCGTGTGGCTCCCACCATACTAACATTAACTGATGTTCTTGCTGCACGATTGTAACAGTGGCTTTAACGCCACCTGCGTCAGAGCCAGCATGCAAGCTGTGTGAAACCAGCATACTGTGCTTCACTGAAACGCCTATGGGCTTCGTTCCCACTTGTCTGACTTTCGACAACTTGTCAGCAGGCACAAGTTTCCACTTAAAGCTGCATCATAAACAAGGCATGCTGCGTACTTAGACTGCCAGGATATTCACTTCGTCATTCGCTGCAAGACGTTACTAAGAGCCAAATGATTATTGCCATTCGTCGTGATGTCATTTTTGTGATGCATGACATGTCCTACGAATAGTGCTTCGCGCTTTTGGATAAATTTAAGAGAACTACGAAAACAATCGCCGGTAACACTTTTCCGAATGCGTATTTATTCGAAAAACTCCGATCTTGAGGCACCCAGCCTTAAAATACCCGAAGATGGCTCTTGTTCCTCGCAATTGCCAATTCACTTCGCCTCGAAAACCACAATGCGTGACATCATCAGAAGAAGCCAGCCACCAAAGCACAACAAAGTGAACTGGAGATGCAGAAACATAATTAAAACAAGTTTTCTAGCTAGAAAATCTGTGTTTAGCGCAAGTAGATTGGAAGATTAAGAAGTACGCAGACAATACTCTACTCGCCGCGCTACACTCTCCCATTCGGTGGCATTACAAGCGCTTTCCTCTTAAGAACCTTATTTCCTCTTTGTCAGAACAAACCATAAACAGGCGCAGGCCCCTCCTCGATGAATGATAGGGGCATCTCCTTTGTAACGAGGTGCGTTGTTGAAATTCATACCAATTATCTCAAGTTTTGTCGCTCTCAATTGAGGCAGTGGATTGAAACTATAGTAGAGCTTGTTGCGTTCTCGGTGTATGGTAGATTTGATTTTTACGCTCCTTCGTTTTACGTAACCTTCCTACTTTTGCGCCACCAATCCTCCAACTTGTCTTTACTGTTTTGAATTTTGTGATTACGAGAGGGCCTGCCTCTGGCGGATGCCATCTGACATCGGCTTTTGCAGTGTCAGGCATATGATGTTAAAGAAATTGTTGAGCCGTTGGTGTTCTAGTACATGGATGCCCACTCCTATCACATTGTGCACTGGACCTATTAGCATGCGCAGTGTCTAGTGCGAATGTCGAAAGAGCGTTCTCTGTGTTCCGTGTAGTGAACAAGAAGGATTGTTCCACAGTTGTGGATGTAAACATTGACAAGTGTATATGTTTGTACATGTTACAAGTTGTAACCAGTTGCAATGATTCACTTACTATTTGCTGAATAAAGTTTTCCTAGCATTGTCAGTATGCTCTTGTAATAGACGTAATTTGCCTAAATTTGGAAGAAACAGATAAAACCATAAGTATTCCGATTTTGTAGCATATACCGTATGCCAAATTTAAAGGCACCGAGACACTCCGAATTTCTTGAGAAAAAAAACTACGAAAACGCCGAACCGTACATATGGTACATCTAACGAGAATGTATTGGCTACTGTGAAGTACAGAAATGTCTAACTGTACCATTCTGACTGAAAGTGTTGCACCTCACTGCATATTTGACGTCCAGCGGCTCTAGGCTATCCTAGGTACAAATTCAGCATCGAACATTCTCACAGGCGATATCAACGTGCACCGCCTACCAGGCAGTAATAAATCAACTGTGTGAGGTCATCGTCTGCTCGCCCTTGCCAGACAGGTGATTTTCAACGTTATAATTCACGGTAGTCCAGCATTTTTTCGGGGCTCAAGATAAAGTGCGTCGAACATCAATACGGCGACCGATTCGCTGCTTCCTGCTGTGCCCTGGTTTGTTGATGTTGAGAGCCTCGGCAGCGACCACATACTCACCTATACCGTGCTCAGTGGCCTGTTTGATGGGCGACACTTCAAGCACAAGAACAGCAAGACGAATAGGGATCACTTGCCTAAGATGAAAGACACTAGTGGTGACATAAAGAGACATGAGAAATCATGTCTGCTTCGGCAAGTGCCAGTGCAGCATGCACCAATTTACTTGCTGTACCAGAGAAATACTCGAATGACCACGTCGCATACGAACACCCTCGGAGGAGGACTGAGCTATCTGCGCGGAGAACTCAGTCGCCGGTAGATATTAGAGTTTCTAGACGCGCACAGAAAAATGCACCGATTCAAATGGATAAAATGTACACAAACCAGTTGATAAAATGTTATTCGCGTCTCGATCCAAGCGAGCCCAAGTCAAACATATGGAGAATAGTTCTAAATATCAAATCGAAGCCCACCTTTTTTCACCCGCGTTATTCAATGGCTCTGGAGGCGTCATGGAAGTAGTCGTCGCCGAAGAATTCTGCTCAAGAATCAAAACAAGCAATGGAGCACAAGTGATATATCCTCAATGGCTGTTGAGGTGCTCCTGACAGCAAACACAATACGGAGTTATGAATGTTCCATCCTGCGTCGACTCACAACAGCTTTGAGTTAAGTGAATATTTAATCGTCACCAGGCGCGGATGGCATTTCGTGAAATCACTTAACCCTTTACTGCACCTTGTTGCATTTACGCAACATTCTGATGAACGGCGTCTTTCCCTGCAAAAGTTCCTCGAAAAATACTATACTGGAGAGAATCAGTTCATTTAGAATTCGACAACGCTTGCCTAACTGTAGACCTCCGGATAGATTTCGCCATGTGTCGCCTCTCGTCATTTCTAAGTTGCAAGGCATCAACATTGTGATAGCTGTGGTGCGTTAGAAACAACGGAACCCATTTTGCTGGAATGTCCAACTTACAGAGACGTGATGACTTGTATTTTGAGTAGAGTGAACTCTGTTTCCTAGTAACCACTACAGCTGGTCTGGTGGCTCCTTCTTCAAAGCAGCGTCAAGCATTAAGTTTTCTTTTTACAGCGAAGCTGTATATGGCTAGCCGATTCGTCCGTCCGTCCATCCGTCCGTCCGTCCATGTGTCGCCAGTACGCCGAAAACTCCTCCGGCACAACCCTATGCACATGTGAGAAAAAAAATTGCGCGGCGCTACTTTGCCCGAGTGCTAATCGCATCAGCTTCTGCAGTCGATGCGAGACGGTTTCTGCCGGAACTCGGTTTGTTCATTTGCACAACCAAGATCAAAGCAAGTTGAGGTACATAAAAGAAGAAGGAGGGGCGCGCGATTGGCTACGCCAGTAGTGACATCGTTGCTGTCCGTCGCAGCCCAGCTCGCGCGCAGAAGTTTCTCACTGGTTCCGAAATGGGTAGGCCACGCGTCATACGTGCACCTAATTTAATTAAATTAAATTATGGGGTTTTACGTGCCAAAACCACTTTCTGATTATGAGGCACGCCGTAGTGGAAGACTCCGGAAATTTCGACCACCTGGGGTTCTTTAACGTGCACCTAAATCTAAGTACACGAGTGTTTTCGCATTTCGCCCCCATCGAAATTCGGTCGCCGCCGCCAGGATTCGATCCCGCAACCTCGTGCTCAGCAACCCAACACCATAGCCACTGAGCAACCACGGCAGGTATACGTACACCTGAGGAGCAGGCAGGTTTCGATCACCAACGTCATGAACGAAACTGGAAACGACCTCGTCTACGCCGTGGCGATGCTGCAGCCCGAGCACAAGAGGAGGGAAAGAGATAAGTAGAAGGCAGGGAGCTTAACCAGAATAACGTCCGGTTGGCTACCCTACACCGGGTGAACGGGAAAGGGGAAAACAAAGATAACAGGGAGAGAGGAGGGAAGGAAAGAAGGAAGTTGCGGTGAGTTCGCTGACGTGTGTGGTCTTACAGAAATTGCAATAATAGTCACAGATGTTCGCACAAACCCGTCGTCCTTAAGAAGCACAAAAGCGCCTTCACCGCTTTATGGGCCGACGGGCGATGGGGGCGGTGTTCCAGCAGCACCTGCACAGAAAGCGGCCAATTGTCCAGTTTTTGGAAAGCTTTGGCAAGTTCTTGTCTCTCTGAACAGGTTTGTGCAGCCGAGCGCAAGCTGCAACTCCGTACCGAGGATCCGGCAGCCTAACAAGTCGTCGTTTAATGAACCGTCGGGATTAACCCATTGATAAACACCGGGGTCGCACGTCTCAGCTTCGCTGGTTAAACATGCGTGCGGAGTGCTTGGGCGGTGATTTTTTTTTATTTCTCCAAGACATTGCCTCACTTGAAAACCTCTTGTCTATTCACATTTACATCATCACATTGTCTACATGCCATGATCAAATCTTTTTCTTGGCATAATGTTTATGGCATATTATACATGTGCGATAGCAGAATTCTCTGCATTTCATTAAAGAGCGTTCTCTTCTAAATCAGCATTCACAATCATGCACTCACGCTCTCCTAGTACTAAGAGATCGATATCTTCGGCACCTTGAATCTTGTATTGAGAGCCCCTGTAAGAACAGAAGAAAGACCGAAGTAATTTGCACTCAACCCTCTCGAAGAGGAAAGGATTGCAATTTCATTTCACGAGCGGTCAATGCTCGCACATGGCTCGAGGGATATTCGAAGCCTTCAACTGATTATTTATTTGCAAATATTCAACAGCTGCGCCTACACCACTGCGCTAAATACTACACCTACATGCAAAAAAAAGGTATTCAACTTTCCTTACCGATTTAAGCAATCAGTGCACGCCACCACTTCTTGAAATCGCGCTTTTCCTTCAGAGACCACTGCGCTCACAAACAGAACCCCGGCAAACGCTCAGAGGACACAGAATGGCTAAGGTGCGTAGTTGTATTAAAGTATATGCATGTGCTCTATTGAATTGTTTTCATTTTAAACGGGACGTTCCTGCCTTACTACCGCCACCTAAAACAACATCACTGTTTATTTTTCTTGTTTAACCGATAGATATTTGCTTGAAATTCCATTACTGTGTTGTCTGCTTGAGGTAAAATAACTCATTTGGTTTGATATTCTTTCTTCCCATTATTTCTTCTGCGCGAAAGGTAGTTTGTGTCTGTACGGGAAGCCATATAGCACCATTCTAGTAATCTATAAAAGCAACCTGCCGATAGCAGGAACCGTCTGGTTTAAATTAAAGAATTATATATGATGCGCGCATGCATGAACTTTCAGTGCGTTGGGATGTTGCTCCGAGAGCTGAAATGAAGTATTCGCAAGCCAAGCGATACAGGTATTTAGCAAGGAAGTATACCTTTCTATGTGGCCTTACTTACCAAGTGCCTAAGTGAAATATAACCAATGTCAATGTAGTGAGCTCGACCTGTTGCGCAAAGTGGTCATGCTCTTACATTATTTTCTCGTATATTTTTCAGAACGCAACCACCCTTGTACTTGCAGTCATTTTTGTCATAGTTGTAGCAAAATGCTACGCTACAAAACAACACAAGCTCGTCTCCACCACAAGTGGCCTTGTCCGAGGAACAATTCTTCAGACGACAGCTGGTCCGGCGTGCACGTTCTTGGGGATTCCATACGCGGAGCCACCTACAGGCAATCTTCGCTTCAGAAAACCTCTGTCAAAGAAGTATTGGAAAGGAGTGCTCAATGCCACATCGATACCACCGCTGTGCGCTCAGCTCCCTGCGCGCTTTCACACTTACTTCGCCGTCAAATCTAGTGATGCCACGTCCGAAGACTGCCTTTTCTTGAACCTCTTTGCCCCCGTGCCAAAACGCTCGCGCCTCAAGCCTGTCATTGTGTACATTCATGGCGGCGCATTCTCCCATGGAGGAATTGCTATGAAGATCTTCGACGCCTCGGAACTCGCTGTGAGGGGCGACGTGGTTGTGGTAACAGTGGCGTACAGACTAAATGCTTTCGGGTTTCTGGACATGGGCGTCGAAGATGCGCCCGGCAATATGGGGCTGTATGACCAGCTTCTTGCCCTGCGCTGGGTCAAAGCGAATGCGCGGGCCTTTTGCGGAAATCCTGACGCAATCACGCTTATGGGCCAGAGTTCTGGGTCCATTTCTGTTGGGTTCCATTTGATGTGGCCGCAGAGTAAGGGTCTCTTTCGGCGCGCCATCATGCAGAGCGGAAGCCCTTTGTCTCCCGTTGCTATAAGTACCAAAACCGAGGCCGCTTACCGGGCTACGTTGCTCACGGCACATCTAGGATGCGACCAGAACAGTTCCCGGAAGTTCACTACTGCAGAAGCCATTCGTTGCCTTCGGTCGAAGCCATCAGCTGCCATATTAGACGCGACCAGCAGTTTCAACTCTAACGGGTTCGATGATTTCTTTCCGGTGATCGAGAGCTCGTTCACTTCCCTGGAATCAGAGTTGCACCGGAATGAACTGAACGCTCGTGAACTTCTGGCTGGCATTTGCGAGGCAGAAGGTGACTCCGTAATAACACATCTTCTTGCGACCATCAGCGATAACGACGACATAGCACATATCGGAAAGAGAAGTATGGTGCTCCTAATGAAGGCGGTAATGGCGTCGCGATCTGGCAGCGACATCGAACCCATAATCGAAAAGTATTTCGGACAGATCGCTGCCTCAGACGGCCAGGGAGCAGTATACGCAGCCGCAGATATTGTGGCCCATGCGCAGTTTTCATGTCCAACGGTCAACTTTGTCAAGGCCTTCATGCGTCCAGGCATGACGGCGTACGTGTACGAACTGTCACAGCAACCTTCGTTCATTGACTGGCCAAAATGGGCCCGGCCCACGCATGGCGACGACATCGTTTTCAGCTTGGGCTCCACGTTTGCTTTGAGGGTCAACGCCACTGAAGCCGACGTCAGAGCAACTAACAATTTCATACGCATCGTGTCCACGTTCAGCCATTCAGGGTGAGTCTGGCCCAATTAAATTAGTAGGTGAGGGAATTTCTGCGCGTAATGTGCACGGGGAGTACATGCTGCTGCATATGCACGAGAAGGCCTTTGGGAAAGAAGTGCATGTCTTACAAAAAACTTCTTCTTGTACAGCATGCAAATAGGATTGCAAAATTGTCCGCCATTGCGGCTCAGTGGCTATGTATTATACGGCTGCTGACCACTAGGTCGCTGATTCGATTCCCGGCCGCTGCGGCCGCATTTTGATATGAGCGAAAACGCTCGCTTACTCAAGTTTCCGTGTACGTTAAAGAACCCCGCGTAGACCAAATTAATCCGGAGCGCGCCCCTACTGCCCCTCGACTTGCTTTGAGTGGTTCAACCTGATGAATTTATCAACCAGTGCACAGTTACCTTGGGAATCGTTCCGTGAATGAACCACCCACATAGGCTAAACGGCAGCTAGCAAAACACATGTGCCTACCACAAGTGTGATTCCGACAGAGGTCGCTGACGTGTTTGTGGTAAGAAACTAGGAACAGTGAATTGTTCTGTATGAACAAACCAAGGCTCGACGCCCAGAGTAATACCATTGACAAAGGAAAGCCGCATTTTTAGAACCTAGGGCCGTATAACGTAAAACTATTCCAATATGTTTCTATTCGAATCTCCTAACGTCAAATATGCGTATCCGCCGACGCAAGCATCGGGTGGTCACCCGCAGGGTTGTCTGATCAAACCGATCAAATGCTCCCCTCGTTCATAGGAGGTAACTTTTGTTTGCTTGAAAGACGAATAACATTGCCTGCACTGAGCGGCTTCTCTTAGCTAATTGGCTCACAAGAGGCGAGGAGCATGCTCAAGTGGAGAGGGATTCGATGGGGCCGAGCCACTGCACTGAATATCGATAACCGGATGAAGAGGGTGGTGCCGGCGTCTGCGATTGGTCCGCTTTCTCTTACTTAGCTTTCGGTGGCTCGTTGACAATCGCGGCGGCGTGCAACGGAAGCTTAAGAATGACGCTAAAACGGATCCTCAGCAAAGAAGAGTTGGCAGAACGAGGCCCTAACCATGCCAAAAGTTCTCGAAAACGTTACATGGCCACGCAAAAAGCTTTATTACACGCAAATAAACCCATGCTCTCCGGCAGAGGCGAGTAGCCAGTGCCGGAGCGATCGGTGGCATCCATCTTTTATTCCTTTCGGAATGGGGCAGCCTGCGGCTATTCAGAAGAAAATTCAGTTTTGTTCGGCATAATAATGCATCTTTAACGCGTACGCGTCACTTTGACGCGGTAAGTTTTTGCGGTTTTGTGACGTCGCGTGAGGGGCAGATGAAGTGGGTGAACCCCGAAAACTTTTGACCAATAACCTAGGGCTAATGGCAAGAAGGCGTCGAATCAGAAATGACAATTTTTGTTTTGTTCGGTCACATTATGCATAACCAGTGTGTACACGTCATAGCTATCGCGGTTTTCATGACGTCGCGTGACGGACAGGTGAAATGGGGGTGGTCCAAAAAAGTTTTTGACCAATCGCGGTGGGCTGATTGCAGAATTGGAATAGAAAAGTTTGGAATAGTTTTACGTTATAGCGCCCCTAGTTTCATTCAGCCATTTTCTTGTCTTCATTCTAACTGTGTCAGTGCTGGCTAAGTACTTGAAACGCACACGGAGGAAAATGTATACGGGGCACATACAAATCCTTCACAAATCATAGTGAATTCAATTTTTCTTCTCTACTTTTCCCTCTTCTTTTCTATTCTTTATAGACCTTTCCAGATTTTCAGCTTGTGTTATGCGCAGCCGCATGTAATCTATATATAATGCGCATGTTTGAGGACCATGGTATTGCACGTCATAAGTCGTGAATAACCTCTCGCGATCAATTATTTCCACTGCCCTACTTTCGTGTTTTACTTTTGCACTGTTTATGTAACGCATGCCAGTTGTGAGTATACATAGTCACAGAGTTCACCTAAACCAAGAATGCGGTGACTACATCTGTCAACTCAACCGACGAACCCGACTGTAGCGCGAGCCCGACTGTAGTTAAGCCCTAATACGCTAAACAACCTCGCGATAAGCACTCTCCATAAATATATGCTGGGAGCTTGTCAGTGGTGCAACTCGCGTGACGCCGCTTTGGCACTGCCTAAAAGCACACAAAGACGATAGGCACGATTGCCATTAGGGTGCAATTGCCATGGCAATTTGACAGTTATTACCTATTGGCAATAATCTCAACTTCTCACACTTCAAAACCCTAATAAAATATTTTTGTGTTTCTTGGCAATCATATACTCTGGGTGCAACTTTTGTAACCCTGGGAAGCGTACTTTATAGTTTACGCAACCCTTAAATGCATCTGCTCTCCTTTAAAAACACGGGGACATCGCTCTGTCACTCTGCTTTTCATCGTGTCATCAAACAATACACTCTAAGAAAAAAGAGAGTAAAAAGTGAGTCACGGCAACTTGACTCTCTTTTTTTTTACGAAGACCCATTTTCGCGCGGGTAGAGTCACAAAACAAGAGTCAACATTTGTGTATGAGTCGTTTGACTCTTAATAGCACGCGAAGAGTCGTCGTGGAAGATACCGACTCCTCTGATATTCGAGATGAGTCTGGCGAGAGAAAGATTAAAATGCAGGAGAAGAAATACCAGATAACGTCTTCTGTTTTAGACGGGCCCTCGGGTTCCTGTCCTAGTTGTAATGCGGTGTATCATTCTTTCGTCCTTGTCATGTTCTGCAATTACATCGAACTCCAAATATCGATTTTCCTTGAACATGTTTGTTAATATCTCACACGGTTAAAGCTGGCTTCTATACTAAGGAAGACCCGGATTTGTCACACTGGATTCTACTATAAGTAAATCTAAAAAAAAGCATTGGCTACTAAAGAGAGCACTGCAACGAGATAAGTTCAGTAGGCGCACTCAACAGTGTCGATTGTAAATGTAATTGCGCTACGTAAAATTAAATTTTGAGGATTTAGGTTCCAAAATCAAGATCTTGTTATGAGGCGCACGGTAATGGAAAACTGCACATTTATTTTCAGCAGCTCGGGTTATTTAATGTGCACGGAATGCACAGTATACGCGCCTTTTCGCATTCTGCCCCCATTGGAATGCGACTGCTGCGGCTTTATTAGACCCGTGACCTCGAGCTCAGCAGCGCAACGCCAAAGCCATTGGGCTACCGCAGTGCGTTGCGTCCCGCGACCAGAAACAACCATTAGCGTACGCAGCACTGCTTTTGAACCCCCTAGAAATGTAAAAACAAAAATGTAGCAGTTTTCCCCCAATGCTGCGTGAACCACTGCACGAACAACTGCACGAACCAAGCTTCGTAGTTTCATCGCCTGAATAAAGTGCAGTAAACAATCGCTTACTCCGTAAATTAGCAAGCACGGGGTCACGCGCGCACGTGCAAACATGAACAGATCTCACTCAATGACCGCGACCACTCGCTGTCACAGCGTCGGCGTGATGAAGGGCGCGAACAGAGCGGACAGAACGCTTCTGCTGCCTCGTCCTTCAAAGCGTCTCCGAAACTTGAAATGGCGCTATAAAAGCGCCCCCCCTCTCCCCCCCCCCCCCCCCCCCGCTTTGCACCCATCGGAAATTATCGCCAAGACAGAGCGAGAGTGGCGCCAGACCGGGCTAGAGCAACGGCCAGAGGAGGAGCGTGCTAAACCAGCGCCTCCTTTCCCCGGCTTGCGCGCGTTTTATCACGTGGCCACCTATAGATACTTGGACACCCATCCAGGCTCATCCTCGTACACTTCCTTTAACGCGCCCAGCCAACGGCGCAGGATGGGATCTTATCGCACTTGACTATATACTTAAGCTCACGGCAACACCGACAGGTATATTTCGGCGGTCGTGTCCATATAATTGCTATTTCAAAATTCGCAATAAACAGAAAATTTTACTAAGCAGCAACCACGCTGCTTCTCCATGTCGTGATAGAGCGGTGAACTATAGTTCTAGAATATGTCTTGCTAAATCTCCGCCAAATGACTACGCTCGCATTTGGTGACAGCGGCACACAGTCGCAAGAACTTGTGGAGGAAATACCGTAGATCTGGCAGCTTCAGGTGCACTAGATCATTTAGTAACATGGGCGGCTTTGTAGTTCTACCTTACATCAGAGCAAACTGCACTCGACAGAAATCAAGGGCAGCCGCACCGTTATAGCTAAGCAAATTAAGGACAATTACGCCGCGTCTTCACACTTCGAGCACGCTCAAACAGCGCGATAGATATTTCAAACGCAACCACACTCGGACGAGCAAATTTTGCTTCTGCCAAGTGAACGTAGCCGGTATTTCAAGACGCGTGTTAAATTTATGGCTGTTTCATTCGTGAACATTACTTAAGTGACGTGAAATTATCAGTGAGCAAAACAGTTTTTATCTCAACGCGAGGAAACAAAACCGAAACTAGCGCAACTGTTCTGCTCAGTTGTGCAGATACAAAATGCAAGGTAAATATACCTGGTAGCGAAGCTTCCATAGGAGCCCATACGTTCAAAACATGGCGGTCCATCGGCGGTCCATGGGGCTTAGCGCCATCTGTATGTGGTGGGAACACTTCCGGCGGAAGAAAAAGTAATGTGACGCCATGTCCGTTAAAAGCACAAGTGACGTCATTTTGTTTTCGAAGGCGCGAAATTTGTTTTGTTGTTCTTCCTTTGGAGCTATATATTCAAATGCCCCGCCATTCGACTTGATGGGCGTTTCGAGCTTTCAGCGTTGAAAGCGATGCAGGAAAAGGCCAGCCGTACGGTTGTCGAAATCGCATCCCTGCACAGAACATACTTTCTTTGGAGGCCGACGAAAGCTTTAGGTGTACAGTGCTGATCCTATTGCTGGATGCCAAGCCCGTCGGGCAGCGCAGTCGCACGAAAACAACTACACAATTATCTGGCGGTCGTAACTCACTACTTTTGACTGAAAAGATTAAGAAGCAATGAAGCTACCCGCGTCACCAAATTCAGACAAATTTCGACAAGCAAGAAAGCACAAACTGTGAGGGGGGCGTATTTCAACAGCTGATACGAGTGCGCCTTTCTGCCCATTTCAAGACGTGCATTGCATTGCGAGTGATAGTGGCGTCAACGCCCCCTGTAGCGATGGGCGCTGAAAAGAAATGCATTTATTAATAATAATAAAATTAAACTTGTATTTTCTTAACTCGTCACGAATATATAAAATTGACTAGGAACTTTATTATTCTTGAATGAATCCAACTGTGTCTCGTTTGAATTAAAAAACGCGTTTTTCTTTCCCAATGTTTGTTCCCTCCAAACCTAGTCGCGCTTCAATCGCTGCTCCCATAACCCCCCATGATGATGTCGGTGACAATCTGTACTGAACCGCTTTTCGCCCGAAGCTTCGCGACCTATTTGAATCGACCTTGCAAAATGATCCAAAGCCGAAGCCGTCAATAGCATGGCGCCATTTTACAGTTGCGCTGCATCACGCGCGAGTACGTTGGCGTTGAGTGGTTCTGAAATCGCTGTGTTAGGGGCGACTGCAACCAGGCGTTGCGGCAAGTTACGGTGGGAGCTTCTGTTCGTGCTGTGTGATTGCGACGAGGGGGACCGCCGCCAGCAGCAGCGTGTCGCCGATGTCGTCTTTGCCGACATCGAGCAAGTGCAGCTCGCCGGACCGCCACAAGCGCCCGAAGTGCTGCGGTTTGCACTGCATCTTTCATTGTGATATGGGAGATCGCAACGGACAGAGACGACCAGATGCATACGAACGACTACCAGCGAGCAGTGACCTGTGCCATATTTCTCTTAACGTCTAAGGTAAGCATATCAGCTTTTGTTCCGAGTTTACAAACGGCGCGTACTCGGCCCTTCCGGTATGGCTACATTTTGCTCCACGTTTCTCTTGGCAGTTCACAGACGTTTCTTAGGCATGCGTGCGCGTATGTATGCGAAAATACTACTGGCAGACGGAAGCCTCAGGAGAGCATCGGAAATTATTGCAAAGCTGTACTGCCAGGAGAAACACCCTTCTTAACGACTCTAGTGACGAGTGGCCTGTCGCGTCGAAAAATTCGTAGAATATCAAGTACTGCGTAACATGAAGTGTAGATACAATACTCGCACCAGTGTGACTTTCGCTGGCGAAGACAGGTAGTCGAAAAGACAGCTTGTGTATTCTGAAGATTTATTAGCGCTTTAGGTATATTACGGCGAATAATAAAAGCGCTACAACGCTGTATGGCAGTGTCAGGCGATGTGGGAGCACAGATATTTTAAGAGCGGTAAAGCGGCTGGCTGCTCAAGCGAACAGACACAGCGCTTTAAAAGCGCTGAAACAGAACAAATTTTATGTGCGTTTGGCTGTGCATTTGACATTAGCTCACAATCTAAGCCTATATATAATTTATTATTTTTACGTAATCTTTATTTTCACAGTTGTAAATATTTAAAAGCATGAACTTGCTGCAACGTGTATATAGTAAATCCTACTAGGCTTACAAAACCTGGCTGTGTTATGTGGTGAAATTGTAATATTGCTACTGGATTTTTTTATATTGAGTCCGGCGTTTTATGAAAAAAAGGATCCTTTTATTTGTAGTTTTATGTTAATGCATATATTTGCCAAGCAGCAATGAGTTCATTGCAAAGTTGTACCTTCCAGTGAGCTGCATATGAACCCAAGTTTATCCTGTCTTGGCTATTGTAATGTGCATACAACAATTTTAAGTATATACAGCTGTAGTTAGCTTAGTCGCTGCAGCATATTTTGTAAAAGTAGAAGGCCATTTATTATTTTGCTGCTTCCATGCAGAAATACCTTTTTTTCTTGTACCAAGAAATGCCGAGAGTATTGAATGAAATGAAGCGTGGTGTATTTTTCTACTAACTTAATAAAGGAAATTTCGTCTGCCGTGTATCAGAGATTAGTTTACCTTCTTGTACTAAACAATGCGTTATGTCCTCGGCTACTGCTGTTGTCCTGTGTATTTTTATAATTTTGATATGTATTTTATTTTAGGTATTCAAGAAATGGCAACAGCCAGAAGTCGCCATCTTGTCCAGCACCTTATGGGTGAGACAAATTGTAGCAGGCACTTTTGCATATCTCATTAGCATATGATGCTATCTGTTGTAATTTTTGTGTCCACTTTCCTGTCTTTATGCATTTTAGTATTATTGTGCAAAGAGTAATAGTTTTACATTGAGACAGAGTAATCGCCCAATGACTGGAGAAGACAACATACACAAGCCTCCTTTGTCCGTATCTCTATATTGCGCAATTACTCTGTCGTTATCTACCAACAAGGCCAAATTCCTCATCAGCTACATCTACTAATGATCTGTTATTACAATTTCATTGACATAACATTGAAAGTACAGAGGTACACAGGAAGACAGAGATTTGACATGATGAAGAGCCATAGAACAAGGAGCATCGCTGGAGCCAATGTTTCGACAAAGAGGAGATTTTTCTCAATACGTTGGCTCCAGTGAATTTTCTTGTTCTATCACTATTTACGGTTAAAAGAAAGCAGTATTGCTCTTGCTCAAGTATTATGCATTATGGAATAGAAATTAGCAGGCGGAAATATCAGGAATGTCAAAATTCTTGTATATTCCAACGCTAGAGCGAAAGCCAGAAAAACAAGATGTAGAGAACCACATTGTTATTTTTCACTGCCCAGTTTGGCCAGCTTCATTCCGAGCTTGCACTTTGTTGCATTAACGACCACTAGAATTCGTTAATTTAATTAGCTTGGTGATTTACTTATGTTAAGAGATTTTGAAATTGTATTAATGCAGCTTACATGATGCATGTAAAGAAATTTACAATGACATTTTAAGGTGGCAGGCTTGCAGTTGACTAGCAGATCACTTGATGGTATGAGCTCAGGTTTCAACCGAGCTTCCATGCACAAATCAGTTGCACATTTTTTTTCATTGTTTGGATTTTCATAAACTTAAAGGGACACTACAGTGAAAAATGATTTCTTCTGCATCAGTAAATTACCGTTCTGCAACACCAAAAACACCACTCTTACAATGATAAGACGTTTGACAAGCCACGAAAAGCGCAGGAACGAAATACGGGTGGCGACGCCTACTTAAATTCCCGCACCTGGGGGCTGTGATGTCTTGGATTTTGATGGCATCTTCTAGGGCCTACTAATTATATATAGCGGTACAGGTTGACTACATTGTGTTCTAAAGGAACCAAATAATAAACATGGGCAGTTTCGGGAACCTTTATTCAGCCAACACAGCCCAAATGCGAAAACATACTTTAGAATCCCTGACGTCACGCTGACGTACCGGCACTGGGGTTTCGGCACGTAATTCAAATACTGATACTTGGACCTTCATTTTCTCATCTAATAATCAAACTACTTTTTTGAAATGACTGCCTGCAGGGTTCTCAAACAATACTTCATTAGTCCAAACTGATTTATTGTTTCACTGTAGTGTCCCTTTAAGTACCGTTTCTTTTTTGTCTGGGTTCTATTTGAGTGGTAGGACCTAACTGTTTGCCTTTATTTGTATTGGTAGCCATGTTACACAGACAGCTCAATTTTTATTGTAAATCGTGACGTGGTAGAACTAAGAACATTTGTGCAAATTTGTTGCAGGTACACTCTGGCGGCTCCTACCCCTGCGTCCTACCACCACCCTGTCCTGACTACGTCCACTAGGGAGTTGGGAGCCTTTGGCGGCTTCTACCACCACCATGTCCCGACCACGTCCACTAGGGAGTTGGCAGCCTTAGTGATGATGCCAAGCAGGCTGACAGCAGACAGAAATATTCAGGTAAATACCTGTAGTTAAGCGGCGTCTTTTTGAGTGAAGTGGCTTGTAACCACTCAGCAATGAAAGAAGTAACTTCGAAGCAGTTTAGACTCCCTTCTGTCTGTGCAGGGATGCTCAAGTCTATGCATTTTGTCTTAGCTGTGTGTATTAGACGAAACACGATGCAAATTTTGAAACTACAAGAGACCAATTTTAAAATTGTTTTTTTGCGTAACACAAAAACTACTTTGATAAAGCTTTACCACTTTAAAAACAATACAGTGTACTCTCATACATGGTATTTGGCATAAATTTACTAGGGCTGTCTCAATGGTAAGTAGGCCGATAAGCGTACACCAAAACTGACTTCTTTTCCAAGTTCATCCTCCTCTCTCTGCTCTGCTGCATAATGTATCTTTCTGAAACCAGTTCTTGCACACAGCACAAGACCTAAACACATGGATTACATAAATTTACAGCTTTTGCTGTAGGTCACTTTTGTGAAAATAAAGTTAATAAGCCATTTGGTCCATTTTTAATCTGCCATAATAAAGTGAGCACTGGCTAATAAGCAGTTAAGTTTTTGGTGCAAGGCCTCTCTTTATTGTCGTTAAAAATTTGTCCCTCTTAATGAAGGAAGCAATTCTGGTGACTTGTGTCTGTTTTCATCATCTGCTATGTGCAGATGGTAAACTTCAGATTTGCCGTATGGTGCAGAATATTTTGGTGCTTATATATTTGGATCTGTGTTTTTCAGGTTGCCTTGAAATTTTACCCAAGCCATGCCACATACTCGGGCCAGGCCTCTAGCGAACTACGTATAACCAGGCTCAACGCATCAGTGTCGAGTGAGTCCGGAGCTCAAGGAAACCTGCTGTGCAACCAGCGCGCAACACTTGGTGACCCCTCTACGTGTTTCATCTATTTCACAGCTGTACCTCAGTTTCCATCTATCCAAACAGCATCACCAGCTGTTTCTTTTCTTATCGATCACTTATCGAACCATGGATGAATGTTGGAGTGGAGTGATTTGAACAGACATTCTATTTGTCTCTTCAAATTCTTTGCAAATATTTCTATTATTATAATTCATGTTTCTTTAGTACCTAGTTTTTAATAGTTCCTTTCTCGTAGAGTTCTCACCATCAACTCCTGCTATTATAATGTATACCTGTCTTTATGCCCCGTTTCTCATAGTTCTTTTGTACTTGTGGATGTAATTGATAGGTTCTTAATTCTTGTTGTACATAAGGCTAAACTGAAAACTTACGGTATTTTTTCTTCCTTTGATAACCTACAGCACTGCAATGTGTTCAAGAAATTTAACATAACACGGGCTCTGGTGCAGGATAAATTTAAGAGCAATATAGAGTACTTATTTCAAGCACCCGTTATATTTGAAAAACTCAAGGATATAAGAGCACAAGAAAGAAAATATTAAACTAGAGAAACATGGGTTCCCCTCATATGTCTGGTAATAATGTGACTTTCTTTCACTGCAAATATACCAGTGGTACTCACATACAAGGTTTGAGACATAAAAGCTATGATACCCTTGGCATTTCTCAGTGCTTATTTTCCACACTGACGAATGTCAAAGGCAGCATAGGTTTCATGCACACATTGGTTGTATTACACCTTTTGAATATTGCATTTCTCAAACACACAGGTTTACAGCAGTGCTTTGCATAGCAGATGTATTTCTTAATTTTCAGAATTTGTTAATGCAAGATTAACGCTACAGATCATGTATAAATAATTTTACAGACTATATGTCCATGGATGCATGCTGCTTCTGATGACGAAGCAGTGCCATGTGGTCGGGGGATGAATGTGTTTATTTCAGATTTAAACATTGGCTTCCAGGTCTTGGTTAGTCTCCTACACTGAGTATTCTAGGTCAGAGCCCATTTACTAGAGGAAAGTGAATTAAACTAGGAATTGTAAACACCAAAAGATCTTGTTCGGGACAATAATGTGACAATAAAGCAAGGTTCTTTGTGCATTCATTTCCAAATTTGTGAGATTATATTTTGACTGGTTTCACTAACGCGAGAACAAATATTTGTTTGTTCTCACACTAGAGTTGGCTGCCCCCATTGCCACACAACCCCTTTACAGGCTAAAAATTCAGTGTATTAATAGGCTGTTTTTTGGTTTTGCGCACTCAGTGTTAAGGGATCCAAACGGTGACATACAACAGAATGCAGAAAAATGACTAAGGAATACAAGCTGGGCGTGGGGCTTTCTAGGCAGATTCGTGCATGTGCTATCTATAAAACTCCCTATGGTATGCCGGAAGGCATTTTCTAACCCTTTTGTAGAAACACTAACACCCACTTATTAAGGGGAAGTGCTTCTCGAAACAACTTTTTTTAATTTGTACTAGAGGTTTGAATATACTGCCATTCATAGGGAGTTTTATGTAGATTTGAATTGTCATTGGTTTTTGTATAGCTGGTGTTTCTTAGTTATGTCCTACATAGTGGCAAAATATTTTTACGCGCACTTTCTTGTAAATATTTCCCAATTATTTTTGCAGTCTACAATTTTTGCTAATAATGGTATTCATTGCAGAAAGGGCTAGTACATGGTATTTAATAAAAAAGTATTGGTCTGTAGATTTTCTGTCTTCAGCATTTGTTCTGTTCCACAGCTGTTTCTTGAAATCTGAAATGATGTACCCATCTCTTTGTTAGCGATAAACAGGGAAATCTGTCAGTATGTTTTGTTTAAAATGGAGCTGATCAATGCAATAGTTAGGCTATTTGCTAATTATAAATTACAATAATAGCAGAGGACCATAAAAACAGATTGATGCTGAATAACAGCTGTGCCCAGCTACATCCACACAGCTGTGCCACACAATGTGCATGTGTTCAGAAGAACCAAATGCCCCAGAGAGAAAGCAAGAGTAACTCATTGTTTGTCATCTTGTACAAGCAGATTATGCGCCAGATGTAATTTATGCTCAGTAAATACATAAATCAGTCATGTGAGGGGTCTCACCTCAGGTTGCAAGTTCGAACTTCTTGTAATCTTGCTTGTTTTTGTTTCCTTTGTGAGCATGAGTGACTTAGTTGCCTTGGCACATATTGTCAAAACTGTTTCTTCACTGGGAATCGCAAAATTTCAATTACACATAATATTCCCAGTTAATGATATTGTAGACTTCGAGCTTAATTCTCTTATCTTTCATATGTTTATCTACCAAATAGTTTTATCATTCATTGAAACATATCCATGCAATGCACAGTGGGAACCCAAATTTTAGATATCTGTTCTTGCTTTCTGCCCTGCTCTACAACATAATGAAGATACAAAGCAAAACTAAGTTTGCAATTGTCCCCCATAACCAGAGTTTCGCTTAGAATTTGAAAAACAAAATTGACATCCTGCTATAGTGTGAGAGTTGCTTTGGGCACCAAGTGAACTGCGTAGCACCTGTGCTAGAGTACACAACAAAGCAGAAAATCTCACCAGATTGGAATGGCAGTGGTAAGTTAAGAACAGATGTTTTATTTCGCGCACCATTAATGTGGCTTATCATCTGCTCCTGTTTTGTTTTGTGGGAACGCATACATTGGGAAGACAATTTCTTGCACCAATCTTACCTTAGCGGGACACCAGAGAAAGGTAGAAATCAAGAACAGGTATTCACACTTTGTTGCCCACAGTGTATTATCTGGATGTGTTTCACTCTACAAAAGACTACTGTGGTAGATAATCAAAGACAAAGACAAAAGAATTAAAAGAGGTATGTGTCAGTCATCCTTCCATGGCCTCCAGTGTTTATAGAAACACTTCTTTCTGTATATATGCCAAGCCGTTGGGAGGCTATACGTAACTCAGTCATGCTTTCCAAGTTAAAAATTGGAATAAGGACAATCACAAGAACATCATATGAGTGATTTGTAAATGTGGCACCTAATGTAACTTATTTATGTATGGGCTGAGGGTAGATTACAGGCAGTGCATAATCTGCTCTTATAGGATAACTTGTGATGAGTACAAAAAAGCCTTCCTCACATCTTCCTCTTTGTTTCTTTTGGATCTTGGTGCACCATGTGTATTGTTACAGCTGCGTGCATACAGCTGGGTATAGTTTGTTTGCTATCTTGCTATCTTTGCCGTAACAAACTACAGCTACCTGTGCTACATATTTTGTCAGCGTGTTTGCATTATGGCAAGTTTTGTATTAGTGGTTATTGCAATCTGTGAAATTGTCTGTGTCAGCTATTATTCTTCGTCTTGGAAAAGTATGTTTGTCAACATAAACAATTAGTATAAATGCTGCTGTATTTATTTTTGTAATATTATCTGTTGTGAAGCTTTTATACATTGTTGCACGTTGTATGACAGAATAAAATTGATGCACAAATTTTTAATGTGGTATTTTTCAGATCAATTTTCAACTGACGCTGACACGCACAAGTTGTGGGGGGAAAGTGCCAACAAGAGTACCATAAGGTAAGACAGCTGTTTTTACTGTTAGATTGGATTATCAATTGCCAACCAGTTGTTTTCAGCAAGCATAGTATAATGCATAGATTATGTAATCTAAGTTGGAATATTGTTTTTATTGCACTTGATTATCTGGGTCTCCTTTGTACACAAGTGCAGCCTTTTTCATTTGTTATGTGTAGCTTACTTGCTTAAAGTGTTATATCGTAAGTTCTAAATAATAACACGTCTGGAAGAACAGTGAAATAGGTTTAACTTATAAATTTTTGACATTACAGACTTGTGCAGTGCTGAATTAAACTTCTACACGAGTTACATAATATTTTGGGGTCTCATTATGGTTCTGAGTTGCATTGCAGTGTCATGCATATGCACCTGCAGGCTACATTACATATTGGATGTTTATTTAAGACTGTTTTGCATGGTTGGCTATTGATTCCAGTTTAATAGTAATGAGAACTGTCTTGCTTTCATGGTGATTCTGTGCTGACTAATACATTTGAATTTTCCAGAAGACGACAAAGGGTGATGAAATGTTAACTTTTTGTTGCTAACCTGCCGTGTCCTTTTTGGCAAGTTTGCTATGCATTCTTATATGTTGTCTTTTTACAGTAATCTTGAGAACTAGCCGTAGTTGTGTGTACTTACAGCAAAAGTTGGTGACACATTTTGAAAAGCGGCTCGACACTGCCATCCGAGAGTCAAACGACTTACATGGATTAGTTATTTTACTCTATCTGCAAGAGTCCTGCACCACACACTAAGGGTAACTTGACAAACACTGCTGGAGTCATCAGACTCATCAAGAATAGTTACCCAAATCCTTCAGCAGTGGTCATGTGACCCCATATCTTGAGTCGTCTGACTCGTGCAGAGTAGTTAACGGACTCCCTCAGCACTAGTCGTGTAACCCTTTTGAGAGGGTTAGGAGACTACTACAGGAGAGTATGCATGACTATTGGGTGTGGAGTCACGTAACCACCTTGTATCGAGCACAGATAGTCTCGGGACCCTCTTCCGAAAGGGAGTTCGCGTGTCTCCCACAAAGTGTGTCGTATACGTGGCGAGTCCAGACTCTGAAAAGAGTAAGAGGTACTCCTTTTTTTCTTAGTGTGTATGATGTAATTAATTGCACTCGTTGTTCTACGATGCCCTTACTAAGTGCGAGAAAAATAAAACTGAGTAGCGCGAATTTTCTGCTATTGCATTGGCACTGTCATGTCTTTCCTTGGTGCCTCCTATTTTTTATGGCTATTGATTTGCCTGGTCGTTCCTGAAAGCTGCCATTTCTCTTTTTTTTTCGTTCGCCTAGCTCTACTTTCGATAACATTCCGTGACGTTCCGATTCCTTCGTTGCGACGCGCCTTTAGCTGCATCCGGCCAGAATGCGCTGTGCAGGCTAACTGGTTCGCGTTCAGTAGGCTGAACTCTTAAACCAACTAATAATTAGCATTCAGATCGACATAACTTGAACGTATAATCAACTTCATTGGAAAAAAGTGCTTGGGGTGTCATCTTGGGTAGACTTATATTTGTAAAAGAATCATTGCCGAGGCCTTCATGTCAACGCGCTCTACTGCTGTTAAACAAAGTTGTAAAACAAATGCCACGAGGAGACCAGTATTTGAAAAGTTCCTCTAACGCAAAGCCCTTTAATACAAATGCAACGTCGAAACTACTATGCCGAAAGATTCAGCTTTGCCTATGCGATGCACACTGACGTATGCCCCTTCAAATAATACGCAAGCTTTCAGCTGCGTATTTCAGACGAATGTTGTTCAGCGTCTCTAATTTAAAATGTAGCTGACAGAGCTTGCCTGCGTAGAGGCAGTGTTTCCTGTCAGCTAGTTCAGTCACAACTCGCATGGCTGTAACTCGCGATTCAGCTTTATTTGAGTGCGTATGAGTTACGTTCACTTTTTGTATATGTGTGTTTCAGCGTTCCCAAAGTTGTCGACGGTGTGCCCTGGCCGAAGTTCGACGATGAAGAACGATATTTGCGCTTAAGCGAAGCGGGAAGCGTTGCCGACAAGCATCTTCTTCGGTCGGAATGCACCTTCTGGAAGAAGAATCAGCTATTCTAATAAAAACACTGGCTAAACGCACCACCTTACCTCACATGACGTTTAACTGATATTGTGCTGCTCACCAGGAGGTCAATAACACTATTAACATTAAAGTTCATCGGCCTCGATGACCTTTTATAGTCTTGCAGAGCGTCTTATTCTCGGCGCGCAGTGCTCTCTCTCTTTCTCTTTTCCGCCTTCCCTTCCCCCTTCCTCTTGCCCCGAGTGCAGCTTAGCAAACTGGGCGCGTGCCGGGTTGACCTCCCTACATTTTATCCCCTTGTCATTTCTCTCTCTCCTGTTGTATCGCGCTGTTGCAAGTTCTTAGACAAGAGCCCAACATTTTGAAAGTGAAATATTCAGCGCGAATACACAGGACAACCCACGAAAAAAGAGATGAGACAAGCACTGGCGCTCGTCTCTTCTTTGTAAGTTGTGCTGGGTGTTCGCGCTGAATTTTTCCCCTTCAACATACTATGTACCAACTAGCCCCAACCGAAGTTTTATTGAAGACTCCAACAGCTGGGGTTAAGTTTTATTTTATAGCCGTCAAATAACTAATTTGAGGGCAGTACCGAATATGGGTGTATACGGCATGACAGCTAAACACGAGATGCGATTTTTGTGAATGCAGAGTGCCATCGCGGTGTCGCGAAGACGATTCCAGCAAAATGCCTGCAGTGTGTCTAAGGTTTTGCTCGCACGCGCTGATGCTGGCGGAATCTTTAGAGCATTTGATAACAGCCGTGGATGTTTATAAACACGTTGTTGTTGTTGTTGTTGTTGTTGTTGTTGTTGTTGTTGTGAAAAAAAGAGCACGCCAGAATTTCTTTACACATTTAGGCTATTTTTTGCTATAAACGTGCAGCGACCTTTGTCAAAGTGGCGATTCTTGTTTTACTACCATCTTTTTTAGTATTTTCTTTAATGAGCTGATAACTGCTCGTCACCAGGTTTTTCTATCCAGGTGGAACTCGAAAGCTAAGAATTTTTTGAAACTACAAATTGCTGAACTTTTTCTGAAATTTTGTAAGCCTACCCACTACGCACACGAACACCCGGCAGCCTTTAGCGGCCAATGGTACCTTGCCTTGGATCTCATACCAGTTTCCGCATTAAGCCTATTTCAGATGTGGCGATCTCGTACTGGACATTTTGCAACAATTTCTGCAACTGCGAACTGCATCGGGTGTAGGGGTGTGCGAATATGGATTTTTTAGATAGAATCGAATACAAATTGATTAGTACCAGAAGTGAATCGAATGGTTTTCGAATAATGAAGTGCCACTACAACAATTAATATAAAACGATGCTCACATCCTATAGTATTCCTCAAGCTAGCAAGTTTCTATCACTACATAGTACGTTATCAAGTGTTGTTTATTGAAAGCACAAATGGAGCGTTATAGGACCTAGCAAGATGTTTCTTCGCACGCACAGGACTCTTCAGGCAGTGTGAATGATGGCTGTATGTATAGCCTGCAACGTATCGCTGCCCAAGCGATTTAGCCTGCTCCACTACGCAAGTCCTGATGTTTTATGTCTGTACTATGCACTCCGGGTTGAAAATTTACCATACCATTGCTCCAATTTTATGCTTCATTGGGTGCAGCTGAGTTTCTGAAATGTTCGAAAAATATTCGCACTTATGAATGCAATTGAAACTCTGTTTAACAAATTGATTACCACGTTCTAATTATTTCGTTAAATCTGGAAGTTCGTAAAATCGAAGAAAACCTAAAACTGTTACGTAGCGACACGCAAAAGCTATCGCGGTGTTGTATTGACCGCTAATCCAGCAGTCTGTCGCACAAGCCATGAAATAACGAAAGCAACGACCACCGCTACCGAGGCGGCGTTGAGTCCGCTGTTCCGTGCATGGGTGGTGCGTGCAGCCTCGTCGAAATAAAGCTAAGGCCATGACCATGGCGCCTTGATGCTTTATCGCGATAGCTTTAGAGTGCACGCTCCAAGGAAAATCTGTCTGTGTCAAAATTAGGAAGAAGTCACCGATTTTTTTACTCATTTATTTCAGGAAGAACTTCATTAAACCGAGTTCGGCTAAGTTAGCTTTCTTAATTCGCGTTGATGACAACATTAACCCTATGGGTACCTGCCGGGGAACGGAAATTTCTTCGTTAGATAGGGGACTTTGTAAAATCGGCTTTCGTTAGGTGGAACTTCAACAGTAGTGACTATGCGATTCGAAGACCGAATCGAATAGAATACTATTCAATTTCGATTCGTTATTCGAGAGTTTCTAAAATTAGCACGACCCTAATTCTATAACCGCCTTCTCATGTTCGTTGATATTATGATACTTATTCGAGCGTGCGTAGCTTTCTGGGTTGATGGTTGGTGAAACCAGGTACCTAGGATCTTCGCCTTTGTAAAGGCCCGACCGTCCAGTCGGCAGTGGGAGAGATCCAGAGAGAGTGACGTTGGACGCAGAGACAGAGCGAGAGAGAAGAGAGAAAAGGTAGGGAGGTCGACACACGTCCGGTCCGTTACCCTACACTGCATGGGAAGTGGCTATAGTGGTGATAAGAGGGAAAGAAGGGACAGAGAGAGAGCACTAGTTACCCGCACACGTGACGATGCGCAGCATTTTCACGGGTTTAGCGTCGACGTTAGACATCGGACGTCGAAGCGTGTGTGGAAAAGGAAGTGCTGGATGTTTGATGATGGAAGTGCTGGATGGTCGCATATAAAGTATCAAACCATTCCGACGAGAAGGCATACGAACTTGCGAAGGCCACACCCTCCGTCGTAGGCATGGTGTATGGTCGCGCGGGAAAAAGTTGATGATAAGCACAGTTTTCGTGACGAATCAAGCATGGAGAAACGACGCCTGGAATCCTCCGGAGTTTTTCAAAGAACCAGCGTGATTTCAAGAGCAATTATTCGGAGTTCCTAAGCTGTGCTCTTTCTTCGTAATATTATCAGCATAAACTTCGTTATCATGGGCGGATCGGGTGCGATTTTCGCATTTGCGAGCACCTAATGGAAAACTAAATTGCTCCCGACGTAGGGCTTATGAGTCCTCTTCGCGGAAAAGTAAAACAACCTATAGAAGCTGTTATCGTGAAGCTTTTTTAGGGCTAGAACTCCTGACTTTATCAAAACAAAACAAAACGAATAAACAGGCAGCGCACAATGGCGTGTCTGATTATCCGTGTTGTTATTGATTTCGGTTCGTCGAAGCTGCATCTGCGCTTTTCTAGAAAAGTTGAGCACCCGCGAACATGGAAAAATCGTACGCATGATGGGACCACGTGTGTGTGTGCGTGTGGGTGTTTGCAAGTGTGCAAGTTGTTTGCAAAGATATTTTATTTATCTTCAGAAGAGAGGCCTTGTAGCTACACTTTGACGGTGTCTTCCTCTATGGTGCACATGCGCTCCTAGATCGTTTTTTTTTTTTCACCTGTGACTTATGGAGTGTCCTATATGAACTGCTAGATACCTTCCTCTTCTCAGACGTGATTTTCGTAGCGCTAAAGCTTTCTCAGCTATTGCGCTTAAGCCTCCACTTAAGCAGCGCGAACCCGATAACCTTCAGTAGCAGGTCCATAGCCAACACAATACCGGAATACGCCGCCAAGTTCACGTCTTCTGCGTCCAGCATGTGCAGCACTTGCGCGCCGTCCACAGGCACGCACAGTACGTCTGCGTCTCGTTCGTCGCACTCGAGTTGACCGCGGCCTCCACCGAATACCGCAGTCATCATAGCTCGGTGCGCGTAGAATATAGGCGTCGAGTACGGAAGCCAAGCGAGAGCCGGTAGCAGGTACCGGCGTTGTACCAAGAAGCCGCTGAACAAGAAGACCGGTGCCGTCGAAGCCAGGCCCACGATTACAGCCAGCTGCGCAGAAGCAGCATGTAATGCAATGACGAAGGGGTGGCCACAGTGCAACAAGCTGGCTGAAATACAGCGTACAATTAAGCGGGAAGACAAGCGCACTTACGGTACACTTCTGACGAAAGGTTCTTTGAGCATCGTTTATTTTGCTTCATTTACTTTCATCCACTTGTTTTTGCTCTGCGCCGTTGACCAAGTATAGCTTAGTTAACGCTACGCTAGAACCACTGGTTGCAGGGGCGGCTGGCTCGAACATTTAATGACGAAAATGATAACGAATTTAAGAACGCGTTATAGTGCGGACTAAGAGTTATCTAGGGAACAGTTAGGAACGCATTCGTAAGTTCATTAATATTTTCGTTATTACATGTTCGTGCACGCCACCCTGGCAGAGCAGGTCAGTGGCGCTATATATGTAGTCAGATCATAAGAACCCAACGAGCAATAATGACACGAAGGACGCGCACAGGCATGGCCCGCGCGTGTGTGGTTAGAAGGTGTATATATATATATAGACTGTTCTAAGCTCTCTCATTTTCCTCTCTACGTCTACCACGTGAGCGGCTTCCCACACTTCACACACATACACTTTGTCCACTTTGACACTCCTAACGCTAATGCACTAAAGTCAGCTAGGACGCACATGCTTAACAATGTATGGACACCGAGTAACTGGGCAACAAAAGATTCGTTAGAGGCAGAAGGAGCTGTCCGTGGCAGACACTCACTGACCAGTATGGTATTGTCCGTCCTTAAGAACAAAAATGGCACCAACCTGTATGCTAAATCTGCCATTTATCTTCGAACGAGTGTCACTCACTTCTATACATTGCTATATTGAGGTTACCAATGACAGTGAAGCCTACAAAACAATTTCTAAAGCTCTATGGTTTTCAAGTGTTACAACTATATTGTTGCAATAGCAGCTATACGGACGCTCAAGGCGCGCTCGCACCGTTAGTGCCGTCGTTGCTGTTGGCACCACCGATGTCGTGCTGTCACGGTATCGACCCGCAGGCGTGGCCCGCGCGTTTAGGGTTAGAATACGTGTTCAGTTACGCCTCGCGCGATGGCCCTAGGCCGCGCCGAGTCGTCAGCCATGCCCGGAGAAGGTCTCCAAGTGCGCGCATTGAGCTCGGCCTGCAAAAGCGACGAACCCAAGTTGGCGAACCGTCATGCTCCACACTATGGGCTCTGCCAGGTCCATCGCGGAGTTCTGGCTTCCAATGCTGGCATGAGCGTTTTGCGCAAACGCATATTGGCTCAACCACAAGGAACAAATGTTTCATTCCGTTTCATACAAGTGCAACACTGTGTAGGCCAGAGGTACTTCTTGCGGTGGCTCGTTCACGCTTAGAAATAGTAGTTCGATGGGGTTTTTCTTTGTTCTTTTTTTTTTAACGCGACAGCGTTAACGGCCCCGTGTCTCAGAAAATCCGGTGTCAGCGTCCGGCGTCGGCGCAGGTGTTGGCGTCCCGTGAGCGAAAATTGCTGCATATATTTAGGCATGTGTATACCTCATGCCTTGCTGCATGGCTTGCGGTATATACTGGTTATATTGCCGCACCGTTCTATCCCAAAAGTTCCTCATACCTTCTTTTACATTTTTGACAAAGTTATTCCTCACAATTTTGGGAATGACCATCCGCAAATAAATGTCATGAAACAAAACACCCATAGTGTATACCTTTTAAGTTAAACCTCAGACTAACATATTAAGCATGCAAAACAATAGCAGAAACCTGAAAATGATATATGTTTTGGGTGCGACTGTCCACTGTCTCCGGGATCTGCGCACGCAAGATAGTTACCAGATAGTTTCTACCAGATAGCTCACCTTCGTGCATAACGTTTGCCGCCAGCGTTTCCCGGTAAACGTAACGGTTACATAAGCTGCAATTGCCGGTAAGCATGAGAAGCACTCAGGAATCTTTGAATGCTGTCGCGTACCACTCTTAAAGGCAAAGTTTAAAAGTCCTCCAAATTTTTTAACAATTTTCGCGAAACTGTTCCTTATACAGGCGCAGTTCTTAATGCAAAAAAAGGATTTAATTTTTAGAAATAAACAAACCGTTTACATATAGGGCGGCAAGCGCATTGTTTGAAATTAAATTTGCTTTTCGTTGTTTTTCTTTTCGTGTTCATTATTTGCAGCCCATCGCGGCAGCCTCACGCGCATGTTCGCCCAAGCAAACGCTGCTGGTGAGCTGCGAAGGATAGAAGGCATGCGCGGAACGATAAATTTTGGGGGCGAACTCCTTGCGTAGCTTCCCCAGCGTTGCATGTTCCGCCACCCCACTCCTCCGGCGTTTCCTCCTCGTCGCCTCCTGTCGTCCCAGCCTCCTCCGCTGCCCCTTTAGCCAATCAGTGCGACGTGAACGCACGCGTTGTGCTTTTGTGTATATTTAAATACGTAAGCATTTCTATGCTTACGCAGCGAGAAAACGGTTCGTCACGTAAGACAAATATGTGGGCCAATCACGAAGACAGTGCAGTACCGGGCTGACCCGCGGCGGAGGTGAAGCAAAGTTCCAGCACTCAACAAAGTAAAAGCGAAAAATTCATACATTCTTTGGAATCACGCATACAAGATAGAACCACTGGTTGCTGGGGCGGCTTGCACGAACATTTAATAACGAAAACAATAACGAATTTAAGAACGCGTTCTATAGTGCGGACTAGGAGTTGTCTAGGGAACATTTAGGAACGCATTCTTAAGTTCGTTATTATTTTCGTTATTACATATTCGTGCAAGCCGCCCTGGCAAAGCAGGTCAGTTTCGGTATATATGTAGTCAGATCATGAGAACCCAACGAGCAATAACACGAAGGACACGCCCGCACGTGTCTGGTTAGAAGGTCTCCAAGAGCTCGTAGCAGCGAACGGCTTTACCTTCGTGCTGCCTGTCGCTTCCACGCGAACAAAGCGGCGAGTACACAGCGCTCGCAAATGTCTCAGCGCACGCCGCTCGCTGCCTCTTTCGCAGATCACTTTGTGGATATGGGTCCGCGTATCTTACTTCAACGCGAAGCGGTGAGGACACGGCGCACGAAGATATCAGCAGTAGGCAGACTCTGCCAGCATCGCAGCTCACGTTCGTGGTATATATGGTGTCAGAGTTGTCGGACGATCCCACCGCTGTCAACCAGATGTAGGAGTCGTCGGACGATCTCGCCGCTGCCACCACTTGAAGGAGTTGAAGGTCGTAGAGAGGAACTCGGTGAACAGGATTTATTTACATTATTTACATCTTAGACCAGACATATATCGACAGTCTAGCGTGACTCCCATATGGAGCCCGCAAGACTAACATACAGCAAACAGCTTACGAGCACACAGCTCACGAGTACAGTTCGAGCATGACAACGAGCACTCAGCTCACTAGTACATCTCGAGCACAACGAGCACTCAGCTCCCGACGACAAGCACGCTCTAGCAGCCGGCAAACGCTGCTTATAAGCACTTGATCCCCGCTTGATTCCCAGTGGACGGAAACGTTCGTCCAGTCATCGTTCGCCGTCACCGTTCGACGTCACCGTAGATGACTCGCCCTTTTGGAGGAGGGTTCACAAACACGTGTTGCACAGGTTTCAGTGTCGCACACACACACACACAGGTGTAAAGGTCCGGAGCCGACGTCAGAGGGGCTTCGTAGAACTCTGCTTCGTCCCGGGTGGCGCGGCCGAGTACCACATTCCTGAGCTGACCCCGCGCCAAGTGGCTGCCGGTTATTCGCAGTTCTCTGAAGTGCGCCCCGTCCGGTTGGATAGGAACACGTGTAGCGGGCTGAAATAGCTGGCACGTTGTCACCCCGTACGCCCATTCCTAACAATGATCAGCGCCGTGCGAACGGATTGATCTAATGCGTCAGCGGAGCAGACGAGAACTTCATTGTGATGCTGTGCTGCTACACCTTCGGTTGCCGCAACCGACAAGCCGAGGGCAAAAGGCTTTTTTTTAACCATCCGCCGAGCACAACACACAAAGTGTGGATGCACAGGATCGGGACTTCAAGGAGGTTGCAAAAGAATGTATGGCTTTAGGAAATGCCACAGTTCTTCATTACCTACCCGCAGTGGTTGCTTAGTGCCTGTGGTGTTGGGCTGCTGAGCACGAGGTCGCAGGATCGAATCCCGGCAACGGTTGCCGCATTTCGATGGGTGCGAAATGCGAAAACACCCGTGTACTTAGATTTAGGGGCGGGTTACAGAACCCTTGGTGGTCCAAATTTCTGGAGTGCCTCACTACGGCGTGCCTCATAATCAGATGGTGGTTTTGACACGTAAAACCCCATTATTTAATTTTTTTAGTTCTTCATTACCTCTTCTTTTGAACCTAGTTAGCCTGCCTCTTTAATTAAGTGCTTGCATATGGATGGATGGATAAAACTTTATTGGATCCATTTAAATGTGGTTGGGCCTCTAGACATCCCGGAGCCCCCTGGCCGACATCTCTAGGCAAGCGCGGTCCACCAGCCTGAGCTCGTCATCGGAACAAGTGGCCCGAAGAGCGGCCTCCCACGAGGAAAAGGAAGGGTTGGGAATAGGCTCTATCGTCACGGGCTTGGGGCAGCTCCACAAACAGTGTAAAAGACCTGCCCAGGGCGCTCCGCAGGTGGTACATTTTGGATTATGGTATCCATGCTGTGCGCCGTTTTTAGCGCGTTTAAGTTGACATTTTTCTAATGTTCTCGCCTTGTTTCATAAGAGCTTTCCTTGTTTTGTGGCGAAAGTGCTCGCATCTGCGGCTTGCCTGTGACATAACAACGACTTTATTCAGGTAACGTTCTCAGCTCCACCAGAAGTTAGCACATTCTCAGCGCTTTTGAAAGGCTCACGAATGGCATCTTAGCCTGGCCGTTTCGGATTGCTCTAGACCACTCTAGCGAGCGTCGTCGTCTTCGGCTGGTTGAAAGAGGGTGAGCGTCTTGCGTACGGCTTTCTTTTTTTTTTTTTTTTCAGTCGCTCGCCTACATCTCCGGGTGCTCCGAGCGCATCGAGCCCTGTCGTTGGAGCAGTCGTCGAGGTGAAAGCGTTTCCCGCAACGTTATCATAACACAGCATCGCCGCTGTTGGCCATGGTCCACCGTAACCTATGCAACCTATGCCACTGCATGCTCGCGTCTCGGGGAACGCTCGTCCCACCGGTGCGTTCGCCAGTGGGACGAGCGCCGGGAGCCTTGGATAGGCGAAACAACGGACGTTGGCTTTAGTCACGTGGTTATGCATCTGCCATTTCCTCCTTCGAGAGCGAGTCACACGTTCGGCTTGCGCGCTTGTCCTCTACCTCCGAGTTCGTGGAATACCGTATCTGCCCCACTCTGCTTCGGGGGATGGAGGCGATCCCATAAGGCTTGCGAATTCAGTCGTTTAGCTTCAGTGTTCACACGCATGTATTGATTTGGTTTGTGGTGTTTGACTGTTTTAACCTTCCAAAGTAACTAACGCTATTATGGGGGTCGTAGTGGATGGCTCCGCATAATTTAATTTAGGCCACCTGGGGATGTTGAACACGCACTTTGATCGTACAATACACGGGCCTCTTGCAGTTCAGCTCTATCCCCGATACTGCCCGACGCGTCCTCGCAATCGGAGGGTTGAGCAGCGGCTACTCGCATGTTTTGGGTGCAGGATTATCATAGCAGAGAAATTCCGCAAGGGACCACAGTTCCACGTGACTGCGCTTGGCCAATGGCAGCGGAGCGGCACGCGGAAAACAGAAGCCCAAATATGGCTCCATGCGGGAGCCATATACAGTCACTCTAGATCATGCCAAATTTACTCGCCAAAGGCGAAAGTGGCGGTCGGAGCAACAGGCAAACAAACTGACCTCCTAGACAGCGCTCCACACCATATAGGTTAGCTCGGATGCCCGATTTTCTGGTTTTGTGGACCGCGAGGCACAGGGCCTTGTCGACGTGACTAGTGTATCAGCTGATTCCGTCCTTGTGCGCGACTTGTGTGCTCTGGTGGGGGGGGCGAACAGCGCGACGTTGTACGACATCATCGACAATGATGTACTTATTTCCTGCGTGGAGGCACGACCAGACCTGTGGAAGCCGCGACACAAAAATAGGTGCAAAAGGGATGTGATGTGGGCCTAGGTGGCCATTTCTGTGGTGCCGAACGTTTCCGGCGCAGGTAACATTTTTAAGAAGTTTCAAAACTATAAGAACTCTTTATGAAGTAAGAACAACTGTTCTGGTTGCGAAAGATTTCTGTAAAATTGTCCTGCTAAAATCGAGGTCTTTAAGGGAATCTGGTCATATTGTACCAAGCTTAAAATTGTCGAAGCCGAGGTCACCTTGTGTTTGATAGCCGTCTATAAAACTCGTTGAGCGTCAATGCCGCGTGCCACCGGCCGGCGCGGACGCCACAAATCTGTTGAAAATCTGTTCCTTGTGGTTTAGCCGTTAGCGCTCCTTCTGAGCAGTTGCGAACACAACACGCAGTTATGCATACACTGGTCTATGTGGTACAAACAGTAAACTAAATAATCCTTTTTTCTGGCGCTGACAAACGCCGGGGGTTTTCGTTCGGTCCCATCTCGTGCAGCAGCGAGATCCACCGTAGCCGAGATGCGATGCCTACAATGCTGTTAGCGGTGTCCTCACTCCGCCAGTGCTCTGAGACCCTTGGACTGCAACGCTAAATGTCGCAATCTCTTTCAATTCTTTGCTTTACGGCGAAATTTTCAATTCTCGTTAAAGAAGAGTTTTCTTTGTTTCATTTTGTTTAGTACACTTCTTACGATGCTTGTTCACCCCTCGCAAACCGTCGCATCATCTTGCAAGTCATTGCTGCATCAACCTCGCATAGCATTCAACTACGTGAACTTGCGTTTGCATTATGCAGAAAGTGTGAACAACTAGACAAGTTGGAAATCAAATACAGCTGCGTGCAGAACGTACCTCTTTGCAAAGCATTTAATTGAAAGGACTAAAGGAACCTTCGCCTAAGCCAGATTCTCGCATGCTCGTTGGATCTGCCATATCTTTTCGATGTCAAAAAAGTATTTCTGCAAGTTCTTTACAGTACACGGTGCTTTTCTTCCTTAACTAAAGTTTTATGTCAGTGTAACTCAGCATAAAAAACTGAAGCTTCAGAAAATCAAGTCATTTTTTTTTTATCAGACAACGCATGAAAGGCTCCTTCAAGCCCCTGACTTCTCCTTATGTGTGGCTCTGATTTATTGATTTCATCTTACGCTTTGCGCACACCAGAACAAGAAATCAGTAACTGTGACCATTTAGCTACTGTCAAAATTTTCCACTCTTGTGTCACAGAGGTGATATTGCAACTTAAGGAATTACGTGTACAGCAAAAAGGGCCAAGCTTGCACGTGTGACTGTCATAATAGATAAGAGCACCATTCGAACTTCGAGCTTACTCAGCATATCCCGTCGTGCATTTACCTCAGGGTTCAGAGGTGCCGAGCAAATGTAACCAATGCCTTGACTCGTTGAGGACATCTGGACAGCGAAAAGTGCGATGATGGCAATCCGGGACAACTCCATAGGCTGAGAAGTGCTCCAATGGATGATGGAAATCATCATGAGAGGACAGACGATCTGTGAACAGATGGCGTACAACGAATTCTGAGACACTCTAACAAACAAAATGCGTGTTTGTTAAATTTGGTAATGACGTTTTTTTCTCAGTTCTCTGACAGAATTAACACCCACCGCAGTAATTACTTTCTTTAATCATACGCGTAGCGGCGGTGCAAGGACCGAACAAATTTGCATCGAAATTCGGTGCATGTATGCAAGATGTAAGAGGAAGAGTATAATCCCGTAGAGGGTGTATCGAGACCGCTACTAAACTCTTTACCACGCTGTAGAGAGGGAGAGAGAGAAGGCTAGAAGGTCAGCCAGACCAGCGTCCGGCTTACTACCTTAGAGTGTGGGCAAAAGAAAGGGTGAATAGAAAGAAGAAAGAGGGACATATTGAAGACTGCATGCACGCGAGATGATGCACAGGAGGGCTATAAAGGATAATTCAGGCCTCTGTACTTCAGGAATAGGGCAGTGCTGGAACATTTGACAGACTCTACACAGAGAGAAGCGGCCAAATTGAGAATGGCTAAGAGTCGATAACAACGCAGGGAAGCTATATCGTTCATTTCGAAGTCTGACTGTAACTGCAAGCAGACAGCCCAAAGGTTGGCCCAGCCGGTCCAGCATGCTCCGCACCAAGATCGCCACAAAGGCGGCCGCCCAACGTCGTATGTCGGTGGGAGCACAAGGGCGCGAAGGTGGTTTCAACGCTTGATCCCGTAGCTGAACGCAGCGAAGTGTGCAGCGACCATCGCTTAGTTGAGGGCGCGTTTTGTTTCCTGCAAGCGCAGTCGCGTATACGACGAGAGTAATAAAGAAAAGTTTTACTTTGCTTTTTTGTTGCCTTAGCTGTTCGGATTGAACAACACGCGTTCGTGTACACGCAGTGCGTGTGAGTCTTTGACGCGTCTGTCAAGTATCGGGTTAGAGCCGGCTATATATAGCGTGTTAGAGCTTCCCTCGACTAATCTATTTTCATTGCTTATTTCATTCACTTTACTAAAAATCTCACACTTCAGTGAGTTTCCTTGAGCTTTGTGTGAAATGCAATATTTCTCAAATAAGAACCTGCCCATCAAAATATCTTAACATAAGAAAGTAGAAGCGCCATCGCAAGCAAAGTGCGCGCGGCAGATTCGGGAAAATGGCAGATGCAACAGACCTTACACAACAGTTTTGACTGTAGCATAGTCAATTTGTATTATATAAGCAACAATAGAGCAGAGATGTTGCAGACACTGCAAACTCAGAAAAAAAGATCTTTGCGGAATCCATCGACGATGATTGCAAATGCAAGCAAATAGCCGAACGGCCTCAAGAAAGCTATTCGCTTTTTAAAGAGCGATGTGCTCGACGGCATATATTTGTTGTAGTGAGAATATTTAGGCAGCGTTTGTTAATTCATTGCATAATTTCGTAAGGAACGGAGCTGTTAGCCAGTACATCTCTAGCGGCGGTATAGGTAGACAGCACGTACGTCTCATTGAGCTACGACAGCTGGCGTTTGGTGTCGAAAACGCACCCCGCAACGCGAGCAGGCGTGCCCTTTGCGTCAGCGCCTGTGTTCCAACCTCTGACTACGAAAACGAGTGAAAAAGCCAAGCCAGGTACTCAGTAAGTATCTTGTCGTACGTTGAGGCCGGCCGAACCTACGGATGCCAGGTGAGGTGAGGTTGGACTGCAGGCCAAATACATCGAGAGATGTGACGTTATGCTTTAGGCGCCGATCGCGAACACTCACATATAGGTTAATTGAAATGGCTGAGGAATTCCACTCCCAGTATGGCAAAGTTGACGTCGGTGATCACAAATACCCATCTGTGCACGCGCCGGAGTCCGATGTCTAGCGTTATTGACCGGAGCCCATACGACGCGATGGCAGTGCTGTTCACTGCGTGGAGGGTGGATGTGGACTTGCCGCGTTGGCTATTTGCGGCCGTGGCGGAAATGATACACAGCTCTTCTCCTGAGTCGACGAGGAGGCGGGTGACGGTGATGCGATCGACTACGAAGAATAGGTGACTTGCGCGAGGGCCGAAGTCGCATGCTGCCGATAGCGACTAGCCGGTGCGTTTCCCGTCCAAGGCTGGGTGCAGCTGCTTGCTCGTTCGCGAAAGTGACGGTTGTACCAGCACAACTGCCGCGGCCAGTCTCTAGGTGCGCTGCGAGACTGAAAGCGAATGGTTGCGCCGACGTTGGTCGCCAATGTCGCCATCAGGCGTCAGCTTCTCCAGTGCACTTGTAAGGCGATGGACTGTTTCCTCCAGGCGCGAGAGTCGGTCTCCTGGCTCTGACACTCTCGCAGCGGTGATAGGTAGCTGTGCTGCGGACGAGCAGTCGCATATGCGGTCAGCGAGTGCAGCTTGCCGATCGAGACTCGTCTCGCCGGAAGCCGCCAGCACATGCATGCGGAATGGGGGAGGCGTCGCAAGAAGAGCTCGCGCAAAATTGGAAGCTGGCTCTTGTTTCCGGAATAGCCACCCAGCAAATGACGCAACCGGTGCAGGAGTTGTGACGGTCGTTGATCGCTGAGTTCCTCGGAGGTGAACTGTTGCAGCCTACTCTGTTGCAATGGCTCGAGGCGCTGCAGGACCTTGCGTTTCAAGTCGTCGTATGCTGTGGCCGAAGGCGTACCCGCTAGCAAGTCGTCTATGGCATCGGCCATGTCGGAGGTTAGCGCCGCGACGACGTGCTGGTACCTTGCTGTTTGTGAAGCGATGCGCCGGAAAAGAAAACGGTCCTCTAATTGCATAGACCAAGCTCAGGGACTCTTGGGCCAAAGGCTGGGAAGCTGAAGCTCTGCAGCGATGACAGGAGACGTAATCTTAGCGTCGTCTCTGTCAGCAGGAGTAGGAACAGCGTCGTCCATGGCTAGTGTTCGAAAAAGAAAGCGTAAGTGTCCTGGGTGACCACTTGTCGGGAGCTCGGTTAAGCGGAGGCAAGTAATACACGTTTGACAGCTTAAGAATGGAGAATCGACTGGCTTTATTCAAGAGTAAAAGTAGGTTTGCCGAATGGCAGTGGTGGCACCCCAGTCGGACAGCCACTTCGGTTCGAGCAGGGGGCAATGACCCCGACGGCGAGGACAGGACTGAAGGACGGTCGCTACACATTCGATCCACATAACTGACGATAACGCGCTCCTGCGCCTACATACAATGCGAAGGACGTAGCGCTCCTCCAATACATTTCGCGGTAAATAATACTGTGGCACGAGCTTCCGCGGCGGCGGCAGCTTGGCTGCGGCGTACGAAGCAGGGAGTGAGGTAATTGCACTTTCGTACGTTAAAGAACCCGCCTGACTGTTGTGTTGTGGCACGCCATAGCACTGTCATAACACAACTGACTTGGGTTGTGATAGTGTGATCGGAAAGCCACTCATAGTGAGGACTCCTGAAGAGCAACGTGCATGCGAGTCACGGCAAATTTATCTTCTCTCTGGAACACTCTTTGTAGGTGCACGAGGTAGCGACGTAAGTCGCAGGCCATCGAAATGTCTAAGGCTAATAATTAGTCAAAGTACATCTGAATGTCGCCACGTGAATAATTTCAACCTACGTCGCAATGGGTGCTCGTTCTTGTCGTTTACGGCTTCGCTCTCCAACCACCTTCACAGCGTGGATTGGAGACCAATTTTGTATTAGCTTCGTTATTTTTATTCTGACCTCCTAGGTGATCTTGTTGCTATGTTGCTTGAACAAAAAGAAGGTGTAAGCAATTACCCGTATGCAATTTTTTTCGTTATACTACAGTGTTTTGTATACTAAGTGTGTTTAGGTTAAGAATGTTTTATCATGTAGTATTGAAGTCCTACAGGTTAAACATGCCCACATGCAGCTCTTTTTTTTTTCCTTTACTTCTTCCTGAAGTGATGTACATGCGAAATGCAGAATTAATAAAGATTCATAAAGCAAGCGCTTTTGTAAGTACAGTACGTACCGTAACTGGTACTTCGGCGATTATTCTTGCAACGTAGTACAAACTTGGGTAGTACCACCTGTTCCTTTGCTCTCGCATGACAACGTCAATCTCCAAGGGAACTGAAATTGAATCCGCAACAAGGAAATGCAATCGTGTGCTTGATTTATCTCCCCAACTATGCGAGGAATGCACACGCCTCTCTGCAGTAGGGAAATACACGCAGAAAAAAGAACACGAGGATTTGTTCTGTTTGCCCTACACTCTGGTAATTCTTATTATCGCTTGTGTAGTATATAACGCCTGTCATGATAAGTGCCGATATGGAGGGCAAATAGAAAGTTCAAGACAATCCCTGACCTCATCTTGCCCAATGCGAGCAATTGGCGATGAATACATTATCGAAATTATCGACTGCTTAGGAGAATGTAAAATAAGTGACAAAATAATGTTATCTATTTAAAGAAGGGAAAATATGCAACTAAATAATAACGGCAAGAAAAGCATCACCAAAATGTACATGTAATAAATATATTATATTAATGTAGTGATGTAAAATAAGGTAAAATTATGGCGCGTGCAGGACTTAATTTCTTTAGTGATTTGTTAGTAGCTACTGAAAACTATAACTTGACATAAAAAGGCTTACATATCCTGCAGTGCGTGCGTCAGCGCGAAATGCTCATAGGTGTATTGCGACACACACAAGGAGCTATCAACCGCAACGCGCACTTTCAACCAGATATTTTATTTCCAAGACACAATTCATGTGCAGTTACCGCTTACCTTTACCTCTTAGGATGCCATAAATTTGGCCCCTCCCTCTTAAACGATCGATTGGAATGTTGTCGGCTGACTTGTAGTTTGTAACACTATCGCTCAGAAATTTCCAACCGCCTATACCTTACCCAACGAACAATAATATTATGAAATTTCTTACCACTAAGTCAAGAACCGTGATTTAAACTGTCGCACGAAGACATCAAGATGAAAGAGGAGATGGATGCATGCCCTAGCAGCATTGTGATGCTGCTCTGCGCCTTGTCATGTCTGTTCATACTCCTTATTTCGTCCTCGTATTCATGCTTTCTACACTCATAACCATCACGTGACACGCACGCTGTTCTGGCCGTAGTGTAAGGCATCTTTAAGGTACTACCAGTTAAGCCATATACAGATCTCCACGTCCTCAATAGAATTACAACTTTCACGCTGCGCTATGATAATGTACGCAAAGGCATTGTCGGCTTCAGAAACAAAAACTGTAAATGAATTCTTGGGTTTTACGTGCCAAAACCACAGTCTGCTTAAGAGGCACGCCGTGGTGGGGGACTCTAAATTAAGAAGTTTGACCACCTGGGGTTCTCAGCTTGCGCCGAACGCACGGTACACGAGCGTTTTTTGCAATTCCCCCCTACCGAAATGCGGCCACCGTGGTCCGAAATTGAAACCGCGACATCGAGATTAGCAGCGCAACGCCATAGCCGCTAAGTGAGAAAAGGATCATATTTTTTTTTTAGGGGCAGCATTACAGCACCATGTTGTTTCTTTGTAGTGCAGTGCTTAAGCAATGCTTATTCTTACTATTGACCCTTTTCGCGAAGCAGTTCGTTCCGTAGAAACGAGATGGCGCTTTCGGCGACGCGCCGCACGTTACCTCAGCGACAGCACACGCACACGAAACTGTTACCGCTTCTACTTTGCTTCTGTGTGATCAGCTGTTGGAAATGCGAGTTTTTGCTAGCTCACTGGGCTCCAAGTGTGCTGCAGTGTGTCGAGCGGTGGATTGAAGACGTTCGTAGTAGTTGGCTGCGAGAATATTGAGTGGCATATTAAGGAATGGAATGACTCTGTGTGACCTAGCTCACGGATCGCAGCTACATAAGGATAACCTGTTCCGCCGGCCCTTGACGGTGCACTACTTTCCCCAAGAATAAAAGACTTCATTCATCCGCCAGCGTTGTATCGCTAACCCCCGAAGAAAGGACTTCAACTTCGGAACGTCGGCAAGAGTGTGTACCGCTCGTTAAACAATGACAAAAGGAGTGGTGTCACTTCCTATCATAGTAAGTTTCACACACGTTATCTACACACATCTACCCCAACTGGCACGCAAGCTCACGCCCACTCTGTCACTAACGTATCAAGAATAATTGAGTGCGTGCAGTAAGCACAAATCTATCGGAAATGAGCGAGCGATCAAGCAGAAAACAATCAGATGGTGGCCGCACCGAGAAAGTTTACTGAGTCGGAAACGTGGCAAGCCGCTGCTTCAAAGTGTTTGTCAAACAAAGAAATAAGAGCAAAACACGCTGATCCTGATTCAATTCATAAGCGGGAAGTTTGAATAGCCTGGAACAGATATTTAGCCCCGCTTTTAGAACAAGCACCATATACGCTGCTAGCGCCGTTTGGACCTAGCTTAATCAGCTCCGAAAGCGCTTTTACATGTTCTCTGAGGCTGTGGCCAAAGCTTCGTGTCATCCACCCAATCACTGTCTACTATATCTTGCGAAACAGAGGTTTGCGAAGCCGCTCCGGCGTTATACACAACCATTGTAAACACAGACGCAGCGGTGGCAAATGAGGCAAGCAATGGACGCTTCACCACGTGATCAGACATGAAAGTGCCGACGGCATCGCCGCAGAAAGGGTCAATACACGCCATAGAGTCTTCTGGGTACGGCGTTGGCTAGCCACGCGAGATCGCGGGTTAATATCGCGGCCTCGGCGACCGCATTTCGATGGAGGCGGCATGCAAAAACGCCTGTGTACCGTGCAGAGCAAAAGATTTGTGTAGAATGTGTATGTTAAAGATTGCCAGGTAGTCAAAATTAATCTGGAGACGCACCTCAAGATCAGATCATAGTTACGGCTCCTTAAAACCCTAGAAGGTTGTTTTTCTTTATTATTATTATTCTTTATTGCAACGTTCATTCTTGGGAACAATGTTGCGTAGCGCACAGCCAGATATCTTCGGCATCCCTACATTTACCACGTAGGAGCTGTTAGGTGACGTAAAATTACATTGAAGAACTGTGTAAAATAATAATTGATGGCATCTAACGCCACGATGCAGGATGTTGGATATATCAAAGATGCCGTAACTTCTGATTAATTTTTGACGACCTGTGGTTCATTATTGTGCATTTAACATCAAGCGCACCGAAGTTTTTCCGTTCTGACTCGCTGTATTGCACTTTTCGCGGCCGCCAGAAATCGAACCCGATGCTTCATGCTTTGCAGAGTGCCATATAATCGTGATGGGTGAACTGTAGAAGAGAATTTGTTGTATTGTTATATAAGCGCAATACTCTGTATAGTTGTTTTATCCGTGCTCCTTCTCTGATAGTCACCTAACACACCACATAACATGTGCACGGAGCACTCTTGGCGCAGAGATATGGAAGCTAGCTTTTATTACATCGCTGGGCCGCGGCACAGACTGTCCGACACTATGCTGTGGGACGCACGATCTTTACAGAGCCGCCGTGACTAGAGGTGAGAAGCTGCTGCACGCGAAAGAGATATTCCAGAGGATACGTGATTTGGCAGCCCAGTGCAACAAGCGGAAATTACACAAAGCTTCCAACTTTAGCCGTCGGTGCCACCAGGGTATTGTGTGAATGCTATCCCACTACAGCTTAATATTAAGGCGCTGCAAGCAAGCTCAGGGGCATCATATTACGATGAAACCAGTCTTTCGCTTTTTATCAACATTCAGATTCTATCACTTCATGCATGCTGAAGTGGCAGATTTCAAAAACTAAACGCGTGATTGTTTCCCAGAAGAGAGGTGATCACGTTGTGCTCACGTATGAGTACGGTGCTGCTTACGAATCCCAGCAGTATCATGAACGTAGTGACAACAAACAAGGCAGCCGTGTCCCGAATCTGAGCGGCCCTGTTTCCACAACCATAGTACAAAATGGACAACAGGAAAGCGAAGAACAAAGATGCCGCTATGCGGACGAGCGTGGTGACCTGCATCGGAAAAGGAAGGGCAACGCTTAGTCACACTCGTGTACTTTGCATTTTTTACAGGGGCAGTTTGCTATGGCTCACAATGACGTGATAATAGCATAGCGTAACTGAAATTGTCACGAGGCCAATTTAAAAGTAAAGAAAGTCGAATAGTATTTGGGCCTATGTGAAGATATTGTTCTTTTAAAATACAAACTGGTTGTACTTGTGCTATTCCATCTGTGAACCTCCCTCGCATTGATTGATAGATGGGAAACACGTTTATTTACATGAAAAGGCAGGCTCTGTTTTGGGCCATTACGGGCGAGACAAAGGTGTCGCCGAGCGCGACAAAGTTCTCGGTCGTGCTGGTCAGGGAGTTCGAACAACCTTAGTGTCGCCATTCACACAAAATGGGCCTGTGTTTGTGTCCAGAAGCGCTGTGGTTACGCAGTCGAGGTGTACTGTTTAGGCAGCTGCGTAGACTTGAGGTTCGTTTCGATATTACTGCTCATTATTTAAGTGGAGACTCATACAGAACTTATTTTACAATGGTCGACAAGGTCCGTGACTTTTGCTACACTGAACAGCGCAAACGTCTTTGTTTATGATAAACTGTCTAATACTCGACAGGTGTTAAAGCAATTTGGTTTTATGCGAGTACGATTGTTACAAAACGACACTGTTGGATTTCCTGAGGTATAAACAGCTTCAGGATCGGGGACCGTATTCCCGAGAGTTGTTAAGCTAAAATTATTCGGAAGAGCAGATGCTAGCCAATCGGTACGCTCGACATGTTATAGAGAAAGCGACGGGTCGAAAAGCTTTGTAATTTTGGCCCCTAATATTCCAACGCAAATTTACTGCAAACGTTTTGAGGCTAGGGAAACCGACCGCAGTGTTTTGGTCACAGGCACAGCTAGATAAAGGTTGTCACATATTTCCTACTCATCATTTAATACTGATAACTTTCCGAAATGTCGCGCAATTTAACATAGCCATTTTATGCCACAATGATCAAAACCGTGTTTGTCAGTCACATCGCCACTGAATGCTAAGAATTATTTTTGAATCGCAAGAAAACAAGAACGGGTTAATAAATAAATCCTCTTTTTATTTCTCTTTAAGTTCAGATGTTGCATTGTCCTGGTTTATATACTTGCGGTTAATGACGTGCAAGGAAAACTTAGGAACGGTTTTTGCTTGTAGGATAAAAAATTCACACCCACCTTGTTTCTAGTGATGCAAATGAAGCACCTCTTCAACAGTGTCATGAACTGCCGATGGTATTTTGCTCGGAACCGGTACTGATGCATTTGCTCTTTCTTTTCCTGGTGGAAGTGAAAATACCAGTACACAAGCCTTTCGTGCGACAGTGCAAGATGCGGTGAAAACTGACTGGTAAAATCACGGCATCAGTTGTTATGAAGGTCTTACCAGGAGACCCCGAAAAATGTTTCACGGTGTTGATTGTTTTGATAATAAATTTTAGAGAAAGAAACATCCTCACATTGATGCTTTCAAACGATGCTTTTTATCACTTAGGTAAACTTTAGTCAGTATTTTTTACATGGAATCTTTTTTTTTTTGTTCGTTTGAGCGTAATCTACATTTTCTGCACGTTTTGTACAGCCTTTGCAGCTCCTTCAGTCCCTAGATCTCCAAAGTTGGATGCCGCTGCTCCAGAAGTGAGCAATCGTCATAGCTTCAGGCTCACAATAACCACTTGGTATACCCTGTTATTTTAATTACCGTGAGATGACATCTTAGGTTTCATCTCCACCGAGCAGGAAACAATTAATAATGGGGTCTAATAGCGTACGAGGGGTCGCGATTTTGTCCGCATGGCACGCTTTCATTAATTTTTCATCATGAAAGCGCAGGACACGACATAGCTGCTACCAACAGGGCTTGACGCCGATTAAAAATTGTACCCCGATTAATAATAATAATAATTAATAATTAAAGTATAATCAGATTTGTGGGTTTACGTGCACAGGTGAAAAAAGATCAAACCCAGTGATTTGCCAGGATGCACGCACACTGAAGAAAGAAAATCCGGGCTATTTGAATAGACAGTTGCTTTATTATTACTTGAACGACACACTGCGCGAATGTACATTCAATTTTGCAAGCGTGGCGACGAGTACATGCTCTTTTTTTGCCGGCGATCTTAATGCACCTAGTCGTAAGTTCTTTGTCAAAAAGTAAAAAAAAAAGGTTTCTTTCTGCACCACACCTCCTGCCTCGTTCAAGCCCCGAAGGAAAGTATTAGATACCGCTGGTATTATACCTCTTTGCTGGTCAATAAAAAACGGCGCACAATATGCAGAATAGGAAAATTAAACGTTTCGACACATTTTGCCGCAAGAGCAGCGCGCATGTGTGGGCGCAGTCGGCCCTCGTTGCGTTTCTCAGTGTTTAGCTGTTGGGAGAAACAGAGTCATGTGAGCTTAACTGATTAATTGCCATCTAAAGAAAATAGTGGCGATTAAGGCTTTAATCGATTAATCGGAAGGTTAATCAATCTATCGAACAGCCCTACCTACCGCTGCATTAATTTGGAAGCCTCGAGCTGCACGTTGACATGTATCTTATCTGAAATCTTGTACGCGTGCACGTTGCAACTTATGCAACCGATTGCTAGTATACGTATTATATAAATAGGTCGCAAACGTAAACAACGTACCTTCTCAGTCATAAGCCGTCCTCCATGAGGGCTGAACTTGAAAGAATCACTGCATTTATTTTTGTCACGGTTGACTTGATCGGGAATGAACAGCTTGGACAAGTTCCCTCTCACTCCTCCATGTTCTCCAGCGGCTATCTCTGTAACTAATGAATAGACGCCAACAGAACGTGCCTTAACTATAGTGCTGGAATTGTCCTTGTTTCGCTTTTTGTGTAGGTCATAGCATAATTGTAAGGTTACATTCTTTTTCGTTATTTCACCGTCCGTTGAAGTTCGTTGAGTCCACGTACACTTGGTTATTTAAAGTAGTATGTAAGCCCTGTGTCCCTCCACACTGCAACATTAAGGCGTGGTTATGCGCTCTCTCGGCGCGCTCGGTTTCGGTATGACGCTGAACATGTGCCAAAAGTGTCCCGCCAGCGTGCTATAAATAAGGGCGCTCGGCTCGTTTTAAACGATGATTTGTTATGAACTCGCCATTAGCTACAAACGTTCAATTCGCATCGGCTTCCTAACATACTTACAAGTATAACATATAATTACGGCTTCCTTCCATACTTATACTTTCTGGAAGGCTTCCTTCCTTATACTTTCTGGAAGGCTTCCTTCCTTATACTTTCCGGGAGGCTTCCTTCATACAAGGCTGATACTATCGATCATAGGTTCACTATCTAAGCAGCTGGGGCAAAAAGAAATACATCGATATTGTGCTATCTATTATACAAAACCACGCGACTTAACTCAAGTAACCACTGTAACATTACCTTGGCGAACGTTTCCTGTTTATTCTGAGCCAGGCACTACGCAGACTGTGGTAACCATTATAGCTCACTGCATTCTCGCAGTGCAAGCCTCACCGATCACTGCAGACGGATACCCCTCTGTCACCATGGCAGCACAGTTATTACACGGTCGAGCTTTTCCTGCCTTTAGTATGAGGTCGTATGGCATGCGCCGCGATTTTGCAGCGATGCCTTAATTCCGCTCGATTTTATGCCACTCTTATTACCCACCATTCACGGCAAAGTGATCCTATGATAACGCGGGCGGAGCGTCATTCTGACCACTGACGAAGCACGAAAAGCCCTAAAGGAGGTAACATCAAAAATGACATCAATACACAATCGCTGTCATGGTTCCCAACAGCTGGAGTTGAAAACGCAGTCTAGGAACAGTAACTATCTAAAATTCTAGAGGCCACGACAAAGCTCCACTACACCACTTTCTGAAGTAGCTATGGAACATAGTGTGGGCATTCATTCAACAGAAGTACAAGCAGACTGCTGGCTCTCAACCGCTTAATAAACACAACACCACACGGGAGAGGTGGACTGAAGGGGAAAAAAGTGTCATCACTTCACAAATTTCATTGCTCAGTTAGAACTAAAAAAGAAAAGGCGTCATAAATATTTGGCACTGCATTGCAACAAATTTTAAGTTGAATTTTCAGATGTGAAAATATAGGAAATAAAATTGAGCAGCCATTCCACTCTCTGAAGGTGGATGACCAGCGAAGCTGTAGCATATCAAACAGCGTTAGACAAGGGTAAATGTACTTATTTTCATCATTTGGTAATAGCCGTGACGGTAGCTTTGTGATTACTGTGACTGGTTCGGTCACAACCTTAGACCGAATCTTGGTCAAAGTTAGATCTATACACGACCGTAGTTGAGTAGTTGAGCGATTTGAATTGGTGTTGCACTTCAAACCGGGACGACTGCGAAGTTATTGTGCTCGGTTGCTGGTTTTCTTCTGGTGCTGCAGTTGTTCTCTATTTATATTATTTTCGGGCATCAGTAACAGGCAACGAAGTTTGTGCTGAACCCTGAAGACTCCTACTCTGCTGGGAGATCCTCCTCGCGGAGCTTGCCATGGAAGATATGGTCTTGGACTCGTCTGGCGGTCAGCATACACCGTCCGCGGCTCGGAAGCGGCTCAGTTCGTCAGTAGGATCCGACGCTGCTGATTCCAAGCTTTCTGACTCAAGATCGGAAGATTCGAATGCTTTCATACCTGCCAAGCACCGTCGTCCAAGACGGACGTCTCCGGCATCGTCCTCAAGTGAAGGGACTGTCATATACAGCGCCATCAAGACTACGACAGTAGCTTTCATGCCCATCGACGCGATGGTATGCCTGAATGCTATCTCTTGACAGAAACTTAATGATTTCATCTTCAAACTTGCCCCTGTACTAATCCAAGAGGTTCGCGTGAACCCCAGGAAAAATGTCATTGCAGTTGACACAACTGATGACAAGATGGTGCAAACTCTACTTGGTTTGTTTGAAATCTGTGGGGTCCACACACGTCCCTACATACCACACGGTACAAATATAACAGCTGGTGTCGTATCTGATGTAGACTTAGATCTCAAAGACGACGTTTTTAAGAACGTGATCGTTTTGACGTCACCATGCAAAATAATTAGCGTTCAAAGGCTGGGCTCCTCAAAGTTTCTGAAGATACTTTTCGCCTCTGGAAAGCTGCCTAGTCATATAAAGGCTGGACTTGTGCGCTATCCTGTTCGACCTTTCGTACCACGGCCTTTGCAATGCCATAAGTGTTTTAAGATTGATCACGTTCAGGGCTTTTGCACCAGAGATCTGGTCTGTGCCAGATGCGGTGGGGATCACCATGTAGATTCCTGTGAAAGTCAGGCATGTCGGGGCCCTAACTGTAATGGTGAACATTTTGCAACGGATAAAGGATGTCCCTCATTGAAGAATGAACTAAAGGCACTAAAAGAGAAAGCCAAAAAGAAGGCACCAGGAGACGAAAGCTCCCGTCACCGTATGCTGCCCCAGCGACTGGAAAGGCAGCGCGTTCAAAGAGTGACAAAGACACAACGCATCGGAAAGTAGGGGGGCGGACCTTCTGCCTCCCAGACACATGGTGGCCAGCGCTGCGATAGAAATCGTCGGAACAAGTATCTACAAAGAATTCGACCACAGATGAAAGCGCTGAAAACACAGTAACTAAACCGGTATCAGCCAACGACGATGTGCAACTTGTCAATCTTGTGAAGATGCTTGTCAACGTCATCAGATCTCTAATCGCCGGTCGCCAGACACCAGCAGCGTCAGCAGCAGAGCAACTTTTGGAGGCCCTCGTTTCAGTCCTCGACGGCCTTCACTAGACGTTTTACCGGAAACAATTTTAACAGTTGTCAGCAGTCTCGCCCCTTTGTGCTGTGATGGAATGTCAGGCCGATGCGACCGCGGCACGCTGATCTAGTCCTTCGACTCATCGCTATGAAGACCCCACCAAACGGTATAGCGCTTCAGGAAACTAACGCAAGAAAAGGCGAATATCGATTGCCAGGCTTCGTCTGTGTCCACAGTAACACTCGATGCCCGGAACCAGCTTGTGGCTCTTTCCAGTGTGTGGACGCGGCGCATACGCGCTATGCTTCAAAAGCATCAGTGTACGTGCGTGCTGACTTGCACCTCGCGGTTCTTGACACAGACGGCATCTGTAGCGATGAGTTTGGGTGTGCAGCTGTTACTGTGAGCCTCAGAGGTGTGTCTACGACGGTGGCGAGCATATAGAACAGGCCTACACCTTCTTGCATATACGCATCTTGTATAATATGTATATACGCATCTCTTCCTTATACCATCATCATTCATCAGCTCTTTCCCTCCCCGTCCCTTTTCCCCAGTGTAGAGTAGCAGCCCAGAGCATGTTATAGCTCAGGCCGACCTCTCTGCCCTTCTGTAAATAAACTTATCTCTCTCTTTCCCTTCTTCCTATACCTCACTACTTGAGTGCTTAGTGTCTCGGTGTGGTGCATCCTTTGTGTTATGCGGAGATATTAATGCCCACTATCCACGATGGCGTAGCCGTCCCCAAGACAATCGTGGGGCAGAGATTAACGAGATCATTATCAAGAACGATCTGCAAATAACGAATAACGGTTCACCTACATTTATACGTAGAGGAAAGGAGCATTCCACTATAGACGTTGCGATATCAACGAGAGATGTGTGCTTAGCCTGGTCATGTGAGTCTGACCCGTGGTGCTCAAATCACCTACCTACCCATTTGGTTAACACCAACACATACTGCGGGTCGCCAGGATGTCATTCATACAGTGATTAAGTGGGACAAGTTCCGTCAGCTGATCTCAGATGCACCATCTCAAGACAGCCTGTTTAAACGTATGAGTGAGTGCTTACGAGACGCTACAGTACAACGACGACGGAGTATCGGCAAACCAAACCCCGATCTAAGGCTCTTGCGGCTCCACGCATGTCGACGGCGCACTTATAGACGGGCACAGTGCTCTGAACGACGCACCGACTGGACTATATACAATCGCATTTGATGCAGCCATACGGCGGCATACAAAACAGCTTCGTCGCAAGAGCTGGGAAGCTTTATGTAGTTCGTTGCATACTGCAAGTGGTATTGGAAGTGTATGGCGCATACTGGAAGGCTCTTCGCACTCCTGAAATCTGCAAGAATCCTAAGGCTGTATTAAGCATAGCGACTGGCCTGTCACCAAAAGTAATAGCGGAGGCATTTGCAGACATTTTCGTCTCTCCTGCATATAGTAACACCACAAATAGCGACCTTCCTTCTTTGACAAGTCACAGCACCTTAACCGCTTCCCACGGTCAAGCCTGCCAGAAGGACGAGGCAGATTTCACACCTGAGGAGCTGCGACACGCGTTGAGCCTCTCCAAACGCCGCACTGCTCCAGGTGAAGATGGTGGGACGTATCAAGCATTGCGGAATGTTGATAAGAGTTTTCATGACCGTATATTGGACGAGTATAATGAAGTATGGAGAACCGCTGTAATCCCTGCTGAATGGAAATGATCCGTGGGAATGCCAGTTTTAAAGCCCGGGCGTCCGGCAAGGCACCTCAAGTCCTACCGACCAATATCCCTAACTTAAAATGTCATCAAGTTAATGAAGCGAATGGTCTTGTTTCGCTTAGGTGTAAGGCTAGATGAGCTGAATTTGTTCCCTGATGTCATGAGTGGCTTTCGTCGCCGCCGTTCAGCTCTGGACAGCATATCAGACCTTGTCTCAGCGCTCGAATTTGCTAAAGGAAACATGCATTCCGCCTATATGCTCTTTCTAGACATACAGCAAGCTTTCGATTCATTTCCGCATAAGGCGATTATTTTCGCTCTCGCAGCCGCGGGAATTTCAGGTCGTCTGCTCCACTTTGTGCATAATTTTCTATTGGAGCGCCGGATTAAAGTGCGTGTCGGAGGAGTAACTAGTGAATACCGAAATGTGAAGTGCGTTGTCCCAGACGACAGCGTATTATCGCCGCTTTTGTTTAACACCGTACTCGCTGCGCTTCCAAGTCGTTTGCCTCGGAACAGTGACTTCCCTGTGAGCATAGCTGTCTACGCGGATGGCATTGCTCTGTGGATAAGCGCCCCTTCGCACCTTGGTCCGCGGCTTCGTGCAAGCTTGCAAATAGCTCTAAACGCTTCTTCGGAGTACTTCGGTGAAGTTGGCCTGCTCATATCGCCTGCTAAGTCGGCTGCAATAGCATATCTTGGTCCGCCCTATCACCCTAAACAACGCACTCGTCGAACAACGAGCCGACTTTACCTTCACGAAACGCCTATAAACTGGGTGCGACAACACCGTTATTTGAGGCTAATTGTGGGTGATCGCATCTCTTAGCGTCCTGCCGTTAAATCTGTACGACGCAAATCGCACTCCCTCCTTAAGTATGTGGCCGCCTTGACTGCTAGAGGTGCTGGCTGCGACCAAACAGCGGCTCTCCAGGTGTACCAGTCATCTGTACTCTCAGGCATGATGCGCGCATTACCAGTCCTGAACATACCACCTGGTTTGATGGCCCAACTGGAGCGAGATCACCGCGTTTCCCTTCGACTAATGCTTGGATTACCTCGTGAGGCGCAATCTATTGCATTACTCACTGAAACGCATCAGTTACCCCTGAGGCTGAAAGCAGACCAGAGAGCTCTATATCATATAGAGCGTCTGCACCGCGCATCGAGTGGTCATTCGCTACTTGATCGCCTCATTCACCGCCCGTTATCTCGCAAGGTCAAAATGGCGGCAATATTTATGAATATATCACTGACATTTCTGAACATGCTGCTCCAGGTACGCCTCCGCCTCCAAAAGATATCACGAAACACGTATTCCCCGTTTACCTCACAATCCCTGACATGCACAAAAAGTCTGATATGCTTGTTTCGGCAATATTCCGATAGGCTCAGTCTCACATGCTAGAAAAGTTTCCATATTACTTCAAGTATTCACAGATGCATCTGTACACAGCGACGGTCAAGGCACCTCTGCAGCTTTTTTCTGCCCTTCAACTCAAGTACGGCGTATCTTTATAATACCTTAACCAACTTCGTCAACAACGGCGGAGCTAGCAGCGATTAATGCTGCACTGAAACACGTGCAAGAGGAGTTAACTACATCGAACGTTGCCAGCTTTACGGACTCCCGCGCTGCCCTTAGCAGGTTACAACACAGTGAGATTGATTGTCCACTTGTGCGCAGCATTACTGATTCTGCGACCAAAATTTCATCACGTGGTGTATCTCTCATTGCTCAATGGATACCTTCACACGTAGGGATCGCCGGAAATGAAGAGGTTGGATCGGCTCGCTTCAACTTGCGCTCATAACAACTGTGACTGCCCAGAAATTTTGTGCAAGCTTGATGACGCTCGTCTGCTGATTCGTCGCCACTTACTTAAGCAGCATCCAGATTAGCGCGTAGCAATTGGAACGTTCCCGCCCCGTGTTCGCGGTCGAGGCTTGCCTCGTCGAGCTAGAGCACAACTACTCAAGCTGAAGGTTGGCTGCGTGAACGTGCACGAACGTTTATACAGACAAGGACGTGTGGCAAGTCCATTGTGTACGTCTTGTGGCTGCTGCGAGATACTTCAGCACTTTATATTTAAGTGTCCCGCTTTCAGTGCGCAGCGCATGTCGCTAGTCAGAAACTATCATCTCCTTGACCTGCGGTGTACGACACTCGACGAATGTTTATACCCCAGTGGTTGTGCGTCTAAACGAGATCAGGCTCATCGCGCCCTACTTTTCTAGAGTTAACAAAATTAGGTTCACGTTTGTAATGTCGAAACTATTAATATTCAACATTCTGTAGTAGCGTGACCTTCAGTGACCGGCCCTATTGTGTGTGATCCGTACTGTGTTCTACTTTAGTCTTTAGATTTGTCCTGTTGCTCTTCCTTTCCTCTTTCCTCCCCTCCTTCCTATCTTCCATTTCTGTGTTGCTGTCACCTCGCTTCTGAAGAGTACGCAGTCGTTGTGCCCCTTCCGTTGGCAGTTGCCAGCCTGCTCCTCGCTTTCCCTTTCCTCTTAATGGTGTATATGTATTCAAAGCAAATAATAATAATAATAATAATAATAATAATAATAATAATAATAATAATAATAATAATAATAATAATAATAATAATAATTCAAACCAAACTTTTCTAGCACAAATTGAGGGAACAATTTATTGTCTGGTTTTGAAATGTCTACATTAAAATCTTCACTCCCCTTTCGGTCCCGACACGTACATTGCAATCACCGACAACGACCACAAGGGCAGTGTCATCGCAACTAACCTACGCAAACTGAGCAAACCTTACGGGGCTATTTTCTTTGCTTGCTTCCGGGCTATGAGCCACTGACGTGACAGTTTTCAACATGCTGTTCTCTATGCTGTATCAGAGATTAGAAGAAAATTTTGCACTTTTCGCTTCGCTTTACTGAGTGCTTGTAGCCTCTGCGTTACGCGGCTATGAGCCATTTAATTTTTTTCTTACTTACGGGGTTTTGAGTGCTTACGGGGGTATGAGCCACTGATGATGATAGTTTTTGTTGACGCACACGAAAAATATAGGGAACCCTAGCCATGTACAGCTTCGCTGTAAAACAAATTTTGTTAAGCTGGTGTAACCACTCCAAGGTTAGTTTAGAGCATGAATAAGTTATAACAATATCTGAAGTTTCGCAGCGAAGACAAATATTTCATTTGTAAGATTTTTGCAAGAAATGCCTGAATGTAGTGGTGTTGATTGTCAGTTATTGAAACACTTTAGGCTTAGCCAACAAGTGCAAAGATATTCATAAACAATTAATATCAAACGTTATTAAGTTACCGTAGTACAATCAATTATAATATCGATATTCGTGGTAGTAATAAATAGGACTATTGACGCCATCAGTGTTCCATCTACAGATAGTTTTGCTTCGGTATATGTCGCTACTGTTACCCTTAATTTTGAAACGTTGCGAAGTTGAAAGGCGCATACATCGGTGAGCATTTTATGATCAATCGGCCTAACACCAATAATTTAGTTTAGGCTACGACAGGAGAATACTTTCTTTAATTATAGTTTGAGTAGGAATGTTCTGCATATCGTGATGGCTTACTCACTGAAATCAGTAGGGTTGGTGTGAAGTGGGCAGTGAAGGTCTTGAGAATCCAAAAATTCCAACAGTTTGTTCCCCGAATCATTGTATATGCATCTTCCTTCCGAAAGCACGTAAAGCTGCGAGATCAATTTTAAGACCCATCCGTTGAGACCATTGGGATGAAATTGTCTAACAAACTTTCTGGAGTGCTTACTGCACGCATCAAATCAAAGTTAATATGCTGGCCTTTCGCTTGCCTTCCATCATTAGCGGTGTTTACACGAATGCGACAAGTGGCGCATCGCATTTCTAGCGCATTGCATCCGCGTAAACGGTGGTCGGCGATTCGCAATAATGTGCTAGGAGAGGGTACATCGACACGGGGTAGGTCGTCTCATGCGCTGCTTGTAAACACTAGCGTATCGTACTGAAGCAGACGGAAAAATTGAGAACGCTGCCGTCATGTGCCCTCCTCCACTCCCCGGCGAAATTCAATCGTTGCAAATAGGTTTTGACTTATTTCAGGTGGCATATAGCAATACCTGTAAACACACTCCCCACCTTGATGCGCAAAGTAATGTAACACGCTACCATCGCATTCATGTAAATGCGAATATGGAGGTGGAACAGAGTGTAAATGGCGACAAGCGACTAGTATTCATAATCAACAGGAATCCGTACTTTTACGGCGAGGTCTCCTGGCATTAGCATCACCATTGAATTTTAACCTGAGGTATAGCGCGCATCGTTTAGTCATTTGTCAGGCGCCGTTGCGCGCTAGTCGCATGTTCAGTAGAAACGCAGACCGTTTAAAGCTACAACGTATACGTATAATGTGTCATGTTTAGCCCTGCGCTTTTGGTTGCTGCTCGCCGCGTTTTCGTCTGCTATAACAATATGGCTTCGTGTAGGCAGCACTGCCACTACGTGACGCTTGCATCATCGCCAGTGACCTGCTGTGCTGTTGTTGTTGTTGTTGTTGTTTTTTTGCGTAATATCATCTCGGCACGCCTGTCAGTTTGTGAACTTCAAATATTTCAGTTCCCAACAAGAATTCTGAACTCTAATTAGCATGTATTTGTTAATATTATACGGCGCCCACAATAGATCTGCAAGTTGGAATTTTTTGTAGCTCGTTTCTCCTAAAATGTGCTTCACTCTTGCCAATTATCATCTTGATACGCCCAATTGTTCCGAAACCACACGCTTTTGAGGGCCCCTTATATGGTTTTCTTTTCTTTATTTTTCTTTTTCATACAACAGACTTTTTTTTGATCGCTTATGGCGGATAGCACAATTCTAGACCTTAAGATTACTGAAAGAGGCGCCTTTTGATTTCGATTTCTCACGCATGTCCGCATTCTTGAGTAATCCTGCTCAATGACTAGGATTATACGATTTGCCACAGGCGATCTTTAAAATGCTGTATGGTCTAGAAAAATATAGAGCTCCAATGTTCAATCAACGAGACTTTGGCATTTTCTCACACCGTGCCTAATTATCCTGCACACTTACAACTTCTTCAGACATCACGATTGACATGGTCAATATCTCCACCAATTTTATTTGTGGTAACTACAATTGTTGTCTTTATGGATGTTGATCAATATTTGTGAATATTTGAAGTCTATACGTTCCTTGTAGTCATTCTCGACGGGGCATCTCTAACCGCGCCAACTGCTTTGCCGAAAAGGTCCTGAATATCCTCGCGAAGCGCTTAATCTAGCACCTTAAGTGCAATGAGTGACGTGCCCAAATACCAACTACTCCAAGTACGGTTAACCGCTGCGCGGCTCTGATAGGGATTTGTACACTTTCGCTGTGCTCTCTACGTGAGCATGTATAATAACAACAGTGAGCAGCATATTATACTGCTATACGCAACTGCTAATATAGATTTAGCAATGGGATCTATAAAAAGATACCCTGGCCTAACAAAGCTACAAATTATGGCCATGGGTTTATAGCGTGCGCTCCCGATCGCATATATATATCCAATCCTCAGCATCTTACAATCCGCGATCCATGCTGTCTAATGTGGTGCTCTGGACTTACTCTGTCGAAATGCGAGAACAGCGCAGTGCTTGGATTGTGGATTGCACAAATCACAGTGTGTCCGCACGAAGCAAGAGACTTGAGCACACGAACGCAGCGCAGCGCCGAACTGTTGTCCATTCCGCTGCAGAATGGGTTATACGAAAAAGTCATATCATTTCCCAACGGAGGCCTAATTCAAAAAGTATGCGGAGTTCTACTTTGACTTTGTTCTAACACAGCTAACTCAAAGGAAATGACGCTCGCCTTGAAACAATCGATTATATATTCATAGAGCACCAAAGGTTGTTTGTTAGTTTCCAGGTACAAGGCGTTTAATGAAATCGAATGTGACAGCTTTATCTTTACTATAAGTATTTTTATTATGACATTTTTATTTACTTGTATATTTCTTGATGTCCATTGCTTTTTCTATTTCTTGTATTTTTTCCGCACAAGACACTGTGGAGTAGCCGAGGCGGTTTTTACCTCGACGTCTACAGGACAACCGATTTACAATAGAATGAAACAAAACCGAGAATGAGTATTTTGTTTGGTGGCACAAGTACTCCATTTCTGAAGTCACGCACCTTCAGAAATGTAATACTTATGCCACCAAACAAAATACTACCCCTTCGATATAAACAAATGTCATCTGCCCTATCTGTTTCCCTTCGTGATTTACTTTATATGCTAGTTTCAAAAGCTGTGCCTCAGAAGGAAGCACGCACAGTACCAATTACTGAAACAGGCTGCAGCACACCACAGCACATCTTCCTTTAAACCACTTTAAGGCTGGCCATAGTGGCCTAGGCACAACCCCCCTCCCTCCCTCCCTCCCCTAGCTCACTCCACCTCCTCCCTGCCCTTTCTAAGACATGCCAGTAATTAAGCGGTGACAAAAGCGAGCGCGCACTTCCACACACACACACCCATCTTTATGCCTACCTGCTTCACACGAGCATACGTTTCTCAGTGCCTCCGGGTGTATCGCTTACTGTGCGATTTAATGCGCTTTCTTGTTGGCCTCCTTAAGAGAAGTATGTTCTCCTGGAGTGGTTAGCCTATTCACTGCTATAGCAAAAGTTACGCAAACTAAATGACACATAACCTTGTTGGCTCGTCCAGGAATACGAGTGGCGGGTTTCCGATGAGTTCCTGTGCAATAGACAGGCGCTTCTTTTCTCCGCCCGAAAGCGATTTCACCAGCGTGTTGGCGCAGTTGTTCAGGCCCCATTTGGTTATGGTTTCTGATACCTGCACGTAAAACAATGTAACAGGAAAGATGCCCGTTAAAAAAAATAATCTTAAAGACAGCATCACAAGCTGGGCAAGTTGGCACCCGCTTACAGGATACTAAACAGCGCGAACTATAATAAACAATGAAAAAGTCAAAGAAGTTCTTCCCGAACAAAATGATAAGAGTCGGGACAAGTTTGAATTACTTTGTCACTGCACCTTGACGTTTGCGCTGTTTAGTTTCCTTCCAGCTTAAGCTTTGCCACTCGTCTCTTCGACGTGCTAGCACATCACGCCTGTATTGTGTCTAGAAGTTAATTGCCCTCCCCCCCCCCAAAAAAAAATGTTTCAACAACAACAATAAGTTTTTGCATGCTCTTAATAATGTAAGAGGAATTCAACAAGCAGTGACAGTCATAACGCATGTTGCTAGAAGTACTAACTTGATGGCTGCAAGCGAGAGTGGCGCCTTTCATAAGAACACTAGAATGAATTCCCGGGTCTAAAGGCTTTCAGTATCATCAGAGACGCCTAACTGTGCTGCGATAAGCAGGAGATAGAGAAAGAATAAAATATATGTGGAGGTCAATAAGATGAGCGTATCGTATACTGTGCCGGAATAAGGGATTAGGGGAGAAAAAATTAGGCCGGGACGAAGGGATTAGCAGTGCGCCCACCTGGATCTGCACATCATATCAGCAATCGGTCGCTGAAACCAGTCAACTTTTGAGATTAAGTTCATTACATTTGCACTTAATGGAGTAGGTTATGTTAAACCTCAGTCTAACAAATAAACCATTAGATTCATTTATATATTCATTTCTATCTTTTTATTTATTTTTATTTTTTTATTTGACTATAACACTCTCAAAGTCCAACAAACATTACAGGGGTTAAAAATGATTAATACTCTATGTTATTTCTGTACAATTTTAGCTAATATAGGCACCAAAGTCAAAACTTTTGGAAGCACCAAAAAGTGAGAACAAGTAAGAATAAAAGAATATTCAGCTCATGTAATATTATTTCCAAAAAAGAAGCAGTCGTTGTATGCAAGAATAATAAATGGGTGCTTAGATAACGTTAGAAATCGCGCTCACAAATAATTTCTGCCTTGAAATTGCCAGCAGTCTTGATGTAAAGATTACTCCTCTGTTTTGCTGTTTTCGAACGTATGTAAGCGCAGTAGCATGTGCTACGCCACCTTTACGAGAGTGGACCAGCCGGTGAAAAAATGTATTAAGGAGGAAGGATAAGTTGATCCCGCTAGTGAGGATGGCTGTATGCAGTTCATGAAGGAAGCTTGAGTGCTGTATTTTATGGCGAGATTATAAAGATGGCAGATTAGGACTTTATGTCATTGATGTCATGCTGATTGCACGGGTGTCGCTTGATAAGTATGACGAAACCAACTGAGTTATTTGGTACCCCTTCTACTCATGTGCTAGACAACAACATAAAACCATATAACGCGAACCATCAGAAGCCACAAGGAGAGTTCCACCCAATCATGCCACACTCACAAAATGGGAAGCGCTTCCATCCTCAAGCTCCGGCGTGCGCAGCTCGAATTTCATTCCGAGGGTTTCCCGCACTGTCAAGTCCTTCAGCAAGCAGTCGTCTTGCATAACGTAACAGCTTTGCATGCTGAAGAGCTTGGGGTCACGAACATAGCCGTTAACGTGGACCTCACCTGCGTAGCCTTTATCACTGGAAAATAAATGAGACGCGATAATGCGGCAGCCTTAGCATCACCCACGTTATAATGCATGCACCATACGTACGGAAAGACATATAGAACGACGTTAATTTTAATAGCACCAAAAGTGAACTTTAATTGTGAATTTATGTTTTAGAGCACATCATTAGAGCCCTACTGCACCATGCTGTTGGTGTCCAGACATCTAATTGAAATATAATAAGGAGAATGAGAGTAGAGGGTGCTGCGTCGGTGGTAGCGTAAACTACTGAGATCATTCGTTTGTTGTTTTTGCTGTTGTTGCCGTTGTTGACCCTGCCAAAATGAGGTACAATCGTGTCTCATTTCATTTTCACAGAAAGTGTCATGGGCCATATTTGTATCTGACAGTATTTAAAAGCATGCAAGCATAAACAAATCGTGAGTTTCTGAAGTTGCACGGTGATCAACGCCTTCAGCTTCTGTCAGTTCGTGTCTTGTAGCTGTCAGGAGCAAACATTAAAGTAGCGACATTACTTTATTTGAAGCATAATCTACGCCACATCGCCGCGCCGTCGTCCTGTGGTCTATAAGTTCTCTGTGGAAGTTCGCGAGTGATGCCGTCTTGACCAGAAATGTTAGAACTTTCTCTTTCTTTTATGTTTTTGTTTAGGAGCCTTGCGCGGAATTTCACTCCAATCCATAACATTGGGTATCAATTCAACAGTGCATCCATCTGTCTGTCCATTCGACAGACTTCACACTATAAACCATACTAGAAGTAATGTGCATTGTCGAAAACATGGCAAATATCTTAATAAAAAGAAAACACGCACACACGCACACACACACGCACACATGATATCAAAGACTCACTAGAAGCCTGATAATATGTTGAGCAGAGTAGTTTTGCCGGCCCCTGATGGTCCCATGACGGCCGTCAGAGTTCCTGGAGACGCCTTACCGTAAAGGCTACTAAGCAGCGTTTTCTTTCCTGCCAATTAATAGATAAACCACCACATTTTATTCGCACAACCGATCTAACCAGTGGCTTTCATTAAAAAATTTAAAAAGATTTCAATGTTAAGCACCAGGTGTCTGCCAGACGCGCATCAGTGATGTCATATGGGCAACATCGCTTTCTCTTGTCACTATCAGGTGCTTCCGCAAACAATTCAAGCGCCAAAATCCATGTTGCAGCTGCCACAAGACAATGACATTAAATAAACGACTGCCCGTTTTCAGTCAACAAAACATGGGTCAAGCTCTTGCTTTTTCTTCTTTGTTTTTCATTCCTTCTTTGCCATTCTGCGTTATATTGGTACATGTTGTTTGTACATAGCTACAGCCTGTGCCAGCTTCTTTTTTAATAGTTATGTGTCATTTCTAGCGTTGAGTCCTGTCCGCTTTTTGCTCAACTCTTTCATCCTTTTATCGCGGCTAACAATGATTGAGCTTCCGCGGGACAGGTGTACCTGAGAAAGTATTGTGACAAACGTTTCACCATGACTTGAAAGCACAATGGCACCAGCATGCACTGTCATTAGGGAAAAAAGAATAGGAGAAGTAAGAAGTGATAAATTTCTTACGGCCTCTGTTTTGTAGGCACTGCCATGGCCTATAATTACCTTTGTCGGCTTGAACACGGAATGTTATGTCCTCCCAAACTATGGTGACAGGTGATGAAACTTGGGGCCGTAGAATTTCCAAAGCTTTCTCAGAAACGGCGATGTCGACAAATTCTAACCCGCTGCATTTGAAGAACTTCTCCTTTCCTTGCAACCTGTAAGACAACACGCATTTGAGCCAAACCCTAAACGAAGCTGAGCTTCTCAAGTTTGATCAGGGGATCTCAACCGATCAAATCACAAGAGTTCATACGTTTGTTTGTTTTCTGTATTCGTCCTTTCAGAGTTACTGCAACGCGTGTAAATTGGTTGGTTAGCACGCCTTAACATTCAAGCAACGCTGAGGCTATTAAAGAAATCGTAGAAAACGGCTCCATGCAGCTTGATTTTGACTACCTGTAGGATGATGCGCTCAGTTCGGTAGACGAGTGTTGTTTTCTTTCCGCCTCATCGGAGTGCAGTTGCCACAGCTAGAAACGCAAGTGGTGACTTCGGGCTCAGCCCTCGAACATCGTAGCCACGACGTCAACGTGACTGGTGGTACGCAAAAGTAGAATAGCGTTGGCAGAGCTTATTACAAGCGCGCTCCATTTGAGTGGACGTAGTTTTACTGGCAAAGTTGGCACTTTTGCCAGAATAGCGAAATACTGACAGGGACAGCGAGGTTTATCGTTGCGCTTGAACTCCTCCGACCGTGTTGTAACGATACGCGGGCATGACATGGCTCGAAGCAGCGCGCAAGGCGACTTCTGCTGGGCAGAAGTAACAGCGCCCTGGCACATACCAGGTGTCTGAGAATGCGAGCGTCATGAGCGCCGCTTGTGGCGTTGCAGGCGTCGATGCTGCGCGAGATGAGACCGTCAACATTAGTCTGCGCCTGATAAAATATTAGATCCGTCTAGGGCGCCAGTACCAGTGAAACTGCATGATTTCGAGATTGTGAGCCCAAATATTGTTTTGCATTTTATAATCGTGTATGAAAGGCTTATACTGCGAATGACTTTTTTTACTGTTCTTCGCGCTCTCCTGTTGCCAACATACTGAAGAATAAATCAGTCTAGACCATAAAACCTGGTCAGAGCATATTTAGTGTTTTATTTTTATAACATATAGTTAACATATCAAAAAATTAATATGGACCACCACACCAAGGACGATGCCCGCGCGTACGGCGACGGCGACGACGAAGGCGAAAGTTCTCCAGGAGAGTCAGTATAATCGATATCGCAGTAATCATTTGTGCAACATGTCGTTAGTAAGTGGGAAATAAAGCTTGTTGGATTTGTTTCCCCTAATTACCGGCAGCATTAGGCGGTTTATTCCAGATAATCCCACATGAATTAAGTGTCCCCAACAGAGTTGGCTGCTTGATATCTTGAGATACGACGGAAATCTGCGAGACAATACACACTATGAATAGTAAAACAGCTACTTACGTCAAGGTACACTGGATTCAAGGCCATTCAGCCAACCCTCACAACATTGCTGCTGACCAGCAGGCACACTGCTCTCCTAATCCTGATCTTCCGCCTATTCCCCTCCCACCTCAACCCCTTAACTCGCCTACGAGCCCGTAAAAATTTTCTCCGGCAGGACACACGCGCTCTTATCACACCGCGTGTCTGCTCCCTCCCCCTTCACCTTACTAGGGCGGAGGAAGTTGTGCTTAGGAGACTTCGGGCCGGGGTGGCCCTTACACCGGCTGTTATTTCAAGGTGGAACTGGTCGCATTTACCACTGGGTGTTACGTGTCCATACTGCTCCGTTCCTGTGATGGAAGCAGATGCATACCACCTAATATGGACATGTACTGGTTGAGAATCGGAACGCTCGCGTCTCCTACTGCAAGCCGGCCTCCGCTACAGTGTGAGAACCAGCTATGACCGCTGGATACATGACAACAGATTCCACAATACACTGCTTCAATTCATACACAACACAGGCCTCACAGCACACATATAATACACATATACGCACCAAGAATTATGCCTTAAGGGCAAGTCTTTATCACAATAAAAAAAATCTACGGTATACTCACTCTGATGCGACCGCGTGGTGTGCGGGGCTTGTTTTCGAGGGCATCTTCTTCGCGGCCTAGCGAGTTACCGACGTGAGCATCAGCGACATATGCCCCGTCGTGCCAGAGTGCACAAGCGCGACCGCGAACTGCGCGTATGTGCTTGTCGCAAGGTTCTTGTATACTGTTTGCTTCGTTCCACCCTCTCCTCGTGTATTATCGTGTTTCAGAGAGTGTACGACCGATAACAAGCTTCAGCGGCAGCTCCCTCACCGGCTGTTCATCTAATCAAATGTGTGAAGAGACGCCGGAATCTTATATCAAGGTCACAGACGCTCATTCTAGATCTAAAAGGGTCACGAAAGAGCAGCGCTAAATGAGGTTGCGCTGTTACCGTATTCTTTCAAAAGTGTTATTTACTTTATTTCATGGGGAAATGCTGAATATCACTGGCAGAAAATAAAAGTTAAAACTCATTCCCTTTAATGCCCTGCCATAATTTCAGCAGCGGTATACGTCAGCGTGACGGAACGGCTTTCAAACTGTTGTGGTCATACGTATTTGACCGCGTAGTCGTGCAAGAAAAATTCTCAAAGTTCGCTAGGTCAAGTGTTGAGTTGCTTTAGAATGCAGTGTATGCAACTTCATGGCAGACGAGTTACCCGCCGTGGTGGCGTAGTACCTTTGGCGTTGCACTGCCAAGCCCGAGGGCGTGCAACCGAATCGCGGCCGCGGCGGCTGCGTTTCAATAGGGGCGGAATGCAAGAATGCCCGTGTACCGTGCATTGGTTGCACGTTAAAGAACCCCATCTTGATTGGGATTAAGCCACAGCGTCATAATAGTATTGTGGCTTTGGCACGTAAAACTCCAGAAGTTTCAATTGCAGAGGAGAAATCAACTAGAGCCGAGCTGAGGTAGCCAAAATCTCTTACGCCACGGGTGTAATCGCCACCTGGATTTAGTTTATTCGCTATTTTTCTCTTACGAAGCCTCGTCCCACAATAAAGATGCTCGTTTATTCTCTTGCAGAAGCGTAACTTCATAATACAGCTTACATTCTTCTGCTTTTATTATCCGCCCTTAATATCAGTGGTCCTTGTTAACAAACCATCTTACGTAAAAGGAACGTATTGTAGTACAAATGCTATGCACTTTCATCAACTCTGTTCCCTGCCTTTACGCCACCAATCCTCCAGTCGTTCTTTGCTGTCTTTTGCCTGTCGGATTAATTAACATCTCTTCTATTATCCTGAAAACGCCAGCGCTCGGGCAAGGTAACAAAGCCAATTACGTCTTTGAGAATACTGAGGCATGCTAACAAAATATGGCCTATGGCTTCTGAACTACTTCCCCACGCCATGGGCATATACATTCGTCGGCCGCAAAATTTATTTATGACCCTGTGTTCTTACATACCCTTATCGGTCTTCGCATAGTAGTGCCCTGCTTCTTGAATTGTGATCTTCCTTCCCCGATGCTGAGTAGCAGGTCGGAACTTCGATTCAGGACGACCTCGCTTTTCTGCCACAATAAGTGTCTCTCTCTCCCTTGAATTATCGTAAATATTTTCTGTTTTGATTTCATTATTTGCTCTTTGTCGCACAGCTGGCATCTCCTCCATCTGCCTATACCTAGTATGTGAACTGAAAATCTCTAACCTTATGTTTCATCATCATCATCATCAGCCTAGTTACGCCCACTGCAGGGCAAAGGCCTCTCCCATACTTCTCCAACTACCCCGGTCATGTACTAATTGTGGCCATGTTGTCCCTGCAAACGTCTTAATGTCATCCGCCCACCTAACTTTCTGCCGCCCCCTGCTACGCATCCCTTCCCTTGGAATCCAGTCCGTAACCCTTAGTGACCATCGGTTATCTTCCCTCCTCATTACATGGCCGGCCCATGCCCATTTCTTTTTCTTGATTTCAACTAAGATGTCGTTTACCCGCGTTTGTTGCCTCACCCAATCTGCTCTTTTCTTATCCCTTAACGTCACACCCATCATTCTTCTTTCCATAGCTCGTTGCGTCGTCCTCAATTTCAGGAGAACCCTTTTCGTAAGTCTCCAGGCTTCTGCCCCATATGTGAGTACTGGTAACACACAGCTGTTGTACACTTTCCTTTTGAGGGATAGTGGCAACCTGCTGTTCATGATTTGAGAATGCCTGCCAAACGCACCCCAGCCCATTCTTATTCTTCTGGTTATTTCAGTCTCATGATCCGGATCCGTGGTCACTACCTGCCCTAAGTAGATGTAGTCCCTTACCCCTTCCAGTGCTTCGCTACCTATCGTAAACTGCTGTTCTCTTCCGAGCCTGTTAAACATTACTTTAGTTTTCTGCAGATTAATTTTCAGACCCACCCTTCTGCTTTGCCTCTCCAGGTCAGTGAGCATGCATTGCAATTGGTCTCCTGAGTTACTAAGCAAGGCAATATCATCAGCGAATCGCAAGTTGCTAAGGTATTCTCCATCAACTTTTATCCCCAATTCTTCCCACTCCAGGCCTCTGAATACCTCCTGTAAACATGCTGTGAATAGCATTGGAGATATCGTATCTCCCTGTCTGACGCCTTTCTTTATAGGGATTTTGTTGCTTTCTTTGTGGAGGACTACGGTGGCTGTGGAGCCGCTATAGATATCTTCCAGTATCTTTACATATGGCTCATCTACACCCTGATTCCGTAATGCCTCCATGACTGCTGAGGTTTCGACTGAATCAAACGCTTTCTCGTAATCAATGAAAGCTATATATAACGGTTGGTTATATTCTGCACATACTATCACTCTCTATCACTTTCTCTATCACTTGATTGATAGTGTGAATATGGTCTATTGTTGAGTAGCCTTTACGGAATCCTGCCTGGTCCTTTGGTTGACAGAAGTCTAAGGTGTTCCTGATTCTATTTGCGATTACCTTAGTAAATACTTTGTAGGCAACGGACAGTAAGCTGATCGGTCTATAATTTTTCAAGTCTTTGGCGTCCCCTTTCTTATGGATTAGGATTATGTTAGCGTTCTTCCAAGATTCCGGTACGCTCGAGGTTATGAGGCATTGCGTATACAGGGTGGCCAGTTTCTCTAGAACAATCTGACCACCATCCTTCAACAAATCTGCTGTTACCTGATCCTCTCCAGCTGCCTTACCCCTTTGCATAGCTCCTAAGGCTTTCTTTACTTCTTCTGGCATTACCTGTGGGATTTCGAATTCCTCTAGGCTATTCTCTCTTCCACTATCGTCGTGGGTGCCACTGGTACTGTATAAATCTCTATAGAACTCCTCAGCCACTTGAACTATCTCATCCATATTAGTAACGATATTGCCGGCTTTGTCTCTTAACGCACACATCTGATTCTTGCCTATTCCTAGTTTCTTCTTCACTGTTTTTAGGCTTCCTCCGTTCCTGAGAGCCTGTTCAATTCTATCCATATTATAGTTCCTGATGTCCGCTGTCTTACGCTTGTTGATTAGCTTAGAAAGTTCTGCCAGTTCTATTCTAGCTGTAGGGTTAGAGGCTTTCATACATTGGCGTTTCTTGATCAGATCTTTCGTGTCCTGCGATAGCTTACTGGTTTCCTGTCTAACGGAGTTACCACCGACTTCTATTGCGCACTCCTTAATGGTTCCCATGAGATAGTCGTTCATTGCTTCAACACTAAGGTCCTCTTCCTGAGTTAAAGCCGAATACCTGTTCTGTAGCTTGATCCGGAATTCCTCTAGTTTCCCTCTTACCGCTAACTCATTGATTGACTTCTTGTGTACCAGTTTCTTCCGTTCCCTCCTCAAGTCTAGGCTAATTTGAGTTCTTACCATCCTATGGTCACTGCAGCGTACCTTGCCGAGTACGTCTACATCTTGTATGATGCCAGGGTTCGCGCAGAGTATGAAGTCGATTTCATTTCTAGTCTCACCATTCGGGCTCCTCCACGTCCACTTTCGACTAACCCGCTTGCGGAAAAAGGTGTTCATTATCCGCATATTATTCTGTTCTGCAAACTCTACTAATAATTCTCCTCTGCTATTCCTAGAGCCTATGCCATATTCCCCCACTGACTTGTCTCCAGCCTGCTTCTTGCCTACCCTGGCATTGAAGTCGCCCATCAGTATAGTGTATTTTGTTTTGACTTTACCCATCGCCGATTCCACGTCTTCATAAAAGCTTTCGACTTCCTGGTCATCATGACTGCATGTAGGGGCATAGACTTGTACCACCTTCAATTTGTACCTCTTATTAAGTTTCACAACAAGACCTGCCACCCTCTCGTTAATGCTATAGAATTCCTGTATGTTACCAGCTATTTCCTTATTAATCAGGAATCCGACTCCTAGTTCTCGTCTCTCCGCTAAGCCCTGGTAACACAGTACATGCCCGCTTTTTAGCACTGTATATGCTTCTTTTGTCCTCCTAACCTCAATGAGCCCTATTATATCCCATTTACTACCCTCTAATTCCTCCAATAACACTGCTAGACTCGCCTCACTAGATAGTGTTCTAACGTTAAACGTTGCCAGGTTCAGATTCCAATGGCGGCCTGTCCGGCCTGTCCGGCCTGACCTTATGTTTAGAGGGGCACTAAATAGTAACAGTAAATCATGTTAACATGACAACGTAGTCTTTCAAAGCACCAGTTACGCTAACTTGCCGAGAAGAGGTTGACTACAGAAGGGAAAGTGAAGCTCAAAGCTTTTTTGTCTTTTTTTCTTAATTTCACGCGGACATTTTAACACCGGAGCGTCATTATGTGATCATGAACTTCAAATCGATATTTTTATTATTTGGGCACTTGTGGTGACGTAAAAGCTCCAGAAACTCTTTAGGCTCAGCCCTTAGCTCCTCTAGACTGTAACATAGCTTATATTTGCCAATAAAACATCATCTAGCCGCTTGCGGATACAGTCCAAATTTATGACGTCATGGAGAGCTGATGCAGGAACTTCAAGGCGGCATCAACTTTCATTCTTGCGTCTTTTCATGCTTGCCATTGCTATATCAGTAACTATGTTAGTTTTTTTTTCAGTGTTTTGGCAGTGTAATTTCCTAATAGCACTGGTTAGTTTCCCAGTTCTTTTTCTCATCATTATCATCAGCCGATTTTATGTCCATTGCAGGACGAAGCGATCTGCAATTACCCCTGTCCTGCGCCAACCGATTCCGGCTAGCGCCTGCGAATTTCTTAATTTCATCACCCCAACTGGTCTTCTGCCCTTCTCTTGGCACCCATTCTGTAACCTTAATGGTCCACCGGCTATATAACCTACGCATTACATGACCTATCCTGCTCATTTCTTTCTCTTAATGTCAATTAGAATATCGGCTATCCTTGTTTGTTCTCTTATTCACACCGCTCTCTTCCTGTCTCCCTAAAGTTATGCCTAACATTCTTGCTTCCATTGCTCTTTGCGCGGTCCTTAACTTATTTTCGAGTTTCTTTGACAGACTCCAAGTTTCTGCCCCATACGTCAGCACCGGTAGAATGCATTGATTGTACACATTTCCTTTTAATGATAATGGTAAGCTTCCAATCAGGATCTGACAATGTCTGCCGAATGCGCTCCAACCCATTTTTACGCTCCTGTAAATTTCCTTCTCATTATCAATGTCCCTTGCGAGTAACTGACCTAGGTAAACGTAATCCTTCACAGACTCTGGATGCTGACTGGCGATCCCGAACTCTTGTTCCCGTGCCCGGCTATTGATCATTATCTTTGTCTTCTGCATGATAATCTTCAACCCCACTCTTATACTCTCTCCGTTAAGGTCCTCAATCATTTGTTGTAACTCGTCCGCAGTGTTGCTGAAGAGGGCAATGTCATCTGCGAATCGAAGGTTGCCGAGATATCTTCTGTCGATCCTTACGCCTAAGCCTTCCCAGTTTAATAGCTTGAATACCTCTTCGAAGCACGCAGTGAATAAGCTACCTTAGCGAGATAGCATTGGAGAGATTTTGTCTCCTTGTCTGACCCCTTTCTTTATGGGTATCTTCCTACTTTTCTTGTGGAAAATTAAGGTAGCTGTGGAATCTCAGTAAATACTTTCTCAGATATTTACGTAAGCGTCCTGTACTCCTTGATTACGTAATGCCTCTATGACTGCTGGTATCTCGACTGGATCAAATGCGTTTCGTAATCTATGAAAGCCATATAGAGAGGCTGATTGTACTCTGCGGATTTCTCGATTACCTTATTGATGAAACGCATGTGATCCATTGTGGAGTATTCCTTCCTGAAACCTGCCTGTTCCCTTGGTTGACTAAAGTCCAGTGCTGTCCTTATTCTATTGGAGATTATCTTGGTGAATATGTTATGTAATATTGGAAGTAGGATAATGTGCCTATTATTTTTCACTTCTTTTTCTACAGTGTAATTACCACGAGGTCCTTTTTCTCTCAATACAGGCAGGCACCTAGATACAATGGCCGCCCCCCGCCCCCCCCCCCCTCCCTCAATCTATATTCCTTCTTGTTCCTCCGTAATCTTTGGAAGCAATTTTCGCGCTGATTCTTCCGTACTTCGAAGAACGCTGAGCCTACGTATCCTTGGAGTGTCTCATTTTTTGTTAGTCCGTGCGCACCTAAAGGTAATCTTTCAACAGCCTTGTGACTCATCTCTGGTTCAGATTGCGCTCTGAATTTTAAACGCAACACCGAGTTTATTTATGTAACTCCGAGAGCCGTTGCTCCTTCCACACGCCTTGTACTACTTCGTATTTGCCGTGCTCCCATCGCCGCGTTCCTCTTGCCTTTCACTCTGAGTACTTATATCCATACACTTCTTGCCCGTTTTAATGCACACTCCTAGTTGCCTGTATTTTTCATCTCTTGCTATATTTCGTGCAATTGCAGTATAAAAAATGGCTTTATTGCAGCAGCAGCAGCGTTCCTTCTGCCACCTATTGAGGAAACATCTGAACAAGCAACCAATCACTCCTCAAAAAGCGCCGGTAGATGGCAGCACGCTTTCCATGTTGACCTATTTGACTTTTCTTTTTAAATTGCCACATATAGATAATGAAATATGCCGCGACATACAAAAATATGTACAGGTGATACAGATAGAAGTATTGAAGTCTTTATCAGCCACAGAACAACCAATGATAGGACTTCAGGCAACAACGGAGTATATGAGAACTTCGAAGATATGCTTTCTAACGCAGCACGCACCGGTAGCTCGCTCTTTCTGGTAGTTTGAAAAGGTGTGGAGGAAGTACTACCTTGCACGATTTTTAAGTGCTTGTATCCATTTGAATAGTCTTTGCAGCTGATATGCCTTTGTTGGTGCCAGGTTTATGACCGATGTCTTCGCTTCTGTCTTGGCAAAAATTTCACCGCCTCAACGGTGCAGTCCACACAAACCAACTTGGAAGAGCACTGTTTTTTTAGTTTTTCTTTTTCACCGGGAAGACTATAAGTAGCGGTACCGGTGCCGGTGGTGTAGTTTGAGCATTCTAGGCCGCTTTAGCACTGTTCACGGTGGTGACACTGTGTTGTGTTAATTATTTACTCCTATTCTTGTTCTGTCATACTCTTTACGTGCACTACCAGGGTTAAAATATGGCATTCTCACTATTGTATACTGTTATGATACTGCAATTTGTTACACTTCCCTCTTAAAGATAACGTTAATAAATAGCGAGTAAATAAACGCGTTTACTAGATTACTATGTATTTTACTACCTTCTCACTAGTTCTGTACTAGCCAGGGTCTAGTGACGTGCTGCCGTTACTAGCCAGAAAGGCTTATTGGTAATTTTTACTAATGGTGAATTCCACTGGTCGATCCAGAGCGGGGTGTTGAATCCACGAGAGATCAAGAAAATCCGGCAAGGTGCGACCTAATCCAGATTGACCAGCGAAAAATAAACATGCTCCGGCAGGGAGCGCAGCGGAAGTTGGACGCCCGCCATATCCGCCAGCCATATCGCGATATGATCAGGGTTGCCAGATTTGGCTACTTTGCGCCAAATTGGCTACTTTTTGAGGCTGTTGGCGGGGAAAAAAATGCCTTGGCTACTTGGCTACTTTTTTGGCTACTTTTGAAATAGCTTCACTATTGTAAAGATTGGATAGAAACTTGTGTAGCTCATATTATGCAGCAGCATTAGCAAATATTTAGGCCAACCCGCAAAAACTCCACTTCAAATCTTTTCAAGCTGGTCCATCATTATTGTCAATCTGACTCTGGCGCTTTCATTTCATGCAAAGGATTTCGCACTGGTGACGTCACAGCGTGTTCCATCTTCGCATTGACGTTCCGCGTCAGGCCTTCCACCCTTCTTCGGTTTTCGGAGTTCTGGCAGCCCGCTGGCAGCCAGACGGCAGCCAGCTAGTGCCGGTCCTGATGGGAAGGCAACGTGAGGTGGGATCCTAAGACAACCCGAAGCTGCCCGAAGTTTGCAAAATCGAACACTTGGACAGCTGGTCACGGGATAAACGTAAACATGCTACCAGCATGTCAGCGGCCGTTCTGGCCGGCGCGTTCTCGGTGTAGTCGGTCCGTGTATGTGTTCCCAGCTTGAAAATATACAGCTCTATTCTGGAATACAATCACTTTTGCGAGATTTCGCGCGACTGGGCATCTCACTATGCAGAGCGTAACAAACGGCCTGCGACACGTCCGATGCCAAGACGCAAAATCGCACGTAAATAATCGCGAAAGCGATCGCTCGAGGATGCCTTGAGCTTTGACCTTCTTCGAGAAATGTGCGCCGAGATTAACTCAAACATTTACACCTGAACTGGAGCTGTGATTCTGATTTGTGACAATATTCTAGTCATATTACATGCTGATCAAAGCGCTCTTAGCTGTAGTCATTTATAGACGTTTCATAATATTTTTGTATGTTCTTACATTTACTAAAAGCAGCTTTAAGTGTTGGCTGTGATAATGTCTTTAGAGTTGCATAATAAATGAAAATGCAACGTTTTTCCATAGCGTGGCTACTTTTTTGGCTACATTTCTGTACGTGGCCAAAGTTGGCTACTTTTCTGGCTACTTTCCAACATTTTTTGGCTACTTTTCACATTTTGGACCTGGCAACCCTGGATATGATCAGTTGCACCTTGAATACCATTTCATAAGGCACGTACAACTCCTCGTCGTCACTGCTGCTGCTTTCCGAGGAACTAGAGCTGCTGACAGAATCGCTCAAGGCAAGGAGCACTGCCGCACGGTTGAACGACGCCATTTCGAGAATGTAAACTGCTGCACAGCGTTACCAAACAACACCTCAAAAAGAGCGGAAAACAGATTCACCCGACCAATCCGGAAGTGACACCAACGCATCGTTGGAGTTCCGGTGAAATCCGTCTCTGCTCGGCGGATCAACGAGGAGCGTTCCTTCGCGGAGCCGATCGATCCCAATCGACCAGTGGAAAACGCAAACTTGCTCTCGATCGACCAGCGGAATTCGATTTCTTTGCCCTGGAGCAAGAAAACGTGCTCCAGATCGACCAGTGTAATTCGCTATAAGTAACTACTAAGCCACTACTACCTAGTCTGGTCATGGCCTATTATGATTTGATTGTAACACTTGTGCAAAATTGAGATAAACTGTAGTATTCAATAAAGCTTCGACTGGGGCTAGTTAGTATCATTGGCACATGTGTGTCTGTCTCTTTTTTGTCCTTCGTATAAGCAGTATAGCGCAGCAAGCAGAACGATAGTGTTGTTCATTATGTTGGACTAACATTTATGTGCGACGTCGTAGCACACATATATGCAGACAGTAAGCTTTAGAAATTTTTTCACAAAGGTTTGATTATTTAACCAGATACATAGGTGCTTCCCGGTACAACATGGGCTCCCTCAAACTACGACTATAAATACTCTAAGTTTCCGTTTGATTAAAACCGCGTAGCGCCTTTGTCGTGCTATACGTGTGTTCTTGCGTATCGTTGTTTGTCGGAGACATGTAGAACATTCTTACCCGGAGTCTGTGCGCCTTAATGTCCCTGGTAAACATTACGTATATGTACTCTTATATGACGCCTTAAAGTATGGCGAAAGGACGCCGTTCTCTTTTTTCATGTATATTTATTATTTTACTTTCTTATGCTTTTGCAATACCATCGACTTCGTATGCCAACACGAGCGGCACTTATATATCGAATAGGTCCTATTGTATTGTTGTATTTATATCTCAGTTGAGTTAGTAACTGCACTACCGAAGTAGTATTTAGTTAGTACTAAGTTAGTGCTTTTTGCTAGCTTCAACAGGTAGTACTAACCAGCAGGTACTATATGTAGTACTAACCAGAAGGTACTAACCCTCCGTTTACTACATGCTGTTAGATACGGGACCGTTTCCTGAGCCTACTTCGAGTTCACCAGACCACATCGAATCGCACCACGGCTAATTAAGGAGCGCAGAAGCACGGATACCACATTCCTGAGGCGTGGCACGTGCAAACAAGTTGGCGGCCCCCACTTCGTGTGCCGCAGGTGGAGCTATTCACTGCTTGACTCTTCCCGAAAGTGAAGCGAGAGCCTGGCACTGTTGCGGGTAAAGTGGGTCCCGAAGCAAGACGGCTGTAATGCGCCGTGAAAACCTGGCAGCGTCGCCCCCATCCATCTATTGTGACGGCGCATTGCAAGTCAGCAAGGCAAGACCGCAGGGAGAAATAAGTCCTCACCGATTGGCCGAAGATGGCGTCACCTGAGCGGGCTCTCCCATTGGCCGAACGCGACGTGTCTTCGAGACACCGAAGGGCTTAAAAGACGCAGACCGGGAGCAGCAGGAGAGCATTCCTAGAGCATTCCTTGATTCTTCTCTTTCGAGCTTCTTGCCGCGGGCCGCAGCGTCCGAGTTGCTGCCTACCCGTAATGACTTTAAGACTGTTAATTGACTCTCACTGTAAATAATGTAAATAAACCTCCCAAGTTTTTCATCCCGAAGTCCTCCTCAACTCTTACAATGCACTTAATAAGAAGGTAGTGCTTTTTGGGACAAGTAACGTGTTAGTATTTAGGTCGTGAAAAGGACGGCATTTTTTTTAACGAGTTGTCTGCTAATATACGCACTAAAATTGTATATTTTCTCTTACGAGGTCCTCCTGGCGGCTTTTCTTCGGGACCCTCCATCTGTAAAACTTAATTCTGGTTATGCATACTGATACTGTATTGATTACTTTTAATAAATCCTTCTTTCGCAGAGTGTAGAGTTTCGATACTAAAAAGTGACTGACAAAGGATGTAGCCTATATCGACACCTGTGCGCTTCCGTATGTGCACTAGCTGGAAATAATACAAGACAGGACAACGCTTTTGCTTTTATCAAAGCCCACAACATTTTCCCTCTCCCTACGACAGCACTTAACCGCTTTCAATAAACAATGTGTTTCGCTCTTCTATTGGTGTTCCGGCATTTCAGTTCGACAATCTGAATGCCGATAAAAAGGCCTGAGCGGGCACATAGATACAAATGATAAGGAAGGAGAGGTGAGCGATATTATGTGTAGGCGCCAGTGCCCCCTGCAGCTAATTCTTCAGAAATTAAAATAAATGATACGTGTGGACTTACTGCGCACTACCTCTGCAGAGAACTGCATATTCTCAGCGGGTGCACCGCGAGTTGCGTCAGAGATGTTCACATGCACTTGTTCTATTAGGAATCGTAAAGGCACGTAAACGTTGCTGTGGCGTTCAGGGTGCGCAGCGGAGCAAGGAAAGTGCTGTTTCAGCCGAGTTGCTGAGTTTAGAACACAAGATTGTGCTCACGACCGACCTCGTGGACAAGCAAGCCGTATGGGCTTGAGCCAATCAGCGACATAACTTGGCGTCTGCAGTGCGCTTCTCAAACAGTGTGAACGTCCGCTCACCTCACACTTTTCCAAGCATAAATGAAGTGACACAAGAGCCCTTGTGTCTCTTGAACTCTGTGTCTGCCTAATGAATTGCTGCATATACGTTTCACCTCAACTGATTACCTTGATGTTGGCTTTACAGGACTTGTTGCAATACCACCAACAATTTTTTTGTGAATACGAGTGGAAGTGTCACAAATAACGCCCTCATATATTTTTTCCCGTGGAAGATTGCGCGGGCACATCTCTTTTCTTTTTTTTTTTTTTTGCAATGGCTCTCGAAAAGGACAAGTAATTTTCAACCATCACTTTGATGTGCATCTAGACTTAAACGCACAAACCGCGCTGCAGGTCAACCATTCTCTGAAGTGTCGATCGTTGCATGTTCTTTCTAATGTCCCAAAAGGTTAACTAATAAAACAGCGAGTCTGCTTGTCCGTCAGAAGGGACGGCCAGGAAATAAAGAGCACTGTGTTCTCGTGTGATGAGCAGTTAACGTGTTTTCCTTTAAACCTTCACTATGTAGGGCGGGCTGGCACGAAGTGGGTTTCCAACCATCAACTGTACAACTCGGTCCACATTGCAACACTAAAATCTTGGATGCAATCAGAAGCGTTCACAGGCAGGTCAAAGTGTACGCTAAAAATATATATTCAATCCTTTTGGTAGTGGAAGGAAAGGCTGCTTCACGACACTTAGCGACAGGCGGCTGGAAGTGCCCTGAGCGCCCTTTTTGTCCCCCCTCCCCCTTTATTAAACCCACTCTCTTCTGGGATTACTCCATATCACTACAATAATGATGCACGCAGAAGTGGTACAGCTGGAACACCTTTTGGAGCAATTTTCGCTCCATATAAATTTTAGTATTTGAGTAGGATATCTTGAAATTGATGAAGGTTAACGAAGAACGGAAACGACATTATTGGAGCTACAAATTTTAAATTTGTAGCAGAACACTCCAAATCTAGGGCAGCTGAATGAAGGGGTCGCCATTCTTTTTACTGCTTCCTTTTTGCATTACCGTGCTTCGGCAGTCATACACGTGACTTCCGTGTGTCGCGCCCGCTATCTAATGTTTACCAGGTACAGTGAAGTCCCTGTAATTCTAGCTCGGATATTTCGAAGTAACGGATAACTCAGAGTTATTTTCAGTCCCGTCACGACACGTGCCAGATATATAAATTCAAGAAAGCTCTCGGTATTTGAAGACAAATGCGTGAGACGGTTATTTCGAGGAGCATTTCCGTCTACGCCTGCCGCTTACTGCAGAAACATGACACCCGAACATAAACTCGAATTTCGGTCGAACGCTATGACGCACGCATTCGAGGCTTTTCTTTTCGTTTCGTTTTTTTTTTGTGTAATTCACAGTTTGTTGACGAAGCTCTAATATTTCTTGCAGTAATTCGAACCATTATTTGCCAAAAATCCTTTGTAAACCAGCACGTTTCCGACATGAGATAGTGCTTTTGTAAATTTACAACTTAGCTAAATTTATAATTTTTCGTCAGGTCATCGTTAGTCTACCCAATAATCGCATGATCTCATATTTATTGTTATATTGATTTATATTTACATTTATTTATGGTATTTACTTTATATTTAGGTAAAACTTGAGGTGGTCCCAAAGTTCAAGTCTGTCAAGGGGACCTCGATCCTAATAAACATAAAACTGAGAAGAGTAAAGCTTTACGTAAGCAAATAAATGACAGCGCAATAGGACACAACACATTATAATGTTATAATGTAAATAAAATTTGTGAATAAAAGTAGGGATTGTATATACGAGATGCGTTTTTTGCTTAGACCATACGGAATTCTTAAAATTCTACAGCTTTATAGCACAAAGCGGCAGTCATTACTCACACGAGAAATAGTAATGCATAATCGGCTAATTAAGAAAATCGCTAAATATTTTCTAATAATGACTTTATGACACATGTAGTTTACGAGCTGTATATAGCCAGTGAGCATCCGAGGCATATCCACTTGTCGCGAATACTGAGGATGGCAAGTTTCGAGATATGCGCCGTCGAACTGTCGGGAAAATCTCTGTTGTTCCACTTACTTTTTTAAAGAAAACACTGACGCAAAGAGGTTACCTGGACGCCAGCGTATATTGTCGCCGTATTCAGGAATTATTACCGGGTTTTCAGCGAACACTTTCAGATGTTTTTAGGAATTGCCTGTGGCAGATATCACAATTATAGTCCATGAGCTGGTCTACTCGAAAAGGCGGACATTATTACATGCACAAGAAACTGAGATGCATAATCGATTCATTGAAAAAATCACTAATTTTTTTTACTAATTACCGCATGGCACCATATTGCAATACATAAATTCTAGCCGGGGAGTTGACCTCGAATCGAGGCTACGCTCTTCAACGCAGCGAAGTCAGTTCCTCGAACACACTCAACTGGGCAAGCGTATTCCACAGTAAGTGTCACTAAAGCTTTCTATCTGAAAACCTGCGAGTGGCAGTAGCAGCGGAATGCACCCGCTCCATTTGCCCGTCTGACTGGAGTATTAAATATAGAGGGCGTAAGGGAGTTTTTTGCTTGAAGTCATATGAAAGCTGATTCCAAAACGTCGGGCCTATAAATTTGAACGTAAATTTCTCATACTTTATATCTTAAATAAGAGCAAAATATTGTTCCGTGAAACCCTTGTATGATTAGGGTTCGTAAAAGAAGAGTAGGTAGGGGGAGGGGGGTCAATATAGAGATCTCTATGTAGAATTTTATAAATAAATAAACGAAGTTTTTGCTTCAGAAGATAGCATATGGGTAAGATATTTAGGGATCCATCAAGTGGAACTGCATGTGTTCTGCTTTACTTAAATGTGACGAATCGGAGTGCTTGGTTTTACAAGTGTTGAAGATGTTGTACATTTGAAGTATGTTTTTCGCCATGATAACATGAAGTATCTGGGATGAGTGCGAATGAATACATAGTGAAAATCGCAATGAGAATGCAATGGGGAAAGTACCACCATGTTCTCATAGGAATTCTTAAACCAAACCCAACGTTAGGATGGCTTTTGCGTGGAGGTCAAATTTAAGCTTAGCATCTAAACATAGTACAAGAACTGCTATTTTATTACAGGGGAGCGGCACATGACCCGGGCGGGTTAAAGAAGGAACGGAATGAAGAAGGCGCCTGTGAGTATATGAACGAGCACAAACTGTGTTTTAGCGGGACAAGTGTGCGGTTAATTATAACGCCCCACATATAATGTTAGATTCTGCCGATCTGAACTTAATGTATATACGGCTTCATTCACACTCTCGTTGTGAGCATAAAGGGTAGTGGGCTCACGATATCGCGGTAGTAAAACAAAGGCAGGAAGGAATTTCATTAATATATGCAAGAAATAAGAGAGGGTCCAGCAGGGAGCCTTGCGGAACACCTGTTTTAGTAAGGTAGAGAACATAAGAAGGATCGCCAATTCGCACAATATGAAACTTGTTCGTGAGGTAACTTCAAATTAGATTATGTGCTGGACCGCGAATTCCTAGTTCCTCTTGTTTATGAAAGGGAAAAGTATGACTTATGGTATCGAAGGCTTCGCTGCGGCCAACAAATACTGAACCAGCAACATGACCCATATCTAAAGCGTACTAAGCATCGTCAGTAAGAGTAAGTAAGGCTAACCCCGTTGAAGAACCATGTCAGCAACCATATATCTGTTGCGTCAGAAGATTAAACTTATTAAAATAGCTTAGGAGACTTTTGCTATGTAGATTTTTCGATAATTTACTATAGAACGATAGCATACAGATGGGCCCGTAGTTTGACTTTAGTTGTGCTCACCCTATTTAAGCAAAAGGACGACTTTGTCGCTTTTTATATCATCCTGGAAAAACACTAGATTTAAACATACACTTCGTGATATGAGAAAGTACAGGAGCAACTATGCCTGCTACAGCACGTAAAAAGCTGTTTTAAATGTATTATTAGACAAGAACATGCCTTGTTTAGTTATGAGGACTTGTGAATGCATGTAAAATTATATGAAACGTAAGAAGTATCAGCAGGCCACTAAAGTTGGAGAACGGAAGACAAATTCGGGCTTTCTTTGGAAGAGCTTGTCGTCTCTTCATACTTTTCTTCGCTTGATTATGTACTGCAGGTGGGTAAACTTCCCAGAAAGATGTAATACGGGTGAATGAAAACTTTTTATGAAGATTCTATTGTAAGAATGCATTATCTGGGTAGCCATATCCACGTTTTAGACGAAGCCTCGTACAACACCAGTCAGCACAAACCTCGCACACCCATATACCGTGTTTCTCATAACGGCATAGCACCCGTCAGAAAACTTCCATCGACGATCGCGCCAGATTTACCTCTAGGCAATATAGCGAGAAACACTATACTACTAAATGAGTAATAATGTATGCAACTTCTTCAGAGATTGTAGGGTAAAAATAAAACGACTGGAAAGGTTGTGTTAATGCTAGATAAGGAAATTTCGGAACATGGTCATTATTCGGTTCGTTATGAACAAAAAAGTCGCAGTTTCGCCCGAAAGGCGAAGCACCAATTGCGATATCAGCTATACGAACTAGCGACATTCGTTTTATCGGCCGTATAAACTTGCAAACATTCGCTTACTGACTAAATTAACAAGCATGGTGTCAGCGCGCACAGGCAAGCAAAACGCATCACACTTGATGGCCGCGGATACTCTGTTTCAAGACGCTGACATAAGGAATCACGGCAGAAACAGCGAGTGAAGTGACCTTCGTGATGTCTATACCACTTCAACGCAAGCTGAGCAGCGAGAACAGAGCCTGCAAAATGGTATGAGCCATATGCAGAACGCACTTAAGGTAAGGCGCTAAGCACTCAGTTGCTACCGGAGTAGAACGCCGCTCCCCCACCCCCTCCCTCCCACGCTGCCTCCCCACTTTCCTTCCTTGCGCGCGGGAGATTGAGTCGCGATCGTTGGTTCACCCTGCGTGCGGTAGTGAAATATGCTGTTGCTGCCAGAGGACAACACCGCCCCTGCTTTCCCTCCCATCCCCCTCACCCCGGCCTTTCACGCGATCGAAGACGGCGCGTTTCCTCTGAGGTTTTCTCCAGTGCGCGCGTTAGATTGAGCCGCCATCGTCGGCTCCCCTCGCGCGTTCACACTCGCACATACAGCATACGGCGCGCGGCGACGGCGTTATCACCCTTGGACTTGATGGGGAACATCACGGCGGCGCCGACGGCAGAAATGCACATGGGGTGTCCATATAATTTCTATCGCAATAAAAGCGGCCAAGACCATTCACAATGCGCGAATTATCAGTTAATACGTGCGTACCAGCAATAATGTTAGAGATATTGTGATCGACCGATAAAACTGAAATGTCTTAATAAATTGCCAGGTTTTTCGTGTATCCCTTGTTATTCATTAATTAGTTCTCAAATTATCTTCTCTTTGCTTCTTTTGATATAGAAGTAAGTCTATTAGAATAAAGTACATATCGGGATTTTAGGGCTGTATTGAAAAGTTAACACTTCAATTTGTTGTGAAGTCTTTGTTCCATATTAATGTATTTCAATAAGCCATTCGTTACCCGTGGATTTCGAGGGGCCCTAAAAAAACGGGTACGTGATTTTGCAGTTGATGCATCTTTGTAAGTATTTCCAACTTCAGATATGCAGTTCTTGAAGGAGGTAATTGGAATGACGTCTGAATATACCACATACAAATCAATGCGCCCACTTTCGTCGATAAATATTATGTTGTCGAGTTCACAAATAGATTCCTTTCACGCATGCGGCAAGTTTATAGACTGAACAAGGATAAAGACAGCATGTTGATCTGTAATAGAAACCTCAAAAGCCCCTGAAAGTTGCTTTATCTTCAAATTGTATAAGATGGGTGGTCAATTAAAATTTTACTGCCTCCGGAAAGCATCTTGAAGGGACATCAACTAGACTTTCAAGTGCATGTCCAGTGATGCTGGTCGCTAATTTACTACACGTGTTGTGAGTAGGGTTCTCTGTATCTGTGTTCAAGTTTCCAAACAAGAGCATACTTTTATTTTCACCTATTAGTTGGAACAAAATTTCACCAAGCTGCGAGCGAAATTTCATATTATGCTACTATTAAATAAATAATGATTTCATAATATTATTTTATATTAGCGTGCTTGGTCCTCTACTTTTTTCGCTATATATTAATGATATTGGCAATATGATTAACACCCCAGTTCAAATCCGTCTATTTGCTGACGACTGTGTTTTGTTTATAGAATTTACCTGCATTAATGACCAATGTGACCTTAATTCTAACTTAGGCAATGTGTTGAAATGGTGGGAGCAATGGGGAATGCTTCTTAATGCAACTAAGTGTGTCTATCTCCCCATAACGCGCAAGAAAGTCCCCTTAGACTAAGCTTACAATTTGGCTGCAGCACCTTTACTGAAAGTAGCCTGCTGTGAATATATAGGTCTAACATTAACGAGTGACTTTTCGTGGAACTTGCACGTAAATACGATCTGCTGTGCCGCTTTCCGGAAACTGTGCCTTCTGCGCCACGGACTGCTCCGCCTAACGTTAAGCTAATCTCTTACTTTTCCTTAACAACTTGAGCATGTTTCCATAGTTTGGGACCCTCCCACAAAAATTGACCATTAAGAACCTAGAAAGAATTCTTAGAAGAGCAGTACGATTTATTTACAGTTAATTTAAGGCTACTGACTCCCCCACTGCATTACTAACCGCGAACGGCATTGAACTATTACAAATTCGAAGAAAGAAAAGTCGCCTAGAGTTTCTTTCAAGCTTAATTAATCATAAGCTAGCCTTAGACACCGCAAGATGTATCCCCTTTGATAAGCAGACCCACTCGACCCCACTACTCTCATTCTCTAACACCAATTTTCGCAGGGACTTACACCTTTCGGTACTCTTTTCTTCCCCAAACACTAGCTAACTGGAATAAACTAACTGAAGCATATCCCCAGCGCCCGTGAGCTATATACCATTTGTGTAAATAATGTTGGTATTTTCTGTATTAATTATAGTTGTATTGTAATCAAGTTAAATTGTTTCTTAATTGTCTACCTTGCGACCAAGGAATTTGTGTGAAACAACGTGTTACACGCTTGTTTCATCGTGTTTTTCTGTGTATGTAATCTTTTGTATTCTGCTCACCATGCTTCCTGCTTGGACTTCTTGTCCGCAGTATTTTACACATAAATAATAAATAAATATAGGAGGATATGGTGACTGATAAACTAATGCGACTGTATACCGTCTTGTGGTTACTAACAGACAAGAAAGTACTCTCGAACTCTAGCCTTACAGACTCTACGTTGGGATCTGAAAACGATATGTTGTAACACCGACAATATGGTGGATCCACAGCACCTACTATCATGGAAGTTACAGAATTTAGCTGAGTAATGAGTAATGTTAAAACATGCACGTCTTCGGTGGTGAGCCAGGTCTCAGGTCGACAACAGTAAAAGCATGGTTTACGAATGAGAAAAGGTCAATCATATCATCATAGTGTTTTTAAAGGCGACGAATATTGAAATTAATTAAATAATTATGTTTAGACGCCTTTTCAGCAAGAGTGTTCTTAAGTTCAGGGAAATAGTAAGAAGATATTGTGGTTTCGTAGAGCAATGCAAAAGTCTGGCGGTCACTTGACAATTACGGCAAGGTTTAGATTGTCTCCCATTACGTGCACCCGGCTCTCCTCAGTCTTCCTAGCCTTCATAAGCATGCTGTTTTCCTGTGACTGAAGCGGAGAGTTTTGGCATTCCAGGTGCCCCCCCCCCCCCGCCCTGCCCCTTCGACCACCGTCCCTTCCCCGCGGTTACCAACCAATGTCAACATTAGCGGAACGTTATCAATTCAATCTGGTATCCAGGGCCGCTATCTTGTACTTGTTCGAAAAGCCGACGTTCAATTTCGCCTCAAGCGACTGGACTAGATTGGCCTAGGCCGCGATATCAGCCCAGCCTGGACAATCGCGCGAGGCCAAATCGAACATCGGCTTTTCGAAAGTCTACAAGAGAGCGGCCCAGTGCAAGCTCTTTCGCTCGCCAGCAGTTGCGATCGGCATTTTCGTGCACTTCACTCCTTTCCATTTCCATTTCTACGTTAAAACATGATTATTATGGCTTAATAAGAAAGGGGTCGTGGCCACCGCGTGACCAAAAAATTGGCCGTGAGGCTTGGGCATGATTTAAGCGCGTTTAACGCTAGTGTAATGCGATAACTCGCCGATAGCAGTATATACATTTGTATCAACCCTATCAGCCCTTTCATGGCCCCATTGCTACAGTTGAGAAGATAGTATTCAACAAAAGTGGTACAAAATGGGCACTTCAAATCACCTTAAAGCGGGTGTACTCAGGCGCAACTACGACTTCTGTGTTGCTATGGTGTTCGTCGAAAACGACACGGGCCCTATTGGAAATAAGATAAGCACATTGAATGAATATGAAAAGGCGCCTTCTGACGCCGGGAGACGAAGCATTAGAGCGCGTTTGGTTAACCAGCCCTGCTTCAGGTATGATCTTGCACACGCGTTGGTTTTTCGCCGGATATGTATGAAGATATGCAACTCATAGGAGGAGGAGGAGTAGATTTTAATGGAGAGAAAGAAGGAGAGGTCGGCCTGGAGAGCGTGTCTCTAGCCTGCTACTCCTCACTGGGGAAAGGGGAAGTGGGAAATACAGGGAAAGGTAGGTGGCGGGTGATTGTGTTATGGTACAATGAGATACTATATACACGTTGTCCAATATGCGAATGCGCACTGTAGACGCAATACACGTAAGAGTAATCTTGTCCATACAAAAAGTAATCTTGTCACAAAAAGTTATTGCGCAAACACATTTCACACTGACTGCACGTCTCACAGCTTCTAGAGGCGATCGTCTAAACCAGTCTCACTTAAAAAGTTCAAGAGTGATTTTATGGCACGATGGGCACAGTAAACACTCCTCCACGCGCCCAAAAGCTTTTCTTCTGAAAAGGGGCGGGAGTCCAAGCTGTCAACTGTAGATTTAAGTGTTCTTCGTTCTGCCGCATATTGAGGGCACACGCAAAGTACGTGAGATATTGTCTCGACAGTGTGACAGACGCTACATTCAGGGTCCCGTGTTTGTCCAATCTTGTGAAGCTATCGGTTGGTGTATGCCACACCCAGCCGTAATCGATGAATGAGTGTTTCCTGGCTTCTTCGCAACCGAAGTGGAAGCCGGAATTGTAATCCAGCGTCAAATCTATGGAGGCGCTCTTGTCGATGTTCGGGGTTGTCCCAATGTCGCGCCGTAGAAGTTTTAAGGGAGGTATGGAGCAAGGCGTTAATGTCATACCGGGAAAAATGAATTTTTATAATAGTTCCGTCAGTGTGCGCCTGTTTTGCTTCTGCGTCAGCCTGTTCGTTTCCAGCTATTCCACAATGGCCAGGAATCCACTTTCCTCGGCCAGGAAAGGGAGGAATGCTGAGAGGAAGCGCGCCGTCCTCTCTCGCGCGCCAGGCACCCAACTTTGCGAGGCGCCGAGGGGAGGTCGTAAGGCCCCTTAGAGGGCCGGTGCTCTGTCCGGCTGCAACTGCGCATGTGGCGGCTGCGCACGGTCGTGCTGCCGTATCTTGAGAGTAACTTGAGAGCGATGTGGGCTTTGGGGGAAGAGTCTAGGCAACGTCGCGGCCCGTAGCTTTGTGCGTGCTGTGTGTCCTCGGCGTTTGCGTTGCGTAAAAGTTATAGACAGTTTTTTCCGCGAGGAGGAACGTAGCCTCGAACTAGCGCTCCGCGCCGCTCTCCTCCTGGCACTATAGTATGTGCGGATTCCGTTTTCTGTCAGCGGCAGCTTGGAAAGGTGGCGGTTTAATTGCGAATTAGTGCGATCCTAATATGTTATGTCTGGGATTTCTGCGATGTCAGATGACTCAAGGTCGACGGACTACCACTCTGCTGTATTCGGCTGCAAAAAATAACTTTCGGAAGCGAGCGTGAAGTGCAAATTCAGCCGCGGCAACTTCGCTGACACCGGCGCTGCGATAGCGTCCGGTTTGTAGTGCTCGATGCCAGGACTTGATGCCATCGCGTGCATGTTCGGAAGGTTTTGTTTCCAGTGAGTGCATGGCGACGACCTCGGAACTCGGCACCCATGACCAAACTGGAATATGAAACCAAGGTGTGTATTCGAGTCGGTCAACTATTGCGAATGGATGAAGTTAACTATTTCTTCGTGCATGCACATTATATTTATTCTGTTAAAACGTGTTCTAAGATTATCATGCTTGGCAACCAACGTTCTGGTGGAAAGTTGACCGAGGAGGTAGTATGAAAACAGTACGAAGCAATGCTTACCGTGTGCCGGCCGCAGGCACGTACCCAAGGGGTGGCCCGGGAGGGCCCGAGCCCCTCCCTCCACCCCCCCCCCCCAAAATGGAGGACAATTCCGAAGTGAAGGGCAATTCCGTGTGTTCTGAATGACGCTGCTGCAGCTATCATTCAAGCCGCCTAACGTATAGCCACTTCTCTGCTGTGGTTACGTAGGTGTTTTTCTAACCTTCCGCGGTGGGCGCAGTACGTGTAGAATCGCAGCTTCCTGGGCCATACGCGGTTGTACGCGACTGGCAGCCACGCATCGTTACGTAACTTCCCAAATAACAATACGAGTCGATTGTGGCACTTAACTTGTTAGAGCAGTAAACGAGGGACCTAAAATAACTGTGACTGCTCCGCAAATATATATTTCTGTACAATTCTTCCAAAGCTAATTGAAAAAAATGCTACTCTAATCGGATACAACTTAAGTCTGCAATGAAGCCCCGCCCACGCCCTTATAACCGCCAGCCACTGTTCCTCCGCGAGGCTGCAAATAATTCGTACTACAAACTTTTCTGTAACCCAAATAAGGCGGTAACTACAAAAATAAAATTATTACCGCGTAATTTTCCCTCGCCTATTATAGTGAACTAGCGAATGCCTAATTCTTTATTGAACTGAAATAACATGCTTGCTTCGCTACAACTATTTGCAGGGTGTCTACCAACCGGAAGAAACCGGGAAAACCGGGAATTCCCAGGGATTTTGGGTAGTCTGGAAAGCTCAGGTAAAACTCAGGGTATTTGTGCCTCTATCAGGGATAATTAGCTGTAATTTTATTGAAAGGGTCGAAAGTCGCGGTAATGCTGGCTTGAGTACAGACAGGAATCGTAATGAATCGTCTTTGACGCCCTGTCGTCGGCTGGAGGAGTTGCCAGTGTGCAGTCAACGACCGTCTTCTCGGATTCCCAATAATTTGGACGGCTTCACGGCACCGCCACCCCGTACCGCATTGAGTCACTGTGTCAGAACGTCTGAAATTTTCGGACGCAAGAACTCTTTGCCGTCCAATTTTCCGGACGTTTTGCCGTGACCGCAGATCCAAAATGGCATTAATCCAAGCCACCACCGCTGCCATTTGATTACCTCGCCGCCTCAAACCGGCGCTCTCGCACACGGGTCCGCTGGCAACCATAGCCACTACTGCGGCAACGTTAGTCCTAACTGCTTCGACGTTAGCTATGAAACTTCTTGCCGTTGGGTGCCGTGTTTTTTTTTTTATTGAAAGAACTCGCTGCTGTCAGCAATGGCACGGACTCTTTGTGGTCCTCGCGATTTGCTTAGAAGCTTGGAAAGCACGGTGCGCTGCATAATGCCGGTTTCTTAAAGTCAGCTTTGCCTCGATACAGAAATGTTACTTGGTGAAGCATACACACAAGTATTGCAGTGAAGCATAACAAGCGTGGGAAGGGCCTATTGCCACGGGACACAGTATATATTCCTTAATTATACACACGTGCACCCGGTATTTCCTGTCACAGAACGAGCACCGATATACCTAATACGTGTACCTACAGGCATTCAGAGCGTTTTCGAATGTGCCTGTGGTGGTTTGAGCCCCTAAGGGCAGTAAATGACATGCATTTATTTTTTCCCACTCGCCGATTTTTCGGGCGTTCTCGCGGCCCCTAGGGAGCTCGAAAAATCGGACGTGGACTGTGCAACTGACCAAGAAGATGTTTCAAATTGTCCGCGGGGCGAACGAGTAGCGGAAGGAGGACAAGAACAGAAAGGACCTACGCATTGAGGAATGAACGGAAAAATAAGCGTGCTGCCGCCGTATTGAAAGAGCTTGAGCTCAAAAAACGAAGTGTTGGCTGATGCGGAGATGCAGGTGTCCCTCATCCAAACCAAACTAAACTCTTTAAAGCAGTGAAACACAGTGCTAAGGCGTCGTGCCCGGGCTGCGAGTATGTCAGGACAGTTGAGGTTGACTTACGAGCTGTTGAGAAAGAATTTCAATTGTGACAAAGTTCGGGCTTCGTACCACTAAGCTTGCTATCAGTTGATAGAAATAGTTCATATTCGAAAATATTTGCTTCTGTATGCAGCTCCTTCTTATTCGTATTTGAGAATGTCCGACTCCATTTGCAATTTTTTTCGAAGACATTTTATCTGCTGGGCATTTTTTAACCCCTCCCTTCTATTCTCTTTTTGAATAACATAAACACTACTCCTTAGTATTCAAATTGGATTAAATTGCTTTTTATATGCTTATTAGAGAGTGACAGCATCCGGCGATATGGTTTCAGGCCGTCTTGACATAACACATAGTTCTGCGTCACTCAGGGAATTGTGCAAAGGCACCCAGGAAAAACCTGGAAAACTCAGGGAATTTGGAAATGTCAACTTGGTAGACACCCTGATTTGTTGCGAAGTTTCACTTCAGTTGGCAGTGAAGTTTCGTGCGAAATGCGCAATCTCCATACATTTTGTCCACGTCTGTTGCACACCTCATTGCTTCTGCCGATGAAAAGACTCTTCAAGAACAGCAGACGCTCCGGAGGTGTCAAGTATGACGCCATGTTGAAAAGTACGCATGACGGCGATTTTGTTTGCTTTTGTGATTGGCTGGCGGAGTAACACAACTCCGCAGGGTCCGTGTGCCTTTGTTGCCAACTGCTGTTTTTTAAGTTCTATTCTACTGAAGTAATCTTTATTTTACACTTTCGGGAGGCTTCTTTACTTGTTCTTGGCAGTGTTCTTCCTGCGCTTCTTTGCTGCGCGAGTCCATTTGATGTGGTTCTTTGTTTGCCAAGTAAAGGAGCTGTATCGCACAGGTGTACCTGTAAACTACACCGTATTTAACTTCTCTTTTGTGGATTTACGCGTTTTTTTGCGAATTTTGGGCGTTATTCACATTTGTACTAATGAAGGTACCACCCCCCCTCATTAACACAGAAAAGTTACCACGGGTTGGGCCCCCCTCGAAAAAGAATCCTGGGTACGTGCCTTGCCGGCCGGCCCTAGTTCACATGGGCTCTCCCGTGCTACAGCATCCCGCCCGCAAGCTGTCGACGCCGCTCATCGCGCACTGTATTACTGCAGAAAATAAAGTTGCTGTTGCAACGAGTAGTTGTTCGTTTTTCAGTTCTCTTGAGTAGGCGAGGTGCCTCTGCACGCACAGGCACCATTGGAGACCTAAGAGTGCGCATAATCTTTCAACGTGTCGCGTGTGTCTGGTTGATCGTGGCATATTCGCGGCCACTATCATAAGCGAATTTTCTCCATGTTAACAGCCGTTTCGATCGAGTTGTTTTACAGTTCTTTATTTTGTAAAGCCCGGGTGTCAGACAAACGATGTTTAGAAAATCGTACAGCGAAAATTTTAGGAGCACGAAAACTAGAAAAACTTGTTTTCTCAAAGCTTCGTGGTTAGGATGCACGCTGGTGGGGCACAACGCGTGACGCATGGAGATACCTCTGATTGTTGTCGCCTGAGTGATACCTTAATGGAGTTCAAGGCTAGACATACAATAACACGTTACATGTACGCGTTACGTATAAACAATGTTCAGACTTGCCTCGCCTCCTCTTTCGATCGTGGGCAGAACTGCGAAAGCGCCTCTAGGCTAGTCCCCGTTCGATATTGCGGAAGCTAAAAGCTTAGGGACGACACGCTAAGTTTCCCAATCCAAACAACTTGTTGACACCTCTAGCGAAAGCGCGAAAACTTGCCACTCATCGTCAACACCACATTCGCCGTGCACCCTCCAGCGCGATCCCACATACTAATACACGGCGCCGGACGATAGACGGCGCTGTGATCGCAAAATGGCGGTGCCCTCAATACAACGGTCTATAGACAGCACGAATTTCACTTCGCCCCCTGCTGCTGCCGCATTTCCTCACGCGAGCGTTTTGACAGCGAGTGTCCACAGTCATCGAGTGTGATGTGTTTATGCTTGCTGCACGCCCTGACACCATCCTTATTAATTTACTTAGCAAACGAATGTTTAGAAGTTGATACGGCCGATAAAAGTGCTATTCTTAGTTCGTATGGATGTCTTCTCATTTTCTATGACGATTGATGCTTCGCCTTTCGGGCGAAACTGCGTATTTTTATCGCACATGAATGCAGAAAAACGGAGGCTTGAATGACGCGTTGCTGCACGACTGCGTTGGCTGCCGACATCCTGAGGATGGAGTAAACAAAACTCAGGCTATTTATCTATAGTTATACACGTACTCCCTCTGAACTTGAATGAACACAAACCCTTTGTTGTCCGCTTCAGTGTTTTGGAACAGCTCTGGCGTGATACAAAGCACTTTTAACGTTTTGCGCAGCTTGGCGCAGCAAGTCACAACAGCAATTTGCCACAACTGGCGCACCTGTACTACCCCTGAACTCGTTATTTAAACTAGGTGCAACATGTGGAAGGAAGTGTGTTGCCTCCAGCGACGACGATGAGACCCTTCTCACAACCGGTTCGACCGAAAAGGCATGTCGCTTGTGTAGCACTATGATTAACCAGAAGCAGCAAATTTGATCTATGGCTGCCGAAGTCTGGAACAGCTCAGTGTATAATTTGTCTGCTTTGTCAGTACAATAGACTTCCATTAATTCGACTCCAGTTATACTTCGATATTTCGATTAATTCAATTCCAACCGAAGGTCCCGGCCGTCGCCCATTCATTTCTATGGGCCTGAACTTCCGTTATTTCGATTTCAAAATTGGCATTTACCAGTTAAATTGAACTTTACTGGTCAGCTTTGCCGCAATATAGACCTATTATGCAATGAAGCACACCAAGGGTGGAAAGGTTTCACTGTGAGGGGACATAGTACGCGTTTCTTAATTATGCAGGCATTCACGCGCTGTCTCCGGTCACAGCACGAGCATCTAGACACCTAATAAGCATACTGGCAGCCATTCAGAGCTGTTTCCAACGTTGCTGTGGCGATCTGAGCCCTCGTTTTGTCCGCCATGCGTGTCTAGTATATGGTATCGTTAAGGGGACCTAGTAGGCTTTCCTTAAATATACGTGCGCGCAGGCGCCGTACGCTGAGAAGCGGGGAGAAAAAAAAAACCATCTGTATTTTGGAAAATCTAGCAGAACGTAAGGTGGTGAGTTTAAAAGATTCACAGTCGAGGACACGTTTAGAGCCAACAAAAGAGCGGAAGCCTTTCTAAAACTTCGAAGGCCTGCCGGCAACCATATTAGGCGTACAGTGTGCGCAAATTAAGGAACCTGCTATGTCCCGTAACAGTGGCACAGGTTTCCGTTTAATATGCTTGATCGCATAATACTACTGTATTACAGCGAAGCTAACTTTAAAGGCAAATACTGCCGAGTGAATCAATGGCATGTTCCGGTGGGGGTTATTTTTTTCGTATTGTTTAATTCGACTCGCCGGGGAATTCGACCAGATTGGTCGGTGTCGTCAGGATCAAATCAACGGAACTTGACTGTATAAAAATGCAAGACAGAAGATGGCTTTCTTACTTTTACCGAGCTATAATTATTAGTGCAGCCCAATAATTAGTAATCAGCTTGTACATTCATTGACAGTTTATAAGAAATGAGGTACAGATGCCATTTCGACAGATCTATACCTCCCCCTATGTCAATATCGCTGCAAGAAACAACAAAAACAAACTTCAAAATCGTATGTGCATTTTATTTCCTGTAGACCACAGAAGTTGCACATTGCATTCATTCGAAGTAAAGCAAACGAGAGAACAATGAATCACATTACAAACAAGTCTGCAAAAAATGTATGTGAAGATAGCAGATCACAAGATGTCACAATGTCCCCAGTAAAATTATCCTCCAGTGGGGCAGTTTGTAATGCTTTCTTCTTTATTGAGATCTTGCACTTCAGACGCTTTTCAAGCGAAAAAGGAAAAATAATGACAAGACAAAAGGAGGAGTAAAGAAAGAAACAGAAATAAAGATCATCTCTTCATGCTAAAAGCATAGAGACCTCTGGAAATAATTTACAAAGGCTTGCGCACAGCTTTGAACGGGTAACGCATGAAAGATGCGTGAACGTGAAAGAAAAAAAACATGAAATAGAGAGGTGAAACATTCCCGTTCGTGCACTGCACTTCCAACTCGGGATGTGCCACACAAACATATAAAAAATTTTGCTTTGTATAAATATATGTAAATCTTCTTTGGAAGACAAACAGATTAAGGCACTGCTTCCACAAGGTTTCGGTATGACAAAATACTGGCGGCACACTTCCTTAATACTTTTTGTACACTGCACTTTCAAGAGAAGCATTCAAGTTGTTGGATAAAGTATAAGTTATAGCAGGGACGAAATAATTGGTTTCGACAAGTGTTATGATTGAGACACCATTTATATGGACAACAACACACTGTAGATGCCTGTCGCCCACTGCAAGATATATATTGAGGATGTCATTCACATCACATGAACAACATGGAATCATCATTAACAGAAAATTCACATCCACTCTTTTTTTGTGAAATTCAACTACACTGAGAAAAATGCACAATTCTAATATAGCTTCTGTCCTAAGTCATCTCATGTCCTATATTTATTCCTGACCTCTAATAAATGCCGCAAGACGTATCGAGCTATGTTACTAATAAAATACATTCATGAAGTAAAAATTTGATGCTCATAATATACATGTATTTATGTACAAGTTTAACCAAGTCGCAACGTGATGGGCACCATGAAAATACAAGAAGGTAATTGCTGTCATCGACAGGCAGGTAGTCAGGATTATAAGCACAAGAAAACAAATGACAAAATGTTGATGTCATGTGCAACAAAACAGAAAACTCCCAAGAGCAAACAGATGAGACAGTGAAATACTTTGGCTTTTTGCTGTATCTTCTTGCTTGGTACGCTTCAACAAGAAAAAAAGAACACTTCTTGTTCATGACTACAATAACGACTGCGTGACTAATGCACTATAAAACAAAGATAAAAGACAAAAAAAGGTACTTGGCAACATTGAGCTTTAATAATAGTTTTTGCTTAGGATAAAATAATGAGCTTTCCTTTAAGCTGTTTACACATCATGTGCTCAAGTGCATAGTGCCACATTTCTCAGAGATAAAGATTACTGAAGAAATCAGAATGCTGCCTCATTAAAGAATGTGGCTACAGCTACCACTATAATAAACTAAGGACTTTTTTTACCCAGCCATTTGAAAGCAGAAGTCACACAGACTTTTCAGTTCACAAATTAATTCAATTCACTTCTTAGGCTATGGTTACTGAGATGACGGCTGCCATAGCCAATTAGGAACATAAAGAATTGTGTTTCTGGCCAGATTGTTCACTTAAATAAAAACACGATATTATATAAACTGAACAGCTGAATCCCAGAAAGAACTTCAACTTCTCACAATGCAGCACACCCTTGATACACCTCACTCAATTTTGTAAAGCCATACTACCAAAATTTTGTCATCTGTGCAGAAAAATATAGCCAGAAGTATTGCGCAAACATTACACGAAGCACTTTAGGCAAATGAAGGCATAAAATTGAAAAACAGGACATGTAATAAAGATTTGACTTCGCATGATACTGGGAATATCTTTCCCTCTGGGCACAATGCTTGCAGGGAGTAACTGCAATTTCACCATCAACACTCATTGCATAGTGCACCGCTGTGGTGCTTTGATGAAATGTTAATTGCCATTAAGACAATTTCCTTAAAAAACAAAAGTATTAACATCTCAGCAATAGGGTCAACCTTCCAACATAGACAAAAATACAAGAGCCACTGAAGTTGACAGCTGGCAAGTGCTGTCTCCCTGCTACACATCAGCAGGAGGAGGATTTGATGGAAGTGTGAATTGCTTGAGCAAGGCTGATGCTTCAACTCCATGTGAGACAAAGGTAACCTCTGTATTGCAGGCAGCGGGGTACAACGACCACCAGCGATCCTTATGCTTTAATACGTCTAAGAAAAGGCTCTTAAAGTGCTTTCTGTGTTTTTAAAATGTTTGTGCTTTCACAAAGAGTCTCTTGTCTTGTAGCACTCGTCAGTTCACCACACACGCACACACACACTGGGTGAGCAGGAATCTGTCCAGCGAGTCCGCACTGTAGAACACGTCACCAACACCACCTATGATGAGCTCAAATCACGCGAGAGACACCAAATCGAACAAAATCCAGCATCAAAGCTGATTGGCTCAGTCTTCATCCTTCTTTTCAGGTTTCAACTCAACCATAGCATGTAGCTCTTCAGGCGTGTAGCCCAGCAACGTCTGCAGGTCGCACACGAAGCGGTACACATAGCGCTTGCCAGCTGTCTTGTGTATTATGTTTTTGTCATAGTAGTAGCGCAGGCCTCGGCTAAGCTTCTCATAGTTCATTTTGGGCTTGTTTTTTCTGACCCCCCAGCGCCGGGCCACTTCATCCGGGTCTGTCAACTTGAACTCCCAGCCATCGCCTGTCCAGCTGATGAAGCCTTGGCAGGATTTGTCAGTGAGCAGCTCAAGTAGGAACTGCCAAAGCTGGATCGGGCCACTTCCTGTGAGAGGATGAACAAGATGAGAACAGAATTAAGTATCATCATTGGGCTATATTACCAAATTGTTAGGCAAAAAAGCATTAGTTTTGAGGGAATCATGTTGTAAACTTAAATTACTATCCATAAAACCGACGGCATTTTACTGCTAGTGGGTGACAGCATTTAATTATATGAGATGTATTATTTGAGGGCCCATCCCAATATGAAATAGTCCACACTTGTTTCATATCTTAAGTGAGCTCTGTCTTGTTCAATATTCCCTTTGCAGAATTTTTATCGCATAATGAGTTTAAATTTATTGCATTCTTACTCCTGTAAATTTTGCTTTTCGATTACACTGAGGAAGTAATGCTCATGCGAATCAGAGCGCGATTGCTTGGAATAACCTAATTATGTCACCTCGAGCAATTATTAGTTTTTGCAAAGGGGAGAGGGGTGGCTCTGTCCAAGTCACCCTTGAATGTGGTAGAATCATGCATTGAAAACACAGCAATGGGCCGACTGGAAGCAGTCAAAGTTGCTGTCATGCTATTGCTATAGGTATAGCAGTAGAAAGTTACTATGAAAGAAGCTGAAAACGTGCAAACGTACTAGTCTTTGTGAGATCAGTACAACCATGAGCACCTATCAGTGCAAGAAAATTGGCAATAATTAAGCGCATACAAGCAGTGGAATAATTCCAGAAGAAAGACTAGCACGTAGTACTATAAGTAACGAGTTCTGAACTAAATGTTACCCAAACTTCTCTTGCATTTAGAAACCACATGCATAAAAGGGTATATACAGTTCTGTGGTTTCTGTGCACTAAAAAAGCTTGGTGATGGAATACCGGTGAGCTTGATCTCTGACATTATCAACTATTGATATTATATTATTAGCATTCTTCATTACCTGAGGCTATTGACAAGACAATATTGCTTTTGTTCACAGCACACCCAAATTTATGATAAGAGCTTTGAAAACTTAAACCATGTTCTGAACAGCATAAAAATTTTAGTCATGAATTGCTAGAACTTCATGACACAATACGAGTTAGCATGACGGTTGAAGTGACTCAGTCTGTTGCTATATTCCAGACCAACTACAGTGATATGAACATCGATGGATGTGCCTTGATGTCAAATGTTTGGTAAGGTCAAAATCTTTAAGCTATCAAATTTATGTAGCGCTAGCACGTCTCTACGATCCCTATGGAATCAACAGCATCCTTCTGAGCCACTTCAATACCATTCTGTTTACTGTGGAAGCAGCAAGCAACAAGGAGAATTTACAAGCAGGAATGCCAAAGGTAACAACAAAAAGTGAGAAATGCTTTGAAAAGCAGAGCCAAGAGCAAAGCTCATCCATGTAGCATTCCACATTAAAGCCATGCACAAAAGCAACAGGCCTTCAAACACTGCAATAGTCAAAATGCGAAGCTAGGAGTTGGGTCATGCCCGAGTAAGGATATATATTACACTTTTAAGTTCTTCATTGCATTATTTTTGCACATCTATAAGGGGAGAGTCTTAAAATATTTCTGGCATTGCAAAAATAAATATCTGTAAAGCGAAAGAAGTACCCTAAGCAGCAATCTCTGTTCAAGATAACTGATATATATTTTTGCTCTCAAAAGATGAAGCACCAGCAGAAACAGCACACCAATGACAGGACAAGGCGCTATTTGTAACTGTTTATTGAGGTAAAAAAGTGGCCGAATGTATAGCCATGGGGGCCGCTTTTGACCTCAATAAACATTTGCAAGTAGTGCCTTGTCTTGTCATTGTTGTTTCGTCATTGGTCTGCTGTCTCTGTCAGTGCTTCATCTTTTGAAAGCTATCAAACAACTAGCCCCACAACGTGTTCTATTTTTGCTCATGACCTCAAGCCCAAATTTATGCACAAGCACATGGTTTTTGACGCTGGTGAGCACACCTTAAATCATTTACATTTCACATGTGGTGCATATGTATTCACTCATAGAGAAGCTACTGTTTTCTCTGTCCAAATATACTATCTTGCAGGCACACGAGTTACAATGATGTCCAATATTACAATGCAGATTTCGAGCTAAGTTCACAACATAATGTGCAATAAAAGATACTCTTGAGGAAAACTTGATTGTATGCTTAGGTGAGTAGCTATCATAGTTGAACAAATTAATGCCAGTGGTACAGAAAACGTACCTTCATTGTAATCTTGAAGATAACTTCATTGCAAGACAAAGACGACATCCCTTTTTTTCAAATATAACAGACCAACTACTATCCCTATCCCTACCCATTTAAGCACCACCCTGTGTAATCAGTTGCAATTGTCAGAACCCTCAATGTGTTTCATGGCGACGATTAAGTATGTCGCAGTTATCTTCAGTGGCAGCAATAATTTACTAAGAGACGCAATTCCCTCATGGGTGCATATAAACATATTCCAACAAGTACAGCGCACTTGCTTTACCGCGAGTGTCACGCACAGAACCCTCCGATTGAGCATGGGAGATTAGTCATAGAAGTGCAACATGGATGAGTTTCTCTTGTCTGATAAGCAGAACAATTACCACAAATCAAGTAATATTAGGAGATAAAATCTGGGGTAGAAGCACCCCCTAACGGTATCGCTTCCACGGGCAAGCAGAACGGTGAGGGTTAGTCCAAGGACACACCAGAATAACCTGCTAAAACGGCCGCTTGGATGACAGGCTTGCTGTCGCCGCCGCCGACAAGGTGCGATCGCTGCAGCGCGCCGGAACTCAGGTGGCCCAGAGGACCGTCGCCGCGAAGCGCGTGCAGGGGCCCGAATGACGACGGGTGGTGGTGGTGGTGGGGCGGAGGGACGCCGCCGTTGGCTGCGGCCGCGGCCGCGGCTGCAGCTGCCACGCCGTTCTGGTGGGCCGCGGCGGCGGCCGCCCAGTGGTCGGCAGCGCTTTGGACGGCCGTGGGGACCGTCTGGAAGGGTGGCTCGTAGTGATGCGCGCCCGTGTAGCGCTCGGGGAGGCCCATGTCGTGGTGGGAGTACCTCGCTGCAGTCGGGCAAAGGAAATGCCGAAGAAGACATCAGGCACCCAGCATGTGACGGGAGAAACGAGAGCTTGACTTAGGAAGGGTAAAAAATTGGACACGGGGTCAACCGATCAAGAACGCTGCATAAAGTGTCACTAAAGAATTAAACTATGTTAGTTTAGTCTAGCGACATTATATTTTCAATAATCGATCTGCGCCTATATGGGGAAAACACATTGATTATTATCGAAGGAAACGAAGGGTATTCCTTTTTTAATGCGTAGGTTACTGGTACGCTGTTCTTACTAGTTTTCGCGTGCTTGGGTCCCATATTCTGGTTCAAATTAGTTCATAAAACTCACGTGGTTGAGTCATCGGTTACCTTAGAATGCCACGGAGCCCTTCTTCAATGATACACTAGGTACTATCCTCGAACAGGTGCTGTCTACATCTCACGACATTACAAGGAGAGAGCGCGGGAACTATACAAGCCCGTGTTTCGTTTTTGCGTCTCTTCTGGCTTACCAAGTCTCAGCTCACAGTAACATTGACTCTTCTAATATTAAATAAGCTTAGTTTACCCATTCAAGTCAACTTTTCTTTTAAGTTTCCCTTCAGTCCAAATCGCAAGAAAGCAGGCGTGTACGAAGTTGGGCAACGATATTCCTGGTATAAGGGAGCTATCAGCAACATATTCCTCATCATTTACGATACGTCGCTCTCATGATCAAGGTACGGAAGATAATGACACCCACAGTTGTTGGTCAGTCGGCTTACACTAGGGTAGGCCAATGATAACAATGGTGTCACTTACGTCTGGAATACTCCTTGCTCGTCGTGTAGGTGGGCTGGAACTTTGATTCGTGTACGACGGCGGACGTGGAAGGGTAGAACTCGGGACTCGAGTCCAAATAGGGCGGGTGCGACTGCGGCGTTTCGAGGCCGTACTCCTGGGACTCGTCGTAGGAGTTGTGGCCACCGAGCGCCATCTCCTCCTGGTTCATGTCGTTCAACGTATGAAGGCTCTCGCTTATGTGGTTGTAGCCTCCTGGACAAATCGAAAGAACATCGTTGTTGCGGGACAACATAACACTGATGTTATCTGCAGATTACCAGGCATACAAAATACAGTTGCACATTTTAATAAAGTTTAGAATGGGGTTCTCAGTCATATAAAATGACTTAGAAGACTGAGCAGAACCACGGGCTCTAATTTTGTCGCGTAACGTCGAACAATGAAGCCAATCAATGCAGGGGGAAGTAAACGCTTCCTTTTATGAGAGAATTTTCAAATTAATGACTGAGAAGTAAGCATACGGTAGTTTTGAGACTATATTTAAAACAAAAGAAAATTAACTAGAAATGAATGTGGAAGAAAAAACAACTTTGCCGGCAAGGGGGGCCATACGAACAACTTCGCCACGTAAGATGCTCAGTGCATTTGCATTTCCATGTACATATATACGCACTTCCTCTACTCTTCACATATGGCACAGACTGTTCCACTGGATATGGTTCTCGACTCGGCCATTGCGATAATGTGTGCAGCCAATGCGTAAAAACTTACGTTCCGGGAATATTTGACAGAGGCTGCTCCCATTATACGGTACTACATGGAAACAAGGGGTGGACTACGTATGCCTAAGACGTCGTCGGGCTTGCAGAGACGCCCAGTGGCACCCCGGCCGCATCTGATATTATTGCAGCGGAGGGGTTAGAATTGAAGACGCTTGTAAAGATAAGTACAAGCTTTAGTGACGTGGTACAAGTTCAGTGTGCACACATTGCTCTTGGAAGGGCCCGTTATGCTGGACCCTCGGCCAAGCGCCGAAGACGCCTTAAGCAAGTTAAGACTTTCAAGCCAAAATTGTTGGAAAATGTGGAAATTATGTGCAACGCGCACGCGACATGTCCACTATAGTATATGAGTGGCCGTCCTAACCAGAGAAGTGCTCTGCGGCTCGTCAAAAACAAAAAGCTCACGTAGAACGTTTACGAGAGCTTCCATTCTCAATAACAGGTTCGCTGTAAAAATTTAAAAAATACAATAAAGTAAAATAGGAGGGCTGCGACGAAAAGAGCCAGCAGCAACCACAAAGGGTGCCGCGGTGCGCAGCCTGCAAGGCGAACGGGCGGTCACGCATGCACTCAATTAATGTCTGCGCTCATTGAGGCAGCCTGGTAGCCCTTCAGCAGAGGCCGAAATTGCGCGGTCTGCGTGGTGAAGCAAGTTGGCAGGAGGCGGAGGCAAACGGACGAGGGCCCGCCCTCACCGTCTGTGCTGCGGAGGACGCCAGTGACTGCCCGCAACGACCAGCTACAGCTCTCACGGCTACCAACTCCCCCGCGGCAATAAGGCTGCAGCGCTTGAAAGGGGCCGCGTAATTTCGCAACTAAACCGACAGGCGTTCTTTTCTCGGAGGCATAGTGCGCCCTACGGTCGAGTGCGACGCAGGGTCCCGGAGAAAAACGGCCCCCGCCGGAACACGCTCCGCTGCCACTGACCACGAGCTGGTTCGCCACCGGTCAGTGCGCAGGGGCACCGCACGGCTTCTTGCGCGACATATATTTGGCAACCGACTCCAATCAATGGCCTGGCCCAGAGAGCTGAACCCCGTGCCACTAGGGGGCGCACACGAGGCACACCCTCCCTTCTCTAGAACTGTGTGCAAGTCACTTCTTCGAAGGGTCTTCGCAACGTCTCTCGGAATCCCAAGACTTGACCCCGTTTCCAGCTTATGGTCCAGAATGAGCATAGGAGGTTGACGCTAATTAGTCGCAATTGCATTTTTTTTAAAACAGCGAAGAGAACGACACAGGCGTACGGAAGCACTACAGCTGCTTACCAAGCTACGTATTTTCATCCCTGCAGCGATTTCGATGTGAGATGTGAACAGAGAAGGGAATGAAGCATTTATATTGCGACTTCGTAGACTTCTTTTTTTCTCAAGTCCAGTTTGATCGTGCACATGCTCTACGCACCTATAGTTCTTACTCTTAACATGCTTGTGTGAACAAAGTCAGTTTTTAACGGAAACACTTTTTAGCGAAGTCAGTATTGTTTATAATTTTTTAAAGAGAACGTTTATGGTAAACGCCATTGTTTCACTGTATTGTTACCTTCCAAAGGCAGAAATGCGTTGGTTGGCGCTAACGTTTTATTCGCACTAATGCAGTATGTTGCTATCTGTTTCTTGGCGTGGCCTAAACCGTGTTTTGGAGTCTCACTAAGGTGTAAGCTTATGTCATTAATATATCATGCTGAATGCCGCAACATTTAATTCGAGCTTATACACACGACAAACCAAAACTAGGGCTACTCAGGGGAAAAGGTCGTTTTCACATAGTATGCGCATAAACTTCAGACGCTAATGCTATTACGCATAACCCGTCCAATGGACGTTATCACGTTACTTTTCTTTTTCATGCTCTAATGCTGCAACATGATGTAAGGTAACTTGAATGCCTCATAATTATTCAAATCATGAGAAGCCAACAAAGACACAAAGGATAACATAGGGAAAATTACATGTACTTGCTAATTGAATGAAAGAAATGATAAGTTAATGGAAACGAAAATGGATGAAAAAAGCAACCGGCCGCAGGTGGGGAACGATCGATTCCACGTCTTTGCATTATGCGTGCGATGCACGCGTAATGTTTGTTTTTTCTTGCTCGCTTCTCAAGACATAATTAATAAACATCCGGCCCCTCGGTACCCTTTCTTCTAGACAATTAGATAATTCAGAAAGACAATGTCTGTTTTATCGTCCCGCTTGAACCAAACTTTCATATAGAAGAAGGGGTGATACAACGGCACGCACTCCGTAAGATCGCGGAACAGATGTCGAAGCGGCGCGAGTGTATCGACGCGCACGCACCTGAAGCGTCCGTATAGGACGTGCGTTGCACCGGAATTCGGAGAAATCAGCTCTACACGGCAGCGGTGACGAACGCTTTCATAGCGAGGCGAATGAGAAAACGAGAAGAAAATCAGCAGCCCCACTCCACGTTTGGGACTTGCTACGCGTGCGCAACAGGTGGTAAGCGCGACGGGCCGAAATCGGCGCGGGATACAGGAAACGCATCCGCCCAGCCGTGGCGAGAAACAACGGAATGGGCTAATTTAGGGTCTGCAGAAGCCAGGATAGAGGAACACGTACCGGCGATAAATTCGCAGGCCGACACTTGAGAAAGAGAGGGAGACACACCAACACGCACGAAGACAACTCGGCATATGGATCGATCCAAATAAGCAACCGTCCAAGTCTCGCTTCCCGCGGGATAGCCGTGAGAGCGACGCTGACTGCATGCAACCTTCGCAAGCCGAACCACTTTCACTCTGCCATGTTCTGGGCGGCATATTTTGCTTTTGCGCGACCCATCAGGTTCGTGAGGATATATCGCGTAGGTTTTGATTCTGCGTTCTAACACACTCTTATCGAGGCCAACTGGATTCAACTCACTTGTACACGCGGCGGCTGAGTCACGCCGTCCATAGGCTCACAATTGCCTCAAAAACAGCACAGCGATGACGGAAAACAAGTCAAACCATTCTTCTATCTAAAGTTTTCCAGCATTACATAATGGGTCCTATCAGTAACTTTGAAGTGCGCATGATGAGGAAAACTCCATGTCCTGAGAACTCTCGATGTTTTCTCGGTAAAGATTCAAGTGCTACGCTGGAAATGTTTCTTGCAGGAGGACGAGGACGATGGTGCAAGTACGCGGGCACCGCGTATAGATGAGAAATCGAGCGCTGACGCTAAAGGATCGCAATCCATACGAGTCGTCGTGAACACAGTGACTATAGCTATTAGGCAAAGCTCGCCACGGGACCACGAACGACGACGCACTTTGGCTTTGTCGGCAGCGAGGCCGAGAAATGATACTCCGTATGTAAACGCCTATTATGACTAATGCGTTTCCCTATGTCTTTACCCCCATGGAAACACTACTGAAAGACCGTAGAGAGAACCAGAAATGAAAAATAAATAAAAACGGACGCTTGAGCAACACAAAGGCAAATCAGCAACTGTTTCTATAGCGCAGAACTGAACGAACGCGCGAGTATATTTACGGGTCGGCTGCAGAGCCTCACCCGTATGCAAGAAAGACACAATGAAAAAGAAAACGAAGAAAAAGTAAGGAAAGTAAAATGAGGCAAGAAAACGGCAAAGAAAATTATGTCGTTCTTCAAAACGGCTAATAGAGGCAAGGAACAGCAGAAACCCGAGCACCACCACGCGCCAACAAGGTCACAAACAAGCCCGGAAGAAAGAAAGAAAAAATAGGGGGTGGGGGGAGGGTGCGAGAAGGCGTCGCACTGACCAACGGACCACTTCGGACGCACTGGAGCCGTGCCTTATTTTTCCCCGGCTCGAAAAGCGTTTCTTAACTTCGTTTTCAGCCCACTGGGCAAGGCACATGTTGCAAGGCCATTACGTCATTTGCTCGGTAGGCCTGCTTTTGCCATAAAGTGGTTGTGTTGTCTCTCTAACTCACCCTCACTCTCTTTATATATATATATATATATATATATATATATATATATATATATATGTATGTATATATATATATATATATATATCTGCCTTTCCCTGCTCGCTTCACTTTCGGCCGTAAATTCCGGCGTCGCCACGCAATGTTCTATCTATATTATGTGTGGTGAAGCCAACAGCAGGTTTCTTTGACGTTTTAACAAGCTCAAGCACCTAAATCTTGTGCAGCCACAGAATTAAAACGGCCTGTAGATTTTCGATGCCATAACTTTTTTTTTTAACCCGGTCCTCATTAGCTTATCTTGCGCGGCCTTATTTTCCCAGCATAAAGCTTAGTGTGCATATGTCATGAACATTTCATCTGGTATTACCGCCGTGTTCTCTTGCGATTATAGTAAGATCACTGTTCCAACGTCACCCACCTTCTTAATCCTGCTTTCGCTTTCCACTCTCTTGACGTCAATTGGGATTTAGTATTTCGCTATGGTTCTACCCTTACCACTAACGCTTCCGCCACCGCCCTACTTGGCACGAAGTGCAGCTAAACAATGCCACACATGCACGGCACAGCTAAGCTTGCAAGTATGGCATCTGGCATCGCGACAACCGTAGAGCGGATCGCCAAAACATTTTAGTTGTTACTTTCTAAATAAAGAAAGAAAAAAGAGCACGCTGCATTTTTCTGCACTGTAGTGAAGCTTATTAACACGCTGAAGATTTCAGAAGGATGCTGGAACAATCCGACAACGTTGGATATATTGGGCACCGAACCTGCCATAGCACACTAAAAAACAGCCTCCGATTTCACAAAATGTACGAAACGAAGAAAAAGTCCCTAGAAAGCCAAGTACTTATTTTTTGTGCCCATGCGTAACCTATCTCAATGACTAAGAAACTTTTCACATCTCGGGAAAGCCGAGCGCGCAGGTCAACCACAAATGCCTTGTGGTGCTGCGATAAGGAAATCATGGGGAAGCTTCGTGCCGTTTGCCTCTGTGGATGACGCGCGATTTGGAAAATCCGTGGAATATACGGAGGGCTTACGAAAACAGAGCAAAGAAGCCTTCCTCCGAACACAAAGATTGTTCGTGGTCATTACGCACTGAAACGTGCACTATATCGCAAAATATAAATAAACAAGGTAAATAATACGAAAATCGATGGTCATAGCTAACTGAGCAATGTAAGAGAACATAGGTTAGGAGCCTTGAGGTAGAGTGGTACCACTCCATAATTCTTCCTCTAAAAGCGTTCTCTCTCTCTCTCTCTCTCTCTCTCTCTCTCTCTATTATGCCCACAGAGGCGTACTCAATATCTGACCATCTCGAGTTCCCAGTAATGGTTCGCAAGTTCGCAACTTTGGCAAAAGATAGTATAAGTCGGTCAGTTGTTGGGCGAGTGTGCAAATATATATGACTACCTGATTTTCTAATAAACAACTTGGAAGTTTCGCTATGACTGTCTCGTCTTTAGCTATTGTCCACGCTATTTAGGCGCATTTGCATCATCGTGACAGGATAAGTGCAATGTTGCTTCTGTGCGGGGTTACCTTGCCCGAAAAGAGAGAAACGCCGAAAGACAGAACACGCTGCGGCAGATGGAACGAGCAACGTGCGCGCGCAATCTCCCGGTCCGAACGGCTAAATATCTTGCACCGAAATTTACGTGGGCCGACAACCGTGCTGCAAAGTTCGTGGTCCTCCGCAGCCGACAAACACAGGACCGCAAAGCACTCCGTCGCCACAGAGCGAAGAGGCGCCGCTATCGGCGACCGCCCTCCTGTTTGCGATGCAGGCGTGGCGCAAGCAGCATATATACAGACAAGCGAGAGCCGGCAGAGCCTCATCTCGCCGAATCAGAGACGCCTTTGTGGTGAACCGCGGCCTGCTCGACGGCGTCGCCCATTTCTCCAGCTCGCTTCTCGGTATTGCTTTGCTCTCTTCTTTCCGTGCAGACGGAACGTGCGAAGCGCTGAGTGACGATCCCTGGAGGTCCGAGTGCCGACCGGGCGCCGATAGCTACGCGAGCGGTCGCAGCTCACGCGGATACTCGAGATGTCATCTCGAGAGAGAAGGCCGGCACGGTGACAGAGAAAGCTGGAGCCATGGGCCGTTATTTTGCGAGTTTGTGAAGGCGAGGAAGAGGTGGCAGAACAGTGGTAAAGGGAGCGCAGAATTTTTTTGCTCAAGAGGCGATGTAGCTAAAGGCACGCAGGCAGGCAGGCAGGCACGCACGCACGCACCCCCCCCCCCCCACACACACGGTGTTTTTGTGTTTTTGTTTATGCAATTTTCACCAGGTGCATATTCTCTTTCTATCTTCTTGCGTCTATCTCATTGGTCTATATTATCTCGTTAAGAGATACTATCACACCATCACACCACTCACCCGTTCGTTATCTCTTCTAAGAATCTGTGCATATCCTGCAGAGCAGTCAGCTCCGACCGCGGTCGTTTCTCGTGAAAGCACCGGGGTCAATAGGTGGCACTGGCAGATTGTGCTGAGCGAGAGGAATTGGGGCAACCGAGGAACTACACTTTTAGTAACAACCATTTCAAGCCAAGCGAAGCATAGGGACACATTTGACGGTGTTTAATTGTTGACAATGAACTAATAATTGAATTGCGGGTCCGGCTTTAAAAAAATTCAATTATGGGGTTTTACATACCAAAACCACGATCTGATTATGAGGCACGCCGTAGTGGGGGACTCCGGAAATTTGGACCAGCTGGGACTTTTTAATGTGCCCCTAAACTAAGTACACGGGTGTTATCGCATTTCGCCCCCATCCAAATACGGCCGCTGTGGTGCTTAGCCCGCGACCTGGTGCTTAGCAGCCCAATACCATAGTCACAAAGCAACGAATATTGCACGATATCTAAACGAAGACTTATAAAGCTCCTATCCCAAGTCACCACCACAGATATTTAAATCTGTAGGACTGTTCGGTGAGCCGATGCGTGGCAAACGAAATTCGGAAGGGCGGACGCGTAGGGAAAGGGTGAGCGAAGAGATGGGAAAACCACGCCGGCGCGCGACATTGGTTCGGTTCTCAACACAAACATCCGCCGGAAACCGTTCGGTTATTGTAGGTCAGGAACGAGCGAGAAAGAAAAGAAAACTAAGAAAAGATTGGAAAGAAACACGGTTCACGCATCTACCAAAAGAAGCAAAATAAGAGGAAAAACAATGCAGAGAAAACGAAGTCAATGCGCCAAGAGAGCAGAACACTGTTCGGCAAACATGAGAAAGTGGAGAGGCCAAGCGCGAACTAGAGTCGACTGAGCACGAGCCTAAAAGGTGGTTGAATAACTGAGCAAACTTTTTATTATTTCGGGAAGGGCTAACCAAAAGAAGAATACTCAAATGCCGGCGGAACTATATGAAAATGATGAAAATTGGGGGGGGGGGGGGGGGGCAGGAGGGAACCGAAGCAAAGCGAACATTTCTTTTCTGCTTTCGTGCTTGTTCACGTAGTGAATATTCAGGCACGGTAGAGAGAGAGGGAAAAAAGATGTGGGGGGGGAGGGAGGCGAGAGAAACGTATGTCGAAAACAAATACCCAAAGGGCGGCGCCACTGGAGCGCACAGAGAAGCTCATAAATGCCGCAGCATGCGCGCATACTGTTCCTCGACCCCGCAACAACAAAATATAAGGGGAAAAAGCAGACAAGACCCAACAATAAGAAATAAAAGCAAGAGCGGACAGCAGCGTCAGAGAGACTGGGCGAGAGAAAAGAACCGCGCGTTTCCGGTGGAAAGCGACCACTCATCACGGTTCGGGCGTGCGTGCGCAACAACAGGTGAGCGAGGAACCAGGAGGGGAGCGAAGGCTGGAGAGAGGGGAGGCCGTACTATCCCGCTGAGCGGGACGGGACCAACACCGGGCCGCGGCGGCCACGGGCCCGTGCATCCGCGACCACTCCTCTATTTCCGAACCGCGGCGCAAAAAAAAGTTGGCCTCACGCCGTCCGCGCAGTGTCACGCGTGCGGACGGAAGAGCCGTGCCCAAGGGAAGCTCCGCGCCACGATGCCTGCTTCCATCGACGTGGCATTAGCCAGCTCAACTTTCTGACTCTGGGAGCTCCGCGCGTTGCTGTCTCTGGCGGCCGCTGATCCGTGGCGGCGGCGCTCGGCGCGCGTACGAATCGGCCGGTCATTTCCGATTGCCCGCTACTCCGTTTAGGAAGAAGGGAGGAGCCGACGCGTAATGCTTGAACCGGAAGCTGTAATTAGCGGCGGAAGTGAGACTATACTACACGCCACTTCTGTCGTCACAAGCGAGAGAAGGAAGCCGCTTTTGGCATCATTACGGGAGCCGCTCCACCCACCCTCTTCCTGGCTTCTTTACGGGGCTCCCCGATATATGTGACCTCTGGTCGCTAGCGCGGGCTTGACGCTTACCCCGGGATTTGTTTCGAAAGCATCCGCCCAGGATAAATGCGTTAATTAGACGCAGCGGAAGTGACTGCCCTGATTGACCATCCCGTAGTACCAAGATGTGTATTCCAGTGAACCATGCATGTATTTAGCGTCATGCGCTAACTTTCTGCGGAGCAGAAGATATTACAGGTTGCGTGTCCGCTGTCCGTGGACACATGTGCTCGATCTCGGGTGCTAAATGCGTTAAAATTTTGAAATGTGTGAAGCGGGAAAACTAGAATAGACGACATGAAAGGAGCTGCTGCCACGCGTTGCGAGTGCACTGATCGCTTCCTTATCAGCCGACGTAGTAGTTTACTAGCTACCTTACTTCAATAAGCGCTTTCCTGGGGCATGTGACGTCATGGCGGCAACATTGGAGAACCTCTGACTGCAATGTAGACGATTAAAAGGCTGTGCGCATGCATGATACAGGCGCTGTTCTTTTTTTTTTTTTTTATACCCATAGCTTGGTTCTCGAAGACGATAGCAGTACAGTTACGTCAGTGAACATCGTCTGCAGAGAGTGACGCATAGCTATTTGTCGAGCTATTTGTCGCTACTAAGCATGTAATTCGCATAGCTGCTTACCGTCGATGTAGGCTTGCGAAGTGGGCGCTGCGGCTCCATTCATGACAGGCGTGACTTTTTGCTCCGGCATCGGAAAGCTTCCTCCCTGCTGGAAGAACTCGTCCAGGCCAGGGACGCAGACAGACTCGTACAGGTTGGACGGGACGTTCTCCAGCGAGGCGCACTCCTTTTCCACGTCTGCAACAGAGAGCAAGCAGAAAGGTTCGTTACTCGAAATTAATTTCCCGTTACACTACGCCAGGACACTCCGCGAACTTCATGGCAAGTAGTGTACTTATGGTTAGGATAAGCTAGGACAGTAAAATATGTCTATTTCAAGCTGGTCTTGTACCTTTGCTTGTTGCTTAGCAACCTTGGGGGCAAGTACACACTTGCTCCATACCTTTTCTCAAGAAGCTGTTCTAAAATTCATTGGGACTGGAACCGTTGGTAACGAGTAACTCATTTCGGTTCTTTAAACACACCAAATGCGCGTTCCGCGCATGTGGCTATGCTTAGCCCACGATGTCATTGATCTTTGCGAAGCCATCCCGATTATGTGATGCAACATGAGTGCATTACATAGTTATTTGCAGTAACGTGGTTGAATTGAAAAGAAACACTTCGAGCACTAACTCGTGCCGCAAGGACTTATCATGTCGGTGCATCAAACCGAAAAGTGGTTCAAGGGTACGTCTGCACAATGGAATCGGCTTCTCTTGCGTCACAAAAAAGAAGAAAGAAAGAAATTATTCCGTCGGAACTCTCCCTGACTGCATGAGGCACGCGTGTTGGGCCTTCCATCGCCGAACCTGCAGGTCCCATCGTGGACTTGATTGTCGAAACAATATGCGCAGACAGTAGAGTCTAGGTCCAGCTAGTTTAGCACGCTTGAGCTCTTCCACAGTAGGTGACCAGACCTGCGGTTGCTTGTGCTACAACTTTCTCGGGAGTGCATATAGCACGAAGCAGCACCGCTTGTATACGTGACTAATCCCCTTGGCGTGAAGCTAAGTACACAGAGAGCAACAGCCGCCCCCCACTTAGGTCCACAATGGGCCTCCCACTCGCCGGAGTTTCGCGACGCAACACGGCCGAACAAAAAGAACGGCTGCGCTAAGGTTGGGTTTGGGTCAAGGGTGCGGAGCGAAAACTCGAACGCGGATAATTTCCAGGTGAAGACGGCGGGGGCGGCGGGCAATTTCTCGGCCGAGTCGAGGGCATTCAAAGCAGGGCGCTGGATCCTCCGAAGGCCGCGGCGCGAAGCACGCGAGCGCCGGAACGAGCCCGTCGACAAGATCTACGTGGCTCTTGTGAAACCTCAGATGCATACATTCACTGGTAAGACCAGCGTGCATTACATCCACGAACCTTACTCATAGTTTTCTTGTGTTGTGCTCGAGCTATGAACGTACACCAAATAGCCCTGTTTGTTGCGTGCTGAACGAACGCTACGTAGGTCGCCTTTTATTTTGGTGTGTGTGCGTGTTGTTCGCCACATTCGGAGAAAATACACACGCCCCGACTGAGAAGTTCCAATAAATTAAGCTCACTTCTTTATACGAGATCTAAACTCAGCTGGTCTAGTTAGTCAGTTCGAGCCAAGTATAGCCTATACCATTCTGACTTGCCATGCGCCTCTTGAAGAGACCAACATCGCACTCACACTGAGTTGCTCCTAATTCTACTAATCCTAATTACTAATCCTAATTTATTCTTGCCCGAAAAAAAAACAGCTATTTTAAAGTTCAAGGCTCATGGTTTACAGTCGGCAATTTGCAGCTGATGTGTATTTTAACGGCATGCAACCGTCTTTTCGCAGTGTAAGGGTACCCGAGTACACCTGCTCAGCCATCAACCTTGATGGCAATACTGGCAACTTAGCTGGAAATATTGCGGAGGCCTGATTTGATGAAAAACCCCAATCGTTTCCGGCGAAAACAGCTGATCCTTGCAAATCAATAAAGTTAGGAAAAAATCGAGAAACGTAATAATAACCTCTGCAATATGAAAATATATATTGCGTCTATATGGCAGTACCAAACTATTGCCCACCGTAGCTCAAGCATAGTTCTGTGTTTTCCTAGATAGGAATATCAGCTCGTGAGGTTTCATTGCGTTTTTTTTTTCAGAATAGTGTCACTTTTTATTCAATTACTACCAGAGTCCGCCATTGCGCAACAGCTTCCTTAGATCGCCCTTCAGTTTCGGACGTCTGACAAAATGCTATGGAGAGTACTTTGACGTCACAAGTTTCAGCGATTCCGCGAGGCCTGTTCACGTGAAAATGAGTCTATTCAATGTTTACACCGAAACTTTCAAAATGATATTTTCATTTCTTTTTCACTCGCGTAATCTCCACCCAGCATGCCTCCGCCTACTTGTGACGTTATTTCCTTTGGATGTTGGGACGTATGCTGGAGATGGCTACAGCACAATGATTCAGCGTGTTTATATCCAGCTAGCACCTGGTCCACATCAGCGTTAGAAAAGTCATTCAATGAACTGCACACGTTGATGCCTCAAAGGACATGTGCCGACAACGCACAGGTTTTTGATTCCGATAAATAACAGGACGCTTCACCTACCCATGCTATTTTGTTCCTTTTTCTGTCAGCGTTCGGCGATGACCCGTAGTGCACAGTGCCCATATTTCCGGCGTAACAGGATGCAGTTGCATGCGCAGCAAATGTGAAATATAGAAAGGGTCGTTGATTCTAAAAGCGGTTAATATAGGTAAGTATTCGTAGCTTCGTGCTGTGTCATATACTAGTTGAACCGTCGCGTCGCACACAACAGAGCGCGTTAAGTACAAATTCGAAAGCACTGACGCGTCATCGAAGGTTATATAATCTCTGCTGGCCTAGAGTCAAAAGAGAGGTACGTAAAATGATAAAAAATATTAGTGACTTTTTAAGTCAGCGAGTTCTGCAAACCCGTAGGTTCTCATACAGTACCGATTTTCGTGTGACGAGAATACAATATTCACTCGCAAGCGAATAATAGCGCACAGGTCAACGCGTCGAGCAGGTCATGAACACTGCGCCACTGCGCCTTGACAATATATTGCTGTATAATCCCTTGTGACATCGTCTATATATTAAATACAACAACTTTACAACAGTGATATGGATATCTTATACAAACCCGCCAAGATAAATGACATGAGCGGCAGCTCGACGCCGCCTGGATCCCGTCGCACGATGCGGGAGATCGAAAACCCTACTAAGGCGTTCTTACACCCAGTACTGCATATCGAGATTTCGTTCCAAGCACAGGTGATCACTTTCCCCATAGAGATTCGAGAATCTCAAGAACGGAGGAGATTAGAAAGCAGCTAATTTTCTCCGCAATGTGCTATCGAAATAACGGAAAGATATCGAAGTCTTTCTTTTGCACTATGAAAATGTCTAGCAGTCAAGAGAGAATAAACGCTGCAAGTTACAGATGCACCTTCTGTGCCCGCCCACTGCATACAGCGTAGTGCAAGAAAGTAAAAGTCAGCCAGTCATGGCCGGTCGGCCTATACTTCTTTTTTTCTTGCGACTGGGTGTACATGTAGCCGGCGGGTCTTCCAAGGCGTTTATGGAGCCGTCCAGCGCTTGCAGCACGCAACACCGTGAAGAAGGCAGCTGATCGGCACGCATGCGTGCAGGTCACTGGATCCGTGGTAAGGGGGGCAGGTGCTGACACCAACGGACCGCGGAAGCAGCCAAGCGTTCGCCGTCCCCCCCCCCCCCCCCCCCCCCGCTGTAGCGTTGCGCGAGGCAGCGTTCCACAGCATGCGTGTGATCAGACTCCCACGATGTGAAAGGGACGCGCATCGTGGGAATGCAGCAGTGATCACAAAAGTCGGTTTACGCATGACGTAAATGACAGAGACATTGAAGTGTTTTCGTCCTATGCTCACAATTGGCAACGGTGTTCTCAATGTCGATCAGGACCGCACCTCCGCTACGGCCTTCTCCGCAGCCACAAAAAAGAAGGGGAAAGAAGGAAAAGAAAACAGCCAAGACACAGCTACAGCAGAAAAAAAAAGGAGGGGGAGCAGGTGCAAACTTAGTACTAAGAGCCAGTAGGAAGCCAATACCAGGCAGGAAAACGAAACAAAAGTTCATGAGTTACACATTTGGTCATTTAGAAGGAGCTTTCTTTTTCTTTTTCTTTTCTCGCCCAAGCATATCCTCCCTCGTTACTTCTTCTTTCCTATAGTGAATTAAGTACCAACTCCCGCAGTTAGCAATCGTCTAATTGAGAACATTCTTGAACAACAGGGCTATACTCACAGATATCGAAAGTCGTCGCTGCGACGTCGGTGCGAAACATGACTAACTCAAATGACAGCAGCTGCCCTAAATCCGTCCGACAGCATGGACTTCCTACCCTATAGTATGCCAGTATGTGTTTCGAAACGACGTCTTCGGACCGCTTTCATTGCGACCTCTCTTCCACCGTTAAAACAATGACCACTAAGCGCTGCTCCAAGCACTCGATGGGCGCTTTCTCCAGGCTGCTTCCCGAAAAAAGAATGCCCACAGTGTCGCAGCGTCCGCTACCGAAGTGCGTGGGTGTCTAGTTAGTGTTGGCTAACTATACTTCGATGGTAACTTCCAGTGTAGAAAGTCTTCGAAATACCACGAACTACTCTAAGCGCATCCTGTATCGTCCCCGTTCAACTGGCATGTTTCAGCATCGCTTTCTTTTTTTCACTCTATGATAATTAGATCCGCAATGACCTGGCAGCAGTATAATTCTATCAGAACCGATGCGACAGCATTCGCAGCGACGGACGTTTCCCATTAAACGTGCAGCGCGACGGTGACTCGGCCAAAGGTTTCCCCCGCGCAAGAATGCCCAGCGCCGCCACACTCTCAAAGGTGGTTGAGCGAGACGGAGAATGACATAGTTATTCGCCGCTACACGAAGCACACAACACCGATGTAAATCCTTCCTTGCGCGTGTACAATTAAGCTCCGACAATGTGTGCACGCGCGCAGGTGTCCAATCTTATCGGCGAAGGCGTTGAGTGCACACAGCTCGGTCTCGTGCAGTGAGCACCAAGAGTCCCAAGACTCGGCTCTCGCTTTTCTTTTTTTCCTTCCTCGGCTACTCTCTCTCTCTCTCTTCCTTTTCACAGTCATGAATCTGGCGCGGGGAAAAGACTTTTTTTTTTTTTTTTTCTGGCGCGGGTCAGTGATGGGAATCCCCGCTGTCGACATTCGGATGCAACCTGAAGTGCGCAGTCCTCGTGAAGGTTTCGCGGAAAAAATGGTCGTTTTAGAGCAAGCCCCGCAAGAGGTAATAATTAGGGAGCACGTGCTACTTTCTCGTCGGCCAGGACGAGTAAAAAAAAAAACTCGAAGGTCTTCCGACTCTGAGGCGCCGCACGTCTGCACGTGCCGAGGCAAGAGCAGAGAGATCTGCATGACGCCAGTGAACAACGCTCTGTACACCTCTCTCATTGCTAGGTTAAAGGCTCAAGTTGAACGGCCCGCTCTGGACGTCGATATAATACAGACTGTCGCGCGTGGACAGCCGCCGACAGCATACGTGTAAGCGTCCCAGCAAGATATTTATGCCACCTATCTCGTCTGCTTTCGATAAGCGCGATATGGCACAGGCTCGGAAGGTTTTTACTTATGAGCCTGCCTTGAGCGAAAGAACATTGCAACAAAATAAAGAAAAACCGTAGCTGTACCGCCATATGTATATTGGAAAAAAATATGCCGCCATGTCACGTGTTTTCCGATTGAACGACTGCTCTAGCATGTATAAACCAAAAGACAGTGCAAAATCGACTTTCCTTTTCTTTCTTTTTTACCAGTCGTTTATCGTGTACAATGCGCGTCTCAAACTCGCGTCAACACTGAGCCGCATACGTCATAGACAATTTCTCGCGGACCATGCTGTTTCATTTTTGGAAAAAGTATAATCGAACATGTCGCCTTATTGAAGGGGGAAAAGGTCACTGTGGTTGCAGAGACGTGAATCCGCAGTGTCAGTATCGCTCCTTAAAACTGTTTACCAGAACCATTGTAATCACCCCGAAATGCAATATATTCGCTTTATAACCAAGGCCGAAAATACAACACTAAGATAAGGGATTCAGATGTGAACAAAAAATAATAATCAATGGTACGCATACCTCGGTCCCCGGCGGTCAATGAACAGCCAACCGTCGAAGGCGCGTTGATTTTCCCCTCTACTGTAGAGCACAAATGCGCAGCTGAGCATTCGGGTAGAGAGACTGCTCGCGAACATAGACAGAGGCGTTTACACTCACTGCCTGTCGTGCCGCAACCTATCATGGGGAACATGGACGCAGTCGCGGCTGTTTACGGCGCGGCATTTTTGGCCCATTTCCGGACTGTCAGGTCACCTGGCAACCGCGTTCGCGACCGACCGACGACGCGCTGCTACCCCGCAAAGATGAAATACTGCGCCCACGATGGCAGCTACGGAGTCAGCGCAGTGCTTTTAGTCAAACAAAACAAACAGAATGACTGATAAGGTAATTGAAGTACAAAAATGTGACAGATAAGATATAGGAAGGCATATATTGCGCGTGTCAGAACACTGTTCTGATCTCTAGCACTACCTCTCAATAAGAAGCAAGCAGAAGTGGCAGCGTTAAAAGAGCGCGTCGCTCGTACAACAGCGCCATGGGCTTTCAATAAATTAACTTTTATCGTTTCTTTGTCGGGTATTTATCTATCTGGAACTGCAGCAAACGAGATTAACCTCTGCTTTGGAGCTGGTCTACTTCACGATGCTGTAGGTGGGATAACCATCCGCATAAGGAAAGCAGAGAACGAAGAACACTGTCAAGTTTCCGAGAGAAACTGCTGGTTGCGATCATACGTGCTATGGAAAGCACTCAACGGGATATCGTTGTGTCAGGACTGGCTCGTAACTGTGCCAGCCGCGTAAGCTTAGAAGCTTTGAAGCCGGCAATGTACGATGGCTGCACTCGGACTCCGGAAGTGTACGTGGGTTCGCGTGTATAGTACGCAGAGACAGAACACCCAAGCCGCAGCGGAAGACCCCCTCTGCGCATCGAACAAAGGGCCAGGAGTCGTCGGAACCGATTAAAAACGTCCGCCAGCGAGCACAGGAAAACGGAAAGCCGCCCCGTCTCTTTCTGTTCTCTTTCTGACGCCTATGTGGGATGCGCGCCGCGGCGGGAGGATGCGGACGCCCGGGGGCGGATGGCGACTTACGCAGTCTGGCGCCCGAGAGGAAGAGCTTGGGGCTGCTACCGGTCGGAAGTTGGCAGAACGTCGCTATTATGGCACCCGGGGTCGTCGGATGCGTCGGAGCCAGGATGCGCCCGGGAAGGACGCCAGAAGCACAGTCGACCGCAGCCCGGTTACACGCAGCCGCCGGCGGTGGTGCCGGGCTCTGAAGAAGCAGCGAGCGAAGCAGCGCCGAATCACCCAGCTTGTCAGCGGACTATGACCGGCCGTCGTCTTCGGAAGGCCCAACAACACGCCGGGGACGCAGCCAGGGTGCTCTCGCCTCGCGGAAGACGTGGACGCCGGGACAGATCCTCAGCGCAGAGCTGTCTATTGCTCAGCAGTGACTTCTCGCTGAAGAGACCTCCAGTGCGGATACGTGAAGTTGCTTTGTGACTGTCGTGCAAGTGGCAATCGCTTTTGGGGTTGCCCCGAAGACGACCGGAGCGAGGTGAACAGCCCACCAGTCTGCTGCTTGGCCTTCGGAATGGATTTCTAAGTCACTCAGCTTCGTGACCAACAACTGTAGGGCAAAGGTTCCGCCGAGCCAGACGTCCCTAAGTTTACCATTGTGACCACTTGAGCAGCCAAAAGAAAAGTATGGCGCCGCAGCCACAAGCCTCGGTTCTGGATTACTGCTGCTCGAGATTTTCGGGGCTTGCGTGCAGCGCGTTGTCACGCCCTCGGCGGCGCATCAGACGGCTCCGTCGGACAGCGCGCGGAACCCGTCGCGTTGACGACGCGCGTAGCGGCGGCTGAAGGCTGGAAGGACGCGTGCGGGAGCCGTCGACGTGAATGGCGGATTCAGGTAAGGTCCCACGGCGGGAACGGCCCGGTCCGCTGCTCATTGGCTCAGCGGGGACGGGCGGAGGGGTGCCACGCTCGGATGGCTGCCTTGTTTCGGCGCGTTCGTGTGCCGCGCTACTTTTTTGCTTGCTTCTCTTTTTCTGCTACCGTTCTCCTCTTGTTGTTTCGCGCACCCACACACGGCCTGGGTCGGCTTATTTCTGCCCCCTTATTATTTCTTTTTCTCCCCCTTGCATGATTATTTCTCGATGTCGCAAACTTCTTTTTCATCCACGCCGCACGGACTGGCCTTTTGTCTTGTGCGTGTCGTTCTCTCTCGCTGTCACCAGTCGCCAAGTATCTCGAAACCGTGTTCAGCTTCGACGGACTTAATCAACGCCGCTTAAACATAGTGCAACAGGCAGCTTTATTTCATGTTATAACGCCCGTTGCCCGAGGCGTTAGTCATAGGTTGTTAAAGGCACCCTAACATGTCATTTGTTTACAGCGAGCTTAACTGTTAGAGCAGGTTGAATTGAACAAAAAAACGTCAATCTGTATAATATACGATATTATGTAGCAAACTGTTCTTTGTATGGTATGGTATGATAAACTTTATTCATGTCGTCTACGGAAAAATTACGATGAGGAGGACTCGGCAAGATTGGGACCCAATTTAGCTGAGGAATAAGATATTTTTTTTTCGTGGACTTCCAAGGTTATAATGATGCCTGATCTTATTCACTCATGAATTAGATGTGCGAAATGTGTGGCATCCAGCACCTAAGACTGCAAGAAAATTATGTACTACGTGAGAAACTGCTCTGAAAACCAACAATGGGAGATGACAACCCCCTTGTTCACAACGCTGACTGGGCAGTCAACGCATCTGGGCTATGCGAGTTAAATAACCTCAGCATTTTGAGCATTTCACCCGAACCTCATGAGATTGCAACAAAACGGCACAAACGAAGAAGCAGATGCTCCCTCCCCACCCCGCATCTTTCTTTGTTTCTTCAGTTTATGTATATGTGTATATGTGTTCAAAACAAATAATAATAATTATTATTATTATTATCACAGCGTTATTTGCGGCACGCACTGTGGAACTTTTCACCAAACGAGCAAACGATGAAGGTTGGATTTTTAGGCTTCCATTGCAGTCCGGTATATAGATGCTTACGCGAAAAGGACGGTTTCTATGCCGCTCGAAAAATGCCGGCTGCTAGCAGAGCTATAGGTGCAGCATCCGAACAGCGCGTCGTCATAACGCTACATGCTAAACGACAAACGAATCAATAGAACCTCTATGGAAGGCACGTGCAAGTCCGCAACAAAGGAAAAGAAAGTCTAAGACCCCACGTGGCAGGCAATTAGAGAAACAATCGACACACGCCAGCGATAGGTGCGAAAAGCGGCAATACACCTGTGCCTCACGACGCCCGCCCACAAGGTCTTCGTCGCAAGGCGAGATCGTTAGTCGCCCCGCTGGTGCCATATCGTCGGACACGGGCGAGCTAAAGAAAGCCGCAAAGCAGCGGGTTTTTCGCAAGGACGGACAATCTGTGGGGGCTCGGGGCGAGAAAAAGAGACGCATTTGGGAATGATCGTCCGAGGAGTGGACATCAGCAGCAGCAGCAGCTGCGCCTCGGGGGTGCCCTTCGTGCAGGTGCGCCCTCGCTTCACGGTCAATCACGGCGCGCGCTATTCTGCGCTGCCGTCTATACTGTGGCGCAAGTGAGAAAAGAAGGGCTCCTCTTCCTCAGGGACGACGCCGTGGTGCGGTGGGATTCGAGCCGATGAAAACAACCGCCGGCATTATAGGAGTGTAGCGGCGGCAATGACGTCTTTAAGGGCGACCTCCCATATATAGCGAAAGGAACAATGGTTAATGGCCTCAACCTTGATCGCGCTCAGCTGATGCGGCGAAAAAGGAAATGAAAAAATAGAGGACACGAAAATAAATAAGCCGCATCAGACCTCGGACGTCCCAAGAAAGAGTAAGTTGCAGCAAGCGTTGGCCAATGCTGCCCGAGCGAAACAAACGAGCTAACGAATATCATGCCTGTACTGCCTGCGCGAGATTTCGCAAGTTGGGAAGATATGCGAGTCTGCTTCGGTTTGTTGAGTACGGAAACGTGCGTTACCGAAACCTAAAGGACGGTCGCGACGAGGAAAAAAATGATAGATCAGCGTGTAGAGTTCTTCAGATCATTCAAAGTATGGAAGCCGAAAAAACGTTGGAACCGCCCCACAGCCGAGCATGCGGAGTCAAGCCAGAGTCTTTTAATACTTTTATCAAAGGATCAAAATACTCTAGTCAAACGCTGCTCCCTGACTTTTGCGGGCAGCACGAACCGTACACGTATTCGCTCACGTGTCGCAGACAAAAACATTGAACTTTTTCCAGTCCTCCGTGTTCTGAAAATTTGCACAAGCGCTCATAAAATGCAAGCCTCTTATGCGGAGGGCAATGGCAAACGTGCGGAATATGCGAACCTGGGCGGCTTTCGCAACTTGAGTTTGTTTCCTTTCAAGACGCGCGGGCAAGGCAGAAAGACTTCACAAAGGCGGCAGCGCTCGGAAGGAGTGGCTTCCATGTCGCCCCCGTACAAGATACTTCGGAAGTGTGCGATTGCAAGGATACTAGTTTTCCTGTGCGCTCAACTATTCTTCATACCTTAGCCTTAACCTGTTCCTTAAGCAAGCGTACACTACTCAACGCGGTGTAGTAAAGCTGAAACAACCACACGCCGTAAGGCTTGGACGATACGAGCCAAACTTTAACCGTGAGGCAGCCCTTAGACCAAAGCGATTCTGCTAAATACGGTGTTAGTCTTAGGTAAGCCAAATTTGTCACGTTAACAGAGTTCGGGAGTTTTCTTGCGTAGAAGAGTAGGACAGGCTTTAAATTTTGGAATCACCGTTGCACGATCCTTTTTAGACCAAGTCTTAAGCTTCACACATAGATAAGACGTTAATGAATATGTCACCACCTGAACTTGACTGGACCAGCTTGCCCCTATTTAACCAAACGCGCAGTTTTCAAGGGACACTTACGCACGAGCACTCTGCTGGCTTGGTCGGGTTTTGTCACACAGGTAGTGGCAGCTAACCGAGACCGAACAGACAGGGAGAGGAGGAAGGAAACGGCGAGGGTGAAAGACAACGAGCTGCATGGCAGAGGCCGGGGCGAACGCGCACCCATGGCCTGCCGCTGCCAGGACTCCCTCGCGCGCGCACACAATGGCATTCCTCGATCTGACAAAATACAGGATGCCCCGCTTTTCGGCTCGGCGCATGCACGTCGACTCTCTGCTTCGGTGACGGTACCGCACCTAAGGGGCGTTCGCCGACGCCGGGTCGCACCACGCATGCGCGTGTCCGCCGCTACACTGCCAACTTGAGCGTGACCGTGTATATATTCTCTCTGCGGCAGGCGCGGATGTGCGGTCGGCGCCACCGCAGTCATGGGTCGTCCGTAGCGAGCTCTGATGCCTCCTTTGTCTGTGCGTTGGGACGCTTATAGTTGGTGTCCATATCTCTCCGTGCTGCCGCCTTTCACGCTTTACGCCGCCCCCCGCAGGTACTCGCGCGATTCCAGGCTGCTATCATATATATATATATATATATATATATATATATATATATATATATATATATATAATATTGCGGGCGCTTACTACAATCGTTCTATATTTTCCTCGCTAAAGTTCTTTTTTTTCTTCGTGTGTGTTTGTACCTTTATACAGATGCGGGCAGAGATGCTAATGTTCTGCGCGCAGCCTCGGCCCCAATGAGTGGCGAGGAGGAGGGGGTTGGGTGCGCCGGCATCCGGACCACTTTGTTAACGAAAGGCCCCGTGTCCCGCATGTCCTCTTGTTTAGCCTCCCTGACGCGTATAAACGTGCCCTCGCACATACAATGTTGATGCTTCGTCGTTAGGCTAGGCAGTGCTGAGGAAAGGGGGGAAAAACGCGGAGTGCTCTATAACCTCGTCGCGATGTATTTCACTTATATATTAAGAACTCAGGAAAGTAGCATGCACGGTCTCGGCCCCTACACTCCACTGGCAAGCAATATAAACCGACTACATAAGATATTTGATCACTGGCGATGGACAGGCGCAGCACGAGGTTCGTATTTTGTAAGAATGCGTTTCTACACATTTGATTCTTTTTGTCCTTATCCGTCACGCTCAGTGGCGGCATGCGAGCCAATGATGAAGAGCGATACGAATGGATCGAGAAAAAAAAAGCAAATCATGTCTCAGGTATCAAATTTCAGTACTCAATTTCGACCGTCCTCAGGCGGTAAGTGGTAGGCGGGTAGTCAACTAATATAGTACGCATAAGTACGTAGCTTTTTCGACCGTGGCCGCACCCTCGAAATGCTCATTTCGTAAAAGCTAAGCCTTGCCAACAGGTGAGCTGTTCTATAGGGCAATCGATTGCCATGTGGTCATTTTGTCACCTGTCTCGCGCAACGGGGAACGATATAGGCGAGCAGAGCGATAGCTCCAAAAGAGCTGCGAGAGAGAGATTGCGCATCGCTTGTGCTACGGAAGGTCCTTCCAATTAGGCGCTTCGTAACGAGAATCACGAAAACGCCACGCGCTATGCGGGCTCAGGGCCAGCTGCGCCGAGGCAAGCGGACTCTTTCCAAGAGAAAATCGAGGAGAGAGAGACAGGGCTTGAAAACGTGACGCGACAACGAAATGGCGCGCGCGCCTTTGAACGCTACAGGCGAGTTCGTGTGCATCACACGTAAAGAGTGAGGAGGGTCCTCCTTGTCTGCCCGACAGTGAAGACACGTTGCCAAGCACTTGGCATAGCGCTCGGAGAGATGTGGCTCGGCCAAACGAGTGCCTTTATTTAAACCACCGCTGCCTAACGCAGTCAGTGCATCAAGGACATCCAACGGGAGACTCGGAAATCGGAGAGCGAGAGTGGCGTGGAGCGGAGAGGCTCAGAGACGGCGGGGGCGGAGGGGCGACCTAAAAAAGAAAGCAGCCCGCTTCGGCTACGCGGCGCAAATCACGGTGATCCGCGGCTGCGGCCGCCCAGCACGTGCGGCGGCAGGCGTTCGCTGCCTTGGCAGCGTGCAAGGCGAGCGCTGAAAACACCTTGGGCAGCGGCGATCGGTGGCCGAAAGACAGCAGTGCGGAACAGCGTCGCCTCCCCCGCCCGGCCTTGAAACCGGCAGTGGGCTTGGCGCCCAAGACCCCAAGCAAGAAAGGGAAAGCGTAAAGCGTGTTGCTTTTTTCGGAGCGCAACGCGCGGCTGAAAAAATTGGAGAAAGAATGTCAGGGATATGGCCAAGGTCGATTACCCTCCGTTTCCCGGGCGGAGTGACGGGAAGGAGGTCTTGTATAACGGGGCCATTAACGCGACAGCGGTTGCTCACGCACGGATATCCTTGCTACTGAAGCCCGCGTAGTAAGTGAACTGGAAGTTTACGTTCGGCCGGGCGACTGTTCCTCCATTAAACCTGCTTTGTTGCCTAATGAGAAATATCTACGCGATATCGAATATTGCCCGGTGATGGCGGCCTTGATGCTCCAACTCTCAAGCGGACTTTCGGCCAAGATCTCGCGCTATGGAGCCGAAAGACGAAGGTACCTTCAGGAAACATTCACGATACAGGACAAGCACGGTTAACGAAGTAGCGTTTCCATGACTGCAGTTTATTGAAGTACCATCATAGTCAACACACATGCGACGTCAACCTGGCGCAGCCCGGCTGTCCGCCACTTGTATATCAGCACTCCTGAGAACACGACGATTCGAAGTATTTGATGCGACAGAAAGATGATGACGTGGATGTTCTTTTTTTTTTTCTTTCGTCACTTTTCTTTTAATAAAGGGGCTATTTTAGAGTATCCATGGGGACAAAGAAGTGTGTAAATGGTAAGAAACTACAAGAAGGTAGAAAAATACTCCCGGCATTCTGCATGTAGAGGTAAACAAACAACTCGCAGTGATCTTCGGCCGTTCCGGGGTTTCCACACGCTTATTCCCTGCCAGGTGCATGGAAGGGAGGCATATTAAAAAACGTTTAAGTGCGGCAACAATTCACGCGTGCTGCCAGGCGATATCGCCGAAGGCCTCTGGGAAGGGGGGGGGGGGGGGGGACGCCAGGCAAGACAGCGCGCCTGGAGCGTTACGTAAGGTGCTGCACTCTCTCTCTCTCTGTTCCTTCCGAGAGAAAACAGCATTTGCGCCTAATGATACGCGCAAAAAAGAGAAGCATTATACTCGCGCTCCCTGTCCGCTGCGTGTGGCGGCTCAGGGTCGCCGTTTTCTAACGAGCGCCGCCGCTGCCGCGCAGTCCTTGGATCGGTGCGCGGTCTCAGGACACCCAATCGCGCACCCCTCCCCGCGCTCTCTCAGCAAAGTTCAAGTTCTCTGTGTCACGCGACCGCTCGGCCCCGAAACGCCGCGGGCGCCCGCTACAATGTGTGTCAGGTTCACGATCACGGCGGAGCAGTGCTTCGCAAGAGCGCACTGTTTAGTGGGGCAGTCCCTCGGCTTCCGCCCATTGCTGCTCACCGCTTTCTTCTGGCTGACACCGCCATTCCATCTTACACATCCGCGGTTCCTCCTTGAAGAACCGTCTTGCGTAGTCAGGCTCATCATTACATCATCAGGAAAAGGAACTTACGCAGAGCTTTTTATGCTGGGCGCCAGCACAGCATCTTACCATCACCGATTTGCTTCCAATCTCTGACACCACAAACGAAATTTGCGGATTTTGTGTGCGATGCATTATATGCCTTGGTTAACTCCACGTGTTAAGTTCGACTAGAGTATCAACTCGCCATTATTCCTCAGTCTATGCTTCGTATCTGCATCACTTTGTTTCGTCTATATTTCCACCGGCTCCTGTTTCCGCGCTTCTGCCATGTTGAGTAGTTCGCTTATCTTGCACACGTAGTCAATACTTTTCCTTTAGCAACGATGATTTTGTAGCTACGAAACTTTCTTTGTGATTTCCTTCTTTTTTATTTTTTCGTTGATGGAGCCCGCTTGGTCCAGCCAAGAGAGAGGGGACAGCTGAGAGAGGTACCTTATTTCTTATATCCATATTGGAGTATTCAAAACTTCATAAAAGCACCATCTTGGAATTCTGACGTTTTAACGTGGATCGACGAGGCCCGCGCGTAGTGAGCGTGTGCGTGCGTGTTTGTGTGTGTGACGCGCCCGCTTCTGCCTCCTAGCGGCCATAACGAAAAAAAAAAAAAGAAAGAAAGCGCTAACACGCTGACTGATTCCAGCCGGTCCCCTCTGGTATCTAAGGGAGATGTAGACGCAGTTCCCGCTGGCAGGCGACGACGTGTAACAACATCTCGGCTCCTTGTCTCCGCCGCGTCGTCGGCCGCGATATGGCAGCACTCCCGCGGGAGGAGTCATCAATTCTCATTCGGCGGTCGTCCGTACGAATGGCGGCGCGTCGGCCAGAAGCGCGGCACCCCTTTGAGCACCGCCGATCGCGCGGGTGTTCTTGAGCTGCAACAATGGGCTCTGCTCAGCGAGCGACGGCGCCAGGCGGCAACGTATACACGCTTCAGTTTTGGGCAGTCTCGGTGCGCGGACCTCGACGACAAGTGTCGGAGGCGTCAAGGTTGCCCATTTGAGGCTTTGTTTCGTCCACTTCACTCGCCTGGCTGGGTGGCTCGCCGCCGCCTCGCAAGAGCCTTCAATAGCGGTGGCGGCGGCGGCTCGGTTTTCTTCTTAAAAATCAGTTTCAGCACAACCCTGGTAAAACGTGCTGTTCGTTCGGCGGCGCCGCGCAATCTTCTTGCGCTTTCCTCCCCTATTCCGCACCGGGCGTCCTTGGGGTAGCTGACCGGAGTGCTGCTGAGCAGACGGCATCTGGCCTGAGCGTAGCGGAGGCTTGGCAAGCTTCACTGATTGCTTGTGTTACCGGAAAGAAATGGCGCCCGAACGTGAGCATAAATATAAGCAGCAACCAACGGCAACAAAAGCACGAGCACATATTATGCCTTTCTTTTAAATAAAGGAACCCGTGTAAACGACAATTAGGTAATTAATATATGGACATATTCAGGAGTTTTCAGTGCACCTTGCTTAATTAAATGCAGCAGAAACTCCTATTGCTACGCAAGTATATCTGTTTTACCCGCTTTATTTCTAATTCTCAACTTATATATAGCATGCCTTTGTTGTCCCAAGGGCAAGACGTTCCGCTTTCAAGTCTGCCTTGAACACGGCCCCGTCAAAGTGTCACTTAATACAGACAACGTGCACATCCATAATTCGCACACGTAGACCAAAATAAGCGCAAGAAACAGAACGTCGCTCCCCAAGAAGCGAAGTGTCAGCAGGCTGCGATGGACAAGCTTTCGCAAGGGTGCGCGGCGCCTCATTATCCCACCACCGTGTACGCAGTACAATCTTCTTGTCTGCGGAACCAGATACTTTCCTTCTCTCTTGCATGCAAGCCCCTAGGAACGTCGCCGGAACAAAGGGCCACACACGTCGGTTGGGCGACGGACGAGAAAACTCGAGACTCTTTGGACACGTGCCATTGCTTCATTTCGGCGCCGGCAAACGCGCGAGGAGCTATTTACTTATTACGTGGAGCTCAATTTTCAGAAGTGACAATAGTTTTGGTGCTCCCTGTATATACACAGTGATTGCGCAAGAGAACTGCTCTTGCCGGTCACACAATAGCGCTCCCCTCACCCGCCGTGGTTGCTCAGTGGCTATGGTGTTGGGCTGCTGAGCACGAGGTCGCGGGATCGAATCCAGGTCACGGCGGCCGCATTTCGATGGGGGCGAAATGCGAAAACACCCGTGTGCTTAGATTTAGGTGCACGTTAAAGAACCCCAGGTGGTCAAAATTTCCGGAGTCCTCCACTACGGCGTGCCTCATAATCAGAAAGTGGTTTTGGCACGTAAAACCCCAAATATTATTATTAATAGCGCTCCCCTCGCCTAATAGCAGGTCGTGAGTGGCACGTGCGCATCTGCTCGCCTAAGCACACCTGACACACGTCTCGCGCATACCCGCCGCGATGGCTCAGGGGGTTACAGTTGCACGCCTGAGGTTCGACGTCGCAGGTTCGACTCCCGGCCGCGGCAGCCGCATTCCGATGTAGGGTGGATTGCGAAAGCTCCGGTGTAGTTAGATTTGGGTGCAGGCTATAAAGAGCCACAGGTGGTAAAATATCCACCTGGAACCCCCGGCGTCACTAATCGCGCACTTCCCATGGAGCTTCGGAATGTTAGGCATCTCAATTTAATTTGAACATATCGTGCCTTTCACGTTAAATTGTCGCTAGTCCGTGTGAGGAAAGGCTGGTAGAGCCGTTGTTCCTTTGTACATCTCTCAAATTCACTGGTCTTCTCCTTCTTTTTTTTTTTTCTCCGTGCTTTGCGTAGTAAGCGCACACATTTTAGACTGCAATATTTTCGGGATCGGCCCAGACTTTTGTTGGCATAGCTAGATAGCCGGAAAGAAAACTGGTCTAACAATGCCAAGAATGTTATTCGCATTAATATTCCTTACTTATCGAGCCATGTGAAACCAGTGCTCTGATGATTTCATGCCAAAGCTAAGCCTCTAGCGTAGGCTTTACCAGCAGCCTACACATTCCCTCCGTTATGCGACTTAGGCGGTCTTTAATTGCACGCTGCCTGCACCCTCAGCAGCAGCGAGCGCCCCAAGAACGCGGAGCTCCTTATCTGACGAACCAGTCCGTCTCCAGCGAACGGAAGTTTCTGCAAACAGACCGCTTATCAACGGCAAGCATGAGTCAATTTTGGCGACACGCACACATGAGTCCCCGCGTGTCAGCGTACGCTGGGCTAGAGCCACTGCTCGCAAGGGTTTATCTTTCGAGGCCAGAAACGACGTCATCCTTCAAGATGCATTGGACACGTCGTGTTACTTTGGGAACATTGCGCTTCTGTTAAAATCGCTGCAGGCAGAAAATGGCACAGCACGCGAATTTTACTCATGGGGATAAGCCAGGCACAGTTAGAACGTAGCCGGAGTCTGCACTGGTCAATGAGAGACTCCGACAAAGCGCATTTTGTTTCATAGTCGATACAGGCAATACAACCCTCACTGAAGGACGTATACATATACACAAAAAACCACTTCGCACGTAAGCACAGCAGTTTAAATACCTTAACAAGTGCTTCTTTTGTTTGTTTGTTGTTTTTTTCTTTCTCAGTGAGATGTGGTATTTCGTGAAATCGCGCACGTGACCAGTACTTTTGCTATGCCGTGAAGCAGCGCGCCCGTAGCACCGCGGTTCTCAATGTATTGTATACTGATAATGTAAGCACTCACACTGCAAAGGGATTCGAAGCGTTAGAAGTGCCTAACGAGATGCCGATAGCTCCTCCGTTAAGGCATAACGGCATACGTTTGGTAAAAAAAGACACTTCAAGCGAGCATCACGTGGCTCGGTAAGGACACCGTTAACTGGTTGAAGTTCGTAATCGAGCATTTGCCCGAATGCTTTTCGGTATTCAACATAGTGTTCGCAACCACTGGAGGACTGCACAAAAGAAAGCCCACATCACATGGCGACGCCTAAACGCGTATAAGGTGAAGAAACGCTGCACGTTGTTAGGTTTTAAACTACCTTACAATGAATGATGCGACACCATTACTTCGGAACAAGAGCATGACGCCAAGCACGCTAAGCAAGATCTTGGCAGCAGCGGAGCGAACGCCGCGAAGCCCAGTGAAGGCTCCTCGTAGAGCGCTGGTGGCGCCCACCCTATACGAGCGCGCGCTCTCGCCGCGGGGCGCCACGTATGAGTCACCGAGGCACTCGGTCGCGTCGCATGACCGGACCGAAGCCGCGTAAGCACGCACGCGCGCGCTCGAACCTGCCCCACCAGTCAGTCTCGCCGCGGCTTCTTTCTTCCTATACTTCAGCTCGATCACGGCGAGGGTTGCATATGCACACAAGGGTGGCTATGTGCGCGCGCTCTCCGTCGGACCGTCCCCTACCTGGCATCGCCCGCCCCGGGGCGAGGCGTATTTACTCTCCGGGTGGGCGGCGCCGCGATATCGAGAAACACCCCTGCGAAGCGACGGCGGTGGTGCGCCTATCAATACGCTACCCTTGCCTCGGGAGCCAATACAATTTGCCTGCACTGCCTACTCGTACCTTAACAGTCCTAGAATTACCCAGACCTAGAAAATATGCTAGGAAAGTTCTAGTGCCACGTGGGTGCGCACTCTCCCAACATTCCCCTTCTTCAATCTTGTTTTTCTGCAGGCGTTGAAATATGAACGAACAGAGGGCTAGAAAAGTGCACCGATCGTAAAGCTCAGATCTCTCCTTCGAAGAAAGGAAGAAGAAAATAATGAAAATGAGGCTTCCAGAAAGCAACGCTCAACAGAAGAAAAACCCAAGCACGAGGACAACGTCGTAATCTATTTACAAAAAAAAAAGGAAATAAAGAAGTCACACTGTCGGGAGCTTCAACTTCTCTCTCCCTCGATATTTATAAGACTGCAGTAGCTGCCTATTCTTCAACGCTTAATTAACCTTGCTGTAGAGCTCCGAAGCGCGTATTAATTACGGTAGGTTATGAAGTTTTAAGTCTTCGTACAGCATCGGATACGAACGATACCTCCATCGAAATCTACAACTCCCGTTCAGCCACATATGATTGGCTAAAACGTAACACACTGTCACCTTGCGAACCGTTTCGTATTTTTGCCTAGTTGCAGAGAGAAAGAGCTCTTTAGAATCAACGGATTCTCACAGGACCACGGTGCACTCGTTATTGGGTTTCGCCAAGGAAGCGCAGCTTCTAGGACGGCTCTAAATACGCCTCTCTTCACCCCCCTACCCCCTCCCCACTCTTCCTGTTCTGCGTAATAGAACTTCCAGCTATCCCTTAATAAAAACATTTTGATAGTCATCATTATTTAAAAGCAGAGAGGTTTGCCGGTGTAAAAGTGTTCGCTGACATGCTGTATACTTTACATGGTTGCAGAAGGTGTTGACAACGGCCACATACCAAGCTCCATAGCTTTGAGGAGAGCCCCAGTATAACGGTCTAACAAAACTCGTCACCGTACTCTTATTCGTAATGAGGATCTGGAATCACTGTTCGAAACATGTACGCAGGGAAGTGTCTACGCGGTTTTAGTCACCTTTAGAAGCCTGTCGCCGCTGTCGGCAATCAACGCTATATCATTCCTCTCAACTTCTCTATTCAGCTGAGTCATGTCGATAGTACTGCGCAGATCTCATTACCTCTGCCAGCACTAATGCAAATGCTCGGCATGACCGACTTGGTGACAAACAAGCAATGGTGGAATACCTTTTTGCAGAATGTCCAAGTGCTCCCAGAGGATGTCGCCCATGAACGGTGGGAACCTGGTAAGGAAGGACTCCTTGCCGAGTGCGCACATGTCCTTGCCCTTCATGGCGAAGCTGGGCATGTTGACGCCTTCCAAGCTGAACTCGCGGATCGCCCAACCCAGCCAGTGCGCCACGTCCATCTCCGTCCACTGCCGGGGGTCTGGCACGAGAGAAAGAAAGCGACAAATGAAAACACCCGTGCAAGCGCAGGCGAATGCTGGAAGGTGCAAGTCATGGATTGAGAGGACAAAGCTTACGAAGGAAAATGTTATCGGCGATGTGACGGAGGCGTAATAATTCCAAGCTATGTGGCTAAAGAAGACACATGTGTAACACAATCCAGCAGCCTGTGCGGGTCCGAGTAAGCGTTCAGATAGTCTGAACTTTTCCGATCTCACTAAACACAGCCTTCCTGAGGCTCTGCCCACGCCACCTATGGTATAGGCGATGCTCCCACCGTTACGGAGGGACGAAAAATGAGCCACAAACTGATAAATCTGTCGGAGCTCAAAGCTTACAGTACTCCGTATCTAAACTGGGAGCGATATTTCACTGGCCTCTACACCATATATAGTATATTTGCGAGATTCAAATCATTAAGAAAGCGAATTTGTTCCTCCGGCCTGCAATTGCCATCGTCCCAAGAAACATTTGATGTTTCGGTTATGGCGCCATTAGAATGCGTTGCACCGCCTGCGCGGTCTTAAGGACTACCATAGGCACGCACGCTCACTCGCTCGTCCATCGATGGCCACGACCAGCTGAAGTGATCTAGGAGCTGAAGAACTTCGTTCGATGGAGAGGCCGCAAAGTAGGGAAAGCGGCAAAATAAGCGAACGAAAATCGCGGCCACGTGTGTTTCGATAGGAACCCCCAACACGTGAGAAGGATCGCTGGTTCCACCGCACCGACTGACTCACCGGTCGGACTGCGAGTACTGCTCGACGAGGATTTCGGCTCAGAAGCCAACCATGCGTCTCCATTTATACCGATTTCCGATATTCGGCCCCATCGTCCTTCAAACAAGCGTGATGTTTCTTCTGTGTGTCGGGATACTTCTTCTGAACGCTTCCGACGTACGCTGACTCAATCCTGTGCGCTGGAGGCTCTGCTCGCTGCTCTTCTTTCGCATTCTTGGTTCTTCGCTACGTAACTACATCACGCCCCGACGTCCAACGCTGCCAGGAAGCTTCTTCTTGTCGGTGCCTTATCCCATGGACCACCGACGTTGCAGTTAATACGAACGCACGCATTGCCACTCTTTCCTTGTCTGCAGGAGTCTGCGCAGTGACCGGGCGCGTATATATGCTTGCTAAAGGCAATTTTATTGCTTCGTGCTGTTCTGTGCTTCGGTGCAGTGAAGAAATGACCTCCTAAATGCGCGCCACAAAGTAACCCAACACTGTTCAAGAAAAAAAAAAAAGCAGTAGAAAGGACACAAAGTGGTTGGCAAGACACGAGCGGCGTAAGCACGTTACCGATCGAGGAACTGCCACCGGCGAACATACTTGCACCCATTGCACCTCGAACGTTCAATTCCAGGCAGCAAACGAGCAATTTCCGTTACGGAGCTCCGCGGCTCTACTGACTTCCAATGGCCAAAACAATTTGTGTTGAAAGAAATGTGCAAGAACATCATAATCGTAACGAGACTGTGTTACTCCCTCTTTCTCGTCCCATTTCCCTTGCACGGAGTAAAGAAAAGACGAGCGCTACTGTTACTACGAGTGGTAAGGGTGTCTCTTAGTCCAACTATATTCGCAGGTCAATAAATAGAGCAGTGATGATGTCTACACTAAGATAAAGAAGGAGAAAAAAGGGGCGGCGACGAAACAATATTTGCACTGTGTGAAAAACAGCATTTCGCAATTTACGTTCATCTCTTTTGCAATACTTTTCGTCTAGCACAAGTGTTTGTCGTGCAGTAGCTGTATACCGCCGCGTTCCCATCTGTACCTAACCATGCTGACGACGAAGACGACGACCCCGAGCGTGCGAGTGAAGTGCTAGAGAGGAAGCCTGAACTTAGCCCTTGTTCTAATTATCTCCCATTAAATACAGCTCTCCGCAGTTTTCAACAGTGAGCCGCGACAACATTGAGTAGGCACATAATAATATTTCTTAATGTTCTTGCATGTGACTGCTGTAACTGAGACTTAATATTCTCAAAAGCTCTCGTCGTCTTCTTCATACTGTAGATAATTACTAGCTAACCCTGATTTGTAGACAGCAAGCGCTCTGGTAGGCGAACTTCCCATGCATCATCGAGCTAAAAAAAGGGCACTAGCTGCACCTAAGGACTGTCGTCCCAGAACAGTGCGCAGGGGACGCAGCAAGACTGCTAGCGTGCAACGATGAGAAGAAGGAGAAAGCATGTCGATTCGCCAACAGGTCGGTGCTAAGACGGGAAACAAAAAAGCAACTCCTCTTCCTTGCCAGTCGCCCTGCGCTTTGCCTGTTTTCGTCCGCATTTTTCTTTGTCCATCGCATTCGATCGCTCCCTCACAGCGAAGGAGGTCGAAAAAAAATTCCGCCACGAGCTGCGTTTTGGAGGACACGCTCACAAAGCCGCCTTCGGTCGACGACCGCGAGCAACCCGAGCACGCACTCATAACGCGAAACCCACGTTACCACTCAAATGTGAGGTGTGTGCCATTTGCATGGCGATGCTTGTGAGTGCTGCCAAAAAAGAGGGGTAAGGATGAGGAGGTCTCTAACCAGGGCGCAACACGTGACATCCGCCGGACATGCCCCAGAATACTACGGCTCGGAGAGCAACTGCGATTCACCTGTCACACAAGGGATATCCTGCCCCGCACAACCACGCTTCGGCCCGCGATGGGGGAGCAACGCCCGCACCTCGCCCTATGGCCTCGCCCCCGCCAGGCCGCGTGCAACCACAGCACAATGGACAGAGGGACACCCTCCGCCCGTGCCGACCCTTCCAAGCCAATCCCTGTCAGCGACGCCACTGGCACGTGTGTCTCTGTGAATATAAACGGGTCGCCAGACGTACCACACACGGCATAAGCGCTCGTCACCACAGCCACAATCGCGTCGATCATGGTGGGGCTGCTCTTTTTCCACGCAGACCGATAATACAGTTCGTTGCTGCAGTTCAGTGCAGTGCCGAGGGGAAGATTCCGTCAGAGACTTGTACGACCAGCACACAGAACACTTAATACTACACAACGCAGCGCTACATTTAGACTCCGCCATCTTGGTCTTCTCACAAATAAAAATCGACAGTGCGCGTTCACGTACGAAAGCGCGGCCTGGAGAGACGTGTCAGGCTATGCCACTCATCGTTGGAGGCACGTGCTTGTCAACTTCTCGCTTTTCAGCCTGTGTACTGGTGCACATAACTTGCCGGATCCAGCGTAGGTATCCCGCCGAACCATCTCCGATTACGTGACGCGGCCGCTTCTATGCTTTCAGCGCATCTTTCGGTTCAGGACGCGTCTCGAGGAGAACTCGGCGAGAGGGCGCATATCGCTTCGCACGTGCCCACGGCGCCCGCGCAGGTGTGAATTTTTGAATAATTGTCTTCCCTGCGCATGCTTGTGCGGAGCAAAGATCAGATGGCGCGTGCCGTCAATGCGGCGAGAATATCCTGCTACTTTGCAAGAGCGCGAACATGGTGACAGCTTGTCCGTACTTATACTATACGTACAACTAATCCCATGACGGTGGTTGTCAACGTTTGTAAATCGCAATATTTTCGCACGCACTAAGAGTAATTGACCTACTCTATACACAGGTTGTGCATGAGTGTATGTGCAATATGCTTCGTACTCGTGAAACGCTTCAGGGAGGCGTAGTTTAATTATTGTCATTGTGCACTGCCGCCAGCCTCTTGAGTAGAAGGTACGTCGGGTTCGGGAAAAAGCGATCGACAGAACAGGAAACTCAAGCTGTTTACAAATCGCAAAATACTCTATAACTTCACGGTCAGCTCACCTTTGGGAATGTTGAGCGTCTCTCGCTCCTTCTCCCAACTGCTGAAGCTAGCAGTTAAGGCTTGCGTCATCTTCTGGTTGGTCCCAGGAGTAAGAGGAGGCACTTGCGTTGGAAGTTCTGCGAGGAGCAACAGTGCGGGCAAGTTCAGTACACGAGTGTGCAGCGACCAGAAAACAGTGCAACGAAAGTTCGCAATGCGGAACCCGTTTAAACCCGCCAAAAAAATTAAGCCTACGGGAAACCGCTTAGGAGGGCTCCAATCCTCAGCCAATTAATTAAAACTGTTCACTGCTTGTTCTGGAGAGGTCAGCTCTGCACGTCCTAGCAGCTCTATTTGACCGAACGGAGCATTTTAAATTCTCTGGTAAGCAAAATATAATTTCTTTGAACATCAATAACGCGAGATCTACAGCACGAAACGCAGGAAGATATAGTAAGAAGATAAACTGGAATGTGTTGGCCGTAATCGTAAGTCACAAACAAACGATTGCGATATTTTCAACAGTGTCTTCAAACTATCGATGCGTGAACATGCAGTACTAGCACAGATAATTATAATTTACTAAACTATGTGGTCTAGAAAAAGCAAAGGAGACGTACTCTGCATCCCACATGCCGCAGCCGGTGCCGGAAAGATTTTGAGCAAGATGGCGGTCGAAAATGAATAAACGTAGATTGGCCGATCGGTGCTGATATCGCTGTTGTTCCAAAGCGTGGGACACAACAGATCAGCGCGCGCGGTGATCGCGGGTGGCGTGGCTAACTCGGGGTTACACGAGAAAGACGGGCCGCATCCTTTCTTTCGCGAACATTGAAGGGAGAGGATTCTTTTCTTTCTTTTTCTTTCACGGCTCACTTTCCAAGGAGCAACCCACCTCGAACAGTTTTGAAAACGTTCCCTCACGTCGCTGATTGGCCAGCGGCAGTGGCGCGAGTACGCGGTTGGTCGGCTTGACGAGGAAGTTGCCGAATCGCGCCAACCAAACAGCGAGCGCTCTGGAGATCGCGATAAGGCTCCACACGCTCGAACTTAGCTAGTGGATCGGATGTGCGTCACTACACGCGCGGCGCGTTACAGAACAGGCCGAGTGGAAAGCTCAATTCTTAGTGCCGTCGGAGCCGTTCCCGGGTGAGTATTACAGTGGAGAAAAAAGCGATGGGAAAGAGGCGCTGCAGCAGTTAGCCAGAAGAACGAACTACGCGGATCGCCTCGCGAGGCGGCAGTTCCGGCCTACTTTCTTTATTTATTTACTTATTGCTGCCGCACGTAAGCAGAGAGAAGTACGAAAAGAAACGCTTTCAACTATGAATCACGCCCGATGGGTTCTCGTCACCAACGAGGCAGCATGTGCGGCTCCTGAGAGCAAATTTTGATCGATATGCGAAGTGAAAGCAATCTACAACGAAAATTATTTGATTGAAAGATGCAACCATAAAAATATGAGAAAATATAGCCAGGCAAAATAGGTGTCAACCGAATAGTGCCTCTTGTGTGAAAGTATCTAGACTGCAGAATTTTTCTTCTTTGTGTGCCCTCCCTACGTCCAGCAAATAACAAATCCCTTAAACGCTTTTAAGGGAAGCAGTGTTGGGGCATTAAGGATACCAGCACAGCGCATACGACCAAACCACTGCAAAATTTTGTAAGGCGGCTTCTCGGCAAAGCCCTCTTTTACCACGCACTATCTTCTACGAACTACTTGGGGAACGCACACATCATCACATTCTTGTTGCCAATTTGCAGAATGCTAAACCGAAAATTGAATTCTGTCACAATTCCCCAGCACAGTTTCTGTAGAACGAAGCTGTAGTCTAAGCATATAGTTATACTATATATACTGCCACATATAAACATGTCGCCCCCCACCGCAGGTGGCCAAGCAGCCAATGAGTATTGGGAGCCGAACCCGTCGATATTATGCAGTAGCTTATGGAGGCCACATGGCAATATACATAGAATGACCGATATTTTTTATTTGAGCAGAGCTTTGCAGGACAGCCAGCCCACGTGATATACACTACGTGGTGTTGCAGCGGGCGGGCTCAGACCGCGGCGCTTTCCGAATATCCATTCGCTGCAGAGCATTCCGTGCACGGACCTCATATGCGTCAACAACGCAAAACAACGTCAACAACGCACTGTGATTAATAGTTGCAGTTCTTGTATGATGCCATAGGAGGCATAGTGCATGTGTTAGTGAACGGTGTCGCCTCGAGTCGCCGTCCTATCTCAACAAGAACTCGCGTCTTGTCGTTAAGCGTCGTAGATGTACCGCGTATATATAGCTTAGCCCAACCCAAGAGCGCATGCCTGGTTGAAACACACGATCGTTCGCAATATTTGGCGACGTGAAAACGCGCGCATGGTTACCTATATAGCTGGTTCTATAAGCCAATATGCTAGTCTGGACAAATACGGACAAACATATACGCACAATATCTCTCCCCCTCTCACTCCGCACAAAAAACACACACGCGCGCGCGCGCGGGAGAAAACTTAATATAGTAAGTGCAGCCTCTGTCAATTTCTAGCGTGCTAAGTGTTCGAACCCAGGTTAAGGATAATCAGTGTTCAACGGCTACAGTCACCACTGCGTAACATTAGATTATTTTAAATAATTCCGCAAACCACAACAAAAAGTTATTACCCCCGAATCAAATCAAACAACAAATTTTCGCTTGTGCGCGTAAAAAGGATCCCATATAGCTAGCTCACCATATCTCTACTACATATAAACATGCCCGAAATCGTAAAAAGTGCTCAGACGTTTGAAGCGAGGACATCCGCATCAATATCCTGTCGCGAACCACACACCCTAGCGACACCGCGAGTAAAGTGCGGGAAAATGAACAAAGGATGCTGGCGCTATGGCAGCATAGTCGCCTAGGACGTTCCGCTTCGGCTTCCCGTCATGCAGCAAGCGCTACGTCAGGTTCACATTGCCGGCACGCCTGCACGCAATACAATCTGACAATACTATGCCATAGAGAGAGGCTAGCTTATAATTTAGTGCACTTCGTGCCTTTTGTAAAGCTACATCGATTAAATTAATACCCAAGATGCGGACTTTGGCGCAGGAATTGCATCAGAGCAAGAATTGTCGAAAGTGTGTACGGAGTATATGCTATGATATGCTGAAATTAGCGTAACAAAATCGTTTTGCGCTTCATATCTAACAGTTGAACATCAGAGCATGCCAACTTTACTCGGAGAGACACTATAGCTATACGGCTTACGTACACCGGATTCACTGGTATTCTATATACACTGCCCAACTAATGACTCCTTTCGAAAAAAACCGTACAAATATAGCCTCGCTTGAATTGCGCAGTTAACCAGGATGGCGCCTAAAACCATGCCAAAGGCCCATGCAGACGGAGTCAGAAGCTTAAGCGGAAACGAAAGAACTGAAATCCGTCTTCAGCAAAAGCGCATATAAGGACAATCATTGAATGTGTTGCACGCTGACGTACACGCGAATGGGACGCGCTAGCACTGAGCATCACTAGTCAAAACTGGTCAGTAGTCGGTTTCGTTCACGAAACAAAGCCTGTTAATTGCGGATGCGCCCAGCCGCACCTATATTATCCACGCCTGAGCGATCTTGATAACCACCACTTACCGAAACGGGGATTGCCTGCCAGCGTGAACGGGAACAAGTGTGCGTGAAATCATGCAGATTGTTCCATTTTCCGTGTTACCCGCTGGTTAATTTGACATGGTCGTGTGACTGTTGCTCACTGTTAAGTCTTCCTGGGTGTACTTTCCGGCGCCTGGCAGGATTAAACCACTATATAGCAGCTGAGATGACACCGGGAGATAAAGATTCAATTAACTTCGGAACAACCAGGAACCGCAAATGCGCGCTCCACGTGCACCTATTTCTCCCGTATGCAAATTGACGCAAAGGTAGCTTTTGCGTAACATACAGCAATCAGCAGCAAAAGAAAAAAAACGGCACTTAACCGCTTCACTACCTGATTTTCCGAAGCAAGCATTCAGAACGCTGCACCGTCCTCGGCGTGAACAACGCGTAGATTGTGTGAGTCTTGTTTTCAGTGCTGCAGAATAATCGAGCGAACAGACGGCATTTGGTAACACTGGCTCCAGCAGACAGTATCGACACAAGCTGTCTTCCTGTTCCTTCCAGTTGTTTGCGGCGCATTCGAGACAGAACAACAGTGGTGCGGTGAACACGCGCTGGCGGGGAACGCGTGCCATCGCGGCACACGAGGAAAAACGAAGATGTGTGGAACTCACAGAAAACGATGTTCTATGGGACTGCAAACCAGATTCTTGTTTAGCTGTTCGTCTGTAGGGCACATGTTCGCCCAACATAAACCAATTAGCTTAAGTACGTTCCTTGAAGTATGTTTTGCAATTTTTGCGTGTGCTCAATAACCAGGAATATTCAGGAACTGCCGCCGCTGGTCGGATGTGGCGAAATTCACAGCCGAACGTAACAGTTAAAGCGACGGCTATACTTCCTACTCCGTGAGCCCAAGACATGATAAGACAAAAAACGCTTCTGCAGCGCCAAATAGGAAATCATCGCAACTTGCCTGGGAACGACGACAAAAACATGGTAGCAGGAAATATCCAAGGCTGTGCGGAAGCAACAGACACACGTGCCATCTTAAGATAACTGGCCTGTGGAGTCAGTGGCGCAGCGAGGAATGTTTTTCGGTGTAGTGCTCAAGCGCTCGCAATTGGCCGGGATAGGAGGTGTGAGGCAGGCGGGTATTGTCGCACGGGGTTTTATGCCAGGTGTCCGAGCACAAAACAATTTTCGGGGTCGCTGGGCGGCACCTTCCATCTGTACTGCAGATTCAGTACCAGGAAATACCAAGCTGCCTCACTGACTTTTGTCATTCGGCGATATCGGTGTTAATCTTAATATGCGTGGCGCGTTCAAAGACGGAATGAAAGGGTTCACGACCTTTCCCAAACCTTGAGCTGTGTTTTTGTCGTTCGCGGCTAGCTATCAGCTTTTGAAGCGCATTCTTTACTGATAACACTTCAAAGGCTACCGCAGTAGTCTACCTTCTCACCGGGCGAAAAGAAAAGGGCGCGCGGCGAGCCTTTCCTCCTCTCTGGCTTGTGCGATTCGGCGCGACGCTTCTTGAAAATATTGCTGTCGCGCGCTGAGGAACGATTTCGAGATGTTTTAGCTCGTGTATTTTGTGAAATTTACAGAATGTCGTTTCATACAAGGTTGTCAGGGAACCAATGTGCAGCCTTTCGGTGCATCGGTAACTACAGTACGCGGAAATATCTCCTGGGGGCGCAAGCATGTGACGCACATTATCACCCGCGGTGTGTGTGTACGCGTTGTGAACTATTTTGGGTACATCGGTTTTAATTCAACGAAGAGAACCGGCGTTTGTGTATTTCCAGGAAATGGAAAATCTGCTCACTATCTGATCGCTTGGCGTATACGGACTAAAACATAAGGCTCGTGTACGGCCAGCCAAAGGCAACCACGAAACATCTAAGCGGCAGGCGCTATCAAATATTTGTGATACACTAGCATCGTTCTCACGCATCTAAAGTCTAGTAGACTTGAAATAACTATATGTCTACGCTTGCCTCCTGCATGACGCTGATATGGCGCTGCTCAACGCAGCGATCATTGCTGTTGGTGAAGCTATCTGCTTCGGCATTCTCCTTTTTGCCCTGTAAAGCCGTAATATCCTAGAGGGATCATATAAAAAGAATGCGACGGCTATTTTTGAGGGCAAAATTTCCGTAATACGGGTGTGTGCGTCGTAGAGAACGGGGACGAACACAACCGAAATAAAAAAATCGGTCGTCATCCTCTTTCTCAAAAAGAAAGAAAGAAAGAAAGAAAGAAAGAAAGAAAGAAAGAAAGAAAGAAAGAAAGAAAGAAAGAAAGAAAGAAAACGGGCTAACGCCACAATACGACCTTGCATAGCCACGCCGCACAATGTTTATAGATCTATAAACGTTAATGTCGCATGCTTGGACCTCTTGGACCATGCGATATATTGAACAAAGATATCTGTAATCCAGAATTTACCACTGCTTTGGACGCTCGCGCTGTTCGTAAACAGTCGCTTTGCTGGACAACTATAATTCACACTCTAAGGTACGCTGTTATTACTAACCAAAACTATTTTATTCATGGGTATAAACCTCGTCCACCGAACCAAGTATTCACCCAATGTTATCTGCAGCGAACAGTTTGAACGCTTGTCGGAGTATAACAGCACAACGTCTATTGTAGCAAAACGGTACCCACGCTGTTACGATCGTCGCGTATTTTTCATTTCTCCTAAAATGCAGCTTAGAACTAAAGGAGACTACTACAATAAGGTCACATTAGTGAATGGAATTTTCAGAAATACACAATTGATCTCCGAGGGTGATTGCAGGCTATAACACGCGCACACATCGCGCTGCGGGCTCCGTCCGCCTCAACGCCAGTAGAAACTCCGGCCATGACGACTTAAACCACTTCAGTACGATTCACAGAACCATTTTCCACATAGAAGACGCCACGTCATACTAAAAAGACCGCACGAGCGCGAAAACAAACGCCATAAACTACCGCCGAGCATATACTTGACATACAAGACTCGCCCAAGCCACCATGCCGACTGCCCATAGATGGCACCACTGCGTAGCAACATGGTGGCACCCACACTTAAGAAAAATCTCGGGGGAAACGGGAGTAACTGGGCGATTAATTGGTCCTGGAAAGGGCGCTTTCGTCCCTCAAAGGACTAACTGCATGCATGTGCGTGCCGTGTGCGAATTTCGTTGAGTAAGTGTTTGGTCCCTGGTCGGAAAGAGAGTAACGGGAGGACGAAGGACAACAGTTATTCCACACGCACTTCGCTGTTTTCGTCCGTGTCGTGGAGTGACGCGGCTATAAAATGCTATAAATATTGAATAGTTCGAAGTTCGTGCACTGTATATTGAATTACATGCAAAGCAGCACTTTGTCTCTTCGTGAGGAAAATGAGTGAAACTTAAAAGCTGGAATGTGAAGAGCATACCCTTCGTGCGCACACCATAAGTGAGCGATACACATTAAACGCACAAGTCATTGATAGACTGCTACATTTTCTTGGTCAATAGTACCTAAGTTCCTCCCGTTCCGAGGAGATTATACGAACTTAACTGAAGCGATGTGTAGCCCAAACGGCACACGCTAAGCGACAAAGAAATTGGCCTTCTCCGTCGTCTTGGGTGCCCCGTTTGAGCTCGCTACGCGTATACATCGCGTAGTGCCACAGTTTAAATCTCCCTTATACTCGGGCAGCTTTTTTTATGGTTGCAAGTACACTCAACGTTAGACTCTCCCTGCATAGCATACACAAAATGCCGAGTGGCTGCTATATTGCCGCACCTGCGTTCCGACGCTTAACCGTGTCTCAATATCCTGTCCTGTCAACTGACCTGCCGTGGCGAAGTGGTTATGGTACCTACCTGTGAGCACGTGGACGTGAGTTGGGACACTGCTTTCGGGCACCTTTCTTTTTCTTTTTTTTTCAGCTCAGTAATCTTTTTATCGGGGTACAAATGCCTAATTTCATTAATTCCACTTTTGTGGAGCATCGACCGTTAGTACCTTGAGGAGCATCGGAAAAGGGCAACTGTTGGTCCTCGCAGGACTAACCCGCATGGGTAGTAACAGTTCATTCACTCGCACTTACCCCCTAAGGGGAGGAATCGTTGCGGCAGATGAGTTCCTCCCCTAAAGGAGTAACCTCAATACCCCATTTCCTCCTTTTCTTCTTATCGTGCCCGAGGAAACTGTCTATACTGCTGGAAACTTTAGCGCGAGGTTCCCCCCTGAGTATTCTCTAGACTTTCGGTATAGGAAAGAAAATACGTGCATGTGAAAGCAAAATTTTACAAACAGTATGCAGAAATTTTAAATTCAGCTCTTATATTGAATATCCGTGACGTGTGTGCAAGCTGTTCAAAATGCGTAAGAGAGAAAGAGAAAAGATAGGATAGTGAAAGAAAATAAGCGATCTGTGGGCTCCACGCAAAGCAAAACACATGGGCGATACGGAAGAAAGGGGCGACAAGCTCGTTCCCTTTGCTCCACCTTTCTTGTCCCTGTGTATTGTGCGCAACTCACCGCTATATATGGAAACCAACACACCTCGTCTTACTTTTTTTTTTTTTTGAAACGCGTATTGCTTGAGCCGAGACCTCACATTCGGTATAAATCTACAGTGCCAAATGGGGGTAAGCGTAAAAAGATATGCGACGCCTCCTTAAAGTTAGGCAGATTCCATTGTATAGATATTGGAATTTATGTGAAGCGAAACTTTCGTGAACTCGGTGTCAATAAGGTATAAATCACTTCACCCTGAACACGAAATAATTACTTGTGAAATAATAATTGTCTTCTTTCGAGAGTAGGGACAGAGCAGAAAACAAAGGATGAGAAAGACGCGTCTCCTGGCGACTCTTGCAAACGCTCGCACAAGAAAATACCGATGATAACCTCATCACTGCATCCCAAAAGCCATTCCCTTCCGACCGGTCGATCTCATTTTCGCTCGCTCGCCCTCAACAGACAGAAGCTGAAGCTGGTCGCGCATCAAATCGCATTTCGTCCTCGGAGAACGCTTCGGCGACAGCTGCTAGATGACGACGCAAGCCGTCGGTCGGGGGCTGGCCCCTAGCTGTCGGCATGGGCCTAGCCAGCCTGCTGTCGGGGACCTTGGTAACGACGTGTGTGTGCACGCGCGTAAAGACATTCAGCTCACGTGGCCGAAATCGGCCAATCAGACACGCTTGGAACACCGCACAAGAGTATAGCATATATAGCTAAAGCCACGGCAGCGCGTCGCTGTGGCGTCTGTCCTGCCCAGCCCCCTCTCCTCTGGCACCAGTTACACTCCCTTTCTTTCATTGCGTTGCCCCCCCCCCCTCCCCCATCATGAACAGTCCCATGTCGTTGCAACACCTGCAAATGCACGCAAACGCTAGCGACAACAGGCGTTCGAAGAGGGGAGGATCGGGAGGAGACGCCACCTGCCTTTTCTAGGTTGCTGGAACAGCGCGTGGGGGGCAGCTGGTGCCTCACTCGTTTTAACAACACATGCGAGCATGCGTACATGCATCGTTGTTGCTCGCTTGCCTCAGCTCTGTTCGTGTTTGGGGTTGCTTACACGACTCCCCGGACCAGATGACTCCCCGAGAGCATCGACACTCGGCTGGCGTCAATGAGCGACGTCAGTATATATGACCTTGCAATTTTGAAGCCGCAGGTAAGGGAGCCGGGAATACGTGGAGAGGCATAAAAAATACTGTATTCCAATGGATGGACGAATGGAGATTCGGGTCACTTAATTTGCTTCTAGTTTTCAGGCGCCTTGAGCTACGGTTTCTGTATCGCAAGAAACTTAGTATAGATGTCTCATAAAGAACACCAGTGTCGTTGCACTACCCACTGCGCTGCCTTGACATGACTGTAAATAGTCCGGCTCTACGCCATACTCGACTAGCAGTTTTCAAAGGACTGGAAGTATATGTGCAGCACCCGAAAACAAGGTTGTTGCACGGCGCTAATGGAACTTCGGTTCCCATCAAAAGCGTACATTTTGTTTTGTTTATAACTACCGAGAACAGTGATCGAGCGCATCTGCTTACGTGCAGATCAGAATCTTCAGAGCGGACTTACGTAGACCTGCACCTGCAGGAACTTGGCTATGTCTGCGAGTAAGAACACCGCCTCTGTCACGAGCTAACCCCTCTTTGAGGCAGCTGCGAGCGCAGCACGGCGGCGGCCACGGCAGAGCAACACTATCCTACCCCCCCTCCTCCTCCTCCTCCTCCTCCAAGAAGAAAGAAAGTTAAGCGTGCCCTTGACCTCGGTGCTGCGGCGCCCTCTCATTTGGGCGTTCCACACACCAGGGAGACTGGAGCGCTGACGGAGAAAACGAAACCTCTCAGTTCACGGAGCTCAACACGCCACAGGAGTGACTCGCCACCCATCTTTAGTTCTTCATTCTACGAGGTGCATCGTTGATGACTCGTCATAAGATCCGTCGCTTACAAATTGCAAGCGCGCCACTTTAACCTTAACCTTTAACCTTAACATTTAGCCACTTTAAGCAGTCTTCAACCTGGACTGATCACTGAGACGGTCTACGTGCGTAGTATTTCAGGAAGACAATCGCAAGCGGAAACTTGGCTTGTATGATGACTTGTAGCTTCACTAAAAGCTAGTACAAGCTGTCAGTGTACTAGATACTAGTGTATTAGTGTACCAACGCCAAAAGAGAAAGTGAAAGATACCAGTTGGGCGAAGGTGAATCTCTTGGCGACTTTTACATACGAATGCCGCTTCTCTTTTGACTTCACTAGATCTCGGTCGATTCCAAGTCTCAGGACCACAGAGCAACTTCTATCCAACGAGCTTAGAGTGCAGCTTAATTCTTAACGCAAAGCTACAGACAACGTCTAATTAATACTGATCATTCGGCTGGTGAGTTCGCAGTCCTCCCAGTGTAGTGTCCCTTTCAACCTTCATCACTGCGTGTGATAAGAGCAAAATTCCTCTTAATCCCTGTGCGCCACTTCAGAGGGGAAAACTACAATCCAGCAAAGGGCACACATGTGAATCCACTGCGAAGCCAAAGAAAAATCTGCAGAAACCACAGTCAGTGCTGCTGTCAGCTTAACCACAATGCTGAACAGACACCTTGACTTGCGCAGCTGTCGGAACCACGGCGACGTGAAATAAAACATTACAGCGATGGCGTTTTAAAACGGAATCTCTTCATGCATCTGCGCGCATTTCTTCAGATATCGACTGTCATGTTTTTCAACGTTTCCTACGAGACGCAAGCACCATACCAGAGCAGTGGAAGCGGCCGCCGTAAAACGCCGGGCGTCCCCTCCGTTTGGCGCCTCCTGCGCTTTGCCGCGAAACAGCCGCGCCAGAGAGAGCCACACACGAGGCGCTGCCGCAATGGGCCGGTCCGTAGACCTCTTCCCGCCCTCCCACCGCGTCCCGAAATTCCACCGTGGCCGGTGCGTGTCAGGCTCAGAAGAGAAGCGGCGAAAAACAACATATGGCGCCCGTACGTGGCACGCGGCGTGTGTGTCCCCTGCAGCATCAGCGGGTGGCGCGGGTTGAAGCAGGAGGCAGCGTCACAAGGCTGAGCCCTTCACCGCCTAGTGCGCATCCCCCAGTCCCTACGCTCCACCCCATTAAAGTCATGCAGCGTTGCGATACCTATAGAGATGCAGTCAGATAATCATCCCTGGTTCGGGGTTCGTGTGCAACCAGCATCACAATAGCGGCAAATCGCGTTGGTTAAAGGGACCACTAGAGGGAAACACTACATTAGTTCATGCCGATGAATTATTTCAAAACTACATTTTTGTTAACTTCGTAATTATATTATTATTATTAGAACAGAAAATAAATCTGTCACTGCAGAATTTCGCGCCGAAAACTCAGCGCGTCAGTGTGACGTCATAAAGTATACGTTCTGTATTTGGGCCGCTGTGGCTAAAGGGCAACTCCGGCGATTTTTCGATGTCCACTGATCTTCATAAAATTTTGAATATATCTTTCGCACTCTGATTATCTGTGCCAGACCATATGGCTGCAACTCATTCAGTTTTCCTGTAAAACTCTTTTTAAAGGTTGGTTGCGTTCTCGACTCATGACTTTCTACTGGCCACACAGTGTTTGCGATGTCAGAGATTACACCGCCACTGTCGCTGAAATTGTGGCTTAAATCGCCGCTGTCTAGTTCGGAAACTCTGTAGAAGCTCCCTGTGTCGTCAGCAGACATCATCGGCTTCGCTTCCTTGGCGCCAGCGCCAAGTTTACTGCGTGGTTAGCGCGCGTTCTTCGTGTTTACATTAGAGTAGTGTAGGATCTGACGTCATTCACTCATCGTGACGTTACACGAAGCAGCTACCCGTTTTGGTTTCGGTATGTCGTCTATTGCTTACTTAAAATTATTGATGAATTTCTAAGCAAATTGAAGCACCCTGCCGGTGACAGGATTGTCCATGCCATTTGAAAATTACAATATCCTAATATTGTTAAAAAAACGCCGGAGTTGCTCTTTAAGTAAAAGTTTTGGAAGCTTGCCATGTTTATTTCTTGGACCTTTTAGAATACAATGTAGGCCTTATCTACCGATCAAAAGATAACTAGGCCCGAGCAGACGCCGTCAAAATCCATGACGTCACAGCGACCTGGCGCGAGAAATTCAAGGCGGCGTTGCCACCAGTCCTTCGTTCTTGCAGTTTTTTCGGCTATTAAGACTCTCCTTACGGTAAGAGCAGCTTTCTTGGTGTCGTAGAAGGCAAGCACCATTTCATCTGTCACAATGATGAATTTTCTATTAAAACAGCGCTTAAAAAGCTGTTTTAACTTTATTATTACACAAAAACATGTTTTGTTCAACTATGAGAACTTGTTATTGCATTTACAATTATATGATACGTAAAAAGTACCAGCGCGCCGCTAAAGTTTGAGGACAGACGACAAGATTCGTGCTCGCTTTAGAACAGTGTGTCGTCTGTTCTTGCTTTCCTTCGCTTGGTCATGCATTGTAGGTGAATAATGATGTAATATGCGTGAATGGGAAGATTTTATGAAGATTTTACTTTAATAACGAGTTATTTGTGTAACCATATCTACGTTCTAGACGAAGCCTCTTAAAACACCAGCCAACACAAGCCTCGCAGACACATATACCGTCATTCCCATGACGGCACGGCGACCCTTAAGAAACTCCCATAGACGGTGGCGCCAGATTTCCCTCTAGGTGTTATAGTGAGAAACTCTATGGAAACTCTGATAGCCCAAATGGGCGATCCTTTATTTAAGCTTTGCTGCCATACGGGGGCCATATGAACGACGAAACACTATTCGACAAAACTCCTGAGCAGGAATTCTCACATGAATAGGACATGATGTAAAACCTACCCAGGCAGGTGGCAAATCCCAGATAGCCCTAGAGGAGACATACTGGCCTTCTCAGCGCTCTTTGCTTAAATAGAGTGGCTGCTAAGAGTAGGAGCTATCCCTGCAGCGGGTAGAATATTGGAGAAACACGAAAAGAAAGAGCGAGAAAGAAGGCATGCTTGCGGAAGCTGGGCTGCTACAAAAGCGCGCATTGTTTTGCGCTGATCTTGCCTCGGCTTCCCGATGTGTTGCTTATTTGCACACGGCCGCATCACTTCTGCCGCCGCCATCCGGTCCGCGAAGCTTCAAGCAAAGAAGGAAGCGATCTTATGCTCTTGTCGCGGGACACCCCGGCAGCGCCGGATAGAGTATAGCAGATAAACATATAACGAATACAATCGCACACACGCGTATGCACGCTCCATAAGGTGCAGTCCAGAGTGAGAGATGGTGATGAAAAGAAAAATAATAAAGCACGATCGCGTGTACACTGACGCAACGAAAAGGCAAAAAACAATAAAAGCCGTAAGCACATGTCGAACGACAGCCTGCGGCGCCGCACCAGAGGAGCGTAGACGTCCGCAAGGAGGCCAAACAAGTTCCCGTTCTACGCACAGAACGGCGAGGAAGGAAGCGCAAGAAGCGGGAAAAAACGAAAGGAAGGAACACGAAGCATACGAAGGAAAGAAGAGAGAGAGAGCGAAAGCTCCGGCATGGAAACCAGTTTCATTCACGCATCTTACGCTCCGCGCTCGATGCACAAGCGGGCGCCGCCACGTCACACTACTACTACTCTACGCTTTCATTCATGAATCGCCTGGAGGAAGATGACGGCGAAAGGAAGAAAAAGAAAAAAAAAAGCAAAGAAAGTCTGCTAGGACGGCGGGAGACGTAGTAGTGCTACTACCAAGACGCCGCCAAGAGAGAGGCGCCAGCTGAAGAAGGCGAGAGGTGAGGGAGCGAGCACCACCTCGGGCCACATCAGAATTTTTGTTTTCCTTCTCGGCTCTTCCTCCGTACGCCAGCGTCGGTTCTTGTTTTCGCTTTGGTCGACATGCAAAGAGAGGAGCGCTCTCGCTCACTGGCGCGCACGCTCGGATGCCGGCAAGCTGTGCCGCAGTTGTGTCGAGGAGAGCGTCGCCACGGAGTTCCTTCACGGCGAGGAACCGTGGGAAGCCGGAGGAGTGGGTCACAGGCCATGGGAAAAAAGCTGCACAGGTGAAAAACGAACGGCGACGGCCGCACCAGATCTCCGCAGATTTTCTCTCCCTCACCCGCCCCTCTACACCGCCCCCCCCCCTCGCTAGCTGGCATACACACTCTCTCCTCCTCCGCACATCTCGCATCCTCAATGTGCCCGACCAAAGCCTCACCCTCGCTCCCCGTATCTCCTCACCATCGTCCCCCTCTGCCTCACGTTACGCTCTGGCTTTATGCGTTCGCGCACGCGACAGGCCACAGGCTCAGCAAGCCATACGTTCTCCTCCCATGCCCCCTTCCACAACGTCGCTGCCGAAGTAAGGGCACCGTGGCTCGGAGCTATTCTGCCGTATTCTCCCTTGGTAGCAGACAGACACTGGCTGCGGTGGCGCCGAGCAAGCAAGAGCCTACAACTGGCGTGGAATAGATAAACATAAAGGAAAAATGGGGGGAGGCTCAGCAGACGTAGGAACGATGTGAATGGATCTGCTGCGAGTAGCTCGTGGATACGCGCCCCGCGACTGGAGTTTTTATTTGCTTTCTTTCTCTCTCCTCGGTTTCTCGCTCTCTCTCTGGGGTTGCCCTCACTTCCTGCGGAAGTCGCGAGTGGGTCTGTTTCAAGCAAAACACTGGCGAAAAAAAAAAATAAAGAAATCGTTCGCCCAGGCCGTGGTCCACACATACGCACACCGTAAGAAACGGCTTGTGATCGTTTTCTCAGTCGCCACCACCGGAAGAGAGAGTGCGCGATGGAAGGTGGCAATCACGCCCTGCACGCGATGCCCTTGTGTGTTCACCCACTTTTCTGTGTTTTCGTTTTTTGTGCATCCACAGGTCCACTGCAGAGACCGTGGAGGCCACAATACTTCTAGCGCGAAACATGCGAGAGAAACGAAGTCTTCTCCGGCGTCGAACAAGCTGATCAGGCAAGAAGCGCCAGCCGCTATTACGACGCATTGGTCCAAGGACACGAATGTCGAGACCTGCTTCAAGCATGTGAAGCTGATTGCTTCTCTGATTGGTTGTTGTGCCCTTGCTACATGTTGTTGCGTGCAGTAACGCGCGGAAATGTTATAGTTGTACACCGCGTTCATTGAAGTTTGTGAACGCCTATCTTAGGCGCTCCTCCTGACAGATTCGCCAGTGTTTAGGTTGTAGAAAAGAGAAGCACAGTAATTCGTAATATTGCTGAAGAGAAGTGCAGCAATTAGGGGCGCAGTAAATTCCTATGGCAAGAAATGAGCTGGATGAAGACCTCGATAAATTAGATGGTGAACAACGACAAAGTTTAGTGCCGTGCGAACGTTTCAGCGTGAAAACATTTATTACAGAATTTTGAGCACTATGCCATTGACGTAGTAACGTGCTTTTGAATACGTATGCCAGCGAAGGCCGTAAATACTTCTATATGTAGTTCATGCAAATTTCGATATTGATCTAAGCCTGACTACCACCTCCCACATATATGATTTTGCCTACGTGTCGACGTCTGCACGTAAAGTACACGACACTATTGCTTCCTACCTTTCATTTCAAGCTACAAAGTATTTCTATATTACAACAGTATAAAGAATAATGAATATAAGCGGAGCCACTTAGATCCAGCCAACAGGTGCTCTAAGGTGGGCTACAGGCCGCTAAGTTCAGCTGTTTTCGTTCAGCAGCTATGCCAGTTAAAATTTGTTCATACGAAACATTATTCGGAATGAAAAATTTCTTCGCAAATAGTCTGTGCAGTGTTGCGTTTCGCCTGCGACACGTGGTTTTGCCGGCGCGACTGCGGCGGGGCGGCAGACATTTTGGCCCGATCGTCGTCGCCGCAACGCCCATCGGCAGGTGTTTCCAGGCGCGACTGCGGCGATGCGACCGCAAAGGATCACCCTCGCATTCCAGTCATTGTGCCAGAACCAGGCGGTGCGAAAGCAGGGATCATCCTCTCATTACCGTCATTGTGCCCGACCGGCAGCGCTACAATAGGGTGCTACGAGATCGTGCTCGACATGGTGCTACGGCATCGCTACAACAGGGTGCTACGAGATCGTGCTCGACATGGTGCTACGGCATCGCTACAACAGGGTGCTACGAGATCGTGCTCGACATGGTGCTACGGCAGCGCTACGACAGTGTGCGTCACCATTAGCCCATTGTACATTCACGTGCTCGTCTTTTGAGGGGTTCCTTCTTGCCCTCAACTGCGAGAGTATAAAAACAGCTGCCCCGGACGCCAAAAGAGGGGCTCCGATTTCTTCTGTTGAGTGAAGTGCTCTCCCGTCTCTCTACTTCGGTCAAACCTGACCGCCAACTCTTTGCGATGTTAAAATAAACAAGTTGTTTTGTTGTTACCAGTCGACTCATGCTTTGCCGGGACCTTCGGATGCTTCCAGTTGTACCCCAGGCCGCCAGGCCAACGCTACCCTTGGGGCTTGCGACCCAGGTACAACCACGGGCGTCAGCGCCGAGTTCCCAACAACCGATCGTACCAGCGGTGCGATCCAAACATCTGGTTGGCAGCGGTGAGATCGCCTCCGACTCCAAACAACTGTCTGCCAGCGGTGAGATCGCGACAACGGAGGCCAGCAGCGAAGAGATGCAGTTGACTGTATGCTGAGCAGCTCAACGACGATCCGGGAGCAGTGCAACGAGCCCTGTGTGACGACTGGTTGCCTGCAGCGGAACGACTGCGCGGAATTGCTGCCTGCGAGGTTTGGTGAGTGCGGGACTTTCTTCTTCTGAGCTTTGCCAGGCTTTTGTTAGTGTTAGAAACAGAGCTGGTAATTGTGGTTGTCGTTGCTGCCGGGTTAGTTGCGGCAAGACAATAGTAAGCAGTAGAGAAAGCAGCATTCAGAGCAGCCATGGATTTGAAGTCGTTGCGCAAACCGAAATTGCTGGAGCTTGCAAGAGAGTTGGGTCTGGATGTCTCAGACAAACTAAGAAAACCAGAACTGATAAAGGCTATTCTTGAGTTAGAGGCTGAGGATGACGAGCTGTCGGAATGCCTTGAGACCATTGAAGAGAGAGAGACTGCAAAAAGACAGGAGCGCGAACTTAAAGAGCAAAAAGAAAAAGAAGAGCGCGAACTTAAAGAACAGAAAGAAAAACAAGAGCGTGACCGTCAACACGCTTTGGAAATGAAGCGTCTTGAGGTAGAGATGGAACGCGCTCGTAATGGAAGTCAGGCACACGGTGCAGGAGAACGAGTATTGTCCAAAATGACTGACCTGATGCGGCCGTTTAAGCTTGGAGAGGACATTGGTTTGTTCCTGGTTAACTTTGAGCGAACGTGCGAGAAGCAGGGGTTCTCTCGGGAAACGTGGCCACAGCGCTTGCTCACTTTGTTACCCGGCGAGGCGGCCGACGTAGTCGCTCGCTTGGATAGAGAGGAGGCAGAGGATTTCGACACAGTGAAATCGAGTCTTCTAAAAAAGTACCGGCTGTCTGCGGAAGCGTTCCGTCGGAAGTTTCGGGAAAATGAGAAAGGCAGAAGTGAGTCATATACAGAGTTTGCGTATAGGCTTATGTCGAACATGCAGGAGTGGCTCAAAGAAGAGAAAGCGTTTGGTGACCACGATAAAGTTCTGCAGTGTTTCGGGCTAGAACAGTTTTATAGTCGGTTACCTGAGAACGTGCGATACTGGGTCTTGGATAGGCCAGACGTGAGTACGGTGGCTAGAGCCGCTGAGCTAGCCGAGGAGTTTGTGACGCGTCGAGCTCGCGGAGCTAAGGACGGTCAAAAGGGTGAATTTGGCTCGAAGTTTGAGAGGCCGAAGTTCACACCCATGAGAGCAAAGGGGAACACGCGTAGTGAGGATGCAAGTGAAAGCAGTCCGACCAAACGTAAAGAGACGGCGGCAGCCGAAGCCGAACGCAGAAAGCGGTTCGAGATGAGGCGAGCGGGCGTTTGTTATACGTGCCAAAAGCCAGGTCACTTTTCGGCGCAGTGTCCGGAAACAACACCAAAAGTTGTGTTTTTTTCAATAGGCAGCACTGACGAGAACATGAAGCTTCTCGAGCCTTACATGCGAGACCTCCTCGTGAACGGGAAAGAGTGCCGAGTGCTTCGCGATTCCGCAGCTACGATGGATGTAGTTCACCCGTCTTATGTAGAACCCCATATGTTCACGGGCGAGTGCGCATGGATCAAGCAAGCCGTGGAAGCTCATAGCGTGTGTCTGCCGGTAGCAAAAGTGCTTATTGAAGGACCTTTCGGAGCGCTTGAGACAGAGGCGGCAGTGTCATCTATGCTGCCCCCCCAGTACCCGTACCTATTTTCAAACAGGTCCGATCACCTCCTGCGCGAGAAGGGGCTTTTGTTTGGTGAAGCTAGTGTTCAGGCCTTAACCAGATCGAAGGTTCGGGAGCTCGCTGCAAAGGCGGTAGTTGCGGGGCCGACGTTATCAAACAACGAAAAAGGGTCAGAGGCGCAGCAAGCTGATATTCCGAGCACGCCCGAACTGAATAAACTTGAGTCTGTAACGTTAAAGGCGCCAGATACTGGAGAGGAAACGCCCGACGCGGGAAAGTTAGAAGAGCTATCTACTGATTTGCTCATCGCGCCTACGTCAGACGGACTTGATAGGTTGCTAAAAGTCAGCCGGTCGGCTTTGATAGCCGAGCAAAAAAAGGATGGCAGCCTGGAAAACGTGCGCTGCAATGTCAAAGAAGGTATCGCCAGGAAAACTGCGCGTTTTGTGGAAAGAGGTGGAGTCCTGTACCGGAAGTATCTAGACCGCAGAGGAGTGGAGTTCGATCAGCTGATCGTGCCTCAATGCTATCGTCAGGATCTGTTGCGCTTGTCACACGGGGGTTCGTGGTCCGGACACCTTGGAGTTAAGAAAACTAAGGACCGTCTCTTGCAAGAGTACTATTGGCCAGGGTGTTTTCGGGACGCAGACCATTTCGTGAGGACATGTGACACTAGTCAGCGGGTGGGCAAACCAGGGGACAAATCGAGGGCGCCGTTGAAATTGGTACCTATCATTACGGAGCCTTTTAGACGGCTCGTTATTGATACTGTGGGACCTCTGCCGGTAACAGCCACGGGGTACAGACACATTTTGACTGTGATCTGCCCAGCGACAAAGTTCCCTGAAGCAGTGCCGCTTAAAGAACTCAGCTCAGTTGAGATAGTTAATGCACTACTGTCCATATTTGCGCGAGTTGGTTTTCCTGCAGAAATTCAATCAGATCAGGGCACAGTGTTTACTAGCGCTTTGACGACAACTTTTCTCGAAAGGTGTGGGGTAAAGCTGCTACACAGCTCAGTGTACCACCCACAGTCGAATTCCGTTGAGAAGCTCCACTCCGTCATGAAGCGCGTGTTGAGAGCGTTGTGTTTTGAACATCGAACTGACTGGGAGCTGTGTCTGCCTGGGGTGATGTTTGCTTTAAGGACCGCGCCGCATGCGGCTACGGGGTTTTCGCCAGCTGAACTGGTGTACGGTCGCTCGCTTCGATCTCCGCTTCGCATGCTTCGAGAATCGTGGGAAGGTAGGGGCGACGACCCAGTCGTGGTGGAGTACGTGCTTAAGCTCCTCGAACGCTTAAGAAGGGCACAGGAGTTGTCAGGTGAAGCAATGACAAAGGCCCAGCAGAGGGCCAAGGTTTATTATGATCGGACAGCCAGGGCCCGTCGTTTTGAGGTTGGCGATGAGGTCATGATATTGCGCACATCGCTAAACAACAAACTAGACGTGCAGTGGGAGGGCCCAGCACGAATTGTTCAGAAACTGTCGGACGTTAACTACGTGGTAAGTCTGCCAGGAAAGCGGAAAGCACAGCAAGTTTACCATTGTAATCTGCTCAAACCTTATAGACAAAGGGAAGCAGTGGTGTGCATGATGGTAAACGTTCCTGAAGAGCTTCCGGTCGAGCTTCCGGGACTAGGCTCAGTGACGAACAGGGAAGACACCGGTCAAGTCATTAGTGACCTTATCAGTAAAGCACCGCTGTCGCCTGAGCAGAAAACCGAACTACACCAGCTATTACAAGAGTTTCAAGGTCTGTTCTCTGAGAGGCCTGGTAGGACTTCGGTACTTACTCATGATATAGAACTTACCTCCCCAGAGCCAGTACGATCCAAGGCGTATCGGGTGTCACCCCGCCAGAGCGATATTATGGAGGCTGAGGTAAAGAAAATGCTACAGCTCGGTGTTATTGAGGCAGGTGAGAGTGATTATACCTCCCCTTTGATTTTAGTTGAGGTACCGGGCAAGGAACCTCGTCCTTGCGTCGACTACCGCAGGCTTAATTCCATCACTAAGGATCAAATTTATCCGATCCCTAACATCGAGGAGCGCCTTGAGAAAGTTAGTAGCGCTCAGTTTATTTCCACCCTAGATCTTGTCAGGGGTTATTGGCAGGTTCCACTTACAGAAGAGGCTAGTAGGTATGCGGCGTTCATTTCACCAATGGGAACATTCCGTCCTAAAGTGTTGAGTTTTGGTTTGAAGAACGCGCCATACTGTTTTTCAAGTCTCATGGATAAAGTGTTGCGGGGACAGCAAGAATTCGCTTTACCGTATCTAGACGACGTAGCGATATTCTCCGCATCCTGGTCTGAGCATATGGCACACTTGCGGGCAGTGCTAACCCGCCTGCGCGAAGCGGGCTTGACAGTCAAGGCTCCTAAGTGCCAGTTAGCCCAGGCCGAGGTTGTCTACCTCGGTCACGTGATTGGTCAGGGTCGTCGCCGCCCCTCTGAAATAAAAGTGGCCGCTGTGCGAGACTTTCCGCAACCGCGCACCAAGACCGATATTCGGTCGTTCTTGGGTGTCGCCGGCTACTATCAGAGGTACATCCCTAGGTACTCTGATATCGCGGCTCCCCTGACGGATGCTCTAAGAAAGACAGAGCCTCAAACAGTCGTCTGGGACGAGACAAAGGAAAGAGCTTTTAGCGCCCTAAAGAGTGCCCTAACAAGCCAGCCTGTGCTACGATCGCCAGACTATACAAAAGGGTTCATTGTTCAGTGCGATGCTAGTGAGCGAGGCATGGGCGTTGTACTGTGCCAACGGGAAAATGGAGAAGTAGAACACCCCGTCCTGTATGCTAGTCGTAAGCTGACCAGTCGTGAGCAGGCGTATAGCGCCACCGAGAAAGAGTGTGCGTGTCTCGTGTGGGCCGTTCAGAAATTGTCATGCTATCTAGCCGGCTCGAGGTTTATCATTGAGACGGATCACTGCCCTCTCCAATGGCTGCAGACCATCTCTCCCAAAAATGGCCGCCTCCTGCGCTGGAGCCTCGCTTTACAACAATATTCCTTTGAGGTGCGTTACAAAAAGGGGAGTCTCAACGGTAACGCCGATGGCTTAAGTCGAAGCCCCTAACGTAGGAATCAGCCTCAAAATTGTTTGTTACTGATGTTTTTCTTCCTGAGGCAGGATTTTTTTTTAACATATTGCTTTTGTTTAGTGTTTCAAAGTGAGGATATGCTTTCTAGTGCAATTTTTCAATTTGTGGACGCGTTCTGAGTGATGCTAGACTACTGTAAGGAACTAGGCAGTGGTATAAAAAGGGGGAAGAGCCTGGCAGGGCTTAGTGAGGGTTGTGCCGTGCTTGCTGACTGAGCGGTTGAGTTTCAGCGTAGTTCTAACGCTTGCCGGGAACGAGAGCAAAAATGTGAACTCTCCCGAAGTCACTTTGCAGTGTCCCGTGCGAACCTGAACGAGAGAACGAGGCCTTCTCTGTGCGCTGCGCTCAAGAAACGTCGAGGGACGCCCGAATTCGGTTATGAGCATCATCGAGCGACATCCCTCCGGACAGCGGATGCAGTCCCCTGTCCATCGGGATCTCCTTTCCCCGGCGGGGCGGTCTGTTGCGTTTCGCCTGCGACACGTGGTTTTGCCGGCGCGACTGCGGCGGGGCGGCAGACATTTTGGCCCGATCGTCGTCGCCGCAACGCCCATCGGCAGGTGTTTCCAGGCGCGACTGCGGCGATGCGACCGCAAAGGATCACCCTCGCATTCCAGTCATTGTGCCAGAACCAGGCGGTGCGAAAGCAGGGATCATCCTCTCATTACAGTCATTGTGCCCGACCGGCAGCGCTACAACAGGGTGCTACGAGATCGTGCTCGACATGGTGCTACGGCATCGCTACAACAGGGTGCTACGAGATCGTGCTCGACATGGTGCTACGGCATCGCTACAACAGGGTGCTACGAGATCGTGCTCGACATGGTGCTACGGCAGCGCTACGACAGTGTGCGTCACCATTAGCCCATTGTACATTCACGTGCTCGTCTTTTGAGGGGTTCCTTCTTGCCCTCAACTGCGAGAGTATAAAAACAGCTGCCCCGGACGCCAAAAGGAGGGCTCCGATTTCTTCTGTTGAGTGAAGTGCTCTCCCGTCTCTCTACTTCGGTCAAACCTGACCGCCAACTCTTTGCGATGTTAAAATAAACAAGTTGTTTTGTTGTTACCAGTCGACTCATGCTTTGCCGGGACCTTCGGATGCTTCCAGTTGTACCCCAGGCCGCCAGGCCAACGCTACCCTTGGGGCTTGCGACCCAGGTACAACCACGGGCGTCAGCGCCGAGTTCCCAACAACCGATCGTACCAGCGGTGCGATCCAAACAGCAGTAACAATGCTTTAAAGTACACATTTGCAAGAAACACATCTTCAGTTTTTTGTTTTTTTCTCTCAAGTCGGGACTCTTTCAAGTGGGCTAACATATTCACCACACTCTAAGAGTATGCGAAAGAAGCAGAAGAACGCGATATTTCAATATTACACGTTGATGCTCCTGGCAGTTGACAAATTGCAGGAAAATAAAGGATAAAAACCAAATCTAGCCTGCAAGCAAGAAAGTTGAATCGAACAGGTTTGACGACGATAAGGTAGGTTTCAGGCGTGCTTGCAGTGTGAATCACGCCATCAGACCAGGCACTGCATCAAGTGACATCCAGCAAGAGACGTTCAAACAGAAGAGAGCAGACAAACATACAGAATAGCAGCGCTGAGCGATGCCGATGCAAGATTTTTTCGGGCGGCCGTGTCAGCCAACGCGTCAGGGATGAGCTGCTGCGAACCCAGGCAGGGTAGGGAGGGGGAGATGGCGGCGACAAGGCGCCGACGTGACGGCTGCGACGACGCCTGTCGGCATGTGGACCATTTATTTATGACCGGGAATAGCGATACATCGGCACAACCTGCACACGGCCGTAGAGCTAGCACGTCTGCGCGCAGACTGATTTGCAATTCGCGCATCTTGTCTACAGCCTCCCTCTCTTCCTCATCCCCCTTCCAGAATCTCGTGGCCTGCTGTCGACGGTGCGGAGAATAACGACCCTGAAACGAAGCCACCAGGTCGAGTTGACGAAATGGAGAGGAGAAACCGGTCTGCAGCACGAGATACAGACGCCAGCACGCCGCGTCGCCGTCCACCGCACCCTGTACTGCCACCATCTTGCAACACGGAGTTGTTTCGAATGCAGCACGACCTAGGAATCATCAATAAAGCGGAGGGTGATGGCGACCATGGTCTCAGTGACTGTGCTTATTATATTTTTGCATACCACAGATTACTCACACACACGCATACACACGCACGCACACATGCGCGCGGGCGCACGCACACACACTTCAGAATACATATTTCTTTGTGCGTGATTAACCTTGAAAAGCTCAAAGATTACAAGAGATAAGCTCTTATGCACGCTCTTGCGGTGTCATCATATAGAAATGAGGACTCCGCAACACCACTCTACTGCTTCCGAAAGAAGTATAAAGTATAAAAGGCCCGTGAGACCATAACAAAGGTTTAAACACGCGACACGCATTATTACGCGGGAATCACGCCGCAACGGGAGCCGAAACCGCACGGGACGATGCGTCATCCCGCTTACACAAGTTGCTACACAAAGCTCGAACAGTGTACTTGCGTAAAAAAAGAAAATAAAAAAGCTACAACTCTGAAATTATCAGCGATGGTGCTGTCACCATAATACTTCACATTTAGTCCCGCGTGCACTTAGCGACTACCGTTAGTTTTATTGCACTTTGCCGCGACCCGTGGAGCTTTCAGCGTCAACCAATGAATGCCTGCGGCTTCCGTGATGGAGGCCTGTGCCAGCTCTCTTGCCGCACAGCAGAATGATCCGAGCAGTGGGAGTACAAGTGGCGCCGGAGTCACTTGACCACACATCGAGGCCGACTCTCGTGTGAGAGCTCATGGGGGCTCCCAGTGAAGCCTCGCGGATGACACGCTGAAACGAGTGTACCGCAGGCGGGAGAAAAGCACCGCAGGCGGGCTTATGGGTTCCAACTTGTACGGCTTCGTCCACCAGGCGGAGTCCCGACTGTGCAGGGTTACACCAGATGTGACCCCACAGTGCACAAAACTCAAACGTTTGATTCAGAGCGCAGCTAGCAGTGGCGCACAAAACGAGGGTACTGAAGCGGCGCAGGTAAAGAAACAAAACGTCAGAGCTCCCCCTGATGGATTCCTTTCGACCTAGCCGTGTTATGAAACCTTTAAGGCAGCCGTGATGCCATCCAGGTTTAAGCAAATGCTAATGTCTACGCGTGCACAGGAAAGATCGCCCGCGAGGAGAATGGGAACTTTACACATCGACTAATTCATTCCAGAACGTTGACATGGTATGATACACCATGTAGGTAGCTTTCCTCTCGGGTCTCCCGGCCATATGACTGGCGATGCACAGAAAGCGTGGCCGTCGACAATTATCACACATACCAAAATGGAAGGCGCAAGTGTCTCAGTACAGAGACGTCGTTCTCGCGCAGCCCTCCCTTTTCATCTGTATAGCGTTCGTGTATATAAATGCTTGAACAGTTTCGGCAGTAATGAAGTACCTGCTGCGAGTTAGCGAAGCTCCGCAGGCACAAATGGTCTTTCTGCAGCATGGATTCGCCGTCGTGCTTCTTTAGTGCTGACAGCAGCGTCTCAAAAACAGCTCTTGTGCAGCAGGGGATATCATCGGGCCAACCGGGACCGGCTCAGCTATATCCAGTAACTCGGAGAACAACGACCAGACGCGCTTCGGACCATTGCGTAGCTTCCAGCGAACAACACTTGATGCCCTTGAGAGAGGCCACGCATTATGCTTGGTCGGTTTCGTCTCCGAAAACTCGGACGAAAAACTGCGTGTGCGTGAGTGAGGTGGGTCGGTGGATGCAGGGGCGCCGCACATGTTTCGCTAGGGCCACCTGGCAAGCGCGCGGCTCGGCGAGGAACCTTCGCTCCTGCACCACCGCTGTGCCTGGCTGCTCCTCTCGCCGCCAGGGGCGAAGCGGGGAGGGGACACGGCGTAAAGACGGTTCGTGCATCATCTGATGCTTCTGAGCGCGCCGCGAGTGGTGTGTTCAGCTTGGCTTCATACGCCGCGCACCTGCCGCATGGCCCTCCACACTGCGGCAGTCTTCTGGCCGCAGAAGACATGGCCGACGCGGTCGACGGCATGCCGGCACGGTTGTGTAGAACGGCGAGTCGAGTGATCGCATTTTGATGAGGTACGCTGGATCGTATACAGTACGGTGATTCGCCTCAAATAAGCCGCGTTAAATGAGACCTAATGTGGTCACTCGGAACAGTGTCAATTATGATGCCTTGTATAGAAATGTCACTGCAGCGCTCGACAACTATCGTCATCAATAGACGATTCCAATGAGAGAAACAATCGAATCATACCTGTTTTGTCATACCGGCTCAAAAAGTGTTACACGAACAATGTTCAGTCCATCATTAGACTATGAGCCTAATTTTAATCGTGTTTCGTATTCAGCCACTTTGCATGATCAAACGCGTCGAAGCGCTGAGATCTCGTGCGCGTCCAAGCGCAAACGTGAGCTATCTGCCGCTTTATTTATTGGCTCTGCCTGAGGCTTTCGGTCAAACGTAAACTAAGGTCCTCCAGAAATCTACGAAAGCGTTCACTTTCGTAACACCGCTGGATATTATATATATATATATATATATATATATATATATATATATATATATATATATATATATATATATTGTACATGAACCGTGCGAAAGCCGTGTCCCGGTTTCTCGCTCTCTTCCACTCTAAAAGCGTGCGCATGCACGTGACATCAAAGCGGTCAAAGAAAGAGCCCAGTCTCACGCTTGGGCGCAAAGCGGATCGGAAAGAAACTTTCCGCAACTTTTTCCGCGACATCTGCCGAGGCCACGCTCTTTTTATTTCTTTTGTTTCTCCGTTGGAGGGCACCCCTTCGGACCCGTGCCTTTCGATATAGTAGAGAAGATATCGGAACAGGGACGCGACAGCAGCCACTCGAGCCGCTTTCTTCTGGCTGCGCTCAGCGATTACAACATCACCGTACCTTTTGTCATGACGCACAGACAGTCGTGTGCCCCGACCGGGCTTACGCTTGACAATCACTCGCCTGGTCAGCGCGCGCTTTACGGTGGACACAGGAGGAAACGTGAGAAGTTGACTTCGCTTCCATAACTCTTCCCTTTCATCGCTCGGGATTTAGAGGGTGACTTCTTTTCTGCGCGAGACGAAACGGTATTACCTGCGCCCCCTTCTGCCCGCTTTTCACGGCCTTTTAAAACCACACCGTATTTAAAGAGAAGGCTGTGAGGGTAAGGGGGATGAGGACAGCGTGAATAAAGGCGGAGAACTCAATCCCAGCAAAGAAAATCGAAGTGCTTTTGTCTTTCTACTGCTAGGACGAAATAATACAGGACAAGAAGAAAAACAGCAGACAGAGCTGGGGTCGAAGGGCTCGACTAACAACTCGCCGTCAAACTGGCTTTCCTTGTGCATTATAAAGATGTATTTTTTTTATCTGGCAAAACGGTGACAAGACACGCCAATACTCCCATGGCCGTCGAAAGTGTGGAGCGTGTCGAAACACCGGACATGTCCAAACAGAGCAATAGGTGGACACGGTGGGAAAGCTGTGGTCACGATAGTGTGCAGCCTTCCTCCTTTTTTTAATACTGCTTTAATTCCTGATTTGTTAAAGCGACGGGAGGGGGAGGGGGGCGAGGATCAGTATTTTGGATCTATAAAGCTGACGCAATGACGTGTACGATGGAGCGCATAGATGGCGGTAAGCTTCGCCCGCAGACTATGAAATCTTACAGAGTAAACAGTACGCCTCCTGCTAACAGAAAATTATCGTGAAGAAAGGCCACTACTGCAGCCCATGGTTTTGTTAAGTTTAACGGTTAACATCGGCGACGCCGAAGAGGCGCTAGAGATACTTAACGCGGTGAAGGCGGTGTCGCTACGGTGCGCGTTACTGTATGACGCAGGTGAACATGGTCATTCGCAATAGGTCCAGTCGTGTTCGCGTCATGTTCCCGGCTAATGCAGTTTTGCGAGCCCAGCCACAAGCGCCCGCGCAGGTGCCCTAAATTACCGCAAAACATCAGAGTCGTGAACTCTAGGGAAGCAGTATCTGATGGAAAATTGAGAGCCGCTCGATATACTAAGCAAAGCCCGTCCTTCAGTAGTTCAGCCTAAATCCTAAAGCAAAAGCGCGCTCCGTGGGTTTTACTCCCACGCTGCCGTCACAACACTTCCCCTGCACGCATGCACGCACGCACACACAAACGTACACAAGCTTCGCCGTATTCGCGGTCACATGCCGTTTCGACTCGAGCGCACAGTTATGCGCAGAAAGCGCAGGTTCGCAAAAGAGGGGGATGGGGCGCGATCCGCCAAGTGCCTCGTCTTCTCAGCACAACCACTCTCCCTCGCACCCGCTCGGCGAAGAGAGGTCGCAGCTGTTCAGCGCGGGCTCTGCTCATTCGTGCGGCACACACATGCACGCATGCTGCCTTCCATGAGCAAGCGCTCCCTACAGCACCCCGCCACCGTGGTTTCGAAAGCGCCCGCAGGAACCGTTTTGCCCTCCTTCTGGCTCCGTGAAATTCTCGCTCGCTCCTCGCGCGTTTTCCCAGAATCCCGCAGAGCCCGGTTAAAACAAGAAACACAGACGCGGGAGTCGCGCGTTTGTGCGCTTGCACGGCACGGTGGCGCTATACGAAACCACGTGCCCGTCTCGTCTCGCCACGTTGCTGTGTGCGTGCCTTCCAGCGTGAGGAGAAGATAAGAGGCTGGCTGTCTTTCTAGAATCACTGCCCTTCGTTTTCAACACCCGGCTGCGGCTACCGCAGTGCGCGAGGAAGGAAAAAGGTCTCGGCGCGTTCAGCATGACTAGGAGCGCACTTCCAGTCGACCATATGGCCAAGTGTCGTGGTGACCGCAGCTGAAAGACAAACACTGACGGTACGATTTGGAAAGAAAGAAAAAGCGCTCACGAACCATCGTCTACGACAAAGAGATGCGGTAAAGTAAGGAGACGAAAGAGCGGCTAGGCCATGCTGCTAGAAGACTTCTAGGCATGTGTTCTTAGAAACACACTTCCTAGAAGCGAATGAAGGAAAAATGAACGCCGCAGAAATGGGCGATGTGAAGAATGCAATAAAGCAAGGAAAGAAAGGAGGGCTACGATCCTTCCAACGCCACTGGCTAGGAACATATCAACATTACACAACACTGAGCTATATAGAGACAACTGTAACCAAACCTCACTTCAAGAGCCGATGCTTTGCTTTCCACAAATCGAATTAAACTGGACACCCCGCGATGCGCTACAGGTCACGAGCAGGCATGCACATCCAGATTTTAAGTAACCAACTTGTCTCACTGGCCTGGTGTTAAACATACCTTGCAAAACAGATCCCATAGGAAGCCAAACTAGTTACGCTGCGTCATTGTTTTGTAGATAAAGTAAAGAAAGGTGACGCCTAATGAAAAAACAAATATGGCATCGAGAAATGCGGTTCTTGTATTCGATGAAAAGTGCCTTTTCTCTCATTTTGCACGTCCTACTAAAACCGACGCGAACTACTACCGTGTTGATTACTAAATTTACCATATTATGAAACTGTCGGACTTCGAAAAAAAATTTTTTTAATGTTCAGTCGCAAGTTTAGCGATAGTTGTGCATTACCAGCTGTCGTGTGCTTGTTGCGCTTATATAGTCTAAATACTAGACGTAAAAGCTATCCTACACTTGCTTCCAGCCATTTCTACTTAGGCGCGCCAGTGGATCACAGTATCATATAGTATAAGTGACTGTCAAAATTTATAACTTTCTCCTGTAGTGCACGGTACCAGAACTACCGATAAATAGCAGTTGCAAAAATTCCATCTAGACTACCTGTCGCAAACTAAGTTTTTATCCCTCCGCTGCAATAACACGAACTGAAAAGCTAAGCTACCGGGTTTTACGTGCCAAAACCGTGATCTCATTATGAAACACGCCGCAGAGGCAGGCTCCGGTTCTTCAACGTGCACCTAAATCAAAGTACACGCGTCCTTTCGTATTTCGCGGCGCGATACGTCCCACGACGGAAACTGCATTGTTAACGGAAACGGGCAAACCGCGGCTGCGCGAGAGCGCGCGCCGACACCGCGCGTTTGCCCCTATTCCAACAAAGCACGTGGTTCACTGCACGAGTTAGACAGCCGAAAGGCACGGATTAGCGCGCACGACAACGTAGCCGCCATCCACAGGCACTCACTCCGCAGGAAGAGCCTGGAGTAAAAAGCCACGATCCTTCGCCGCACGCTGCTGGAGGAGACGGCCGACGGCGAGAGTACGCGCGCCATCGCAGCGATGGCCGGCCGTCGACGGGAGGTCGGCCGAGGACGCATCGGTGCCGGCGACTTCGCTCGGCCCGCGCGGACTCATCCCACGTGCACCCGTTGGACGCCGATCCACCTTCTCGCCGCCACGGGGCTCGAGCACCACCTGCCGCAAAACTGGCGTCGGCGACAGCCAGGCAGACGGAACGCGATTGGCGCTCACCGGCAGTGCACAGCTTCTGCGCAGCTGCCTGTTCGCGATGTCGCCACGCCGCAGGTTCGTTGCTGTTTTATTTATTTTTTTCGTTCCTTCGTGTGCCGGTGCGTGTGTCTGTGCGATTGCAATATCGCCGTGAGACTCATGCTACAGGGACCTTCTCTGTCTCTCTCTCTCTCTCAATTTAGTGTTGCGTTTTTATTTTCCTCACGGCTGAGACTCTGCGAGAGAACGCGTACACAGTACTTGCTTTTGCTTTGCCGCCTTTCCACATTAATTTTATCCGCAGCCGCTAGAAAAGAGCGTCGTGCAGCCAGTTGTGACTCATCAGAGACAGGCACGTACTATTGCACGTACACAGATTCGAACACGCGCGAGATATAGGTCGTTTAATATACATGTGTAACATAGCCAAATGGCGGGGCGAGGATCAATGGGAGGTTCTATACAGCGACGCCGCTTACTCTACGCCGGTGCAACAGCCGGATCCCAGGACGAGCAAGTGTGCGTCCCCCGTAATACACACAGGCCATGCGGGAGAGAGAGCCTGAAGAGGGAAAAAAGCCGGCGGAATGTTATATGTGGCAGACTGCTTTCAGCGACCGGCACAGAGCGAACGCTCTGTAAACACAAACAGTCACGCTTCGTATTTAAAACGCAATCACCCAGCGACAAGCCGTCGGGAAGAGATCGGAACTGCTCAAAACGTACTACAACGCGCGTACTAAATGGGCATGCGGGCATCGACACCACCTTTGTTCCTGCATTCTCGCTGCATTTTCTGTTTGAAAAGCGCGCCGAATATAGCAATATATTCTTAGAGACCAATACGCCACTAAATAATTTGGGCAAATTCATGGATAACAGCACTGCAATGCAATGCCATGTGTTATACAACGTACGACGTGTCGTACCCAAAACGTTTTCAACAAGTTCCAGCAGATTCTACCAGTCAGAGGCGTCACCCTTCAAAGGGGTCGTACCATATGTCATGGGCTTAAGATGTAGCGGCGCTTGGGCGTGTTTCCAAGAACCGAAGCGGAAAAGAAACCGCGCGCGTGCTCACCAGACTTTGCAACGCTAGAGGGCATTGCGTTAGGTGAAAAGAACGTCTGGTTAACGAAAAATGGTGTACGCCTCGCGCATGCACGCGCACTAGGGAATACGGGGCAAAATACTCTCCAAGGTCGCGCCTAGAAAGCTCGCGGTGCATGCGTAACCCAATACGCGGACCCAAACGTGGCGGCAGCTGCACTTGAGGCCGCTGCCCTCCCTGCCTTCATGGCAAGACCAGAGCAGCTCACAAGTGGGCCTCCAAGCATGACGCCAAATGCCGCGTTTTTCGTTGGGTTTAGTTGGGCGCCTCGGGTGCAGAGGCTTAGACGGGGTGCGTCTGTCAATGGCTGCCGAGAGGGGTGCTCACAAGCTGGCCGAGCCCGATCGTCAGAGCGAGGAAAACGGGTAAAAAGGGAAAGAAAAAAAGAGCACTCCCGTTGCTCAAAGTACATCAGAGATCCGCGCCAACTGCCGATCTTAAGATTAGAACTCAATAAAGAAGTACGTGTTTAGCAAAGTACAACTGTATGAATTAGGCGGTCGATCAATGTTAATATTGAGCGGAATGCAGCAGTACGTAATGCAGAGAAAAGAACCACAACGACGCAACACCAATAGGAGCATTGTATCCGCCTATGAATAGTTCAGTTCTGTCAGTGTCCTGCCCTACATGGCAAACGAATTTGGCCTTCCTATACCACCACGAATATAATAGCTTCGGCAGCTTTATATTTACATGTCGGCTGTGCTCTCCTCTATACGTGGCCATTAAATGGATAAAGGAGGAAATGTCGACATAGTGATTTTTTTGACGTACGAGTCAGTAATCTGCCATGATCTCAGCGCTGTAGTAAGTCCCCTGCAGTACTCCAAGCTGTCTCACGCACGTTTTCTGTAAGCACGGTACAGCTGAGAGAAGTGCACGAGAGCTGTGAAAGCCTGACGGCCAGCAGAAACACTGCCTGCATTGGAACCGCCACGACCCACGTCTGTGCCCATCGGACGCGTAGACCGATGGGCACAAACGGTCGGGCCTGTACTGCCCGAACGTTTCCCTAGCCCCTTCCGTACGCTTTAACACCGGTATCGGGTATCGCTTCACGGGAGTACGCACACGCGCCGACTTGGAGTATTCACTCACCGCGCATGAAGCTAAAATAAGGGCTGGTGCAAGTGATCAGCAGCACTAACGTTCCGCTTGCGATTTTGCTCGAAAGCTTTGGGTCACTGGCGAATAATAATTCACCAAGACAGCCCACGAAAACAGCGCGTCTCTGCATTTACTCAGCACGTCGTTTGCTTTCGAGAAGCAGAGGCTAGAAGGCGCTCAATGGAGGTCACGTGTTCGAACATGGCAGCGCCCACGCGCCGGTGCTGTCAAACGTCTTCACCAATACCGGGAGGTAAAATCGTTAGCACATTTTTATTCTAGCAATTTCTTTTCTGTTCTCATTTCACTTCTGCCCCGGATAAGCTCAGCCAGAACTGCGCGCACCCTTTCTCTATAGGCCCGCCGGCTGGCGGGACTCAACAGATGCTCGGTGGGGCTTTGAAGATTGCCACTGCCGTGTAAGAAGGGCAAACACCCTTGGCGGGCGAGTACACGACGCCAAAGGGTATCAGGGGACTGGAGAGTCAGCTCGCGGGACGAGCACGCCGCGGCAACAGCCACTTCGGGCTTAGGCACGGATACCGGCGACGCGCGCGCACAAAAGCGGAGCCGCCACTGCCTGGCCACCCGAAGACGTGCGGGGCGGCGGCTGCACAGCGGTGGGCCGACGGACGCGTGGCGCTCTTTTGTCGGGCCGACTCCCGCAGCTAACGACATTAGGGACCCTGCGGCTGAACCGGCTGCTGGGAACGCGCGTTCAATTGGTGAGTCAGCTAGCACACATAAGTGGTCCACGGCGACCCGCCCCAATCTCACTGCTCAACTAGAGACAATGACCTTAATTCGACCCCCACGCCGTCCATCATCAAGAGACCGCGAAGCGTGCGTTATAGGGCGCCGTATGCGCGGCCGTTAGACTACTCGTCTGATCTAGATCCGAGCCAATAGTGCTCAGTTATGGACTACTTTAACCATCTTCTTGCCCTTAAGCGCAATTTTATGTGGCGTGGGAGACTACACGTAGGAGGGGACCACGCGTACGCATATTACTTTGTGACGAAACTTGATGTTGGAAAATTAACAGTTGATCTCGCCGATGCTGGTACCAGGGAGGCGTACAGTGCAAAACAACAACAACAACAACAACAATAATAATAATAATAATAATAATAATAATAATAATAATCTCCGTGGGTCCTCATCTATTCAGTAAAAAAGAAGCCATTGATGTCGAAAGGGATGAGCTGTCTCCCTAAATATCTGCCTTGAATTATCAGCAAGCATGACGAGCCACGCGAGTAACAATAGGCGTACACAGACAACCAGCCATGTGCATTGTCTCGAACCTATGCCCCCCCCCCCCCCTTTGCGTTTCTGTCACGTACGTGGCGACCTGCGGTCCGCACACGCACGATGACACCTGATGACTTCAGCGCCACGTAGCCAGTAAATTGAAAGGGTGTTTTAGAGAAATCGATCGTGCAGTAATTAGAGCCTCAGCTACCTGCTCGTTTTGCACGCAGCTACTAATTCGCGACATACGCATCCACCTGACCAAGGCACCTCGGATTAGCAAACAAGCAAAAGGCTGGCAAATGGCTGGGGCGGTAGCGATAATTGCAGTAAAACACGTTGTGGGGCTAGTTGGTGCATAGCTTTCAAAAAATGAAGCGCCAACGGTAACGGCACACAAAGAAGGAATAAAAAAAACAGGACAGCGCTTCATTTCTTGAACGGTAGCGATAAGCCATAACTTTATCTAACGGCTCACTAATGAAAGACAGAGAACTAGGTGAATAGAAACATCTAACCTCGAGCGAAAAGGTGGCCAAAGAAATGCGTCATACGGATATCATGTTCGATCCCATTGGTCAACAGAGCTATTGGGGGACGCGCGTGTTCTCTAAGTCATCCGCATCATTAAAGCGCCCGTCAACCCCACCAGCACCGTTGCTGTCGATTGAGTTAAAAATTGACATACCAATGCAATTCAGTCGAAATCGACAAACATTCCTGCAGTGTGCATGCAAGAAACCTTACGAAGACCTGAAAACAGCCATGCGTCGACGGCAATTTTTCGCTGAGGAATGTTGAGTGAATGCCCAGCAAAGTGATAGTCGGTAAGCACGTGTTAACCTTTGCACCCGTGAGTCACATTTTTAAAGGATCTGTTGCTCACACGCGCTAACTATTATGGCCCGATAAAATCTCCGCGCAGCAGGAAAATAAGAGAGGCAAGGCTCGATGCCCCCGAGAGTCACATGAACGATTTCGCCATCGTCGCACACTCGCATACATCGCATCGGGCGAAGGAAACAAAGCACTAGCGGTCTATACGTACCTCGTGAGCGCGGCGATGCGAGTGTTTGAAAACAAGTCTTCCCACGAAAACAGCGAAGCGCGCGAGACTCCTCATGTCTGCCTAATAGAAGCGTCATGTCACGGTTTGTCGAGATGGCAATGCAACTGCGCCGTATAGATGCGCACAACCGATGGGGTAGTAATTCCCCCACCAAAGTGATTCTTTTGCAACAGATTCTTCAAGAAGCTCCGGAGAAAGACTGAGAGAAACAGGAACGTACAAAAACAAACGTCGTTTCATTAGTCATCGAATGCTGTACACACCGTACAGCCGCGCGCTATATAGTCAAGGGCGGCTTTAAGGGTAATGGCAGGAAACGACGTGAAGGGGCTTCCCACAGCCATGTTCGCCCCCGACTGGTCAGTGGCATTGCTCTGCATGCATGTAAGTTACTACCCCAGCTTGAAAAAAAAAAAAATAAGAGACTCAGGGCCACTGGGGACGGTCGAATGCGAGGCGAATTTTCACGAAGGTTCCCCGGTTGACGGAACATAACCTAGGCTGTCACGATGCTGAAATCGACGGGTCCCTGGAGCCTAGAAACGAGTCAGCGATTTTTGTGCGGACTTGTGGTCGCCTCTGATCTCGCACTTCATATGGAGAGAGACAAGGGTAAATTAAAGGCATAGATGTTAACCAGGACTGAACCCATTTACCTACCTTGCACTGCTGGAAGGGGAGGAACAGATTAAGAGAAGAGAAAATCAAGTCTTGATTTCGCCGACGTAGTGAAAATTCTCAGCTCTGTATCATTGACCGTCGCTCAGTCCGGTTACCTTCAGGGCTGCAACTGCGAGGAATCTGCGGGTAATATTGGATTTTGCCATTTGGCTTACTGTTTAAAAGAGAGAAAGCTGAGTGGAAACACCTGGCGCAGTAAGCCAGGTTCCATCGTCGGCCCGGCATTAGCTTTAAGGCAGGGAATGGCCGCTGCTACAAAAGAAGACCGAAGAGAACATCTGCTTCTCGTATATATACATGCCATGGTACTTCAGCTGGCAAACATTCTTTCGGTTCCCCGCTTTTTGTCTGGATGCATGTGAAGAAATCATTGACTGCCCTACGTTACGGTATGGGTGTTTCAGATCAAAGGTTATCGGCATTGATTGTAAACTTAACGATATTTGTGAGAATATCATTTTATCATGTTTCTGCGATAATATGCGTCTATAAACCACAAGAAGGGTTGGGTCCTTTTCGTGCTACATTTTACATGTACGGGAGTTGGTAACCCATATACATATATCGACGTACCACAAGACGACAGAGAAGACTAGAAGGGAGGCTTCAAGTCCACAGGTGAAACAAATGACCAATTATCTGTTACTTAACAAATTAGTGAGTGCGCTTAATACGTGCTCACATAGAAATGCAATTCGCATTTGGAATCCGTACTATACTCAATGTCTGCAAGTGTTTTACACTGGAGGCATGTTCCTTTTTTTTTTTTCGAGTCTTCTTCTATTATGTGAAAGTTTGTGCATAGTTATCGGCCTACCCTCTCACTTTGACCGCTATCATGACAGTCATGGTTTTGTTAGCTGGCAAACTTGTTACATGGCAAGGCAAACTTCGTTGGCTTGCCGTCCTCTCGTGTGTAGTATTCTTCACAGAACATGCTTCAGCCGATGAAGGACACATGCCTGCTGGCTCTGGTTACTTTCAAGAAAGCGACGGAACTCGCCGCACCACCCATATTTTAACATGTTCCAACTACGTCATCCTGGCTGCCATCCTGGCGAGATGGTGCAGGCCGCCTATTTCCCGATAAGATCTCCTACGTGCCTCGGACCAACTGTTTTACGATAAACTTGGCGTCAACATAATCGCGAGTTCGATCACACAACAGCTGCTGTTTCCTATAAAATGTTACAAGAACTTTGCACTTTCGCACCGGCGACGTCCGGTCCAGCACATGACCACTGGGGAAAAAGAGTCGTGGATTCACGCCGAAAGACCTCCCAGAAAGGAACCACCCCTGCAAAGGTTGCGAGCGTGACTCGACACACTAATTATGTACGCGCAAACTACAGGCCGGCAAGCTACGCTTGGGCCACGTGCTGACATGGGTCGGAGAAAAAGAAAGGCACGAGCAGAGCAAATGAAAGAAGAGAGACCACCACTTGGCCATCTTTCCCAAGGCGTGCGCTGGCCTGGAACAAAGCCCGGAGAACGGAAATACGCGTAAAACGAGATTCCGTCTTTCGCCGCGTCCCCGCCATTCGGTCGTCTCCGCGGAAATGCGAATCCGATTAGGGCATCGAGAGAGGGAGAGAAGAAACGTTGCACGAATAAGGCGCCACCGTCGTCTTCGTGCGTACGCCTGCACTCTCGTACTTGTGCTCCCACTCGTCCATCATCCACGGCTCCGGCTCCGTGTCAATGATACTGGCGCCATCGTACTGCCCCCCCCCCCTTTTTTCCCCTCTCCCTTCCTCGTGGTGCGCTCGCGCACCAGCTCTTCATTCAGGTGCCGTGAGGGCAGACGCCCGCGTATGCAAATCAGGGCGTGTTCCTCAGTCCTTTCTGCTCAAAGCCTCACGTAAAAGTGGCGAGTCATCCTTCACGAATCGGTTACGCACGCCATGCGGGAGTTGGTACCCTGCTTCTAGCGCGCTGAGGTAACGCGCTGGAGTCACCATAAACAAGAGGCGTTGATCCAAGAACCAAGGCGTGTTCTTGCATTGCGTAGTAGTAGTTAGCGGCAATAAGACAGTTCATGACAGCTGTTCTAGTTTAGCAGAAATTTGAGGACTACGGACAAGCCTGGCGAGACACGGGGCCGTATTTTATGACCATTCATATGACTTCTCTTTAATATGAGGGATCACGCATCGCTCGGACTGGCCGTTCCTCAATAACAGTGGCTTGAGGGCGTCCAAGCCAATTACGCAAAGCCAGAAAGAATCGAAATGTCTATGGATGCAGAATACGACTAATGAGAGTGAATCGAGAAAGCTTCACAGTTAAGCGTATATCACCGACCCTGATAAAGATAACACATCAAGAATATCGCGCATTCTTGTGCAAATGCAATGTGGTGGGAGAGTAATGACAATATAAACGTTGCAGGAGGTGAACTGAGGGATTCGGAAACCGAATTGTAATATCTCTAGTTCGAAACTGTGCTGAGCTTACCTTTTGTAGTTTTGTGAAGCGCTGTCTTAGGTGCCGGAGGCGGCCGCATCTTAAAGTCCGTTCTGGAGATCTCGTTATGGCTATGGTGATGGTGGTGACTGACGGGTGTGTTGTTCGCTTCTCGCGTCAACCGTGGCGTTGAGTCCGGCGACGGCGGGCCGGATGGGAGCATCTGTGCTCGGTTTTTGACCAGTGGTCGCGGCGTTTCTTCGCTAAGCACCATCGTCATCTAGCAAGGACGCGTCTGTACACTTTTGTGTTCACTTTGATTCTTCACTTTCGTAAAGTGCAGGCTACCTCACAGTCCAAACATGTGAGAAGGGCTCCCGCAGTCACGTGAAGGAGGGTCTCCGGAATTGCACATTGGATCAGAAAAAGCTGTCGGAGTCTTGTGAGCGGCGCCCAAACGGTGTGAAAGCTCAAGGGCAAAGAAGCGGCGGAGGCTAAATCAGGTCACACGTTCTTACTGTAGACGCGGCAGCAGCCGTAATCCATCACGCGTATCCATCGCCAACACAGAACGGCGGAGCTTCGTCGTGGGCAGCTGCGTTGTCGTCCTAGCTCTCGGTGATGGTGCGGCCCCGGAGACGACGGCGCGGCGTCGAGACTACGGCGGCAACAGAAACCGGCGACGGAGACAGGTGATTAGTCTCCTCCATTCACGGGCACACTCTCGGCTGACGACATCGGGCGGGCTGCGAAAGGGGAAAGCCGGCGGTGGTCAATCGCGCGCGGTCTTCGCGACGACGGTCAAGGACGGCGGTGGCGAGCGCACGGGGGGAATTAAATCCGCCAGGCGCTGCAGCTTTTCAGAACAAGAAACTCGCCGAGCTGGCAACCTTCCGGAAGCAAGGAGCGGCACGACGTGGCGGCACCACCAAAACACCACCACTACCACAACTGCCACCGGCGGACCAGACGCCGACCATGTGCTGTCGCTCGCGCTGCTGGCTCCTTCGTCTCCGCCGCTCTGCCCGCAACAGACGCAGCACCACTCGCGCCGTACCACCCTCGCCCTCGAAATGTCAATGGAGAGGAGTTGTAGTCGTAGTAGGGTAGTAAAGTGTGTAAGGAGAGGGAGAACGGCTCCGCTACACGAAAGGAGGACGGTAAGGGAGAGGCGGCGGTGAGCACTTCTGAGTCCTGAAGGTTGGGGGGGCGAACCAGAGTGAAGAAGACGGACGACACCTGAGCCACGGCCGGAGACGGTTGGAGAGAAGGGGAAACGCGCGAGCAGCGCGGCGAGAGCGGGCCACGGCCGTCACATCCGGTCGTGGGGGGGGGGGGCAGGGGGGTTCTCCCCGTCTCCTTACTCTCCCGTGACACCCCCCGCCAACCCTCCACCGCCTCCACAGTGCTCGCTCCCCACCGCCATGGATGAAACCTTCCAAACACCCCCCTCAACCTCCTCGCTTATTTCCATCATCATCATCTCTATACGGGGACTGAGTTTTGAGGACTGGGGCAAGGCTGCGTGGATGTTACGGTGTGTTTTTCCTTTTTCCGAGCTGCCCCGCGCCAGCGCGCCGGGACACGCCAACCTCCCCTCTCACGGAATCGCAGAGTAGTGCTAAGTCAGGTGGTGCCAGTGGACGCCGCAGCGATTTTTGAGCGCGTTTGCATCTTTCTTTCTTTCATTCCTTTCTTTTTCAATTATTTTTGGGATACAAGCCGATGGATGAGTGAGGTCGTATGTGTGCATCGGGTGAGAGAAAGCGGAGTAGAGTGGGCGAAAAGAAGTAAGGGAGCAGACCCAAGAAAAGGACGGGGGACTCCTTTTCCGGCCCGTGAAGGCCTCAGTAGACGAATAAGAAACGAAGCACCCTATGTTGTCCTTCTGGGTCTGTTTGTTTCTCCTGGCTCGCGCATTTCTCAATGGAGTCGCGTGAATTGGTGGCTAGAGCGGAGGAGCGCGCGAAGAATGGAGCTCACAGTGAGAAGACGAGTTCCCTTCTCCTAAAACAGTGATGGTAAGAAGAAAAGACTTTCCCTCCTTTCTTATTCAGCACAGCGGAGTGCTAAGAAGGCAGCAACGACGAAGAAAACGCGTAGACTGCGAGGGACATTGGGAGCAAGGGCGTCCGGAGGTTCAGACGGGCGTTCAAACAGTTCGTTTTCTTAAGCGTGACTCAGCAATAGCCGGTTTGGATGCAAGGTGCCCACGCACACGTAACTGTGCAAGACAGTTGCGGTAGCCTACCAAAGACAAGCGTGAACGCGCGTTCGCCGAATCTCTGCCATCTGGTTGAACTCATTCACCTTGGCGCAACCGTGTCTTGCGTGCAAAGTATCGCCTCATCATCAAATAAAACAAACAAATCATTGGCACCTATAGGAGGTTTCAAGAGCAAGTCCTCGTTGTTTACCAAAGAACATGGGCACGACAGCCACAGCGGAAATTAGAGAGCAGTGCAATATAGTTCGATGGTAAACGAAGCACAGAGACAGCATGCCTCTGTGCTTCGTTTGTCAAAGATCCAGCGTCCCCATGTAGCAGCCAAATGGCACCTAAATTTCCGTTGGATGCGACGCCACGTCACGAGCACGCCACCTCAAGAGAGCGCCTCGACGAAGCAGAGCGGGCGAAATGAAACACCTGCTGAGCGATAGCGCGCCAGGTGCTGCGTGAGGGGAGATGGCATCGTTGCGACGCTACGTCACCCTCGCTCTCACTCTCAAAAGCCGGCGCTCGGTTTGTATCTCTCTCTGTTACCCCCCCTGGGCTTAGCTGCTGGCCGCGCCTGCCTGCCTGCCTCGGTGGCCACTGCTGCTTCCTCGGTCTCTCGTCGCGCAAGACGTCGGTGGTATTCGGCGTTGGTACCGAAGGCTGCTGCTGCTTGCTGGCTCGGGCAGCACGTACGGCTATAGTGCATTAACCGCAGCGCAAAACTCGAAGGACCGCTCAGTGGCATTCAATTGGACATTGATGGTTTCGCATTCACAACTCATACAACGTGCTTAAGTGTCCTCGGATTAAAAAAGAAAATAAGAAATTTAACCGGCATCGCTGTAAACAGGTTTTACGCAAACTTCGCAGAGTGCATTAAGGACGGAACATTGCATGTGAATTCTCTTAGGCCACCAATGTCAAAGTACGGTTCCCGGAAACGCTCTATTTTTGTTAATACATAAACGTGCCAACCAACCGGCAGGTCAGCTTGAAAAACGGCGTTGTCAACAAGAATGTTTGAAGCCATTTCGCAACTGTGCTTTCTAAGGTTGAGCGCGGCCGGGGAGATCACCTGCGCCAGCCCCCAACATTGACGCACCTGTGCAGACGACGCAGTGATGGAGAGCAACGGTGCGCGACAAGCGAAGTCGCCGCCGCCGACGAACGCTTTCCCCCAAGTCGCGGCGGTGCTGCCATTACCGGCCGCCCTCAACCGCAGAGCTGCGGTCATAAAGAAGCAGGCGCCAAAAAGGTGCGGAGGGAGTAGAACCGCCATCGCCACACAAGAGACGATCACGAGGGCGGTTGTGCTCGGTGGCTGTTGCCCTGCTGCTCCCTCTTCGCGGAACCCTCGCCGCGCGTACAACACGTAACGAGCAGTATGCGCAAGCAGGACCACAACAACGAGCGAAGGAGCATGGTTGTTTTCGCCGCAGCGTCCACGCACGCACACAAGGCGATGGGCGAGGCGTGCGTTCGTGGCCGGCGCGAGGTAGGCGACGACGAATAGTGGCAACAAAAGAGCAGCGGAGAGAGGGCACACCGCGTCTTTTCATGCTATGGAGAAGAAGCAGAAACAACAGCAGCAGCAGCTTCGTCGATTGTCTCGGAGCGTGCCGCTAAGGACGCGTCTCCCCTGAGTCAGCCTTCGCGGCGAAGGTGTTTCCACAGAAAAGAAAGAACGCCGCCAGGGGCGGCCGATTGCTATGACCTTCTGCGCAAAAGAATAGCGAGCTCGTGTTCGTGCGTCTCGGTGGCGGAGGGACGCACACGAGGAGGGTACGCCAGGAATCTTTTATTGCGGCTAATCAAAGCCCCCCCCCCCCCCCCCCCCCGTGCGCGTGCTGCCGCCGAGGGGACAGTATGCGCTCTTCCCTGCTACATTCTCATCGTCTGGCGCGCTCGCCGCTGACGCAAGGTTGGCTGGCTACGATGAGCGGCAAAACTGCCTTCTGGGAGCCAGGCAAGGCTAGCGTCGCCTCAAACGTCAGACGTAACGGGCTGCCGGGTTCGCCGCCTTCTTTCCTGCCGGTTGAAATGCACGTCCGCAGGTGCCAGCTATGCAAAAGAGCTGCCCCAGGAATGGACCACGGAGCTGCGTGAATCTTGTTAACAGGTCGGTGATCTCGATGCTCAGGATCAACTATAGTTACAGCCGTGATTCGCCAGCTGTAAGCGAGGCGAAAAGATATAGCGAGAACCTCGTGCCGCATTAGAATGCACGCGTGTGAACGAAGAGCACCTTCCAAGCTTGAGGGCCAAAGAAATTCTCGAGCTAAGATATGTCGGTGGAGAATAAACAGATGAACGTTTCAGCTCCACGCTGAACTTCATTAATGAGTAAACTTCCGCTGCCTTGAATCGAGGCAGCCAGTACCATCCACGTGCGTTATTACGCAACTTGAAGACTTAATAACGAACAATGCCAAATGTTTCGCGGAATGCCATATGCTACGAGCACTTGTGCGACCATCATGGCAAAACTAAAAAGAAAAGAAATTATAATACATAAACAAACGCGAAGTAATCTGGCCGAATACTGTGCACCGGAAGTGCCATCCCATGTGATTATAGTTTCATCATTGCGTACAATCATGCTTTTATAGCGAAGCGCACGTCTCGCATACGAAACCCGTGACGGTAAAGAAGACATGCAGCCAAAAAAGTGCATTTCGTATGCGCCGTAGAGGACAACCTCTGTCCATGCAGCCAGGCGACACAAGTCAGTCGCGATAAGAGAAAGATTACCTCACAGAGCGTATATTACAAACGCCCGACACAAAACAACGCGGCTTCAATGTCATACTCGAAAGGCAACCTTTGCGCTTCTCCGCGGACAGGCAGCCATCGCGGGAGAAATTTCCATGAATTACGCATATAATGGCGCAGCAAACAATTTCTGTGTGGCACCACAGCGCCTGCATGACCTCAAGGATCCACGCGACCACGCGAGAGCGCATCGTCCGCATGTGACGTAAGTGAGCCGCATGAGAACAGTTATAATTCTGACTCGACTGCGACTAATCCTAGCGTCGCATACGGCACAGGCGAGTCAAGTCTAATTACTCCTGTGTCTCGGTATCGCAACAAGCCACGAAGATCGCGATTCAAACGCGCCTTATTGCTGTCTCCTGCAAGGTGTACGTAAAGTGTGCCCAAGGTAACGAAGCTCTGTGTTCATTATTGTTTCTTTCCTGGAACGGCTTTAACTGGTGTTTTACGGTAAGATAACTGTGAACCACTGAGTTTTAATGACATTCACCGCGAGGTTGTTTACGCGCGCAGCCTTTGAGAAGGGCCATGGTGCACGAGTGTTCTGGCACGACGTTATCATGCAGCATGTTTGAGTGGTGAAAAGCGCACACGTGCTGTTTCAAAAAGGGGGAGACGTATATGCTGCTCCGACAGGCCAGTCAATGCTACCATATCGTCCATAGTGGTCTAGACAACCTTCAGTTACTTCACTGAACGATATTACGGTTGGAGGTGTCACCTCGCAGCGGAAAAAATGCGAGACACACACAACACCGTGCAGCGTTCATGTAGTGCGCCTCAGTTCTCGTTTTTCGCGCCGTTCCCACTAGAAGATGCAGCATACTTAATAACCCAAAATTGTAACTTTTTGCAGAGGTGTCACGGCAACTTAAGTGAGTGAGTAACAACTTTATTAATCGAAAGAGTGAGGGGTAAGCGAGGCTAAGCTACGTAGGCTGCCAGGCTTCGCTTCTCGATGACGTCGTCAGCTCATGTCAGTACTCGTGTCTGGATGTCTCGGTCGGTGCTGGAGAGGAGGGCATCCCATTGTTTCTCGGTGGGGGGTGACGAGACGAGGTCGGTGGGCGAGGAATCCTCCGGGCAGCCCCGGGGGACGTGGTTCAGCGAGGCAACGTCGCAGCATAGGCAGCAGCGTGAATCGATGACAGCTATGTGGATGTGCGAATGCGCGAGGGGGCGCGGAAAGTGCGGGACTGGAGGCGACGCCAGGCGATCTCTGACCGCTTGGGAAGACTGCCGTGAGGGCACGGGTAGGCGTGTCGTTCGAGGCCATAGTGCTCGGCACAATGGTCACCTACCATGTCGTTGTAGGTGACCAGAGACTAGACTGTGGCACCGGGGCGTCCGGCGCGGAGGGGCCCACCGCTTGGTCGACGAATCCTCGAACGTGTTGGTGAGCCGACTCGTTGCCGGGATGGCCCGAGTGGGTGGAAACTCGGACCACTCGGTTCGGTTCCTAAACTATGAACATGCAACGCTTACCACCTGGTGATATTTTACATTAAATGCGCGAATGAGGGAAGGGCAACATCTCGCAAAAAGCGCAAGGGCAGGTATTCAAGACCAGGCGCCCAATTCACAAAGCTTTTCATTCGTAAGTGATTTTTGCCATTGGCCGCCCGCCTTCGATAATGATATAGGATAGGCTGGAATTTTCTCTTGCGAACAATTATAGCATAAGAGGTTTTTTTGGATAAGGGCCCAGAAAACTGCGGAGCAATGTTCAGTATTCTGGCGAGCACTGATATAACCGTTGTTAGTTTTTTTTTTTTTTTTTTAGTTTCCCTATTGCAAAACCCAGTGCCACTGGGACCAAGTGCGCCGGATTATGGGCCCAGTGCAGCGCGCTGGACGCTGGGGCGCTGGGACGGCGCGGCGTACTTGGAGGCACTGGCTACTTGTGCGAAAAACAGCTCTAGCGCGTTAAATATGCGGTGTCTGGACAGCGTATATATTTTTTGCATACAGAAGACAACAAAGAGTGTTTTAGTGCAATAAGAAAAGAAAAAAAAACGTAAAAATAAAACTGCTCCGACCAGTCAAAAGGGAAAATGAAAAAAAAAAAAAACGAAAGTGATCTCCAGTTTCAAATGTCCATGAATAAACAGGGCAGCTCACGCACCTCTATTCCAAGCTGCGACACGAAATAGGGTTATATAACCCCAAGATATAGCGTTATTTAGGACAAGAGACTAGTATCAAGCGATGAAATTGTATAAAGCATTTAATATTCAGCAGCGCTCGTCCTTGCGTACTGGAACCAGCGCGGCACGAACACAACCAGCGCAGTTTCCAGTGCGAACCAGCGAACTGCAGCGAGAACCAGCGCCTGTACAGCACAAACCAGTACGCCCCGGCGTCACGGCAGTGGAACCAGCGTCTCTTCCTGTGTGACCCAGCTCTTATCCAGCGTTCTCACTGGTGTTCCAGTGAGTCCCAGCGTACCCAGTGCGACCCAGCGCCAAAAAGCGCGCTGGTTTCACACTGGAAGACGCTGGTTTTTGCAATTGGGATTTCTTAATTTCTGTTGCATTTGTTTACTGTAACGCATTGCGCATGTGCTATGGTGGGTCTGCTACACCCCCCCCCCCCCCCCCCAATACTATGTTCTTCTTAAATAAAACTAGCTGTGAGCTGGCGCCGCTTGCTCTTTCTCATTGCATTATCAGAGTTACGCGCCAGACCTATTCCTCTCCGGTTCTAATATGCACGGTTCTTCGGACCATCGCCGCGGCCGTGACGTACTATAAGAGGAAAAATAGGCTCATCTAGATTTGTCATTCACACTTGGCAATTATTATAGCTCAGTCTTTCAGCGACTGGATTCTTCCTAAACCAGAAGAAAAGGCGAGTGACAATGGAGATGCCAGTTTGGGATCTCGCAACGGCTTCTCACTGACGTCACAAATTCTGGCAGTGAGTGCTAACTCAAGGGCTAGTTGATTGTGTATAAATGATTTTGCATTTGCAAGTATAAGAAAAAGCTTTGTCTGGCTCCTTTATGGACACTTCCTGTACGAAATAAACTTAAATTCGGTAAAATAACATGCAGTCCCTGACGTCACACTGTCGCCGTGAGCGCCCGGCGCCAAGTTCTGAAAGGAAAGTATGATCTTAATTTTATCTCTAATAACGACCCTTCTGCCCCCTGAAAGCACAAATAGCCTCAAAACAAAAATGCCGCAGTCCAAATTGAATGAGTGAATATCAGTATCAATTTAGGCGATAAAATGGAAACGAAACACGCGGCTCCATAAGAAGCACTACTTCTCATTGAATTACTTATTGCGGCGCGCAATACGGTGATCGCCGTATAGAAAAGCACATATAACTATATACTTCCTTTTTCTTGCATGTGTGTGTCTGTGATATCTATGTCACATCACAAAAATGCCGTTTCCTCCAAATGAAAAAAAAAAAAAATAGCACACTGCACTAGTTCATAGCTGCATGTTTAACCATGCGCATGAAATGCGACACCCGAGTGATCTTTATTGACTATCCCCAAGTGCAACACGTTGGTAACGAATTGCTCTTTACCTTATGGGGGTCACCGGATTGCTGCATGTCTAAACGACGCCTACAATGCACAAGTATCAGCTTGGGCAAGGCCGATGCAACTTCTCTGCGAGAAACGTGCGAGACTTCAAAAAGAGAAGGAGAAAAACGGTCCGCGAGGGACAAAAGGAACAGTGCAAAGATCTCTGTGGCTGTTGCCGTGATCAGAACAGTCGAGCTTCATCAGCGCCCACACGCACAAACACTGGGGCTGATCCGGTGGCGACTCCGTTTTTCGCGAAAGCCACGCTCCCCTCACACCTGCCGCAATTCGCAGCTCACGCGCGTATAGCGCTTCACAGATTGCTCAGTCACGATCTGCCGCGATCTGCCGCTGATGCCTCACTAACCTTCACCGTTCAAGGTTTATATGTTTCTGACGATTAACACGAGCCCAAAGTCGACCCATAATGGAGACAGTGGGATGTCGGAGGCCAAGAGAGGTGGTACAATTTGCGCTTTGAGAACGTGAGATGACGTAGGTATACGCACACACACAAAACGGGTGTGGGGAGAGAAAGAAAACAACAATAAAACAACAAGAAAACCACAACAATGGACGCTCGGTCATCCATGCACGTTAGTGAGAGACTCCGTGACCTTTCGCAATGACCTTGGCTCTGTGCAGCAGCACTTGGATTTGATGAGCCCATAGATAAGCGCGATGTTTACAAAGTTTGTTGGTTTCGAACGAAAGTGCTTTGCGGGCAGGTTATGGTAAACACAAACCACGCGGCTTTGCCTTCAACGCTGTCGGCCTCACCACCAAGTTCTTGAGAATATGCGGGTTCGAAAACGTGATTTCCATTTGCAGCCAGCACGCCATCAGTAAACGTGCGCGTCATAAACGTAAACGTCCTAGAGATATAGACACGAATAAGAGTTTTATGGCAGACCTGGCATGCTACTCAGGGTGATATGGTGAAAAATTAAAGAAAGGAAGTCGGATAACGTAAACGTCGTAAGCACGCCATAAGGTGCTTTCACGGCAAATTTCAGCTTCTGTGATTTTTCATATGCAATTCTATGCTTCACGAGTTCTAACTTTTTATACGTCCCCGCATACGTAATCATGCTGAACGCGTTGTAGATATTGCGTAACAAATAATAACTAATCATAAAATATCGTATGACCATCGCACATATGATATCACAGTTACTCCACTACAAAGGCAATAATAAAGAAGTATGAAGCTGCTTCCGCAGAAGCACTGCGTCAACGAGCACAAACTTGTTTCCAGCTCGTGAAAACATCGGGACACTAGTCACCACTCTGAAAGAAAGAAAGAAAGAAAGAAAGAAAGAAAGAAAGAAAGAAAGAAAGAAAGCGATCCGTGCAGCAATGTCATTTAGATATGCCAGCGCAGAGGCAGCGAAAGGAATACGGAGAGAGAGAGAGAGAGAGAGAGAGAGAGAGAGAGAGCGGAGCGCGCTGGTGAGAGTGGTGTCAGTTTCTGAGTTCCAGCGATGAGCAGCTGCATGGAGTTGAGAAATGAAAGAGAGAGAGATATATAGATAATAAAGGAGCAGCTGGAAAACACTAAGCCAAGAATAGAGCTCGAAGAACTGCGAATGAGCAAGCACTACACTGCGGTCCAGCAAAGACTGGTTCGTCAGAAGGCGCGGCTGATGCGACGGAGGGAGCGCGAGGGTACACCGAGCAAAGGCGACGTGCTTGCGCGCGACAACGCGAAACAAGCGCAAATTTCGCAGGCTGCACGTAGGAGGCAACGAACTCTCGGAGGTTGAATCACGCACGCGTTATCGCCGCCAGGGATCCGAGAGCGCGCGCGCCTTTCGTCCGCACTTGTCGGCACTCGCGCGCCATGCTGGCTACGGAACCCACAAGCACCACGCGCGGCCGATAAGAACTCGGCGATAAGGATCGCAGCTAAGGGTCCAGCAGCCAACTCGCAGCAGCGTAAACACGACGAGTTGTTGTAAGCCTAGCTCTCACGTCACGAAGGTTGGTGCCTTGGATATTGTGCGCATTTCCTTTTTGTCTTTTTAACGCCACTTGCCCGTGGTCGCGTGGGTAAGTGTCGAAAGACAGCGCACCTCTCCCAGTGGCGACGATGTCGGGGGCACTAAACAACGCGATACCTTAGGCTGGACGTGCGCCTATGAAGGCGCGGGAAAACAGACATTGTTGGATTGCCTAATAATCAGCCTGCTTTGGTTGCGTCAGGAACTGCGACATAACGGCGAGGCACAAAGGGAGTGCCGACCACAACAGACAGTCATCTTATTAACAAAAGCAGCGTCATGAAAGTGAAGCGGCGGCTTTAGGCGGGATACTTTAAAACTCCACATATATGCATGCACGAGCCTTCATGAAAACGCCGACACCTTTCGCTCACTAGAGCCTGCGGTCGAGAACTGGTCCAGTGTCCTGCCCCCTCGTTTGTAGCGGATGCTCATTGTCTGCTAGGGTGAGCAGGCCAAACAATACTCAAGAGACAGCACTTAGAGGTGCCGGGATACGAGTAAACCAGCCTGAGAACAATGCGTGTTTCCCCACGGACGATCAGTTCCACACAACGCTCCTCCAAAGTTTCCGCACGAATAGGGCACGCACACATATATATTAGCGACGCTGTAATATACAATCTGGCAATCCGTGTGAAATTAAAAACAATTTGTGATCGCGGAAAACGAAGTTATCAGACTACAATTATTCGGTGTCGCCTCATGGGGCGAACGTTAATTCCGTTCGCGTTCACGCAATAAGAATGACACTGCAGTTGCAAGGCGTGTGAAGGGTACACTGTGAAGGAGCATTGAAGTACAACGCAGCTCGCAAATGTACGGCAAATGCTCTCCTCGCCATAGCCTCAACGGTCGTGTGTGCCGGACCGGAAGACCTTGGTGCCCCTCGGTGGTGCATGAATGACCTTCCTCGCCCTCCCGCACTTTCTAACGGCGCCAAGTACGCGCTGTCTGAACTAGATGCCTCGGCGACAGTCAGACTGTCAAGAAACAGTAATTATTCCGATGGGGCGCAGCATGCGAGGGAGAGACGGGCATCCATTCCCATACTGATGCAGGAAGCAACTCATTTGAACCGTTACGTCTCTGGCTAGAGGGGCACTGACATACAGGCCAAGGGAACGAAAAGTAGAGCACTAAAATACACTAGTGCTGCAGGCAGCGAAACAAAGGCACAAAGAGAGAAAGAGAAAGCTGGGGAGGTGCGCCTAAAGGTAGAGGACGTTGGGGAACCCCTTCCGTTGCAACGTCCTTGAACCATTTTCCTCTCGCCTGAAGGAAGTTGGCCAGTAGAACACAGACGGGAAAAAAGGAGGAAGCGGTGGCGTCGGGACAAAAGTCGAAAGGATGAGGACGAAATGAAAACAATACAAAAAAGCAAGCGATGGGGAGCGCCCGGCCTATGAAGCGGGTGCAACAAACAAGCAGACAAACAAATGCGGGTATGTAGAAAGACAAGAGAGGGAGTGAAAGAAAAACCCGAACCCACCGCCGCTTGCGTATACATGTTCCTGCAAGCATTGTGTGCAGCGCACGACTGGATGGCACCGCTATTATTTGTTTTCACGTTGCTAGTTTCTCCGCACGTCTTAAGAAGTCAATTTGAAGCGCATCGCTAAGAGGGGGAAACGGTTCACGGAAGCCTTGATAACTTTTATTTTTTTCTGCATCTTGCTTTCGGACAGACACCGTCATTGCGCCAGTCAGCGTAGCCTGTTCGAACGACACAGCCCCATTCCTTCCCCTCCGCCGACTCCACCCTCGAAACAACGCAATAAGGTCCCGCTCCACCTGCCTGCCTCCTTCTACAGTGACGTAACAAAGGCATAAAAAGCTATGTTCACTCCCTAAGCCCAGTGAAGGGGATCACCCCTGCTATCCCCATTCTTTCCCTTTCTATTTTGTTACTGCCGCTTTACGTCGGGGCGACGTTGTTCGTCCAGACCGGAAAACAGGAACAATGAGGCGGTGTTTAATGCAAAAAGTAAAGCGCTGTAGTGAGAGAAGTTGGTGTAAGTTTCGCTGACGACGTCATAACGGGGCCGCTTCCTCTTATCACGACGCTTCATTCATCTTCCTCACCCGGTTGCTTAGTGGTTATGTAGTTGGGCTACTCAGCACGAGGTCGCGGGATCGAATCCCGGCCATGGCGGCCGCATTTCGATGGGGACGAAATGCGAAAACACCCGTGTACTTAGATCTAGCTGCACGTTAAAGAACCTCAGGTGGTCGAAATTTCCGGAGTCCCCCACTACGACGTGCCTCATAATCAGATCGTGGTTTTGGCGCGTAAAATCATATAATTTCATTTCATTCATCTTTCTCAACCTGGTACAATGCTGGGACGTGCGCGCTGAAAGCTTTAACACGGTAGCCGTTTCCAATCTGTATTACTGTTCGTCTCCATTATTATTATTATTATTATTATTATTATTATTATTATTATTATTATTATTATTATTATTATTAGCATTAGTAGTAATCTTAGCATGCAAACATACATCACAAAGAGAAATAAAGGAGAGGGAAATAAAGGAAGTACAAAAAGAGGGGAATAAAGAACATATCACACAGTCGCACGCAGAGTGAAAAACTAGTCCTGTGATTGACAAAAATTCCACTACAGCTTTCCGAGCCCCATGTCGAGTCGACGCTCCCTTTCGAAAGAATATATCATTAAGTGCAGTTCGTGCAAGATTAAGTTGTTGAAACTTGCTCAGCAGCACACAGCGACAACTGCACGACAACGTAAAACAAGCTTTCAGTATTCTAAGTCTGTCGGACAATTAGTACTTTTGATTTCGTTTCCACTATATATCATATAGTGGTTGTGGGTTACACCAGAACGAGGAACAGTTTTCGACTGCGCAGGCTTAGCGCATGCACTAGATTTGCGCGCCTAACTGCGATCTACATTCAAGCATCAGATGTGTGCAGCGCTTACAGCTGAGAACACGTGAACGTGGTAAAACGGTTGCTGAGCTTGTCCCAGCACCGACAGCAGGTGACTTCAGCGAAAGCAATTGTAGATGAGGTGAGCTGCAGTCAGAGCCGATCGTTTCCCCCGTTTCGCAGAGGGCGTTCCCGTGACTGCAACAATTAGTCATCTCAGTTGTTCTCGCGAAACATCGTGGCATCGGGTGTCCACTGCGTTGCGTTCGTATACATTACAAAACGACAGCAGTGAAAACTTACGATCGGTCGCAAGACGGTCGTAAGGCCTCTCGTTCTGCCTGTGCGCAGACCTGACCGTCGAGGGTTCTTTCTATACACGTGCACAACGCCCACACATACGTTACATAAACACGCTATTTTGAAAGTGCTTTCTTACGCGAAGAGTGCGCGCTCAACAACATGTGCACGCTTTCTCTGCGTTCTTTGCTCGCAGCGCGTGCCTGCACGCAACAATGCCTGAAATTACTACGCAAGCCCTTGAGAGTCTAGCGACGACGGAAATTAAGTCTGAGGCCCGTAATCCTGCAAGCGTGAACACGGACGGAGAAAAGTGAGTCAATTGGCTGCGCGGGGAGCGGTCACAGCGAAAAGCCGAGGGTGGAGCGAACACAACTCATTGTGCGCCCGCCATGGCTGGCCACCCACAACTGCACAGCGACTCATTCGCCTTCGCTCGGGGCTTGTGTTTGTTTCTCGAACGCGCTCGCTCGTGCCTCTTATTTTTGCCTCACCACAATATGGCGCCTGCGATTGCGCATGTTCGGCTTTTCCTTTCTTTTTCTTTCTTCATTTCTTTCGCATATGTCCACATAGAATCTATGCCACGCGGTAGAAAAATCAAGAGACGTATTCGCGCACAAATCTTACATGTAATCTATATCGTGTTAGTGGAGGGTAAATCTACAGGACTAGACTGAACTTTCCTCCTTCATTTCTCAGAGTCTTACAGAGCGTACTTTAATTGGAAGAGGTTCATCTGCGTCGCAACTTTCCGCACCTCGTCTTCTTAAAAAGAGCACACGTACGGCTAGACTGGAGGTCACGGTTTCTTTTTCTTTTTTACCTGCATGTGGCAACTTTGGAATATACAAACCAATCACGGAGGCATGCATACTGCGTACTTCGTCTTTGCAGAAAGCGCTCGATTATGCAACCTGAAAACTGACTTAAGGAAAACAAGTAGTTTCCTATCCTCGCACTAGAACGGACGGAAATTGTACAGCAACTCATTACATTGTGCCCATCGAACCGAGCCGTGCGTGAAGTCGGCTGGGGCAAAATAAATAAAGCGCTCTCGCTCCTGCATGCACATAGAGCGTTTCCTTTTGGTTGTTCCACTGCCTGTCTCGCCGAAAACGTAGCTATGCGTTCCACGCTAATGACCCCTGACCTGGCTTAATACCGTGTGGCTTCCTTATAGACCGAAACGATTTATCTCCAGCGACTATCACCGTTAAAACTGCACATTAAATGCGTGTGTTTTGACATCGTGAACGTAAGAGCCTGGCGTACTGTAAAGGAAATTCAGAGCACACGAGTGATATTGTTGGCAGCACCGAACGTGTTCAGGACCCAAACTCGGCGCGGGGCATTTCGTCGCCGCTTGCGCTAACTAGTTACATTATTTGTGAATTCCCTAATAATTTTGTTTAAATTCTTATTAATGAAGGGCCGCGAAATCTTATCAACAGTAATTTAAGCTGGACGTCGATAAATAATAATGCAAGCTGCCCCAGGCAGACAGACAGACAGACAGACAGACAGACAGACAGACAGACAGACAGACAGAGGAAAGGGGAAAATAAGGGAGGTTAACCAGCGGGGAACATCCGGTTTGTTACCCTACGCTGGGGAGAGAGAGGAGGGGAGGTAAGGGAGTAACAAAGGAGAGATAAAGAAAGAAAGGAGCATAGAAATACAATCACAGTCGGTCACTGTCACCACATACTGTCACTGCACAGCACAGTAGCACTTGCAGCACTATAAACATCTGTTCAGGTTGCAGCCGCTTGTCCAATTCTGTTTCCTTTAAAAACTGCAACAGTGCCCTCGCCGCCCTCTGCTGCGATGGGTTGTGATGGCGGCATTCTTACAAAGCCTCCGAGGTTCAGAACAGACCCCGTTAATCGCAATAGCAAAGGATTGGCTGACACACGTACGCACGCACACACGAACACGCGAACATACCCTTCTGTTCAGCGCGGCCACGATTTTATGAACTAGGGGCATACTTTGTAATGATTTTTATTTAATGACAACAGTTTACACCCCAGCTGCAGCATATGTCTCCGCCTGTATCGGTGTCGACCATGCAGTAATGGTCTTATGCGCTATTGTACAGGATCGTAGCTCCGTGATATTTCTTTTTTTTTTTTTTTTCACGCTGCGTGCATCTGCATTTGGCGTTCCCCACCCTTTATCGCGCAAGCTCGGAGAAAAATCAGCAAAGCAGTTGGCGGTGCGAGAGCTTGCAGGAGCAGGTGAAAGTTCCGTGTACAGCGTTCCGGGTCGCGGCATCGCCAGTAGCCTGCCGCACAGCCTCATCAACGTTGACTCTTTCTTCTAGGCCCAGACGGGGAGGCTCAGTGTGGTCAGTGGCACGGTGTCGGAACGGCAGCGCCAGTGCGTGCTGCGGCTCCGGCTGTTGATTGTGGAACCACGGAGCCAGCGGCAGCGGGGCGCGAAAGCCAGCAGACTTCCCCGCTTTACGGACAGGCACCTCCCCCCCCCACCTCTCTCCCCTTCAACCTTTCGCGTCTGCTTGCGAGCGCCGTGGGAAAGTCGGACAGCTGGTCGAGGACCTTCCGCCAGCCACACCGCGCGGGTTCCCGTTCTGCTAGAGAACCCAAGGAGCTGCCTTCGTCGACGAAAACGAGGGGAAAGCTCAGAAAACCGTAGGGCCAGGGGTTGTTCCCCCCAGGGAGAGACGTGAACTACCCCCCCCACCGCCCCCCTCGTCCCCTGCTTTTTTCTCCTGCCTGGCGGGAGACCTTCTTCGCCTACGCCACCCCCCTCCCGCCCTCTATACGTCTCGCGGTTTTCTTCCTTTTCCATAAGGTTCTTATATGGCATGTCTTGGTTTTCTTTTCTTCCCCTTTTTTATCCCTCTTGCTCCTCAATGCCGCCTGTGCCGCCGTGCGTATACGGCAAAGCGTGACACCAACTGAATGAATACCGGCCATAGAGCGAACACCCTCCTTCCTATCGCGTGCCAACGCCACCCCCCCCCCCTCCCCGGCCTTCTTTGGCAGATCTTCTAAGACTTGTAGATTTTTATCTAAAATATTTTATGACTTGCGTTTCTTTTCTTCCTCCGCGATGCTTCAGTCGGAGCGCGGGCGCACCGGCACGCGTTTTCACGGCACAATGGTGCCGGCCATCGCAGCTTGCTTGTATCGTGCGCTCTCAAATAATGAAAACTGTGAAGACACGCAGGTTTCACAAAGTCAGTCACCAGGAGGAAGGACATCCTTTTTTTATGCTGTCTTGACAACTTCAAAGAAAAATAACGAATCAAAAAGAGTATTTGGCTGGGCCTGGTTAAGGAACAAGCGGAGGGGAAGAGAGAAAGGATGGCGAGACAGACGCTTTTCGAGACTAGCTCTGTCGCAGACGCACGCTGACCCCCGCGACCCGTGAGACAGAAAGGTCGCAACGGTCGCTCCCGGCCGAAGCCAAAGAAAGGCTTGGAAGCCCGACACTAAGTAAAGCGTTGCAAACGTGACAGTGACAAAACACGTACGATGACCAAAATACGACGGATGATGAACCGGGGGCGGAAGAAACGAGGCATGAGTGGATATCTTCGAGAAGTGGAAACGTTGCGCTATCCCGCGGCCTGTCAGGATACTACAGCTAAGGAGTGGCGACACACAGACAAGCAATTGCATATGCAAAGTGCTAAAGAGAAAACTTAAAGTAAGAATGATTTCGAGCCGGATCAGGCGTACGGCAAGGAAGAGAGAGAGAGAAAAAAAAAGAACACGTGTTCACGATAGGCAGATCGGTGGACACGTAACAACACCTGCGGGCGCACAACTCCATCCGAACCGAACCAATGGTGGCTGCCCATGGAGAACAGGTGGTCAAGATGGGGAAACAGCTCTCGGTGGGCAAACTTCTGCCGCCGTCATCACCGCCACAACCAATAGCTGTCTTATCGGTTCCTAGGATCACTGTACTCTGCTCGCGCACACGTGGGCGCGTTCCTAGAATTGAAGGCCCCTCGCTGATGAACAGATTGTATTGGTGCTTGCAATGGCGGGTCCCATCAATATCTTTATAGCTATATTGGAAACTTGCACACCGATTGCACGTATGCACTCGCAAGCGTGCACAATATTCCCAGAGAGTCACGCACTGAATGCAGAAATCCTCACGTCCCTGCACAAAGACTGGTTCCAAGAAATGTTCAAGATTCATAGGTTGATGGGATTAGCTTGAAAGTATGCCCGTATACATACGATGAAACTGTCCCACTACACGAGCAATTTAGTGAGTTTTGCCGTTTCTTTCTCAAACAAATATTTATTTATTGGTTTATAATGGGTTGGTAGCTAAAGGCAATTTTAACTTAGCTCTGAATGCGATAAGTCGATGCGACGATGCTCCCAGTCTTCCATTAAACGTTATTAAGGGAGGTTAAGATAAGGCGTTTCACTTACCTCTAATTCGCTTCAGGTCCGATAAGTAAGCCCGCGTTAGTTTACGGATGCATGAGTTCGTCCACAATGTGCCCTTTTCTACTTGGAGACCAGATGCTGATCAAATTGAGATCGCAGTAAATAGTCGTTGCTTCAGTACATACACTTAAGCCCTAAGCAATCCCGACACGTCTTGCAACTGAACTATACAGCACACACGACCCTACATGTCAGATCTTCTTGCCGGGCACTAACATCAAAGTGGAGTAAGGGCACAAGTTCCGACAATGAGAAAAACAATGTGGTCGCCCTGGTACGAAAGGCTTCGACGGGGGCGGAGCTTGGTAGAGTGGCGTGTTTAAAGACTCGCGAGGAAAAAGTGAAACGAACAAAAGCTCAACCCTCGCGTCGGTCTTGTGCGATGGCGCGGCACTCGTTCAACGGAAACGCCTCCTGGGCTTGCTAGCGAAGGAGATGTGCCAGCCAATAGCAGTTTCTCACTTTGAAATTGGCTTCTTTTTGTACACGGCAGCGTTAACTAGAAAAGAAGAACAAGAAGAATGTGTGCTGGAAGAAATCTCATCGGTGAAATGTCGGAAGCCACTCCTTTCGACGCTTTTTCCGCTAGAGGCCGTGTGGCAGGTGCGGTGGTACTGTGAGATAAAGCACGCAACTTCTGCGCTTCAAATTCAGATAACCGCTGCCATCCGAAAGAGTCTGTTGCCTTTAAAAAAATGGCATAGCTCGAGCCTACAGTTAGGAACTTGTAAACTACGACTACGTCTGCATGTCATAGCCGACACAATTTTCAGGCGTATCTACCCCAAGTATGAACAACCCTAAGGAATGCTCTTTTAGGTGGCTAACATAAACAAGCTAAAAGCTGGATCACCCCGAATCTTATCGCCAGTCAGTCGCACGAGCAGCGCCACTACTGCGGTCGCTCGTGGCACGGGAACGTAATGAAAAATGAATGGCTATGATTGCCGGCGATTGGTGGCTCAATCGCTATAGCGATGCGCTACGGGTCATGCGATCGCGGGCTCGATCATTTCGTTCAAGAGCACCGGAGACGTAATTTCTACGATGATGACTTTTGCAAAGTGCAATATTCGTTTGTAGCACTGCCGCAACACATTGCTTTATAGCCTCAACAGCTTCATTGTTGTAGGCTCAGCGGTTATTTCCCATTATCAATTGCGACTACGAATTCACCGTGAAAAATGCAGCTGGATGGTTTCGGAAGGAATCTGTCTTACACTCGGCATCAGCAGCCAAACCAAGCATTGAAGCCAGCATGTCCCTTGTGTTCACCCAAAGTTTTGCGGAGCAAGCCACGAGCCCTTCCAAAGATTCGAGATAGCGGGCCTTTCACAACTCTAACAAGCCCTGCTTTCCACAAGACAGCTTGGGCAAGCCCTTCATCCAAGCTGCGCGAGTGCGATAGGCGTAGAGGCTCGGGCCCTCAGCACAAGCAGTGGTGCGCTCGGGCGCGTGCAGCGACATGCTGCGAGAGGCTTCACTGTGTGGTCGTGAGCGGCAGCAACGGCGGAAGCAGCAACGGCGATCGCTCCTGGAAAGCAACGATGCGGCAGCCCTTATCGACAGCGCGCAGCGCATTTCTGAGACAGGAAAAGGAAGTCGCGCCCCCGCGGCCCATCCCTCGCGATGTCACGCCGCGGGCCAGCCGCGAAGTCGCCGCTCGCGCGGCATCGCCCTTGCGACAGCGATACGAGCGGGAGAACGCATCTTGCTTGCGTGCGACGGGCCACAAGGAGGAGGAGGAGCAGCCTTATTTCGCTGCACTTTGACGAAACCGAGCACGTCAGCAGGCAGCAGGCGACGAGGAGCGCAAGGGAATGACAAGCAGAGAAAAGGGAAAGTGTGAACAGCACTCGCCGAGTCGAAACAGAAGGTCAGTGCGGTAGACCTTCTCGTTCTACTTCGCTCTCTGGTGTCAAAAGGGACGAAGCGCTCTCACTCGTCGTTCTGCCGAGGGGGCGACGTCTTCGTTGTCACGCACTGCGGCTCACTGAGGCCGGCCGCATCGGCGAACAAAACGAACAAACGGAACCGGAACATCGCTCGTGGGAGCTTACGTAGGAGTTGGGGAGGCGGGAGACGAGGAACGGCCTTCAGTACACTGCACGCAGAGCTCGTATGCACATTATCGCGCCGACTACGGTGATGGAGATTAAATTTAAAGCGCCCTCCAGATGCGCCGATTCAACAATGTCGATCGAACTGTTGTCAGCAAGCTTATACGTTCAGAAGCACGAAGAACTTGGTTGGTTGATTGAAGATCAATACCATGAAAAAGGAAGCGGAAGCGCAAAACGTTGGCGGGAAACTAACAAGCGAGAAAGCATGCGCTCATGTTCAAAATTTACTGCTAGAATAAAAGAGAGAGAGAGAGAGAGAGAGAGAGAGAGAGATTAGAAAAGCATGCGCTGTTGTTCATCAATACATTTTTTGATCGACACCTGCAAGAAAGCGACGAGTTCTTTCTGATACTGCAATAGAACTTCTTACAAGGGCTTCGATTTCACATAGAACAGTATCATCTGATGACGTAAATATTGGCTGAAGTCGAGTGCTGAACATATTGGTGCCGATTCCTGTCGTTAGCTTCTCTGCACGGCTTTATCTTTCCCACCCGATTTCCCACCGATCCTACCCTATCATTCTACGAAAGGTCAAGAGAAAGAAAGAAAGAAAGAAAGAAAGAAAGAAAGAAAGAAGGAAGGAAAGAAAGAAAACGTAAGCTCGCTCTGGTAGCAAGTCCGCCTTGCAAGCAGCTTTGAAAGGAGCCGCCTCACAAACAAAGCAGTGACCGCCACTCTCCCGCAGCGCGGACCTACTTCGCCGGCTTCAGCAAGAGAGCGGGCTCGTCAAACTTGACCTTGACCCACACAACCTTGCAGCGTCTCGCTCGTCTCTGCCTCAAAAGGAGTGCCGCTCGCTATCTCTGCTAGCTAGGCCGAAGAGGGAGCGCAGTGCCAGGCGGTCGTCTTTGGTTAGAAGATACCACACCACACGCGTTTCTGGTGGACATTATGAAGCCGCGGATATCAGCCGCTAGCAATCGGGGTCTGTTAAAGCTGTGGCCCTCAACGTCACCACCAGTGCGGTTCCAGGCAAATAAGCTTTCAATTAGCCATTCGGGCACGAAACCGACGTTGCCACCAAGGCCACCAAAGTTTTCCAAACCCTTTGAACACGAGCAGCAGGCTCCTGGCACAGTGACTTTTCTGTGGAGGTCACTATTCCAGCATTTCCAGATGCTGACGTAGGGGAAAAAAAGGAAGTCGTCGCGTCTAGCACGAGCGCTCCTCTGCTCACTGATTGTAGATACATGTCGTTAATACAGCCAAACAAATTGTTACCGGATAACCGGGAAACATAAGAATTTAAAAAATCACAAGCGTTAAGGTAGAATCATACCTCAGTGGTCAGATAGAGTGCTCGCGAGTTCGGGTTAACTTTCCCGGTGCAAGCAAACGGTTAAACTCCAGGTTTGGTACACAGCCTAAATTGAGAAAAGAGAAAAAGAAGCTAGTGTAAACGTTCATATCAGCGTTAAACGATGGCATTTCTATGACTATCCCTTGCCTACAGCCTTCAAGGTTTGCGGCAGTAGCGTACCTGATGCTGCGTGAAAGAAATACAAGCATACATGCTTATTAGCATTGCGCCTCCCTCCTCGCTCTATTATCAACTATTAATGAGAACGAAGTCTTCGTTCAGCAACAGCCCCATGAGCGCAGAGGCAGACTACAGAAACTGTTACGCCTGGAAAATACGTGCGAAAAAGTTTCGCAAGTGACGATGACTGATGACGGAGAACGCGCGATTCCTGAGGAGCGCCGAGGTGCCAAGAAAGAGGGGGCAGGGAAGCCAACGCGTGCCACCTTTTGTTATGTCTACGCTTGGGTGGCTTACAATTTGTCTGCCCTTGAAAAATTCGCTGCTGCGTGCACTCGTTCGTGCCTATATTTCTGCCGGCCGCCAGCGTTTATCTCTGCAGCGCTTCTGGACTTTGCATGCGTTTGTTTTCAATGAGAAAAAAAAAATGAAGCGTCTTTCTTTCTGCTGTCCCACTTGTTACTCAACGAGGCAGCGCTGTGGCGGCTATCTCTACGAGCTGTCGGGCTCGCCAGAGAGAACAGACGGTTCCAAGGCCGTGGCTGCTCGACTGTGGCGAACAGCACCGAGCGCGAGTTTGAAAGCTGCTGCTCGTCGTCTGACGGGCGAGTCAGCAGTGTCCCCTTTCCTGCCTCTGCTGACAGTGAGAGGCGACGCTGACGCCGAGCCGGTTGACGTAAGACGCTAGAATTGAAGGCAATTAAAAGGAAAACACAAAAATAGCACGAGGGAAGTCATTGCGGACAAAGAAAAAAGAATAAAGGAGCAGGCATGACGCGGACTGACAAGGTATACGAGGAATTCTCGTCGTAATCTATAGCCCGGGCGCGCTTACAGCTCTGACAGAGATGCATAAGTGAATTACAAGACTGCTAGCGTGATGGTTAACTCTTACCCCTGCTTTGCGTCATTCAAAAAAAGCTGCTCCAAATAAAGCCTCACGCGGAAAAGATGTAAATAATCCACTACATTTACGACAATGATCTGCAAATAGGAGCACCGAGTCTTCGTGTATATCATGGGGACAGACTCGTGCACAGAAATTTATGCAAGCTTGGCAATAAAATAAGAAAAAATAAATAAATGATGCCAAAACGTGCACGAAAGCAAGGAGATAATGGGAGAGTGAAATGTTGTCGGGAAAGTATGCTTAAGACAGTCGGTCGAAAAAAATAATAATAATAATAAACATGAAAAAAATAAATAAAAAGTGACCAACTGAAAACAACCGACAGCGCAGGCATAGGCTACACAACTGACGACAACGAATGGACACAGCAAGGAAATGAGGCGGAAGCGAGGATGAGGGTGCGGTAGAGAAGGAGGAGGATGCTAAGCCACTCTCTCAACGTTTCGCACCTCGCCCTCAGGATGGCGCCACCACACCCAGGGCAGTGGCATCTGGTCGGAAACCTTGGCCAGCTAGTAGGGCTAGTGCGCAGCGAAAATTGACTACGAAGGCGTGCTTTCGTGTCGATATCTAACCTCTGAGATCCTACAGGTGTGATAAAAGCGCTGCAGCTATGACGAAAAAGGGCTTAGATAAATAGCAAATATTGAAACGCTAACCTTTCACACGGGTCAGAATTTTTTTTTTTTATATAGGTTGCAACAGGTGCAGATGAGGGTTTGTAGCTATGACTTGGAGGAAGTTGTCCTTCCTCCATGGGTTATGACGACTTAGCACAATGTGGCGGACAAACACAAACAAAAAAGAAACAAGGACGATGTTGCTGTCTTCCCGCCACTTTGTGCTAAGTCGGAAAGCAAGATCACCCGTACTTCAGTCAGTGCTTTTAAATCACGTAACGGAGTTTTCAAATAACCAAACACATGCAAAATCAGTTTCAGACGTTGATTTTATCGAAATATTCCAAATCGTAATGTACCGGATTGAAAAACATGCTTCTGCACAAATTTCCAGTGCAGATACTGGCAGCGCTGATGGTGAAGCGCCGACGTTGCCAATATTCGAGGCATATTATGACAACTTGAACAATTCCAGCACTGGTAGCTTTCCTGGCTTCATTGTTGTAGGTGCAATCAACGTTCGTCCCGCGTAGGACGCATACGCGGGCGTTTTGTTCCATGGGTCGCCAGTCTGTGCCGGCGCAACTGTGAGCCGCAGTACGATGATAAGAAAGCTCCGAGCCAAATCGCTTATCGCACAATGTTGCGCGTTTCACTAGGCCTATCACTTTATCACTAGGCGTATCCGAAGGTCGGTTGTAACACAGGCTACGGTCGAGGGCTTCGTTTCATCAGAGACAGCCTGCCCGTTTACAAACATCTGCACCTACAATGCCACACGATACGGTTAAATTTGATGATGTAATTCCGCATTTATATTTTCCGACTTATTTAAATACTGTAATTTTCCGAGAAAATTTCTAAAGGTCAGTTAAAGCAGGTGCGGCAGGCGAAATTTATTGAGACGGGTCGGCTGGAATGAAAACTAACAATTAGGTGGCATGCCCCCATGATTGTTGTAGTCACGCCTGTAATTACACCACCCCTTCAATAAATTATCAAACTCTTATTCAAAACGTACGTATGATTGACACGTAGGCCTCTTAAATATACATTGAGAAGGGTCCAGTTTAAGACCACGGAATAGCTACGCAATGCAACTGAGAACTGAAGCCGAACGGCCAAACGCTGGCTGACGCTGGCTCGTTCCAACCAGTAGAATGCACGCGAAACAACGCACGCCACGACTGCTAGCGCCATCTACCGAACAAGCGGCGAACAATAGTTGAGAGAAGAAAATCAAGGAGAGGAGGCAACTTGGAAAGAGAGCGCGCAGAGAGCGCAAGTAAAGAGAAAGAGAAACTAGAGCGGCGAGAGCGCAGGAAAGAGAAACCGCAGACCAGAGGCGGCGGAGCGAAACCGCTGTGCAGACTCAGCGGAAAGAGGAATCGCTGGCTCTGTAAGCAAATTCGTAGGCATTTTCTGCCGCAACCCTTGCCGACAAGAAACAAAGGACGAGAGGGAGAGAGAAAATAATAAAGATATGTTCCCAAAAAGAGGACTCGGGAGAGAGACAGCGCCGTGCGCGAGGAGGAGACGTCGGCTTCTATTTGTATACCGTCCCTTGAACTATGCTCCCTGCAGAGAGCAGCACAGCTGCGGCGTGTTTATTTTGCAGACAAGCCGAGGACGGCGGCACTGGTGCCGGGTGGAGTCAGCTTTTGCGGCGGCAAACAGCCGTGAAATCTACACGAAAAAAAAAATTGTGAATAAAGCTAACAAAACGCTTTCCAAAACGCGGCGGCAAATGCGAGAACGAGATGCTTCTTTCCACGGGAAACCGGCGAAGCACGTGCGATCTCCACTGGCGCTCGTCGCTCCATTCAGGCGAAGCCCGGGGCTTAATGAGCTGGTCTCAATGAAGGCTCAGTCGTAGGCGCTGGTGCTGGAACCAGGGAGGATCCAGAAATAACGCGCCCGCTGGGCCTTGCTGAGGCGCGGCGGCAGTTCGTGTTGGAGCTCTCCAGCCTGGCAAAACGCGCGAGCTTTATTAGCACCATAGGGCTTCGAGGTCGGCTGTCTGCTCATTGTGTGCGCGTAAATATAGAGAACCTTGAGAGCCTTGCGCCACCATCGGTTATCGTACACAGTTACTACGCAATTTCAGAATCATTTTGATTCATAACTGGCTCCACGGTAGTAGAGCCTTCACTCAAGTCCATATTGAAAAAAAAAAAAAGAAATTTTCAATGCGTCTGTAGTGGGTCTGTGTTGAAGCGTGTAATGTCGACCTTTCTGTGCCACACTGCTGGTCCATGTAAACTGTGCTACGAGACGAACGTTCTCAGAAAATTCACGTGTAACTCAATTCCAATCTTATTGATCTTCGTTTCACGAGCCACCGCACAAAATTTATTGAGTTGTACACGGAGAATCCGGACAAGACTGCCGCGAACTCCATATTTCGCATTCAAACTGACCGCGCGCTTTCTCAACTCTGCACAGACAATTGTTGCTTCAGCGCAGAGACAAACTATTTGTTATTTGACAAGTGGAGAACAGGATTTTTCCGTGTGTACGGGATCAACCTGTGTTCGCGAAAGGATCCCGAGTAGTGCGGAAACAGTCAGGTATTTCCTTCTCTAAACGTTTTCGTGCGATTCCGAAATCGTAAATAGTAGCGCATTCATTTTGACCCGGAATCCGTCGATCAGGTGGATAAACAAGACACGTGAACAGAGCGTCCCCAGAAAGGGAACTCACCAAGCAGGGCGGAAGGGGCGCGGGGTGGTACGTAGACCAGTTCGTCTCCACAAACATGATATCGTTATCAGCCTATTTTTATGTCCACGGCAGGACGAAGGCCTCTCCCTGCGATCTTCAATGACACCCGTCTTGCGCTATACCTGATTCTAACTTGCGCCTGCGAATTTCCTAATTACGTCACCCCACTTTGTTTTTTGCCGCTGCTATATGATATATTAATGTGTACTCTGTCGCAGCCCTTAGAATGTGATTAAATAGCGGCGTTCGCGAAGAGGAAAGAAAAACAATAATCTTCTCGGTAAGCCAGTTTTCCATTACTAATGGCACCTTCCATACTTCGAGCCAGAAAATCGAATGTTCCAAGCGCTCGCCCGTTTGCCTAATTAATCTTCGTGAGTCCGTCGGCTAGAGCGCACCATCACAAGCAGCTGCTTCGCTGCTTACATTGCGCAATCGACGGTCTGAGTGCCGTCCTGTTTGGACGGCGGGTGCGAAGCTCAGAGAGAATGAATGGCGGTGCTGATAACGCGAACTCGCACATCTGTAGCCGCCCTACAACCACCCCCCTTCACCGCAATCTTTATCCTTTACGCCATTCCCGTTTCGGCCTTTTATCTTATCTCTGACCTGTAGCTTCAACGACGGCAAACGTAGTACGTGTCCGAAGCACGCTGAGAAGAAAGCCCAGGCGAGCTATAATAATGCTTGCCACCTCTGGATATTCTCGATTTCTGAGACGTGAATCCTGTAAGCGAAGCTGCTTCGCGGCTTAGAGCCAAGCTAGTTACCGGTCGCCTCAGCACTCAGAACAGCAGACGAAAACTGGTTGGCGGATAGGAACACGTACTCCACTCTATACATCATACGCTGGTAGATCAACTGTTGCTAATTGATAAAGCTTCGCGTGTCAAATGCCGCGGATGTGAAGATGACAAACGTTGCGGGCGTAACGTGCTGAAATTAATATTCGTAATGAGCTGCCTGGCTTCATATGTTTTCATGGCAACAGAGGACTCTTTATCCAGTGTCCGTGCACGTTATTAAATGCCATGTTCTATAAGAGGCATTCTCAACTTTTTGCTGTGAGTGGACTTTGTTTCTTGGAGAAGACAAGCTTTGCAACACTTTTGTCTGCTACAGTTCTGCGTGACACGAAATTATGTGTTACTTATTCATTCATGCACAAAGCACCCGGTGTGACAACACAATGATTCTCCGCACACCACGTGTAAATAAATAGAACCTCGATAAGTTGCCTTATCTGAAGCCAAGCAATAACTACATCAAGGAACGCAAACGTATTGGCTAACAACTTTTAAGAATCCGAAACTTTGCACGTAATTGCATCTCTTCGGCTCTCACGTAAATGGTAAAACTTAAATCATGCACCTCTTTCGAAGAAGAGCACCGCCCGCTTAGTAACAGCAAGACAGCCATCATTATCAAGTAAGATCGTATATGCAGTGCTCGCGTTTACCACCACACGTATGTACGGACTATAGAAGTTCGTGGACGAAGCCTGGACAAAAGCAGCTGAAGGCCGAGGTCGTGTATTCAACCTCCAAGTGTAGGTGACGACTCCGCAGGCCGACGCCGAACGAGGCCTTCGATCCCTGTACAAGTTGGCCTCGGAAGCCGTTCGACTGTAAAGCTTCCGAAGCACTCTTCCCTTCCCTTACCCTATTAACCCTTATGCACTTAGGTCAAAACGCCATGCTCCTGGAAATCAAATTTATTCATTCATTCACACATGAATGAATAGGTTAGCTAATCGCCTTTGAATCGCTGTGAATGATTTCTGATGTAGCATGGCGAGAATGTTCCGTAACACAACGTCTGACACCTGTGAAAGAACCTGAAGCTCCTGAGAGAAGTAACGACGCTTACGTCCAGCCGGTGGTCTCCGAGCAAAGTACTATCAAGCCATAATAGAGCCAACGGCTAACCCATAGCACGCTGTTCCGAAAAGTACAATGTTGCCTTAAGAAATGGTCAGTTACAACCAGTTACAGCGCCGCGCTGCAGTGAAGGCTGCATAAGGTAAAAGACGCAGGCCGCGCGACACGCTTCCGTGACGCCGGAAGCGGTGCTTCAAGGAGCTCCGTATCCGGTGCACGCACGGCCCACGCCCTCCGTCGTTCCCTTCCCGCCCACGCTTCTGAAGGCTTGGCTGTAAATTCGCAACAGCCCCGTCATCCAGAACTGGCAGGCGTACTAACGACAGAAGCCACCGGGCGTTCACACAGCAGCCAGCGAAGCTGTATGCTACGGTGGTAGAAAGCGAACCGTGTAACGGGGCGAACGTACACCCAGTGTCCTCCGACCTACAAACGGCCAACAACAACAACAACGGCTAGCAGTACCCATGGACAGTGCAAGCCATGTGAGGCCAAATCCACTTCAGCGCTTCCGGGCAGCCGCCTTTGCAGCTTTTCGGAGCGATCAGCGCGTCCGGCTTAGAAAGTTGGGCTCTCCCGCCGTTCTCTGGTGGCCCCGAGAAAAGCCAAGCCTAGTGGGCGAGGGCTGGACGAGAGGAGAAGCGCGGTGGCAGCTCCATTATTGCGCGCAGCAGTAACGGACCACCACTTTCTTTTGTGAGTCCCTCCCGCAGAACTCCTCTCCGGCGCGCCTTCTCTCCACCGAAGGCAGCGAACTAAAGCGTGCATTTTAACGGCTCCTTCGCATAGGGATCCGCGGCGAAGAAGTATTGGTAGCGTGTTTCTCGTAAGGCGACGGCGGGCACTGATCTTGACGAATGTGCGGTGGTTAGACCGGAAGCAGCTATTGCAGGAGGACGCGAGCGAGTGCTTCCGCTCAGGTGAAAGCGAGACATGGCGGAGGAGGAAGGCATTTTCGCTTTCTGGGCTAAATACATGATTGGGGTCTCAGTAATGCACATCCGCGTCTCCTAAAGTTTGTCCCTCCTGACCCAACCAGCAGCTGGCGCCCACGAGCTACGACGAGTGTCGGACGGATTAACGGAATCCTTACATTTTGTGTGGCAGGGCCGAAAAAGTAATTCCTGTTCCATGTGTGACTTTCGATGTAACGTGACTGATCGTCACATCGCTGCGACCTCCTGCTCCGCGTTGGAACACTTTATTGCTCAGTGATTATGCCAGATACGATGGACGTCATTATAATCGTCAGATAAAATAAATACTGGACCTGATTAGGTAATGAACGATTTTCTGGTTGCACAAGGGTAGCTAGGTCAAAGAGCACGAGATACAATGGAGAAAAAGTCAATGACGCGGAAGTTTAACGACCAAGATAAAAAGTGTTTTAAACAGTCCGCTGTTTATGAATATATAGTTTGTTGCCTAAAAAAATCATAGATTCGGTTTACTGTTCGTGTCATTTAGTAGTAGTAGTAGTAGTAGTAGTAGTAGTAGTAGTAGTAGTAGTAGCAGCAGTAGCAGCAGGAAGGCTGCAAATGAAAAACTCAGAAATTTTAATTACATATATTTAAGATGATTCAGAATAATTAGAAATATGTCGCTTGAACAGACAATGCTTAAAGAACCCTTAGGGAAAAAATAAAAACAAAACAAGCGGGGTGCATTCAATTCAAAGAGATGAAAAACAATAAACAGTCGTGCTCTATTCGGCTACCAATTAGGGAATTCGTTTGGGCCGCTGACTGAACAGCCTTTTCCCTTAGAACTATCAACAACAAAAAGGGTTGTGAAGAAAACGGGAAAAACCGGTAGCAGGGGCTGATGCTATAGCCAAGGAAAAACAGCAATTAAAGAAGCCCGCTAACACAAATGTTACTCCTTCATATCGTAAGTAGGGTGTAGGGAGGGGGAGAGGTAAAGAACCGACGCATTCGTCTGCTGTAACTGTGGTTCTAAATCTTCCACGAATTAAGTGAGGGACGAATTTATCATCCGGTTTCCTCTTCTGCGGGCGGCGTGTCTTTCGCCCATAGTGCACTGTTGACGCTCCTCTGTCCTAATCCACCGTAGGAAATGGTGGTAACAGAACTGAAGACTTACGAGGAACAAACGTAAACAAGCTACTGACCAAGCGGCGTCGAAAGCCGCTTTTCAAGTACCGGTCTCTTCCACGTGATCAGCCGCCGTAGCCGCGCCAAGGAGCACGACTCGTACTTACACGAGATCGTCTTATCCCGTTTCCTGTCCCAGGTTCACTGGGTCCACGCGTCCGCAAACAACATCGACAAAGGTTTGGCCGCTAAAAGCACTCACAATGCACTAGAGCACGACCGTGAATGGTGCGTAGGGAAGGAGGCAGACAGAAAGCTTGGCGAGTGCTTACGTCAGAGGGGGGCGTGTGCAGAAAGATAGTGAGCGAAAGACACGGAGCACAGGTGCAAGGAGCAACCGTAAGCGCGCAAGGAGGGGAGGATGATGGGGGGACCGAATTTCCGGGAGGACCCCGAAGCGGCCGCAGAAAGGCAGCGTTCTGAATGAGCGACTCTGAAAACAATCGGCGCGGTCAGAGAAACTCTTGCGGTGCAGCGGAAACTGGCACATCCGGTCAGGCAACAGGCGCGCCCGGTGGCTCGCCGGGGGGCGCACAGTGGAATAAGTGCACGCGGCGCGGTCTTCTGGCTGCACCGTATAGCATGCACGCACGTACGTTCTACGGCTAAACAGCGCTCAGCTGGGGACCTTTGAAAACGTGTTTGCATACACTCCAAAGTTCTCGGCTCATCGTGGACGGCAACAAACTAAATGGTTTCCGCATTAAACCGCGACTGAGATTACTTGCGACAGTAAGTTCAAATCTCTGTTGCTCACCTGCCCCTGGCGTACATGTTGTTGCTCATCAATCGCCGCTTCATGTACACGCTGACAAACTTGCGCTAACAAGCAAATGATACCATGCGCCTCGGTGAATCCTCTGTGCTTGTAGTTGAAGAGGTCCCTATACATTATATCAAACATTTGGTGTCATTAGCGCATATGTCACCGAGGCAATCCCAGCTGCACGGCTCACTCGCCGTGCTTGCTTTAGTGGCTTTGGTGCTGCGCTGCTAAGCACGAGGCCACGGGATCGAATCTCGGGCACGGCGGCCGGATTTCGCCGGGGGCGAAATGGAAAAACACCCGTGCACTTAGTTTTAAGTGCGCGTTAAAGAACCATATAGACGGTCAAAATTATTCCGGGGTCCCCCACTACGGCGTACCTCCTAATCAGATCGCGGTTTGGCACGTAAAACGCCATAGAATTATTATTATCTTTTTTTTATTCTGCACGGCTCAAACAAGGTACTACAAGCATATTATGCTTTCTCGTAAAGTGCTGCAAGGCTGCCGAATGGTTGGTCGCGGCTTCCATTTCCGCAAAGCCTTCTTTCACATCTGGCTATGGCGCAGATATGTTAGAATGAGCTGTATTCTCCTCAGTCATTAGAGAGAGAGAATAACTGCCAAAAGTCGGAAAGGTTAATGGCGTTTGTCTCCTATAGTACCATTGATTCTAATATCGAAATCTTTCATGCTATCATAAATACAGAGAGAAAGGCAAATGAAAGACAGGGAGGTTAACCAGAAATTATCTTCGGTTGGCTACCCTGTACTGGGGTAGGGGCAAAGGGATGCGATAGGTGAGAGAGAGAAAAGGATAAAAATATGAAGAAAGAAAGGTGAAAACACACACACACACACACACACACACACACACACACACACACACACACACACACACACACACACACACACACAGACACACACACACACACACACACACACACACACACAGACACACACACACACATACGCGCGCGCGTACGCACGATAAACATGGACTGCTTCTAGGGGCATTGTCATGCAGTCTGCAAAGGCGTTCCTAGTGTTACGCAGTGTCACCGTACAATCCTGCGTCACACAGTGTACAGTCACAATTTGTCAGAATGTCCCGCGTCTTTTAAGTATCGCAGGAGCGCCTTCATAGCGGATCGCGCTGATGTTCGCGTAGGCCAGTTTCCAAGGGTGTTGTTTTCTGTTATTGGGCGCTTGTCCAGTTTGTCTATAGGGTGGCTGAGACGGCTGCTCTTTGCTCAAAAAGAAGGTGCGCAATTGTTTCATTGCAAACGCAGAAGTCACAAAGTGGGCTGTTGGCCATTCCGATATATATATAGGAAAGGGGTACGCGTTTGAATATGCTACTCCAAGTCATAGACGGAGTAGAAGGGAGCAGTTACGTCGTGGAAGGTCGGGGCGGATTACGGAGCTATAAATTAGGGTCCAGGGTATGATGGCGTGCCCTTCTGAACTCAAATGAATTCCACTAAGCTAATGTTAGGTCACGCGCAAGTGAGGAAAGTTTTTTCGCTGCGTCGGCTCTCGAAAGAGATGCTATAATAAAACTAACCAACTACACCATTTATGCTGCAACACAGACGAGCACAAGAACGATTCCTGTGCGTAAAAAAACTCGCACTTTAAAAAACATACGCTCCACCATTGGGACTTCGCGAAGAAGACAAGCTCTTTCGAACCCAGTTGCATGGTCACTATGGGCTGTATATATTGTAGATACAAGAAAGAAAAGACAAGGAATAAGAAATACGCATGCCAGGCTTGCAGATAATTAATTGTAGCTGCGGGTTCCTCTCTCTTTCTTTTTCTTGACGCCATGCATGTGTATTGAGGACAGCCAGTACATATATATATATATATATATATATATATATATATATATATATATATATATATATATATATATATATATAAATGTGAAAAGGTCAGGGAGCACCGTCTAGAAGACCAGATCCATGTGTGGCCTGAGGTTTCAGTGGAAGTTAGCTCTGTAAAGAAACAATGCTTACTAGTCGCACAAACAAATCTGGAAAAAAAGTTCACTAAATACGGCAGTCAGCGTGAACTATTTTGCGATGGCCACTAATAGGTGGGGGAGGGGGGATCACAATTGGTAGAAAGCCGCTCAAGCGAAAGTCCTCTCTCTCTCTTCTATTTCCTTCCTCCTATTTTAGCATTTCTGGACAGCCAAGTAGCGGCAGTTATCAGGTTCCTTTCACTAAGATCTGGTGGAAGGAATTTCCCCTGTCAATAATAGCCGCATTACAACACAGTGTGGTTCCCGCAGAAGCCACTCGGCGTCGTGTGCGACCTGCGGGGATGGAGACACAGTGGCTGATCACGAATCAAGCATGCATTCCGACTGCGAACTAGCCAGATATCAGCGCGCCGATTTATCGCACGAAATAAGCGAAACCGCGATGGAAGCGAATCGGTCACCGCAGTCTGGAATACTCACAGCCCTCTTATCTCAATTCGAAACGCCAGACAAATAAAGAAGGGGAAGATGTACCGGCGCCATAACAAAGAGGGGAAGAAAGTGTGTCGTCTGGCGACGAAAACCAACCTTCCTCGTGCATAACAAGAAAAAAAAAACATTCTAGTGTCTAGTGCTTTCAGTCTTCCATCACGCGACGTTTACGTGAATGAAGCGCTTACTCGCATTGCAAACACTGACGTAGGCGACGCCGATAAGCGCAAGGTGAGAACGAATGTGGCCTGACAGCGCAACCGGGGCAGGTTGCGGAGATAATGGTGAGTGCTCGAACGCAGCCTGTAAGCGGGCTGAACAGCGTGATAAGCTGTTTACTACGAGAAGCACCTTTCTCGTTGCCGCGAAAGAATGAATCTCCACGACTCACGCGCGTGCGCGCCAATTGGTGACCAAACAACGGGACACCCACGATACGAACCAGATAGCGGATCCGGTTCGCGTAGGCGAAGCGGGCGGGTTCTCTCTTTCTATCTCTCTCTTTCCTTTTTTTTTTTCTTGAACACGAGCAACATCTTGCTGGTTTGTACGCACGTACGTCAGGCCGGCCGCTGCAGGGACAGAGTTGGACAGTCGAAAGTGGCTTAAAAGGATCTTGTTGACTTTTTTTTCCCTTCCTCGCAGATAATACAAATGTAGTTTAGTAACCGGCAGTAGCTAATACAGTATAAGAACTTCCCAACCCTTGGCCATGCTGAGCCATTAATTCGTGAACTGTTCGAACGTCGATGTATCACTGTACCACAAAGAGATAAGTTGGGATATGCTGGCATCCATACGTCGATGTCGCCACGGCGCACGAGTCCGTTGACGTACTGCAACTTGACTCCTCACACTTGCACGAGACGGCCTCTAAAAATTAATCTTTTCGAAGAATTTCCATACCTTGAAGAGTGACTCTACGCTTGCTTCGCTGGGCACACGAATATTATTGGTGCAAAGGACAGATGGAGCGAAGCCGCAGGTGCTTCGAGAACAAGCGACGGCGCACCACTCCGCATGGTGGAGGCAACCAGTTGTTAGTGCGTCGTCAGAGGCGTGAAAACCACGCTACGCATGGCCTCACCATGACTCTATGCATACAGTGGGGCTCTCACTGCATGGCTGCAGAGCTTTGCAGTGAAAAACTCTTCACTAACTAGCGCACAATGTGGGTGTGCACAGGGTCACAGTAGCCCCATCTTGTTGATTCAGCAACTGATGTGACACTATGTGGAATTGCTTGCTCAGCTGTGTGAATAGCTGTCGTAGTGATTTCTGTTGTTGAAAAGTGTTGAAAAGTATTTTCCTTGGTTATATAAATATACACTGCCATTCGGTTTTGCTGCCTTGTCTGCCAAAGCGATGTTCGCCGTCACCCTAAGTCTGAAAGGTGTACTTCTAACACACCATTTCTCCTCCATAATAAATAAATAAATAAATAAATAAATAAATAAATAAATACACTCTCGTTTTCATATTAGATTAGCATCCAGCTTAACTGATAAGCAGCAGCAGAGGTACAGAAGCAATAAAGACGGCATACTGCCAACGACCCAACACATGCCTTACTCTCTCACAGGAAGAGAACAGATAAAGTGGGAAAAAAGATATAGCAGCAGCACCAACGAGTTTACTGTTGTGATGCTAGGATGTACAGGAAACGTCGCATGACGTTCGAGCTGCGCCTGATACAGCTCAGCACGTACTACACGCCAGAGGATTGTGCTACGTCGTGCTGCTTTCTCGGCCACCTCGCCACGAGGTTCCAGAAGGCTTGCAAAAGACTACCGCGCGCTACACGTACGCGTGCGCAGGTCGAGAGGGCGGTGCAACAGCGTTCGACTCAGCATCACGTGTCGAATAAACATGGGCGGCGCACGCTCGCGCGACCACTCGACGCCGAGTCAGCCGCGCGGAGAAAACCAGGCGCAGGGCGGGGAGAGCAAAGTCTGGCGCGCGGACTGAGAGGCCTCACCGATACAGACGGGAAGGCAACGCTGCGCCGCCGATAAGAGCCGAGAGCGAGGCGTCGTCTACGTTTCCATGAAATGGCCGCCGGCTGCAGCACGCTCGCGCCGGGCTCAGCAAAACGCATTCTAAAAAAAAAAAAAAAAAACAACCAGCAGCGTCGCACTTATTTTCGGTTTATTGCCGAAAGGTGTGGATAATTTTACCGTCTCCACGCAGACGACGTGGGAAGACTAATGAAGCAATTCTAACACGACAAAAAAGATGGCAAGGGACAAAAATTTGACTTTTACCTCCCTCGAACCCTTTGTTCTAGCATCTCGCGAAACACCGTTTTGCTCGGAACGTTTTCCAGCTCCTAACGCTGCACACTCAAGAGTGTTCACATATGTGATTGTGGAAGGCAGTAAAAAGAACTTGCGCCTACGCACAGCCTGTTGGGTGCAGTGTGTCATTATGAACGATTAAAGACCGGACTATGAAGCAATTCACTGTACGTGTGGTGCGCAGTAATAGCATACGCTCCGCGCGTTAATTGCCTGCGTCAGTAGGCTTCGCGTTGTCTGGCAATTTCTACGTAGTTCTTCGTTCCTGTCTCTTTTCGTAGTATTCCGCAACGGTACTGTTAGCTCTGCGCTCATTTTGGAGTTATTGTTTTTGCCAGCTCGTACTCCGCGCGCCAAATCACTCGTCGTTCGCTCGCTGGCTCAGCCTCGCTCTGTTACGCTTCGCGCAAGGGCCAACCTGAAATGCAAGCGCTCAAGGGGCAGCCTCGAGAAACGATCCTCAGCGCTGCACGCCCATGTCCTGTATATATATTACGACGCGCTCTAGTCGCGAAAGACCAGCTCTCCCAAGGCCCCCCCCATCGCAGCGCGAGTCAGCAAACGCGCCGTTCGGCGGCGAACCGTTGTGCAACCATACCGGCTGGCACGACTCGAAGCCGCCGCTACTCCACGTCGTCGGTCGCGGCGCGCGCACACTCACGCACAAGGGCGACGGCTGTCCCAGGCGCGTGCGAGGGCATCGCCTTAAAATTCCGAGCTCGCACAGCTTTTCTCGCGTCTCGCCTTCCCAGCCTGGCATGTGCGCGGTCGCGCATCTCCCGATGGGCGCCGGCACCGCGACTTTTTCCTCACCGAAACGCAATTCCAGGAGCTCGACCAAGTCATTGTAGCAGCTGTTTTAAACCGCCGCTGTCGGCTGTGAAGCCACGGTACAGCGGGAAATAAGAGGGAGGTAAACGCACAGCAGACTCCGAAGATCGCCTGTGCACGGGATGAAGGGATAACAGCGCAGAGTATAGAAGAGCAGAAAGTAAGAAGAAATGAAATGAACGTGCGCGCGCCAGCAAGGGAGGAAGCCGCGGTAATCAAGAACCACGGAGCACTTAAGCGCTAAAGCTGTGGGGAATTAAGAAGATTACCGGCCGACGGTAGTCGGGTATTTAGAAAGGAGGATGGTTTTATGTATCGGCGAAAATTGTATAAATTATTAATAATAACGAATTATAGTTAAACACTATTATTGATAATTAGAAATGAAATAGATTATATTCTTAAAGACAAATACAGATGGGTTAAAAGGACAACTGCAAAGTGGGCACGCGCTGATGTACGACGTGGCGCGCTAAAGCCGATAGGAGGCCAGGAGCCAGCTCGTGCCGTCTAATATAAACAAAAACGCCCCACGCTATTCGTGGCATTTTGATATTCAGCCATATACGCGGAATGGATTTCCTGAAGACGTCGGTGCTTCCTTAGTGCCACATGTGCTGCCTTCCCTTCTTGGACGCGTGACTCTCTCGCATCAACGTTGGTGTGACAGAGGTCGTTACTTTCGGACGAGCATAGGAGCCGTCTACAAGTTTTCTTAGAAGTGTCGCAACCAGCTTGTTTTTCCGAAGGAGCAGAACGCAATTACCAGTGAGCACGAAACATAGCCTTTTCTCGTCACGACTGACAGCTTTTAGTTCGACTTATTTAGTATAGATGCGAGATAAAATAATGTCACGGCACAGAAGAGCGTGAGAGCTAGAGGAGGAGGTAAGACCGCACAACTGCAAGTAAATTCGCTTATAGGGCAACCATCACAACTTCCTCTGGCCAACCTCATCTGCACATTTTATACCGTGTCTAAAAAACCGAATGTCGGGCGATTCGCAAATTTACATAGAAAATAACTATATAAGAGCCTATTACATCAGACACGGGTATGGCAGGTGCACAGAAATCGACATAACTTCGGCATTCCGTAGTTTCTGACTTGTTCAAGCGTCTGTATTTCTATAACAAAACAAAGAAATTTTAACACCTATAAAATTTACTCAGGAACTCCGAACTCTACAAGTGAACGGGCATTGTCTTCGAAGTAACTATAGCTTTGCAGCTCGTCTGTAGTTTGGGTTGGGATCCTGACAATTACGTCAGCGACATCACCCGCCGCATGACATTTCCATCAACGTCTTTTGTGCGCTTACGTAAGTACCTGGCAGATGGCTGTCGCTTGCGCGAGTGTTACAGAGCGCGCGCATTTACTCAAACATCTGTGTCTCGAGCTCACGGATAAACAGTTATGGCTCATGTACGAGTGAGCAGAACGGTATCGTGGGGACGCGGGTTAGGGAAGGGGAAGCGGTCAAGGCAGCGTTCCTCCAGGAGCGCTCGCTGCCCGCACTCGCAGAGCCACGAGCATTATTCATCGCGAGGATGGCTTCCTGGCTGCCCTTCGCGCACAAGGCAATCCGGCCACAGCTCTCACGCGCATCTACCACCAGCCTCGGCGCTTCGTCTCGCTCGCTACAGTTGGCTGCAGTGCGTTACGAAGGCTGGAAAAGTCTCATTTGCTCGTGAACGAACGCCTTGTTTTGCGCATTCTCGTTGTGTTTACGTCGCCCCTGATCCTTCATCTACCAATAACACGCATAGCTCGCGGACAGTACAACATCTACAATAGCTATAAAGCCTTCATCCCGCCAATGTCCAAGTTGTCAAAACGAGCAACAAAGTGACATCGCGTTCTGACCAACCGAAGACATCTCACTTTCGCCATAAGGCAAAAAGCGTATTCGCCTCAGGCAAAAAGAAAGTACGTTAAAAAAAAAGAAACCTTGAGCCAACCACTCTTGATTCACAGTGATAGCACAATAAGAAAGACGCACTGCGGATAAATTAAGCTGCGAATTTTCTCTGTTTTCTTTAACTAGAGTGACCAAAACGGCGCAGTAGGCGCACGTTTGATTTAAAAAACGACGACAACAACAATCACAAATAAACCTTGTTGCGTTTCGCCTGCGACACGTGGTTTTGCCGGCGCGACTGCGGCGGGGCGGCAGACATTTTGGCCCGATCGTCGTCGCCACAACACTCATCGCCAGGTGTTTCCAGGCGCGACTGCGGCGATGCGACCGCCTAGGGATCATCCTCGCATTCCAGTCATTGTGCCCGAAACAGGCGATGCCAAAGCAGGGATCTCATTCCAGTCATTGTGCCCGAAACAGGCGATGCCAAAGCAGGGATCTCGTTCCAGTCATTATGCCCGAAACAGGCGATGCCAAAGCAGGGACCATCCTCTCATTACAGTCATTGTGTCCGACCGGCAGCGCCACGACAGGGTGCTACGAGATCGTGCTCGACATGGTGCTACGGCATCGCTACGACAGTGTGCGTCACCATTAGCCCATTGTACATTCACGTGCTCGTCTTTTGAGGGGTTCCTTCTTGCCCTCAACTGCGAGAGTATAAAAACAGCTGCCCCCGGACGCCAAAAGGGAGGGCTCCGATTTCTTCGGTTGAGTGAAGTGCTCTCCCGTCTCTCTACTTCGGTCAAACCTGACCACCAACTCTTTGCGATGTTAAAATAAACAAGTTGTTTCGTTGTTACCAGTCGACTCATGCTTTGCCGGGACCTTCGGATGCTTCCAGTTGTACCCCAGGCCGCCAGGCCAACGCTACCCTTGGGGCTTGCGACCCAGGTACAACCACGGGCGTCAGCGCCGAGTTCCCAACAGGTCGTACAAGCAGTCGGATCCCAAACATCTGGTTGGCAGCGGTGAGATCGCCTCCGACTTCAAACAACTGTCTGCCAGCGGCGAGATCGCGACAACGGAGGCCAGCAGCAAAGAGATGCAGTTGACAGTATGCTGAGCAGCTCAACGACGATCCGGGAGCAGTGCAACGAGCCCTGTGTGACGACTGGTTGCCTGCAGCGGAACGACTGCGCGGAATTCCTGCCTGCGAGGTTTGGTGAGTGCGGGACTTTCTTCTTCTGAGCTTTGCCAGGCTTTTGTTAGTGTCAGAAACAGAGCTGATAATTGTGGTTGTCGTTGCTGCCGGGTTAGTTTGCGGCAAGACAACAGTAAGCAGTAGAGAAAGCAGCATTCAGAGCAGCCATGGATTTGAAGTCGTTGCGCAAACCGAAATTGTTGGAGCTTGCAAGAGAGTTGGGTCTGGATGTCTCAGACAAACTAAGAAAACCTGAACTGCTAAAGGCTATTCTTGAGTTAGAGGCTGAGGATGACGAGCTGTCGGAATGCCTTGAGACTATTGAGGAGAGGTCAAAAAGACAGGAGCGCGAACTTAAAGAACAGAAAGAAAAAGAAGAGCGTGAACTTAAAGAACAGAAAGAAAAAGAAGAGCGTGAACGTAAAGAACAGAAAGAGCGAGAGCAACAAGAGAAAAAAGAAGAGCGCGAACACGCTTTGGAAATGAAGCGTCTTGAGGTAGAGATGGAACGCGCTCGTAATGGAAGTCAGGCACACGGTGCAGGAGAACGCGTATTGTTCAAAATGACTGACCTGATGCGGCCGTTTAAGCTTGGAGAGGACATTGGTTTGTTCCTGGTTAACTTTGAGCGAACGTGCGAGAAGCAGGGGTTCTCTCGGGAAACGTGGCCACAGCGCTTGCTCACTTTGTTACCCGGCGAGGCGGCCGACGTAGTCGCTCGCTTGGATAGAGAGGAGGCAGAGGATTTCGACAAAGTAAAATCGAGTCTGCTAAAAAAGTACCGGCTGTCTGCGGAGGCGTTCCGTCGGAAGTTTCGGGAAAATGAGAAAGGCAGAAGTGAGTCATATACAGAGTTTGCGTATAGGCTTATGTCGAACATGCAGGAGTGGCTCAAAGAAGAGAAAGCGTTTGGTGACCACGATAAAGTTCTGCAGTGTTTCGGGCTAGAACAGTTTTATAGTCGGTTACCGGAGAACGTGCGATACTGGGTCTTGGATAGGCCAGACGTTTGTACGGTGGCTAAAGCCGCTGAGCTAGCCGAGGAGTTTGTGACGCGTCGAGCTCGCGGAGCTAAGGACGGTCAAAAGGGTGAATTTGGCTCGAAGTTTGAGAGGCCGAAGTTCACGCCCATGAGATTAAAGGGGGACACGCGTAGTGCGGATGCGAGCGAAAGCAGTCCGACCAAACGTAAAGAGACGGCGGCAGCCAAACGCAGAAAGCGGTTCGAGATGAGGCGAGCGCGCTTGTGTTATACGTGCCAGAAGCCGGGTCACTTTTCGGCGCAGTGTCCGGAAACAACACCAAAAGTTGTGTTTTTTTCAATAGGCAGCACTGACGAGAACATGAAGCTTCTCGAGCCTTACATGCGAGACCTCCTCGTGAACGGGAAAGAGTGCCGAGTGCTTCGCGATTCCGCAGCTACGATGGATGTAGTTCACCCGTCTTATGTAGAACCCCATATGTTCACGGGCGAGTGCGCATGGATCAAGCAAGCCGTGGAAGCTCATAGCGTGTGTCTGCCGGTAGCAAAAGTGCTTATTGAAGGACCTTTCGGAGCGCTTGAGACAGAGGCGGCAGTGTCATCTATGCTGCCACCCCAGTACCCGTACCTATTTTCAAACAGGTCCGATCACCTCCTGCGCGAGAAGGGGCTTTTGTTTGGTGAAGCTAGTGTTCAGGCCTTAACCAGATCGAAGGTTCGGGAGCTCGCTGCAAAGGCGGTAGTTGCGGGGCCGACGTTATCAAACAACGAAAAAGGGTCAGAGGCGCAGCAAGCTGATATTCCGAGCACGCCCGAACTGAATAAACTTGAGTCTGTAACGTTAAAGGCGCCAGATACTGGAGAGGAAATGCCCGACACGGGAAAGTTAGAAGAGCTATCTGCAGGTTTGCTCATCGCGCCTACGTCAGACGGACTTGATAGGTTGCTAAAAGTCAGCCGGTCGGCTTTGATAGCCGAGCAAAAAAAGGATGGCAGCCTGGAAAACGTGCGCTGCAATGTCAAAAAAGGTATCGCCAGGAAAACTGCGCGTTTTGTGGAAAGAGGTGGAGTCCTGTACCGGAAGTATCTAGACCGCAGAGGAGTGGAGTTCGATCAGCTGGTCGTGCCTCAATGCTATCGTCAGGATCTGTTGCGCTTGTCACATGGGGGTTCGTGGTCCGGACACCTAGGAGTTAAGAAAACTAAGGACCGTCTCTTGCAAGAGTACTATTGGCCAGGGTGTTTTCGGGACGCAGACCATTTCGTGAGGACATGTGACACTTGTCAGCGGGTGGGCAAACCAGGGGACAAATCGAGGGCGCCGTTGAAATTGGTACCTATCATTACGGAGCCTTTTAGACGGCTCGTTATTGATACTGTGGGACCTCTGCCGGTAACAGCCACGGGGTACAGACACATTTTGACTGTGATCTGCCCAGCGACAAAGTTCCCTGAAGCAGTGCCGCTTAAAGAACTCAGCTCAGTTGAGATAGTTAATGCACTACTGTCCATATTTGCGCGAGTTGGTTTTCCTGCAGAAATTCAATCAGATCAGGGCACAGTGTTTACTAGCGCTTTGACGACAACTTTTCTCGAAAGGTGTGGGGTAAAGCTGTTACACAGCTCAGTGTACCACCCACAGTCGAATTCCGTTGAGAAGCTCCACTCCGTCATGAAGCGCGTGTTGAGAGCCTTGTGTTTTGAACATCGAACTGACTGGGAGCTGTGTCTGCCTGGGGTGATGTTTGCTTTAAGGACCGCGCCGCATGCAGCTACGGGGTTTTCGCCAGCTGAACTGGTGTACGGTCGCTCGCTTCGATCTCCGCTTCGCATGCTTCGAGAATCGTGGGAAGGTAGGGGCGACGACCCAGTCGTGGTGGAGTACGTGCTTAAGCTCCTCGAACGCTTAAGAAGGGCACAGGAGTTGTCAGGTGAAGCAATGACAAAGGCCCAGCAGAGGGCCAAGGTTTATTATGATCGGACAGCCAGGGCCCGTCGTTTTGAGGTTGGCGATGAGGTCATGATATTGCGCACATCGCTAAACAACAAACTAGACGTGCAGTGGGAGGGCCCAGCGCGAATTGTTCAGAAACTGTCGGACGTTAACTACGTGGTAAGTCTGCCAGGAAAGCGGAAAGCACAGCAAGTTTACCACTGTAATCTGCTCAAACCTTATAGACAAATGGAAGCAGTGGTGTGCCTGATGGTAAACGTTCCTGAAGAGCTTCCGGTCGAGCTTCCGGGACTAGGCTCAGTGACGAACAGGGAAGACACCGGTCAAGTCATTAGTGACCTTATCAGTAAAGCACCGCTGTCGCCCGAGCAGAAAACCGAACTACACCAGCTATTACAAGAGTTTCAAGGTCTGTTCTCTGAGAAGCCTGGTAGGACTTCTGTACTTACTCATGATATAGAACTTACCTCCACAGAGCCAGTACGATCCAAGGCGTATCGGGTGTCACCCCGCCAGAGCGATATTATGGAGGCTGAGGTAAAGAAAATGCTACAGCTCGGTGTTATTGAGGCAGGTGAGAGTGATTATACCTCCCCTTTGATTTTAGTTGAGGTACCGGGCAAGGAACCTCGTCCTTGCGTCGACTACCGCAGGCTTAATTCCATCACTAAGGATCAAATTTATCCGATCCCTAACATCGAGGAGCGCCTTGAGAAAGTTAGTAGCGCTCAGTTTATTTCCACCCTAGATCTTGTCAGGGGTTATTGGCAGGTTCCACTTACAGAAGAGGCTAGTAGGTATGCGGCGTTCATTTCACCAATGGGAACATTCCGTCCTAAAGCGTTGAGTTTTGGTTTGAAGAACGCGCCATACTGTTTTTCAAGCCTCATGGATAAAGTGTTACGGGGACAGCAAGAATTCGCTTTACCGTATCTAGACGACGTAGCGATATTCTCCGCATCCTGGTCTGAGCATATGACACACTTGCGGGCAGTGCTAACCCGCCTGCGCGAAGCAGGCTTGACAGTCAAGGCTCCTAAGTGCCAGTTAGCACAGGCCGAGGTTGTCTACCTCGGTCACGTGATTGGTCAGGGTCGTCGCCGCCCCTCTGAAATAAAAGTGGCCGCTGTGCGAGACTTTCCGCAACCGCGCACCAAGACCGATATTCGGTCGTTCTTGGGTGTCGCCGGCTACTATCAGAGGTACATCCCTAGGTACTCTGATATCGCGGCTCCCCTGACGGATGCTCTAAGAAAAACAGAGCCTCAAACAGTCGTCTGGGACGAGACAAAGGAAAGAGCTTTTAGCGCCCTAAAGAGTGCCCTAACGAGCCAGCCTGTGCTACGATCGCCAGACTATACAAAAGGGTTCGTTGTTCAGTGCGATGCTAGTGAGCGAGGCATGGGCGTTGTACTGTGCCAACGGGAAAATGGAGAAGTAGAACACCCCGTCCTGTATGCTAGTCGTAAGCTGACCAGTCGTGAGCAGGCGTATAGCGCCACCGAGAAAGAGTGTGCAGGTCTCGTGTGGGCCGTTCAGAAATTGTCATGCTATCTAGCCGGCTCGAGGTTTATCATTGAGACGGATCACTGCCCTCTCCAATGGCTGCAGACCATCTCTCCCAAAAATGGCCGCCTCCTGCGCTGGAGCCTCGCTTTACAACAATATTCCTTTGAGGTGCGTTACAAAAAGGGGAGTCTCAACGGTAACGCCGATGGCTTAAGTCGAAGCCCCTAACGTGGGAATCAGCCTCAAAATTGTTTGTTACTGATGTTTTTCTTCCTGAGGCAGAATTTTTTTAACATATTGCTTTTGTTTAGTGTTTCAAAGTGATGATATGCTTTCTAGTGCAATTTTTCAATTTGTGGACGCGTTCTGAGTGATGCTAGACTACTGTAAGGAACTAGGCAGTGGTATAAAAAGGGGAAAGAGCCTGGCAGGGCTTAGTGAGGGTTGTGCCGTGCTTGCTGACTGAGCGGTTGAGTTTCAGCGTAGTTCTAACGCTTGCCGGGAACGAGAACAAAAATGTGAACTCTCCCGAAGTCACTTTGCAGTGTCCCGTGCGAACCTGAACGAGAGAACGAGGCCTTCTCTGTGCGCTGCGCTCAAGAAACGTCGAGGGACGCCCGACTTCGGTTATGAGCATCATCGAGCGACATCCCTCCGGACAGCGGATGCAGTCCCCTGTCCATCGGGATCTCCTTCCCCCGGCGGGGCGGTCTGTTGCGTTTCGCCTGCGACACGTGGTTTTGCCGGCGCGACTGCGGCGGGGCGGCAGACATTTTGGCCCGATCGTCGTCGCCACAACACTCATCGCCAGGTGTTTCCAGGCGCGACTGCGGCGATGCGACCGCCTAGGGATCATCCTCGCATTCCAGTCATTGTGCCCGAAACAGGCGATGCCAAAGCAGGGATCTCATTCCAGTCATTGTGCCCGAAACAGGCGATGCCAAAGCAGGGATCTCGTTCCAGTCATTATGCCCGAAACAGGCGATGCCAAAGCAGGGACCATCCTCTCATTACAGTCATTGTGTCCGACCGGCAGCGCCACGACAGGGTGCTACGAGATCGTGCTCGACATGGTGCTACGGCATCGCTACGACAGTGTGCGTCACCATTAGCCCATTGTACATTCACGTGCTCGTCTTTTGAGGGGTTCCTTCTTGCCCTCAACTGCGAGAGTATAAAAACAGCTGCCCCCGGACGCCAAAAGGGAGGGCTCCGATTTCTTCGGTTGAGTGAAGTGCTCTCCCGTCTCTCTACTTCGGTCAAACCTGACCACCAACTCTTTGCGATGTTAAAATAAACAAGTTGTTTCGTTGTTACCAGTCGACTCATGCTTTGCCGGGACCTTCGGATGCTTCCAGTTGTACCCCAGGCCGCCAGGCCAACGCTACCCTTGGGGCTTGCGACCCAGGTACAACCACGGGCGTCAGCGCCGAGTTCCCAACAGGTCGTACAAGCAGTCGGATCCCAAACATCTGGTTGGCAGCGGTGAGATCGCCTCCGACTTCAAACAACCTAGACGGTCGGTCTTCAAATTTGGTAGTGATACATGCTGGAGTGACAATTATGAGTGCCCTTAAAGTGTGAGACGCATTCGTAGATGGTTTGAACTCAGATCCGTACTGTTGCGAGAGTAGTCTTCAAGAGAACAGTAGCATAGTTGTTTACTTTCCTAAATCGTTCAGTGATCACAACCCACGTCTGCAAACCACTGCACGGAACTGAAGCTGTTTGACAAGAAATTACACTCTTTTACGCTATATACGAGGCACGGTGGAGGCAAAAGCAAAATTAGTATCGAAAAATGCTATATGCGCAAGTCGTGAGGATAATCGACCAACTCCGAGGCGGCAGACCAATAGAAATATCGAACTCGAAGAAGCGCGTTCGTTAGGCAGATCTCGATCTGCAATCTAGCACCATATTCAATATGCGCACCGCATTCGCTATGATCGATGGCTACCGGCGTCATAAGAGCTGCCCATTTGCATCGCGAAGCAAATTGCGCGTAACGGAAAGTTCGTGCTTTGCACATCAATTATGTTTCGTAGTGCTTGCGTCCACGCAGTATACTTAGAAAGATTATTATCGTACAAGCAAACGAAATTTCGCCTAGGACGCTGTTTGCGGCAAATCTGTAAATGATTCGGCACCGTTCAAACTCATCGAAGGAGCAGCAGTTAAGCTTGCCAAGACTTCCTTTTTGTTTGTATCTCTCTTCTTCTTTTGACTAAAGGCTCAACGGAATTGCTCGTCATGCTTTCGGTAACCGAGTACTTGGCGCGCTTGGCATATGCTGAGAAGCCAAACATCCTGCCAAACATAGAGCTGAAATTCACCAACACCTGCAAACAGCGTAATATGGGGTTATGCAGCGGATCAGAAATAGCCAAACTCGGTGACTATTGGTAAATAAAGACACACCTCCCTCACTAGTTAATATACAGTGCATGTTGAAGTTTTCCATTGATCTCTCAATGTTCTTTTTTTAAGGGGGTTGCGTGCCAAAACCACGCTCTGATTATGAGGCACGCCGTAGTGAGGGGGACTCCGCAAAATTTGGACCACCTGGGGTTCTTTTACGTGCACCCAAATCTAAGTACACGGGTGTTTTCGCATTTAGCCGCCTTCATTTGTCAATGTTTCTTCTTAGTGTGCGGGTATGGCGTCTTGGCATTCTGTCCGATCGCTTATCTCCTTATTTATTTCCTTTTTGCTTTCTCTCAAGCGGTGTTTTGCTCGTTAAATTCTTGCAATACCGATTCTTCGTGACCAAGCTTCACATTACCTTGGCTGCAGAATAATGACAGAAACAACGATTCTACAATTTCCTGGTTGGTCCACCTATTTTCCTACTTATGCCAACCAGTGGTATTTTTTTCTGTAAGAATACCTTCTTCGCTCTTTTACACTTTTAGTACTCAGACATTTATGAATAATGTTATGCAAAACATAATTGTTCCTGCCGTAATGTACACGCGGAAGGAACAAGCGCGTGAGAGATAAAAAGAAAGCTGAGTGCGATATTGAATCATGGGGAAACACTTATAACAGTCACCTAACTTCGTTGCAAGTCATTCAGAATCGAGCTATTCACCTAATAAAATTTTCACCTCGTAGCATTAGCGAAAATCAGTTATTGCATGCACATAATTATTTGAATGTGACTGATCTTGTTAAATATCACCTGGTCGTATTTATATTTAGGGCATTACACAACGATATGCCAGTAACCAAGGTACCAAAAACATCCCTTACTAACATAAATAATATTAGATTTGTAGGCAATATGAACTTCATTTTACCCTACGTTCGCACCAAATATGGTAAGCAGTCATTACACTTTTCAGCTTTATCTCTATGGAAAGCATTACGATTTGCTGTAAAATTGCTCAAAGCTCACAGATTTCATACATAATTTAAGTCCTTTCTTTTAGCTTCCTCCGACTTTCCTATTTGAGTGTAGTATGTGTCGTATCTTTAAATTTAACTTTGTTTCTATATTTGTATATTTAACATTGTCTCCCGCACTTCTGAATAACTTTTTTAAGCTCCTTTTTTAGTTTCACCTAATGTTGAGTAATACGAAGACTTGTTATTGTTTAATGCATTCATCTGCATGCTTTTCTGTTCATTTATGGCTTGTCTCCCAAAAACTTTTCTTATCGTAAATTCTACAAGTTGAAATTGTTGTTTGTACTTCTAGTCACCATGCACACGAGGTCCCATTTCAATTTCTAACTACGGGACCTCCTTCTGTATATAATTATCATGTTGTTATCCCCATTTTTGTCCCGAATAACCTGATTCTGATTCTGAGCAGTTGACGTACGTGCGAGACTGAATGTGATCGCACTAAACAACCTCATTGCGTTCCTGTTTATTTTATAGAAAGCCTGCGGACACATCATCTAGCGTGAAAACCACACCGCCACTAGCCACAGGGGTGCACCAATTGAAAACAAATGTAGGGGACATCGGAAAAGCCCTTTCCTGGCCAAACGGTAACATACGCGTGAACCAAAGGGAGACCCCGAAGGTCACGGTTGCCGGTCGACGTCACCGATGACGTTGCGCCTCGTGCATCCGCCAATCAAGTTTCGCAAGGTTTACGAATCCTACGCTATTCAAACGTTTTTTTTTTTTCCTCGAAGGAAAATGAATACGGCCGACGACGGTGGGCGTGTGACGCCAGACCGCAATCAGGATGCAATACGGGTTGTCGCCGCGTCGAATCGATGCTCTCGCTTTTGCCCGCCTTCTCACTCGGTTTCCTTAAATTTCTTACTCACTGTTGAAATTGCCGCCGAAACAAGGAGCGTTGCCGTTCAGAAAGAAAAAAATGGGATCACGCTGCTTCAGTCTGAGCCAGGGCTGCGTTCATGAATTTTATGTACTACATTGATTATCCTTATTACTTGCGAGGATGTGTACACAGCGTAACGGTTAAGCGTGGCTTCGAGACATACTCTTAAACTCTTTTTGCACGCTGACTTTCGACGGCCAAGCTTTCGCCCATGTCGGGTGCGGTTCTTCACCACTGAAATACTTCATTACTGAGTCCTTGCATCACTGAAGCGCGTTGGCCGCATCAGCGAAGATATCTTCCAGTTATTGAAGTTGATTAGGCATTAGACCGGATGAATGTTTAATAATAAGGGAGTCACTAACGCGTTCACGCCAGTAAGTGAAGATATAACAATAATCAAGCTTCCGATTATGTATGAGTGGGTTGAGAAGAGGAGGTGAAAGCACTCCTCGTGGCACAGGCTTGACGCCACAGACACATGCCATAAGCGAACGAAAAGAAATTTACGTATTACGTAAGGAAGCGTGTTACAGCACACAGAATCAACATTGAAATGCCGTGAATACGCTGAATCGCCTGCCAGGCGCCTCAAGCTATGCTCGCGTTTCCCAAACCACCAGCAACGCGAATTTACAGCAGTTCGCCGAAGAATAATAACGAACAAAAAATAATGCGTTTACAAGAACACTCTACCGCGTGAGCTGCCATTCGTTTCTTTTAACTTCACGCTTTCCACTAGAACGAGTGAGAAGAAAGACAGCAGGCGACGACAGCAAGGGCGCTTCTTGGCGCTCTTGCGCAGCTCCTCATTTTGTTAAAAGGAAAAGAAAAGATACAGGAGGTTATGCCTCAACTTGCAACGCCACGAGGTAAATAACGGCTCTGCGGTGTCATCGAGATGTCGCAACCCAGCACTGTTGGCACCTCCTTGCGAAGACTATTATAGTAGCAACGGCAACTCCTAACGAGAGTACGTCGACTCTATAAGTTTGTCACTGACGCCCTTGCTTATTCAGGACGAGAAGACTCACTTTGTTGCGTTCTTCTTTGTAAAGACACTTTCTTGAAACTAAACCGGCTGCGGCAGTAATAATATACCTTAAAAAGTGACGCTGACTAACTAGTCCAGATGAGAAATGAAGCTCTCATGTATACGCGGTGCAAAAGACGCCGTGCTGACTGGCTAAGCATAGGTGTCAAAACATTTTCACTATATTTCCTTTATTTGAGAGGCACTGTACGTACACATCGGATGAATCCAGGGGATGCGGAAAGAAGGCAACAGTTTGCCTGACTACTAGTACGATTATCCTTACGTGAAGACAGGCGGTGTGAGTGATACACAGAGCGCGTACGAACTTGTACCTGTTTCCAAACAAAAGAGCAAAACAAGCTCGCTATTTTGCAAGTGTCGTAAGATGCAAGAGATCTCTCCCATAGGCAAGACATGCCCATCATCCTGGCTGAACACATTAAAAGAAAAGGAAGGCGTCACCCTCGCCTCCAACGCCAACTGCAGTGACAAATGATTTTTAAACTACGCAAGGCACCAGGTAGAAGCCAGTTGCGACGCATAGAAGCACCCCTTAAAACATGCGATTTGCCAGTGTAGGCACTCACCGAGCGAGCTCTCCTCGGAGAGGTCCGACAGCGAGGGCACCTTCTGCATGGAGCCCAAGGAGCGCGGCCCCGACGACGGTGGCAGGTCGTCGGGCAGCTCGCGCTTGATGTTCTCCGGCGCGATCAGGGTTCCACTGCCGGCTTCTCCCCCCATCAGGTCGCCCCGTGTGGGAAGGTCCAGCTGGAACTTGATTTGCTGCGAGAGAACAGCACGCGCACATTGCAATATGCGCACGCCGATGCCCTCGCACGGCGTTTTCCACCAAGTATCCTGGTACATCGAAATTTGGGAGGGGGGTACTGTTTGGTAGGACCGAGCCGTCGATGTATATATGCGCATGTATTCGCAGTATTTTTCATGCGCTAGCTCTTAAACAGCTTACCATGGTCGGTAAGCTGTTGAAGAGCTAGCGTGCAGGGTAGCAAGCCGGAGATTTGCTTTTGGTTAAGCTACCTGTCTTTCCTCTCTCTCTCTCTCTCTCTCTCTCTGTCTGAAGAGAATGGGGTGCACGTGCTTGATGTGCCGCCCCTTGGCTATGCCCTTGCTTGAGACCGCAGGGAATGGCCTTGATTTATAAAACAATTCTTACTAAAAAAAGGGACAATTGCTTGCACGTAGTATCACTGGACATAATAGGGAGTTTTAGGTTTTGCGCACTAGAATTTAAGGAAAGCAAATCGCCGGACGTACGAAAGAACGCGAAGAGATATACAAAAGAACGCAAACTGAACACACAAGCATGCAAACAGGAAGTAGAGCTTTGCGTGCGCAAATACGCTTGGGTGCGCGATTTCAAACGCCTTACAATACCTCGATTTGTGTATATGCTGCTGTATTGTACGTACTCGTCGCAGCCTTGCATCGACCTCATAGCGCAATTAGCAAGCCTACTTTTTAAGTGTCTAAACGTGCAGTTGTTTCTTTTGAATGCGTGTAGAAATTTTTCAAAGATAATTTTTTGATCTCCGTAGTCTCCTCTTAAAACTGTGCACACACGCCTGCAATACTGATTGCTGGACGCGAGCCGCAAAAGTAAGAAAGATAAAGCGCATAGGGTTTCCGCGCGAATGGCTAATTTATGTTAAACAATGAAATTATGGCTTTAATTGTCGTCTTCAGCACGTAGTCGGTTGCATAAGTCGATAGCTTTTTTTCTTTCTTTCCTTTTTTTTTTCGTGTTGCTTACATGCGCTGTCTGTGTCTTTCTGTTGGCGCTGCTGCTAAAATCTAAGCCTTTTTTGCGATGGTCCAGAAATCATATCGTAGTAATGAGAACCTACACCGGTGTTATGACAACGCCGCCATGCATCAATAGCACAATGCATTGTCGACTTCATGAATACGACAGCATGCCCCCTGCACTACTCCAACGTGACTCGCACTGATGCGGGTCACCATGTGGCACAATTGAAGACCCGTTGATACACCACTCCGTTCGATCGTCTGCACGAAGGCAGTGCGGCTTTTCAACACACGTTGATTGGAAGTAAGAAATAAATTACTCTATGACGCAAATAAAAGTTACAAGCATAAAAAAACAATTTTAAGCAATCTATCACACTATTAAAGCAAGGAAACTGTCCCTGCGCGTGTTTTAGGTCACGTGACAATACAGTTTGGTTTGCATTGTTTCACTGTCAAGCGACGGCGCACTTCATATTGCGCCGCGTTTTCAGAGCCAAATTTGGGAGGTAATTCCTTGTTTATAGAATCAAAGCATACTAGATTTCGCCAATGTGACAAACGATCTCCACATTCCCAACAGAATCTAAGGACGTGCTCTGAGTGGTAGACAGTCCCTTTAATCGGCGCTCAAAATCTCGTTTGCAGAGAAGCTCACTAAGAGCTTTCGACAAGATTGAACATGGGCGTGCGCAACCCAAGTAGGAATCGAATCCGAATGAAGTAATATATTACGCCCTTGATCGACACTTCGCCTCCTTGACGCCATTGTTAACAGCTGGCCAGCTGGTGTATGTTATGCACAGTGGTTATTTTTGTTTTCTGTCCTTTCTTTTGTCATTCTCCGGTTATATTAACGCAGCTGCATGTCCATCATGCGATTAAAAATAAAAGTCCCAGCTTCACCCGAAAGTCGAAGCATCGATTGCGATTGCAAATTCGTAGGGAGCTATACGAAGTAAGCACAGTAGTTTTATCGGCCGTACAAGCTTCTAAACATTCGCTTAGTAACTAAATTAACAATCATGGTGTCACGCGCGCAGAGGCAAACATGAACACATCTCACTCGATGACCGCGGATACTTGCTGCACGCGTGCAAAAGCAAACATGAACACATCTCACTCGATGACCGCGGAAACTTGCTGTCAAGACGCTGTAGTGAGTAAGCGCGGCAGCAGCAGCGAGTGAATCGATCTTCGCGCTACATCTCGCTTCAACGCGAACTAAGCGGCGAAAACTCAGCGCACACGAAGTTATCCGCAGTCAGTCCTCATCACAGATCGCTTTCAAGATAAGGCCTACGTGACTGCGCGCGGCCGCGCCATCCGCAGCAGCCCCCCCCCCCCCCCCCCCCCCCGTTCCCTTGTGCGCGACGGAAGACGGCGAGCATCCTCCTCACTTTCGTCCCTTGAGCGCGCGATGTGGAGCCGCCATCGACGGCTCACCCTCGTACGTTTTCACTCGCACATACAAGATACGGCGAGCGGGGACGATGTTATCGCCCTTGGACTTTATACGGAACATCGCGGCGACGGCAGAAATGCGCCTGGAGTGCCTATATAATTGCTATCGCAATAAGACATTTTGCTTCGTCAAAACGACAAACGTTTCCCTCCGTGCAGTGCACGACACCAAAATTCAGGGAGAAGGAGCACGCCAACATAGCGCACAGCAGTCTCGGCATGCTCTCGCCCTCCAGATCTGTCTTTACCCTACAGTCTAGAGTCGCCAACTGTCGAAACAAGCCATTTATTACGGCGCGAGCGCTGAGCGAAGCATCGCCTGCTAAAACAGACCCTGACGGCTCGAAGAGACATCCATCAAACATTCGACAGCGACACGCACGTTCAAGCACAACACATACACGCGTTACTCGGTATACGCCCGTGTGCTGCGCGCGAAAGCGACTATGGTGTACATATGGCGCTGATTCTCCTAGCGGCATCCATCTTCCCACCTTGACCGCGTGCAATGCAGAAAACAAGTCGGCGAAACCAGAAACAAAAACAAAGAGAAGGCGCGAAGTGGAATGGACAAAATGTTTCCGCGAAAAATATTGTGCACTCGACGGTACACAGACGCAATCTCGAGAATGAAAGCATAAGCGGAAGAAGCTGTAGCCCCGCGTTGCCCGCCACCTTGGCGATGCAAGTCTTTCGCCCGTTATCATTTGGGGGCAAAATATGATGCACCTCCCTTCCATTTGTCTTGGATCGCATTTTTCTTTGCCTTTTCCCTCCCTCGGGCAGTCTCAACGATATATGTGTGTTTAAAACCGACGGCTACCTCCAAAGCCGCAGAGGGAATGCAGAGCTGCTGCTGCTTCTGCTGCAGCAGAGTAAGGTTTCCACGATCCCACGATCTCGTTGACTCTCGCATATCGAGAAACGACGGGGAGAAGGCCGGGAGATGCTGGGCGACTCTTCTTTTTCCCACGGCGCGACAGGTTGCTCCTTGTGCTGCGCGCTCGCCGCCGTACCAACGACCTCAGCGTCGCTCGCTGGCACCGCCGCGACTTGGTTTCCTCTTGTGCAAGTCAACGCACGTGCAGCGATACCACATAGTTGTTTATTAAGTTACGGGATCCTGATAATTTTTTTTTTTTGGTTCCGTGAGCACACATGCATGAATTTTAGTGCACCATCGGGCGCGTACAAGTCCTCAATACGAGGGCGAGTAAAGTTTATTTAGATTGAGCCAAATTCATTAGTCATTAACACATCAAAAAGAACAGCTGTTATTTTTCCCTCACGGATGCAGCTTACTTCTCCACGCGATGCCTTACGCTTAGGTAGTGCGACGATTGAAATTGTAGAGACGGTTAAAACTTTAGGAGTGTTTTTAATTGTATAATGTCATGGGAACTACAAATTAATAAGCTTATAACTAATATTTCCAAATGTGTAGGTATACTTGCACGACTGCGTTCCTTGCTTCCAGTTTCCGTTAAGATAACACTTTATAACAGCTTGTTTTTATCGCATGTCAGTTATTGTTTTTTGGTATGGGGAAGTACAACAGCAACGAACATTAACAGACTATACAAACTACAGAAAGAAGCGATTAGGCACATTGCTGATGTTGACTATTATGCGCACACGGGACAATTATTTAAGCGGTTTAACATTATCCGAATTCATCAGCTTTACGAGTATTACCTAGCAATAAGATATAAAAAATCCCTGCTCAACAGCAATCGAGCTTTCTTGGATATTTTTCAGCTTGAACCATACGCTATCCCATAGCCTACTCGTCACCAACAACACTGGATCATTCCATTGTGCAGAACACACTTTGACCGACAAATGCTTCGCTTCACTGTTCCTGTCTTATTGAACAAATTAATTAAAAAAAGATAATAATTGAAGAATTCGGCATACGTGTTATTAGGAAAGCCCTTTTATCATGAAATCAATGCAATATTATTTATCACTAACTAAACTTTCAGTGTATATTGGAATTTGTCTTCATATATTGTACTGCATAATTTAACCGTAAAGGAGTCTATGTATCTATATATTCAGTTCATGATGCATCTATGTGTATTACGACTTGTAAAATATTAACCCTGTCTTGCTATGAACGAATTTTGTTCGCCTGTCCTCAATGCATTCCATGTATCAGGGAGGCTCGGGTTCCCCTCAAGTGACTCATGTCACTTTTATCCCGAGCCTGCCCTCATCCTTGAGATGAAAATAAACTGATTTGATTTGACTTGATTTGATTGACGATGTTCGGCTCGCCTACGCTGCACGGGAGAAGGAGTGTGGAAAGACGGAGAAAGACGACAGACGAAATCGCGTCAACAGTGAAAGACACATTGTACCTACAAGCCGTCTTCGAGGTTCTTTGATTAAGAGATTTCCATTAGAACACGTACAGGGTTCTGCGCTGATGATGGGGGACGCCATTGGTACGATCTGGACCGGGTGAGGTGGGTGTTCACCGCAAGGTTCAGGAAACGATGACGAAGACGGGCATCGTGATGATGAAAAAAAGTAGAAAAGACTGTATTCACTTCATTGGTACACGGTTGTGACTCTTATCCGAGTCTCGAGTGGTTTTGATAAATACGGGGGCCAGGACGACCTTAAACAACCCCTTGCGGTCTTTTGGTCGTCGCTGTCTTCTTGGGGAGCCTGTGGAAGTATTAGTGATTTTGTCAGGTTCTGCCGTCGACGACCTCCTGCCCTTCGGGTTTTCTTCTCTTCGTCCTTTCCTTTGTGTCAGCTCAAGGAATAAAAGCGGTGACGCTGTTTTGGAGAAGAGAGCAATTATGTTGACATGGGGACGCCCACTTGAACGCTTCTCACACTTGACAGGTTGATGTCCAGGCTTATCGTAACAGCCTTTTCTGGCACGAGGCAAATCATCTTGTCATGGGAGCGTACGCCTGAATGTCTCTCACACTTGACAGGTCGATCATAACACCATGCGCCCAGCTCATCGTGCTCCCAAGTTGGACGTCGAAGCTGAATTTTACGGATGCTGCACGCTAACTCGCCACGGTGCAAACTGTTTATGTATAGCGAAGAGTAGATAATCTGTAGGTTTTATGTAAGGCCCAGTAATCGCAGAGCTATATACAAGTATACTCTTTAAACGAAATATTCTGCTGTCGGATATATTGAGACATCAGAATATAAGAGGCAACCATTGTCTCAGATACACAGCGTACGATTCCTTCCCTCCGCCATTGTTTGCTCAATTTCGCCCACTGCCAACTGTGCGCCCGCTGCTGCTTCCACACAGCGCACGCTGAACGCTGGTCCGGCGTGACGCAGGGCTGTCGTCGTCCGACCGCCGTCTTTGGCCGCGAGCGCGAAAGTCAGTCACGCGGGCGTCGTTCTTCCCGCGGCGCCACAACGAGGTGCCGTTTCCAGGCGGCCGCAAGCTGCTGGCATCGCCGGGAGAGCAACGACACGCAAGAACGCCGTGCTCCGTCTCGCGCCGTGACAGCGCCGACGTAACCGCTCGCCTCCGCGTGAATGGGTGAGCGGCGCGCCGGGCGATGCTCGCCTGCCTTTGCCTGAACGACGAGTGGAAAATCACGGCACGATATTTCGGTTCGCACCATTCAGCGTGAGCCTAAAGAGATTTAGTTTATTGATTTATTCATTTTCAATACTGCTGCTCTCCTTCGAGAGCGTGGCGGTTGGGCAGTACAATAATTCATCTGTACAGTACAAGGCAAAACAAAGCACAGGTTATACAAAACATTACATAAGCAGTGCAAGTTATACATACTATACAATTATTACAATGTTAATATTAAACGGAATAGTAAAAAGAAGAAAGAAAGGGGGGAAAAGCCACGAAGCTGTGCGAGAAATGGCCAAGGAGAATAACGATAGCACTAGGGGCAAGTAATAAAACACAAGTAACTAAAATTTAACTTCGAGCGTTTGAGAATCATTATGGTAAACGAGTAAACTGTCGTAAATCAGAAGGTTTGCTAAAATTTCCTAATTAATAAAGCAATATGTGCCGATGCCCCTGCATGCATAGATACTCTTATACACAGTTTCTTTCTATTTGTGAGATAAATTCAGATAATGATTCAATGTTGGCTATAGTAGCATCAAGTTGGTTCCATTCTGCTATTGCGAGCGGGAAGAAAGAATACCTAAACGTGTCATTTTTACATACGTATTCTTATGTGTGCGCATGCTTATTACACGTAGGTCGAGCCTCGGAAAATTAAATATATTTGGCGGTTTCTATCCTATAGTTATGTTTTAGTAGTTTAAACAAGAATTTTAAGCGAGCGTGTTTCGCTCTTGTGGATAGCGTTCGCAAACCGGACTGGGTTAAAAGATTTGTTGACGAATCTGTACGTTTATATTTGTTATGGATGAACCTCATAGCTTTCCTTCGTATTGATTCTAGTTTGTTTATGTTAGTCAGTGAATGTGGAAACTAGAATGCCTTATCGTATTCGGGAACAGGCCTTACAAATGATGTCTAGGCTAGCAGCTTCAGTGACGTAGTTGTGAGCGCCAGGCTTGTCTCTAAGAAAAATAGTTTGCGCAGCGTTTTTGAGATTATATTACTGATAAGTTTGTCCCGTTTGAGCTCCGAGGTTAATCTAACGCCTATATATTTGTGTCCTTTAACTTTGTTAAGTAGAGTGCCATTAATCGCGTATATAAAGATTGATGATATCGTTTTGCTACTTACAGTCATGATCGCGGACTTTTGTATGTTTATTTTCATCTGCCATTTAGAACACTAATTAGCTATGTCAGCTAGAGAATCATCCAATTTAATATGATCATTGTAATGATTAATTTCTCTGTAAATGACGCAGTTGTCTGCGAATAATTAATTGCAATTGATGTTAGCTGTGATATCGCTAATATAGAGTTAAACTGGCTTAAAGAAATGTATGAATGACTGCGCTATAGTTTTGCCTTAAGTCGTGAATGGAATGTAGTGGACCCATCGTCACATCCACTTCCTGTGACGTCGCATGCAAAACCTCGCCGAACGTTGCGATATATAGTGTAGGAAAGTGTGGTAAGCTAAAGACTGCTGAAAAGCACAGAATTTATTATTATTCTTATTTTACAACTAAACGGTAGCGAGGACACATACGAGACCTGTGCCGGTGCTTCAACGAATGGGCTTTCCGGAAAGTGCCCGCTCAACAAGCCTGCATAGCACACTCAACCAATTATCTACAACCCGTATTCGTAACGTCGGGGCTTTGTGAAAAGCTCACGCATATTCAAACCGCTCGCGCTGCAACGGTAATTACCGGTGTAGTACAACTAGGCCAACAACACCTTTCGCAACTTCAGTTGCATTGCGCGCTTTTCCTTAAATGTGGAACTCTTCTGCCACGCCTCCGCTTACGTCACAGTCGAGTAGCCATCACTCACGAGCGCCCCGAGAGGGGCACGAGATCATTGCTCCACGTCTCGCTGCGCAGAAACCCGAGGAGTCGAGGCCAAGCGCTGGAGACACGAGAAAAACAAGGAAAAGAAGCAAGGAGAGAGAAGCTGTCTGGGTGGCCACGTAGGGCGGCCACGGGATGAAAAATGCTCCCAGTCATCGACGAAGAATTCCTTCCCGAGCGCGTGCTCGTATATACTATACAGGCGCCGTTCAGCAAACGCACGCAGCGGGCCAATACTAACGTCTCGGAGCGCCCGGAGAGCATCGCACAAGGCGAGGGCGTCACGCAGGGCCTGTCCACAGCCGCACTACATCTAGCTGCTAGTAGCGTAGGTGAGTCGTTCCCCAGAAGGTGGCCTAGACAATGACGAGATGAACGCACTAGATCAGCAAAGTTCGACGGAACTGGCCGTCTATATGTGTAGCGATAAGCACAGCTGAGGTGCTACTCCCACGAAGAGCTGCATGGATGTGCCTCGCAATGCATGTCTCAGCAGAACTTATCCAAAACACTTAGGTGGATCGGACAACGTTGACAAGTTACAAAATTTCCAGCTTTGTACTAAGCGTGGATAGTGCCTTTTTAGGAAGAAGCGCTCTCTTCGTCCGCTATACCGGAACCGAGACTTGTACGAGACGGCTTGTCCATTCTGTTCGTGCATGTAGAGGATTTGTACTCTTGCTTCAATGCATACGAAGCGATTTATGACTTCTCCCGTAAGATCAATCATCGAGCTCACATTCGCCGTAGAGGTCACCTACGTGACAAGATAAACGATGCTGTGTAAATCACAAGCGGCGATGTCACCGCACGATATGTATACTGTGCACGATTCGAAGCGTCGCGTACTATCCATTTCTGAGTGAGTGAGTGAGTGAGTGAGTGAGTGAGTGAGTGAGTGAGTGAGTGAGTGAGTGAGTGAGTGAGTGAGTGAGTGAGTGAGTGAGTGAGTGAGTGAGTGAGTGAGTGAGTGAGTGAGCGAGCGAGCGAGCGAGCGAGCGCACGCCCGTCTCACCATTGCCAAGTTGAGTATCTTGAACCCGTCGTGGAAATCAGCGCAGCTAACTTAGCGACCCGAGACAAACACCTGGCGCGTCGACTGAATATGATTCTCAAGGCACCACTCCAGTAGCAACGTTCACTTCTTCAATGTTTACTCTAATGGAGTCACGTTATAGCAAACGTTTAGTTTAGTCTATTCTGCGAAACGACCAGGCAAGCAGGTCTTGGCGACTGTGAGTGTATAACAGCTTGAGCAGCACTGTTGAGACAAGCTTTCCGCCCAAAGGGCAATGCAGGCGGCTTTGCGAGCTCCACAGTGTAACCCTGCCTGCAGCAACAATATCAACTTCTCCACCTATAGCGCTGCAGGCAGGTAATAAGACAGGAAAACTCACAGCTCTAATTAATTAATTAATTGTTTGTTTGTTTGTTTGTTACCAAGAGAAGACAGGCATCGTGCCCCTCGAGCCGTGGCACTTGTCAGCTTGCTCCCTCCCTGTTTCCTTTGTGCTGTTTTCTTCATTAAGAGTCTATACATAAAATTGAACGTTGGCATCACAATCATGCACTTTGGCGTGTTTTCAGCATATTTGGTGGGCAGAGCGCACAAAAACAATTTTGAGGTCCCGACATTTCGCGATAAAGGCGGGTTCCAGAAAGCACGCAGTTGCTTCAGATTCGGGCTCTGACAGCTGACGCATCTTATGAGTGAGCGTTTGTAGCAGGGACCGCGCATACCAAGTGCGGCAAAGCAATACAGTGGATAACACGAGATAATAGTGAGCCGATGTAAAAAAACATTGTCATTTGCCCACAATCTGGCTCTGGGCTGATTTCTTCATTTGCACGCAATCGGTCTCGCCAAAGAAATGAGCCATTCTTGAAAGCAATACAACCCACATACTTTTGCAGCCTCAGCGTGGAACTGCAAAATAATCAATTTGAATCGTCACTTAGACATGTCTACGTAGGAATTACATCCTTATGTGCTTGTACAGCCAATCTCAGTGCCATCCGTGGCACCAAAATATACCTAATGTTGCGCCGATTATACGGAGTGAGTTGTCCTGAGGCACATTGTTTCGTCAGTGTTGACGCAGCTGCATTTTCCGGTGCGCCAAAGAAATTTAGCCAAGTGATTTTCGACTCGGTACGCATCACCATCAAGACGTCGCAAAAGCTACTAGCTACCTCGTAACCTGAGAGCTCCAAGGTCACGAGTATTCCTTAGTCTTCGCGCTTCGCTTGTTTATCCCCTTGTTTACAGACTTTGGTAAGGTTCATCATCAAGAAGTTTATCGATGAATTTCCCCAAGTACATATTATAGACGTCCTATAGTTTTTGAATTACGATTACCGCATTTACGCTCCCTGACAACTTCCGCAATCTACACGGAATAAACTTGTGAGACACGCACGCATTCGCAGCAGAATACGAGAGAGTGATCATCGCATTCTGGGACAACACTTGTTGAAGATCGTGGCAGCTGCATAACACGTTGGATAATGTTTGGTCTCCACCCCGTTCTCTTTATAGCACCGAGATCAAAAAAAAAAAAAATGATAGCAAGGCCACAAGACGTCCTGCCCCTCTACACACTACTTCCGCTTTCCTTCATGGTGAAAGCTACGCGGAAAAGAGCGTGCATGCGGCTATTGCGATACGCAGGTGCAACGCATCGGCCCTTTTTCTTAACCCCCCTACGCTCTTTTCAATCTGTTTCGGTGGGGGTTTGAAGCTCGCCAACCAAGCCCGGTGCCAACACCTCCTGCGCGGGGAGAGGAAGCTACGAAGAAACAACTAAAATAAAAGGAAAGAATAAAGGAAGAAGAGGAAGCAGAAAAAGTGGTGGCAGACACTGGGTGAAAATAAAAATGAAAAATTCAATCTATCCCGAGTAGATACAAGAAGATGAAAGTAAAGATTAGGAAATAACGTCATACGAATGCCCTTTCTCGGCGCGGTACATGCGAGAGAGAGAGAGAGAGAGAGCACAACTGCCAGAGCAAACGGGGACAACGCTGTGGCGTTCCTCATTCTTCCCTTCCTCCGTGAAGAGGGCATGGGCTCGCCGCGTGCACGAAGTGGGTTTTGCCGACGACAGTGGAAAGTGAGGTCTTGCTGTTCAGCTCCTTTCAAACGCCTATTCCCTCAACGGACCGGCGACCCATCAGTACCGCCTTCCTGCTGGCTTTTTTAGATCCCCCCCCCCCTCTTATACTCCCCCTTCGTCGTTCGTGATCGGGTTTTCTGCTTACTATTGAGTGTGCGGAATAAATGCCGAACAACGGTTGCACCGTGTTTGCCGCTGTGCTGGCAGCGCACTCAATTCAAGACGTGCAAGGTCCTGTCCATTCAGCATTTTGGTGTAAGCCCTAAGAAGTCCAGTCATTCAAGCTTAATCAGTATTAGCTCATAACATTGTTCTCATAACCAGTGCAATGATTCATCGGGCTCCTTCAACAGGCAGCTCTTGACGACGGCTTGACACAACGTCAACAACAGGGGAAAAGATGAGAGACGAGGAGGCATAAGCGATGTGTCATCCCGCTCTTTCTTTCTGTCTTTCACTACGTTTTGAAATGTTGACTTCAAACTTCAAGGAGAGCCCAAGCTTGTACACTTGAGAGCCTAAAGTCCTTTGTTCACACGGCGTGAAGCGTTAATTTCGAATCAAGCTCTACGATCAATGATTGCACAATAGGTGTATACCTGGCCTAATGAAATAGTTAAAGCTCAATGACGCACGCAGGGTGCAATGGCTGCCCCCTCTGCACCTTTAACTGAAGCGCACTGCGGCACACAGCGGCTGCTACATGCTGCCACTGGCGGCGTCCTCTAACTGTAGGTGCCCCATTTCTAAGATTGCTTAATATTTCCAGCTTCCGATTAATGCACTGTACCTTACGCGGCAGCTGTGCTATTTAATATAATATTATTTAAAGTGGATTACGTCCTCAGCTTTATGCTATAGTCGGCGATAGCGTTAGGACTCGTGAACACGTAATCGCAAACTGTACTTGCGCATGTAACGGGGTCTTTCTATTTTCTATTTTCCTAATCATCACGATGGAAGTTTAACTTAGAAAGAGCAGACGCTAATTCTGGAAATCGCAAATTCCTCCCTTTCCTCCAGCTGCACAAGCTTGGATTACTGATATATGCAGCGGAACACATCACTGACGTCACGGCAGAAGAAGAGAGAACGCGGACGTTTCCTAGAGTTCTGAAATTCCATGTCTGCCTGTCTTAATTCCCACGACTATTGCCAACAGAGGCGAGCGCGTCGCGGCAGCTGAACCAGTTCGGGCGTAGAACAAGGCACGCAGATCTCGCTGGAAGGCCGCGCAAGGAAGCAAATTTGATGAGAGATGAAGCAGAGCCGACAAGAAGGGCCAAGAGATGAGCCCAGATGAGATCAGCCGCTGCGCCTTCTCTCCCTCTTTCTCCCCCTCACGGAGAGAAACGACAACGCGAGGCAAGCAGCCGCGGAGCTTTGCCGCAGGCCGAGCACCAGCGGCAAAAGGCAGCCGGCGTCGGGCGGGCAGCGGTGCAGGGAGAGCGGGGTTCGTGCGACCTTTCACCCCGGACCGTGGGAACAGCACCTGCAGCAGCTCACTGCCGCCCCAGCCGTTTTCCACCATTCAGGGCCAATAGCGCGCGCAGTATTCCTCGTTCGTGCGTGCGTGAGCGCTCCTATTTTTCGAGAGACCGCGTAGTATACGCGCACATCTGCACACACACGTCTTGCACGGCGCCAGTGGCTCCCGCTATCGAGGGAAACCACCGACGCCGGGTCGCACGATGCGTCGTTCCTCGCCGCCGCCCCGCGTTTTCCTCTACACCTCCTCCCTGTCCTTCGCGCGGCGCGCGTTTTTTGCCCGCGAAAACGCGTTCTTCGTACATGCGGGTACGCGAGAATTAAAGGACTTCTCCACTGCCGCCTGAATTGTGTAGCTTTCAGGAACCGCGCGGCAGCTGATATCCCACACCGTTTGCACCTGCGAACCAGGTGGCGCCTCAGATGTCGTTGGCGACGATTAATCGGCGGCAAGTCGCGGCTTACAGCGCAATAAAGCTATGACGTCAGTCGATGTCGTACGCAACAGCAAGCATTACTTATAAGGCCAAGGATATATTCCAAGATTAGTAAGGGATCTTTTTTTTAAGTCTTCTTTATAATTTCGTCTGCATACTTTTATCATACGATGATCCTAAACGACTATTATGAGCTAACTCATTTAAATGTGTGAGCGACTCCTTTGCTGATGCACGACACGAAGTATGTTCATGTCAGACACGAATGGCGCTGCACTATCGACATAGAAAGCTTCGGAATACTCATGTACATACAATGCTATACGTATATACTCTGTACATGAATACTACACGTGCGTGGGTGCGCGCGAAGGGGGAGGTCGCAGCGGCGGTGAAGGTTATCCTACTTAGCACGCCATATGACCACGAAGAAATTATGCCTGGATACTGTAGTATGCATCGCCCCTAGCCAGCTGCCAAGCATTTCAAAGTATGAATACTGATGAACAAATAAACATCCGCAACTTGGAGTTCACTGGGTCGTTTCTATTGAAGGAGCAGAACTTGCCAAGGTCGCTTAAACAGAAGCGTAATTGTAATTTCGCCTGCGTGAGCTCGCACAAAGGCAGCAGCTTGTAAGTGAAACACACACACACACACACACACACACACACACACACACACACACACACACACACACACACACACACACACACACACACACACACACACACACGATGATGATGATGATTATGATACGCGCAAACAAAAAGAAAGTGGGCGTGGCGTGTAACCAGTTTGCCTCGTGCCAAGATCTTCGATGGCCCGAAGCAGCGAAACAACGCCAGAAAATCCCGTGCTATGAGTAGATATTTTTGACGTGCATGCGTTTCACGCAACAAACTGACAAATTCAGTGCTTCAAGTTTGCACGCAGACGAGGCAATGAACATACTGAATTGCGCTGCCCAGCACATACTTTCTTTCGTCGTTTATCTTCCTTTTTCAACACGTTAAGTGAGGAGGATCGCGCGGCTGCCGAGTTATTAAGCACAAGAAACGGACGGTAGGCCATAAATTTAGCGGTCGCTGGTTCTGCGCTGGTTGGCTGCAGCCTCTCTTGCAGCACGCTATCGTGGCGTCATGATGGTGGCTACTTTATCTTCGTCCATATGGTTGCGCCATTGCGTTGCTTGAGCCTAGCGAGTTGAGCAAACAGTTTCTAGTGGCAAAACGTCGGCATTAACAAGGAACATCGATGAGCTGGCTCAAATGACCAATGGTCATTGCTGATTTCGAATAGTGGTCCCACTGCAGGGTATTTCGCGTTGCTCTCGCCGAGACGTGCAACGCGCCTGTACGTCCGAACGTCCAGACTCTCAGCTCCCAGGGACATGCAAAATTTTCACAGTGCCTGCTCAGGTAACTAGATATTTTTTGTAGTAGTTCTTGTTAGAAACAGTGTGCGTTATAATGTTATGATGTGTCGCTGATATTTGAATTAATTTTGAGTTCATGTGGCTCTTTCATGGTTATTCTCGTCTCTCGCTGGATCAGGATGCGCCACTATCGAGTCTCTTATCTTTTGTTCAGAAGGAGCAGTGGGCGCCTTACACTCGGAACACACCCGAGAAGTGGGCTGATTTGAAAGTTTTCAATGCTTGTTGGCGGGATCTCGTGGCATCTGCCCGCTGCAATGCGTGACGCGCATGCCACTGTCCGCTGCGAGCCATGAGTAAATGGCTAATTATACGCAGACGAACCACTAGACAGTCTGCATACAGGAAAGGACATTAGCGCAGCCCCATAGCAATCTACGGCCTGACAGTTTCTCAACACACACGAGAGAGGATGCGGCGTGATTTCTGTGTGAATCGACGGAGCCTCTCAAGGACCGATAGACCACGGTACGCCCCGAGTATGCTAATTGCCACGTTGTCCTATCTTCTATCGCTCAGCATCATGCAGAGTGTAAACCCTTTCGATCAGTGAACTCTCGGCAGAAAACTTTGAATGCAACCAGATCGTATCTCGCAGAGAGCGAATGCCCCGTCGGGACGGTGCTAACTCGGCCACGAAATCTGGGGGAAAGAAAGACGAAGCGAGGGTAACGAGAGAGGAGGAGGTCTCCCCGGCCTCCGCTTGGTGGCGGGGACGAGTCGTCGAACACACGGGATAACAGCCGGGAGGGCCCGCTCCTAATGAGGGTTAATAGACTACAAACCGGTCGACGGCGAAGACCGACGAGGCGTGTAGTATAGAGGCACCGGCCATGCTGCGTCGTCTGCACGAAGCGGCGGCGCAGACGCTGACTCGACCGAGCTCTTTCGCCTCCCGTGCTGTCTCGCCCCCCACGCACCCGTTGCCGCATTGCAGCGGTAACTGCTCTAGCTCATTTTGCACGCGCTGTACAATGAGTTCAGTGCTGCGACAGCTGAATAGCGATGGCCGCTGAAAAGCAGACGTGCTCTTTTTCCATGTTGGCAACGTGCTTCGGATATGGGAAGTGGCTGGCTTTTATAGCCATAGGTGCAAAACGAGGATGCATCGCAAAGGCAATACGCTGACGAGCCAGTAATCCGTCGTTGTGCGTGTTTTTACAATCTTATGTATTTCCCGATGTGTCTGTAGCCTCGCCTCTTCGTGTAGGAGGCTATGGTGGACGAGAGTACACTTACTGGCGCAGTCATATAGCAAAATAAAGGACAAAACTGTTTTCCTAGTTGTACACATGCAGACATAAGCAGTCTGTTTCAGCGCAGTTGATATTTTGCGCTCAACTTTAGGTCAAAACAAGCCAGCAGACCTACTCCGACGCAGTAGCCATCCGTCGACGTCTCTGTACAGTTATCTAGAGCTCTAGGACAGCCTTTTTTAGGCTCCGGGCGACGTCTGGCGTGCGAAATCTGGTGGTAGCAGATATGTGGACTATAGAGATCGGGTGAGGAACAAGCGCCAAGAGCTTGTACATATGGTCTTGTAGGCGCAGTTCTGTTTATTATCCCTCTGAGAGCAGAACCACGAGGTTCGAACGAAGGGAAATCGCAGAACGACCGCTGCAGCTCTGGAGCTGCAACACATGTGCATCGCTATTTCTTGCATATAGATACGCAGCAGCGAACTGCACATAGATACGCTTTCGTGTGCCTTACTCTGCTCGTGTGCGAAACTTTGAATGTGTTCATGCTCTTAGGCGTTCAGCGTTTGTCAGTGGTTCTTGCGCTTTCAGTTCTAATGTTTCCTGCGAATAACAGTAACCGGTTCCATATAGGGCACCATCCTGTCCTTTAGATATGTGTTATTAAAAAAGAAAATGGAGTGAGGCAGAGGTCATGCGCGCATTTCTCATGCAGTGTCACAACACCCTTCACCAATCGACCTTGAACTCAGCAGCAACAGCAAAGAGGCGACTGATGTTGCTTCTGCTGCGACGGAGAGCTCGATGGTTCGCGATAAAGGACCAGACATTGGAACCGATTACGGCCGGCCGAGCAAGACCTGTCTTTTCACGCGAAATACTGTAGTTGGCCAGTCGTGGCTCTCTGAAGTAGTAATATGCAAACGTTTCCGCATTCTCGTTTATTACTTTTCCACTTCGTGAGCAGTGATCGTACACAAATCCTCGTTATCTCATTACGCCCAGCATCCTAAGCGTGATTTGTGCTTATAGCTTCGTGTTGATGAACATTGCAGAAACCAATGGACTGACTTCCCCTTTCTAAGATGCAAACACCTTCCACTACGGCGTCCCTCACAGGTAACGTGTTTCTTTTGAACATTATAAACGGATCTTTCCCTCTGGTTAACTTGCCTACCTTTCCCCTTTCTGCCGTCTCTCTCTTTTTGAACATTATAACTTAGTCGATCAATTCATGACCTTCATGAGGAACCAAATTAAGTTGAGTAATCACAGTGTGGGTGGCCGCAGGCGCGACACATGCGCGCGTAAAAAACCACACGATCCGTCAGACGATTAGTCGTGCCCAATAAAGTATCCAAAAGGTTTCCCATAGATATATGCCAGGTTCCAACAATCCGAGCAGCGGCCACCTTGCCGACGCGTCGTCCGACGGATCGGATGGTTCTGACGCTGACGTGTCTGCCTACTTGCCCGTACGTGCACGTGCGTGCGCTGCGTAAAACGCGCACAGGTGGAGCCCATCCACGACGTACGCTAGCCTAGAACGTCGCAGCTAAGCGCGAAGCAGTGGCACGAATGAGACCAAAATAAAGAAGAACGAACGAGAACAGCAGCCTGAAAAAAAAGTAGGCGTGTCAGCGTTTCAACCATCGAGTATATACGGCTCGCTTCGCGAAGCAATTTTTCAGAAAGTTGAACACGCAGCGGTACACGGGAAAGAAAAAAAAAGAAAGCAAAATGGAAAGAGAGAGGAGGGAGAGCGACACATAATGGCAAAAAGACCGGAGCGAGAATAAACGCCATAATTATGGGCTCTGTTTCAGGTTTCCACAGAGGTTGCAAGAAGGCCGCCAGGTGGCGCCGGTACAGCGGCACAGTCGACTCCTTCCTTCTACGAGAGAGGTCGGAAGCTCCTTAGTCGTACTTTCTTGACATGCAAATCATTCTCCTGCGAGAACGGAGCTTCACGAACACTTACTAGAGAAAAAAATATTCGTTCTACCGCCATGAAAAGGAATGGCGTGAAGCATACGCTTCGGATTGGCTTTTTAGAGTGCTGTAATACGGCAATATAGTTATCTCGCTTGGAAAACATCATTTCCGGCTCCTCCCTTCACTACCACTTTTCTTTCAGCTTGGTAGTTTCGTACTATTGCCACGAAGTTGTACAGAGTTTCACATTTCCTTGAACCTTATATATACATTATTGCGCTGTACACTTCGGCGCAGCTATTAGCCTGTCTCACACAGGTATGGAGGCACTGCCGTCAATATTGAGCGCTAGTGAGCGTGCAGGCGATCACAGTTTCGCAGCATCGAGGTCGCGGTGTGTGCGAATTCTTGTTTGCACAAACAGAAAGTGTAACTCAAAACGTGGTCCTCGCACTTTTTTTTGTTAGAAAAGGGAATTTACGTAACCGTAGTGGAATCACGCCTTAAGCTGTCAGCCAAACCAAGGCATACTTGTACATTTTGTATTTCCCAAGTTATATAAAGCGCCGTTGCGCAAAGGTACTAGAGTGCCAGATTTCCCTATAATGTAAGTTTCAGAAAATACCGGCCGTGCGGGGCGAAATGAATAAAACGCCCGTGTGCCGTGCATTAATGCACGTTAAAGAACCGAGGTTAGTCTGTGCAGTCAAGTAAAATTAGTCTGTAGTCCTCCACTACGACGTGTCTCGTAATCATATCATGGTTTGGGCACGTAAAACTCCGGAATTTAATAATCTTCGCAAACTATGTTACTGCAAGGTTCCCCAAACTACACATATGTACGTAGAATTTACATGTGCTAGTAGAAACGCAAACAATAATTCAGCACAAGTACACGAGAGTTGTCGTTTTATGTTACGCCGCACGAACAACAGTGCCTCTTTCTTTCAGCATCCTCGCCGAGTGAGATATAACAAGATATCACGAGGGCAGTTATATGAGGATAGCTGTGAACGAAGAAAGAAAAAGAATGGTGCAATATCAGAGCCTCAGAGATGTGTAACAATAAACGGCCAACATAATCATCTCCCCGCGTTTTGCTTTCCGCGATAACGGTGCAGCGCTGACAGTTAAATTAACAACTGAAAATAGAAAATAAATGTGCGGCGAGGAATAAGAAGCGGTACAGACTACAGAAACTTACGAAGAGAGGGCTAAAAATGCCAACCCACTGCCAAGGCGAGGCGAAACAAAGAATCAAGACGAAAGCTTCAGGCAACAACCAGGGAGCGGGATAGATTGCCTCGGCACAGCAGACGGGTCGACACCGGTGCTGAACTGGGTACAGTAGAAAGGGGGTTGGGATGCGGGAGGTAGATGGCAAGGAGCAGGTAACAACCGGTGGGGAAGCGAGCTTCGTTTCCTCCGGCATAGCATGCCTGACGAGACAAGAAAGGAAAGCCGCAGAAGAATGAATGGCAGCGTTGTCTGCAACCATAGTACAACTTGCTTGAGCCAAATGTAGAACACGATCTTAGGAATGCTCGCAAAATGAGTATCGATGAAACGGCATGGACAGCAACAGAGAAACAAGAGTTGAATTCTTGTACTAACTATACGAAGCTTGAACGAAACGAATGAAACCGTTGGCGAGGCTTCAGCGCTCGAACGTTTGATACATATGTAGTATCATTTAATCCAGCTTATCTGTATTTTTAGCCGCTAAGTGCACCCACAAGAGCTTATTTCCGTCTCCCATTCGCACAGCTATCATCACAACCTCTTTTGCCCTTATAAGCCCCCTTCCTTCCCGTTTAGTTCACCCTTCCTCAGTGCTACGAAGCTTCATCGCTTCTTCTTTTATCTTTCCATTACTCTCCATTACTTTCCATTACTCTCCCCAGTCTAGGATAGCTAAGCAGACACTTTCAATCAATCAATCAATCAATCAATCAATCAATCAATCAATCAATCAATCAATCAATCAATCAATCAATCAATCAATCAATCAATCAATAAAAAAAGAACTTTATTACATGATTAGGAAAAGCACACCCCTGCACCCCTCGCTCTGTCTCTTTCTTTAACGTTTTCCTTCAGCGAAAGAGCCACGCTTGCACCAGGACGCGTTTTGGAACAATGCCACGCCGCCCAGCCGAAACAACGCCTCCAGCAGCGCCTACCATCAACGAATCTATAGAAGCAAGCGTGCACTCGTACGTCGACCAGCAGCGGCTCATCTCAAACAGTTGGTTACGAAGGCGCCAAGAAAAAGGAAAGAAAGGAGGAGAGAGACTGTTGCGTCGCGGGAGAAAAGAAGAGCGCCACAACGAGCCGAGGGAAGAACACCCAGCGCAGCTAAGGCCTCGTTTTGCCGCCGCGTGCTATTGTGTATCGCTTGTCAAGGCGCGAGTACCGCGCGGCGCGACACCCCACCACCTCGCGCCGCCCCAGCCTTCGTCTCGGCCCCATAAGCGGAGCGGGCCAAACCGTCGCTTGTTTTAAGGGGCCTATCTATCTCGACGTGATAGATGGCAACTCGGACGAGCCTTAATGGAACACGACGGCGGCGCTCGCGTCACGGCCGAGGCTCGCTAGAGGGCGGCCGAAGGTTCCTCGGGCAGCGCTGCGCCGCGAGGCGCGCGCATGTTGTTGCCGGGGCGGCGCGGCCGCCAGTTGTGCCGTTCGCGCGACGGGCAAACATAAAAGCACCAAGGCGAAAGGGCGACCGCAATTTGTTTTCGTTCTGGCTGCAACGTCTCGCCTCCCTCTGAGCCGAGGAAAGGGCTCCGAGCTCCCGCTGGCTGTTCAGCGCTCGTGCATAGGGGAAAAGCTCACGCCGCACGTTGTATATGGCACGCAGGCTGTCTTCTCCGATAACTTGAAAAATTACTTTTTTCCCGTCTTCTTCCTTGTGTTCCTCTCAAAAGTCCAAACATTCACGCGGGACACCTTAGCTTCCAAGCGCACTCTCCTTTGACAACAAAGCAAAGAGGTAAGAGGACAACAGCAATTAACCAAAGAAAAACAACTGCAGCGTAGTCGAATGTGAACGAGGCCCTGATGTGTACCGAGAGCAGTGCAGGTGGCTGTGTAGGTCTCGTAAAGGTAATGAATGGTTTTCTAGACTCCAAGGTGTGGCGACCACCCACAGCATCTGTGGGGCACGGTGTGCACAACCGCTCAACGTCCTCAAGCGTGGGAGAAATGTGCGGATCTCGTAAGTTCCCCCAGAGACCTCAGCCTAGTGATGTTGCACGCGAAAATGCTACACGGAAACTATAGACATTTGATGAATTATGAAAGATTACCAAGAATGGCGTAGTCATAGTGATGAAGAAAGAGATAAAGCGTGTCAGAAGGAACAATGACATTAGCCAACGCACATTCCCGCGAAAGTCACAAAATCACTGGCAACCATATCTGTAAGCTTCATCGATATTATATCCATTCCTAAACACTGTGGCACGGGTGTTACCCACCGCAAGGAGGCTTGGAAAGCGTTAAACGTTCGGAGACAAAACTGTGGGACGTCTAGAGAAGCTCCTTTTCAGGGCTTTGGAAGCACAGAGCGGAATGCGCGGCCTCTCAGGACCGCCTTCAAGGAAGCGCGCGAGGAGAATAGCGTTGCCAGTGGCAGCGTTGTACAGCGCCAAAGCTCAATCTGGAGTTGGGACCTTCACAAGGCGTTCGAGCCACTTCAACCTCACTTAAGCGGCGAAGAAAAAAGTTATTAAGCACACGAGCTACATTAGGGAGCGAGGGAAGGCATGAAGAGTCAGATTCGTTTGCGCCTGCCGACAGATTGGAGGAAGGACGACAGATGAGAGCGGTCGAGAAGCCACAAACAGAACTGCCCGCAGAAAAAGTACACAATGAAAGCTGAACAGCGTAAACCACACAAAGTCCAGAAAGCAAACAAGCAAACCGCGCGGCGAGTGAGGCGGCCGCCACCAGGAGCGAAGGGATCCTCAATTCGGAACTTCCTTATTAGCGATCAACAAGGCGCTGCTGGCGCGAGGGTAGCGCGCGCGAAACCGAGCCAGCAACAAAGGCCTCAAAGCCGCTCGCGCATGCGCGTAGCTTCACAGCCGACAGCGCCCTGACAGCAAGCAGAGCTCTCTCCCCCACGTCTCGTATGCACACAACGAGCCGGAGGACAAGGACCACAGGCTGCAGCCAGCTAGAACAATCCCGGCGTTTGTCGCCGCTCAGAGTTCCCAGGGTGAGGAGTACCCGGGGGCACTGCGTGAATCATGGCGCGACAGCAACCCCAACACGATCAGCGGCAATCAGAGGAGACGGCATCGCGCTGATTGGATCATGCTGAAGATGCTCTTATTTACGCCTGGCGAAACTGGAACAGCGGCTTTTCCAGATGCGCGGAGTAGTCGGGGCCATCCGACGGACAACGAGCCTTCAGTTCCCGCACCTCCTCGGGGTCCAAGTGGCGTTGACGCGAGACTGAGAAAGGAGACTCGCCGACTCCGACGTCCCCGCCCTCTGGCAGCAGCAACACGCACGTCATAGAAAAGCAGTCATGGCTCTTGTCGTTGTCTCCTCCGTCTCGCACAAAAGATGCACCGCCACTTGGCGACAATAAAGACTGATGGCCGTTCCTTGCTCCCGGTTATAGGGATGAAGGCGGTAAGCTCCATTCTGCCGCGAAATTGTTCAGGTACCCGCCTTTCGCGAGGCAGCTGCGTAATCTGCGGCAGGGTATGGCCGCCAATTCGCAGCAAGCAGGCTGGCACGTACGTCGCGATGTGGTCAAGCGGACACGGCAATATTGGAAATCACGGAAAAGTGGCCCACGTAGCAAGCGAACGCTAGGCATACATTCAAGTCCGATGAACACGAAGCGGAAAGTGCTGGCTCAAAAAAGAAAAAGAGAGAGAGATGTGAATATGGTACGGTTTACAGTAATACAGAACTGCTTCACCTCCTGATGGTGTGCAATCTTGTCCGAAATATCCGATCCTGCGCAATCATGCTGAGCTAGATGCGCACTTCTTCAGTAGTCAATAATATAAAAACCACCGCCACCCATCTACCTTTGTCCATGTTTTTTCTGCTGAATAAATAATTTGTTGCAAGGCTGTCAGTGACAAGGACAACAGTTACATTGGAATATGGCAAGAAAATCTCGCTAGCAGCACGCACGCGTATATTATCATCCCATCGCGCACTCCCAAAAGCAGCAAACTGGACCCTATCCCGAGGGCGCTGCAGTCGGTGACGCCCTCGCTGTCCCATGCAGAATTCGACAGCTATATGTTGTACCCTTGTATATTACTTTCCGTAACAGGCGGCGTGAAGTACGGACTCAGCACTTGCAAACGCGGCAAGTGCTGGCAAATGCTTTCTTTCTCCTTCACGATTCCCCCCTCCCTCCACCCCCCTCCTTTTCTTTTTTTCGGGAAGATTTGCTGCAATGCATATGCGGCGAGACTGAAAGCTGTCTTTGACCATCTGACGCAGCGACAGCCATGTATAAACTTCTGAGGCATACCGTGCGACACAAGTCATTATAGCAGCACTTGTAACGCCTTACCGACAGAGGAGGTGTTTACGACGTGCATTAAAGAGGGTTTAAGAACACTTGATACGAGCAACTAGATGGAACCCGTGGAACTGCGGAAACAACGTGGTACTGAAAAGTGATGATACAAGCATTTAGGTTGAAACTGCTAGTATATAAATCGAGACACGAGAAATGAATACACATTGAGCACTCGAAAACACTGCTGTCGCCAAACCTTAAGCAGTGGCCAGGTAAAACTAGGGCAGGCAACGTAAAACAACCAAAATGTAAAGGCTACTGCTTCACAATTCTAGCACCCTGTATCAGATGTGTCAGTAGGTGGAGCTAGAAAGCTTCAGTGCAGTAGGCAACTTTCTTACTTTCTAGCCTTTGCTGCACTGTATTAAAAAAAATTATATAAACAACCAATTACTGCAATACTACATCAGTCTTCTGATCTGTAGACATGTGTTGGTTATGCGTATGTGTAGGCTACACACGACAATAGAGAGAGAGCGTTAAAAACTACAAAGCACATATTCGAAGCCATTCAGAATAATTTCTCACCTGCAAAACATCCCAGAAGTATTTCAAGGTCATGCTGTGCAGTTTGAGCAGTGCCCAAGAGATCGCAGCTTCGCGAAACGAGGCCAAGTTCCGTTGACTGCAGGCGCGTCCTTCTAACCGAGAAGGAGCATCACCTTGCCAAATGTCTAAGCACCGGTGCCGCTTTCGGGACAGCCCGTTGTCGTCACGAATTCGCGCACGCAAACTTCGACCCAACAAACGTTTCCAGGTCTATATGTGTATATTAGACACGGATCGCTGAATGACGGAAAACAAGCTCGACGATCGCCGAGTTCTGTGCGAACCGCTGTCCGTCGGTGATGCGTGTCAGCGGAGGCAGCGCTGGAGACGCAAAGCGAAACATCGGGGAGCGCGCTTCGGCGATTCGCCACAAAACAAAGAGATCAACAGCCCATTCCACCTGTTCGCGGACTGGCGCGGAGTACTGTGCGCGCTCATAGCTGGCTGAGCCGCGACGCGGACTCACCACCAACTTTTTGACATCTGTTGCGGTCGCACACGACGTGTTTATGGTGGAACGTGTACCGCCAGCGGCGCTTCTTTGTGTGCGTGCATGCGTGTCGTTGTTATCATTTTCTCTGTATTTTCGTTTTTGTCTTTCCCCCGCGTTCTGTCTCATTGAACTGAGGCCCACGAGGCTCGTTTCAGTCTGTCGCAAAAGACTGCCTCTGACCTCACCTGGCTCCGAGCACGTGTGAACAACTCGCAATTAAATGAACGAATTTCCGTTAGCGCCTTTTTTTTTTTTGAAATAACGAATTGCTGTATAAATGTATGCACGCTAGGCGAATAATGGAGTCAACGTGACTATGCTGTTCATTTATTTATTAGTTTACTTGATCATAAGGCAAATTAGCGAGGGGTCCTGGAAAACTGCAAGTTCGCTGTGTTACAGGAACACGAAATATTTTATGCGTAGTAAGCTCCAGTAGTAACGATATTTCTTTATTCGAAATATCACTTTATCCAAAGTTTTTTATGATTCTGAACGAATTGCATGCTCAAATTTTAGGCCATTCGCAGCACAGTGGTGGACTCCGTTTTGTACGACGTGCGAAACCGGAAATTTGCACGGCACCGCTCGGTGCGCCCTACACGATGGCCCTCCTCTGCGCTGGCACTGAAGAGGCAAATGACGCTGGCAAAGTCACACTGCCGTGTGGCAGAAGCTTCCTAAAGGTAACGTTATCAAAGTAATGAAAGCCGGGAGACAAGGCGCAGCTGCCCACGGGAGTCAGAAGTATTTCGTCAACGTGATTTCGCCTCTATCGAGCGCGGCTTTGTTTTACTGTACATTTTATGAGCTGCCTCCCTGTTGAAGTGTATTTGTTCCGCGTTACTTTTTCTCGCTTAGAGCCGAAGTAACGCGGCTCTAAATGAGTCAGAGAGCCGCTTTTCGAGTATCTACGCTTTTAAGGAAGTAGCGCTTATGTCCAAGTCTATTTTCTGTCCCGGTGACTTCGATATAGAGACGATTCACTGTATTTATTTTCCTGCGGTTAAAGATATAAAGGAGTCCGTCGTGGCAAACAAAATATTACAGGGTCTCTTAAGATCTCTCTCAAGAGGTGAACGGCGAAAGCCTACTCTTCCGCCTCTTATCATTCGCATCTTTCTCTTTGCTTCTTCTTTTTCTCTTCTTTTTTTGAGTGATTACTGATCACTACTAAGCATTTTTATTCATTTGTAATCAACTGTGGTCATTACAAGCCGCCGTTAGGCACGTTGGTCATATCATAATCCTTAGTTGTCATTACAAGTCATTAGTAGTCATTTTAGTGATTGCTAGTCATTATTAACCTCTACCGATCTCTATTACAGCGTTATCATTCACTAACTGTCACTATCGATCATTTTTCATTATTTAATATGTCTTTAATCTGTCTTCATGTGGCGTGATGACGTTTCGGCAGACACTCCGGCGGTCAGGTCTGCTGACACAAACTTCACCGTGAGCCTAGAAAGGCTTTCGCCTTAATAACAGCGCATAGTCTCTTTCAAAGACGCACGGGTACATACGCGTCCACAATCGTATGGGCGAATATTAACGCGATGGCGTTAAGGTCCCCGTGTCGCAGGAGATCCTTTGTCAGCATCGGCGGCGTTGTCCGTGAGAGGAAAATCACCCCGAACCACGCAGGTGTGGCGCAGGCGTTAGTGAACTACTTGAAGTAAAATTCGTCAAAAAATTTGCGAAGTACAACTTAAAAACAACTTACAGACATGAGAGCATCGGATTGTAATTTGAATATACGAGAAAACAGTTCTGTCACGTGGAAACTCAAACACAAACCCCTTTTCCAGCTGCTGTTTGAGGATTGGCGCGGCTGTGCACTACACCTCCGGGGTCGGCCCACGCAAGGGGCAGCGTTTCTACCATAACGCTCGCCTTTGTGCATAGCGTTCGCCGCCAGCGTTTCCCAGTAAATATTACGGTTACATAAGCTGTAGTTGCTGAGAAGCGTGAGAAGCAGTCAGATATTTCTGAGTGCTGTCGCGTATCGCGTTCCAACTCTTAAAGGCGAAGCATAAGCATCCTCCAATTTCTTTCTGTGAGAATCAAAATTAAGAAGTATTCACCAGATACAAATGGTTAGTAGCACAAGCTAGACAAGAAGCCAACACGTGCACATGCACAGCTAAAATGCAAGCTTCACGGAAAGAAGACATGCAAAGCGGTATAGGAGAGCATTCCTGTACACAAATAACGCCCATTGCATATCATACTGTTGTAGTCCTAAAGCGCTTATTTCTTTCGTACAGGCTACGACCGTGCTTTTTTTCCAATAAGTTATACTGTTTATTTGAGTTCATGGTTTCGGCGAGTGGTTATTGGTATATGATTCAATGTATATATCAAGTGACAAACATGACCCTATTTGTAACGAACAGTCCGAATATTCAATACGCCAATAAGCAGCGCAGCAGAAAATGTGCATGTCTACTCGAACAGGTCGCTCACAGCGGTATACCACCCTCAGCCGTTGAGACTGGGGAGTTCACTCCCGAAGCACTGACGTCATTGTCAGAAGCTGCGCATCTTCGAAGCTAAATAGAGAGACCTAACAGTGCCTTCAGTGGCCCATAATGGAGGCGCTTGCACAGCGCACGAAAGTAGGAAAGGAAGGACAGAGGCAAATAAAGAGCGCTAACTTCCAACTGATCTTTATTTACGGGCGAGCATAATATATATGCGTGACAAACAGGAAAGCACACAGAAAAGGGGGATACGCAGAACCTACTTTCGTGCGCTACGCAAACACTGCCGTTATGAACCAAGACCAACTCGCCCAAGCCTCTACCATAATACGCTCCAGTGGCCCACATCCGGACTTCGCAAACCAGCGTGGCAGCTGGAAAATATTCCACTCTTAAACTGCGATCCAGCGACGTCGAGGGAATGCCTCGCGCCACACGTGTCGTCTCGCTGTCCTTGTCAAAATTCACGCCCATAAAAAGCAAAGGAACTGGAGCACGATTCATCAGAATCGCACACGGCCACCCACAAACCTGAGCAGCGCTTGGCAAAGGGAGATATTATTATATCCCATTTAGGGCAACATGCACTATCGTTGCCCTGAATACGACAGACGTGTGCATGAATCAAAGCATGACACGTGGCTGTGCACGCGCACGCACCATCGCCCCCCTCCCCACCCCGCAGGCACACGCGCTATAAACGCGAAAGCTGTGCGGATATTTTTACAGGCTTCTTAGCCTACCAACTAAATATGCTGTGGATCTCATCTATACATGTGTTCCTTAAACAGCAGGCAAAGCAGTAGGCAGCGCGCGTACTATTACATTGATTCCCCGTTACAATACTAGAATAAACTACGAAATAATATTATCGTAGAAAGCGCACTACGAGTTCCCATTGTGCAATCGTAACGACCAGAAATTGAAACCACTGCATCGTGCTCAAAAAGCGGCAGCCATAGCTAACCATCGTGGTGGGGATAGCTTTATTCTGCTGTCGAGGCATCACTAAGGTTGCTATATATATATATATATATATATATATGTTTGCATGTTTGCTGAGCCCAATACGATTCGGTGCAGATATTACTCCCCGTATTCTTCGCAGAGCTCTCGCTAGTACATTTGCAGCAAAATCGTTGGCCGTAGCAAGGATGCTTGGCATAAGTCGAAAATTCTATCCGTTAGAGACAGGAGCTCATGAAAGCTGCTTCGTGACTCCACCAGTATTTCCAAGGCGACAAGATCTCTCCAGTCATTTAAAAAGCGCCATATACCTATATGGACGCTTTCCGGGCTTGTTCGCAACTTGTTGAACACGTGTTGGGACAGAGTTGGTATTTTGCCAAGGGCGTCGTCGTGTATTGCCGCCCCGAGTGATGGAGAATGTTTTCCTCATGTGGGCCATCAGCAGCGCTCATTATACGTTAGGAAGTAAAATCACACGTTCGCTAGAACACCAAAGCAAAACAACAAAAGGAAATATTCTTAGATTCATTCCATTTAGCGAATGAGCACTAAACAGAACGTTCAGGGCACACTATAAGATGCTGACTTTTCGCGAAAGCTGGCGTTTTTATAGCAGGCCAAGTATACTTAGTAAGAGATAGTTTTATTTTGCGTCCACAGACACGCACATCGTGGTAAACACGTCCATCGACACGCCGCACTGCGTTTGAGTCTCAATTCGAGTGACGGGCACCTGTATACCATCGTCAAAGCGAACAACGATCGTTAAGCGATCACAGAACACGATGACGAATCGCCACTTTTCGCTTATAGTCCTTTGCTCCAAGAGCAATCTAGCTGAGCAAGCCAGCACATCCTGTGCGAAATTTGCTGCACCTGTGCGACCTCTGCTGTGAACCCATAATAGTCGGAAAATTACAGAAGGGGCACGAACCAGCTAACGCCGAACTCGTGCTTTGGTCAGTTAGTATAAAAGTGGACGCATTATCTCTGCCTGATGGAGGCTATAGAGCAGGTTAGATTAGATGACAGCAGCTGCATCGAACCCTGTTCGCGCAGGTATAGGAGCTTCCGGAACTGAGCACGTGCACCGCAATCACAAAAATACCAGCCATAAGAGATAAGCTAACACGCAATTAACGTTTGCACGATGTGTTCAAATGAACAGTGCTTAAATGCAATTCGATCGACCCAGCACAATTTAAAAAGAATGACGGCTTTCAGAAACGTTTTAAGTTGGACGCCGTACCGACTTTCGGCTACCCAGCGATATACAGCAGAAGTGCACTAGATATGCAGATTTACTTATACAAATCGGATACAAAAATTCTGGAGTCTTGTTTTCTGTAGACTTTCCCGGTATGGAGACAGAGACAACCTATAATCGTTGTGCAGACCTTGAGTTAGCGACCTTGCTCTGAAGCATTGGTAACACTGTTTTCGAAGTAAGCCAATACAAGCAATCAGGAAATCACCGTGCCGTCATTAAACGGCAGTTGGAGATTAGGAGTTCAGGGCATTAACGTCAGCAGTGCCAGAACGGCAGCGCGGTTGGTGGTCACGGTGTACCAGAACATGCTGCTGAGGAACAGCGCGCGCACCAGGCGTGTTTGCCAGCGCCGACGCTCGAGCACCTACACCAGCGCCTCTACACCACCCAAAGAACTGCCAGGCATGTAGCTTGGCCTCTGAGATTCCCGTTGCGAGACGACCCCCAGCTGTGTTGACGATCTCGGAAGCCAGGTCTGGGACACGCACATCGTGTTTTGTGAGTGCAGGTTAGAAGCCGCAAGGGCTGCACGCGCCCACGAATCGCCCTCTTCGCCCACAAGGGCGTCTCAATCGGGAATTACGCAAGCGTGACGCCGGCGTTCGGGTGTGCCTTCCCCTTCGCCAGCCACGGTGGCTCGCCGACCGTGACGCGACGTCAGCTCACACGTTGCACGGGCGAAGGCGGAGGACGACATGCAGATGACGGCGCCATGTCGACGACCTTACGTAGGAGGGTGAAAGCAAGTGGCGCGCAGTGCGAATGAACAGCGTCGGAGCAAGCTTTCTTCTTCTTTTTTGTAGTTTAGCATTCATTGCTTATTATTCACCTGACGCATGCCGTCCGCGTGCCGCCATTCGAAAGCCTTCGATAAGCTCCGACCGAGCCTGAAACAGAACCTTGATGGCAAATTAGGCGCATTTTCTGGCCGTGTAAATTAATCGTTAAGAATTAAGGGGTAGAAACTTACAGGAGCGAAGTACACTCCTCGTATACTGGGTCCTGAGGGATAAGGACGACTCAAAGAGCCACTTGCGAACAGGGCGTTGCAGCGAAATATCGTTTTCCGCAACACCTGTCATAGAGAGAGCGCAATTAAGATTTTTTTCTCCCTCTTTCGCCTGTTCGCATTAATAGTTATTATATTTTAGTCTTTTAGCTTTCTGATAAGCGAGCGACGTAAATAAATGCGCACGCACTGAAGCGACTTACCTATGAATTATCGTGCGTGCGCGCATCGTCCGCACTCTAACGCACCGCAAAGTGTGAATAACCTTCATGAAGTGTGGAGCATTAGCTCAAAGGTTCACCAGCGACTCATATATCAAACTACAACACATGCCGGTCGGCCATTAGAAGAAATGGAAAGGGACGGCGAGTACCAACAGGGCCTCTCCTCGCAATTCGATGAATACCTTTATAAGTCGTCAGGGTCAAACAAGGCGCATACTCTGTGGAATACGCACGCCATTACGCCAAGGGTAGCGACACGATAATTGAGTACACTGCTTCACGGGATCAATTCTTAATTGTTACAAGGCGGTTAAGCCACTGTCGCACGCATAGTGGGACATCCATAGTAGTTTACAACATGCAACTAAACGCTTCCGGAAAGCAAGGACGTTCATCTCTTTAGGCTTCCGTCATATAAACGTCAGTTCAGGTTCAGTTCATGATAAATGCGGGTGAGAGGCTTACCTCGAGGATACGTTAAACCTGTCCGTAAAATTTAGTGATAGATTCAGGGCTCAAGTGGGGGCACCCCTGGGCTTAATAATAGGGGGTTGAAACTAGTAGAGCCTGAGCTGTGACTGTTGTCAATGGCCGCAAAATAAAGAAAAAAGAAAGAAACGAAGAAACATAGCCAAATGACATTTTCGAATCTAATGCCCGCGAGTCGCGGGCATTAGTTATGCCATAAAATGGGAGGAACTGGCTGGGAACATTTCAAACCAGCGCAACAGATTTTCATGTAAAGCCATTACCGTGAATGAGAATTCAAGCAAGGTGCCTCAAATGAACGAATTCCAAGTTAAAGCTAATCGCAACGACGCTCGTCCAAGCCCACAATAAAGAATGTCTACAAGCGCGTTTAAGCCACCCCCCCCCCCCCCCCCATTACAAGCAACAATATTCAAATGTTCAAGTACGGGACAAAGTACGCTCTTTCCCGGAAGCTATGCAAGAGTACCTTGCATTAGCACAATCTGAAGTGTAAGACCAGCATACAGCAGGGCTGGCATCTCCACTTTTCATTAGGCTCTCTGTCTATTCATTAGTGCCGACAAAGAAAGAAAGAAAGAAAGAAGAACTATCAACATCATACAATGGATGTACGAGAACTGCAAATATATGACAAATGCAGCACAAGTCATTAGACACAGGGACCGCGACTTCAGATGAGTCCACTGGTACTGGATACAGCTCGTTTCGAAAGGTGAAAGACTGACACTATCAGCACAATCAGCACAAATTCGTGACGGCCCAGATATGAGCAGGGTCCAACAGCAAAAAGCTACTGAGATGAGAAGCGCAGAAAATGCGCATTGCGAGTCTGAATGCATAGAGAGAGTTAAAAAGGGCGGAATAAACAACAAAGGATGAACGGTATAGGGACAAGAACCTGGCATCATCCGCCCGTTCACAACGAAGTAGTACATTACGATATATCGCCGACCTTTGAGGAAACGCCGATAACGAGTGGAGAGGCCATAGTGAAGGGAAATAGTAAAATGCGTAAAAAAGAACAGGGGCAACAGAGAGTGCGTTGAAGACTAAAAAAAAAAAAAAAAAAGAGTAACAACATGATAGTCGGCGTTCTTTGGCACGCAAGGATGGCAGAAATAAAGAGGACGAGACGGAGAGTTCGGGGATAAAGCTCGGAGGAGGGGCAGCGGGCGAAAATTGCAGCCCCGCCGCCACGTCGCATCACACGCGGTGACACGCGCTTGCACGCCGGCATGGACCCGCCTTGATTGGCGTCCAAGGTCTACCGCTCGCCTGGGGTCTTTCGGGCCCGCAACCCCATATTTGCCGTCACTCCCTGCCTCGTCTACACGGCCACCTCCACCAATGAAAGTGCCTAGCACTGCAGCACCTCACGAACGCAGGCTGTCTGCCACCGCTTGAGCTGATTACCAGTGCGTTTGAATTTGTGACGAGCTTCTCGCGAGATCAAACAGTAACCAAAACTGCACCCGCGGAGCTGGTCTGCAAGACGTACCCTGCTACGCACTCCTGCAGTCGCTTCGTGCACATACTAACCGCATCAACGGTGCGAAATCCGGTTCTCAAAAATTTCTTTGCACTTATCTTCAGTATTTTCAGTTACTATACTGTTGATTCCAAGAAGTCCCTCAAGAAGATTTCAGTCTATTTCTTTTTCGTGCCCAATTACAGAGACAAATGATCGCCAAATAGCAACAGGTATCTACGCTTTAATTCCACAAAAGCCATTATTTTGCTCCGCGGGGTGAGGAATAAAAAGGATTGCCGCTGGTGCTTTTAATGGAAGCAGTAGAGGGGGCGGGGCAGAGGGGGGGGGGGACATAAATGATCTTGTACTATATACTGTACACCTAAAAAAATAAAAAATAACGTGCACGTGCCTCTCCTTGTATTTCTAGAAAGAAATGCTTATCAGTTACGATTCATTTTAGAACTTCCTCTCCAGTTTCCATTCAGTGAATAGCAGCACATCTGTGGCCAACACACCTGTTCAGTTAGTAGAAACACTGGCACATGGTCGAAAACAACACGTGGTCTGTCTCCCTCTCCCTTTGTCTGTGCACAATACCGGATAGCAGGGACCTCTACGCGTATTTAAAGTTTTTCTTGCGAAGCGCACGGAAACTCGTAGCACGTGTGCAGGTCACTGTTCAACGGCACAGAACACTTAAGGCAAGGACGCACTTTGCTGACGGATGACCGCAGCTTGACTCAGCATATCATGCAATGAACCTACCTTCCTCGTTGAAATGTGAAATTTCTTCGTAGCACCGCGAGGGAACTCAATTGCGGAGAATACGCTACCTTCCCTGCTGATACATAGCATGCAGTCCCTGCTATAAGTATACAGGACGCTGTACACCTAAGCACTTCATTTCCGATGAAATCAACCGCGACCCTTTGAACTACATGGCTGCAATCGCGCACAGGAAGGCCAGCTTACTTTTGACAAAGAATGCACTTCGACGCGAGAACGCACTTTCTCTCGATCGGCGCAAAGACGAGCGAGAAAAGCAGTTGTTGCGTGTGTGTGCCCGCCCGCCCGCCCGCCGGCCATCCATCCATCCATCCATCCGATGCGGTCATTGATGCACCGCCCCTTTTGTACGATATAGAAACGCTTGCATGAAACAGGAATCTTACAAACCACAGTGACAACAGTCAACAACAAACCTCTGCCTGTGCTGCTTTTTACAACCTTTTTTTTTTTGTTCTCTGTCACCCGATTGACTTGGTGGCATAGGCTACCTAACTTATTTTGGGCAGTGAACAACAACCTAAGGCCTGCCCTGCTGATTAACCTTTCTCAGATTGTGCGCAACCTGGTGCACATATGGGATAACCGGAGCCATTTGCCGTGAGTGATTCTGAGACTGAGCGGCTGTCGATTGCTTTCTTTTAGGTATTGTTGCGAGGCTTTCAGCGATGCTAGTTTAAAGCGGTAACGGGAAACCTGCGAGCTTCAGCCTGGCTATACTTGCAATTCGAGGCTTGCATCTACTTGGTGGTCACAAGACCTGATGAAGGCCGCCTTCATGCAAGAACTTGCAATACCGCGCTTAAACTATCTTTGAGTGCGTGAAGGAAGAGGGAAGAAGGCTCCTATGAGACCGAGGAGCATAACCCCAACATACATGGGGTTACGGCTATCTCCTTCGGAGATAGCCTTCCTACCTCATTGATTGCAATTTATTGCCGCTGCACATGCTGAATTTCTGTTGCTTTTTTGTGCTTCGAGGTAGTCGCATAGTATATATAGGCTGACTGAACGAACAAAGACACTTGGTTGTTAGTCAGCGCTGTAGTCTGTGTCCCTCTTGTTGAGCGCTGTTTTCTGCTCGTAATTCGCAAGCTGGACGAAGTGGCTGCGATTGTCGCTTTCTCTCGACTATCGTGTGTTATGAAGCTTGATCTATTAGGCGCCGCTGATTCCGAATTCGACTGTCGATTTCATGGCTCGTAGGCCTAAACACGGCCCAACTGGGCTGGTGCAGGCACGTAAAGTTGGTCGCTCAAAACTAGGCGCTACAAATTGCTTGCTGCTAATAGAACAACCTGTAAACTGCAATTAAATGTGAAAACACAAACGTCAAACCTACTCTTGTTATCATAAAATGGTATATTTTATTTTAATATTCATAATAGCTTTCCTTTGACGCTGTAGTGGCGCGGCAAACGCAAGACGCTATCAGCAAACGCAAAGCCCTAGTATAAACATCTTCACTCCTGCGTGCGCCAACGCTAACACTCGCAAAGCTCTTTGGGGCCCAAACCTTTCGGGGCCCCTATTCTAAAACTCTCTGATATTTCGGTTTCACTCCAAAACAAAATAAAAAAAATCAAAAATAGCATTTCAGTTCTGTTTTCATTCGTGTAAAAAGAATATCATTGTGTTTTGTTCTTCGTTTTTGTTTTCGTTCCGTTCCCACACGCTGCTTGGCAGGCATCTTCTGAACGACGCTATACACCGCTACTTTTTGCCGCCTCTTGTGTTTCTGAGGGGAGGTGCCATGATGCAACTTTTTCTTCACTATTCTTGTCACTCAGGTACAATTTTGGCCTGTACCCGGTGTGGTAAAAGTAAACATCAAACTTTAAACAAACTGCAAGCTTCACCTGTCACACAAGTCACAGAAAGCCGCGTTGCACTGCAGTCTGCAAAATATAAGTTTATGTCATCTAGACATCCGATACTAACGGCGAGCGTAAGTTGACTCTTTTTAAGTTCACTTTGAACTGCGTAAAACCACGTATAGCCACACGTACGCACCATATGCTTCACTGTCTACCGTTTGATAAATTGATATTTAATGACAGGGCATTCTGCCACGGGCGAAACGAGCGCGTTCTGAGCCACGTACTCAATTTGTGTTGGCGGCAGCTAGAGATAGAAAAAGAAAGCAAAGAAAAAAAAAAGAGGTCATCGAATCGCAAACTACAGGTGAATACGACGCTGGCTGTCATTAAAAACGCAGTCACGCCACAAGGCTCAGCTGAATCAGAGAAACACTTGCGACCTGCATGGCACAGCGATTGCTGGGGAAATTTTCGCTCTCTCCTCTAGGCATACAAAGTGAATGCGACGCTTTCTAAAAAAAAAAATAATAAGGACAGACGAGCCGTATTTCATTGTTTATGGATGAAAATGCATGCGCACTTCCAATGAAGCAAATGTAAGACAGCCCCTGCCAAATAAAAAAGAAAGAAAGTTTACAAGAAAAACGACAAATTTGCACTTTTCTAAATATTGCTGCAAGTTTCTGCAGCGCTGTGTCCTTGCGGTTTCTCTCTCTCCCTCTTTTGACTTTGTTAAGCATAGCGCTCTTCACTTATCTAACAAACTTTGTTTTTTAGAAGAAATTTATGGCAAATGACACTCTTGGTTTTGTTGTGTACGATCAGTACCGTGTTTAACCCAGCTTAATGCGAACAGTATATAGGAGAAAACACATTGCCCAGGGTGTGTTAGCGCGCAATTACTCGATCAGCACGTACGCATCGTCGCTTCCAGACAGGTATCCAAAAGCCGACGGTTTCCTTTGCTATGCGATGCGTCATTAAACGTAGCGTTTCAGTGTTCGCCCGCAGCGGTGTTCTTAGCGAAATAACTCTGCATAAATGCGCGCATATTCGAGGGACACCTTGGCACCTCTCCATGCCAATCGCTGCATGCTTGCACGGCTTATTCCCGTATGACGTGCAGGGGCACTGAATACTCTACGTGCCTTCAAGAAGTAATCTACGTCTCTCTCCTGTTGCAATCAGTGCACTTTTGCTTGCTGAACGGGCATAACATCCCCGCTGCCTTCCAAGTGTCGCGCCCACAGTCAGGCATGCAGCCTTACTTTCAGGGCACGTTCTGCTGGCACCGATTCTTCCTCCTCTGGGCCGACGGTTTCAAGGGCAGTTGCGACACAGCCGTGCTTTGTTTTGGTCTCAAGAGCCAAGAGCCGAAGGGCGGAGAGGCGAAATTAATTGGAGGCGCTCCCGACGTGCTCCCCTGGAACGACGGCTCGTTAGCGAGACGCACGGATGCAGTCTTTTTTTTTCGCGCTCTATAAAAAGTGCGCGCGGCCTGAGAGCACACCGCAGCGCGCACGTATACGCGTGTAGCAAGACAGGCAGGTGAACGGGCGTCCCTCAGGTGGAATGAGCGCAGCGCGCTGCTGTCGGAGAAAGAGCGACGGCGACAATCGAGCGCGTTCAAGGTCGCGCTGCCGTCGGTCCGCTCGCCGCGGCGGCAGCTGTCGCTGACCCTGTGGCCTTGAATGCTGCCAGCGACCGCGTCGCCTTGCCGCCCCGAGTGAAGAGAAAGCATTCGAGGTGCGCGCTCGGAACCGTTTGCCCGCTGCTATACCTGGACGCCTTCGCTCCACGCGACGTTCTGGGGTCCCTCCGGGTGGTCGTGATTTCAGAAGGGGCTGCAGGCAGCGCGAACCGCGACGAGCGATACGATTAGCGCTGCGACGGCGATTCCGGCCATAACAGTGAGAAAAGGACAAATGTATTGCACACAAGAAAGAGATATGAATTTCACTGCTTCGCGGCCAGAGGCTGCATGCAATGCGCTGCTTGGTGCGCAGCGCTCAGAGAGCCGCCCTTCAGGTGACGCCCTGCTATACAGACTAGTTTTGCCACACTGAAAACGGTAGACTGCTGGCGGCACCATTCGCTGTCCACTGCGAACGCCCGCACAGAGCTGAACTACCAGCGCGAATCCAAAGTGTCAGTAGCTTTGCTACCTGGAAAGTAGCCCTGATTAAAGCAATTCGGAGGTATATTCTTGCATATACCCCACCTGTCCTGGTAAAACTACCCATGATTGCCTTTAGTGCGTGCAACGCATTGCAAGCTGTACGCAAGAGCAAGAATGCGAAGCCTCACGACCAAGGTCTACACAGGCACACTACAGTGTGCCGCATCAGCCGATATATACTCTCAGAGAGCAGATCTGATGGCGCCGTGAAAGCGTGGCTGTTCTTAAAAATGGAAATTTTGGTGGAAGGCGCAATGCCATTTTCTCATTGCGAAATTGTTCTTTAGTTGGATGTCTGCTCTCGGGAGGGAGAATTTATTTACGCCAAGGCAGAGAGGCCGGCAGAAGCTTGTTTTCTCTGCCTTGCGAATCTGCACGGGAAAGATATGAGTGATGATGATGAAGTAAATGTGTTTCAGAACTACCATGACGTTTCGGAATTTCTAAAGCCGTGCATACTGTGCAGTGTGTCGTGAAAAGTATACAACAGCCCATTACCATCATTGTTCAGTTACGTTGCGAAAGGCTTCCAGGAACAACCCGAGTGGATTAATTAACGGCGGCTGCGTATTAAGCCGATACCGGCGCCACGAAACGTAACCTTCGGCAAGCACAGGATGCGTGCGGTTATTTTGGAGGCAATTAAGCGAACTAAAGCTCCAAGTTGGCATCGCAGCTTCAATCTGGAAGGCTGCGATGTCGACCGGCCTGGCGTATACGCGCTGAAAATTTCCTTACCATTCCCATTAAACTGCGCAACAGCATTTGCGATCCTCACTGGCAGTCGTAAACGTCCTCCGCTTTGAAAAGGAAGATAGTAAAGAAGAAAGAAAACCCCGCAATAGAACATTCCATTCTCAGGAAGAAAGAGCAGAGAGAAAACGTCCTTTCCAGCACTTTCAGTTCTTCCTGGTTTATGGCTGCTTCATCGAACTCGAGCCAAAGTCGGTGACGGTGCAAGCCGATTCCCTTCGGCCATCTCCTTCCGACATTGACCCAGATTCCGCAACGGTGAGTGAGGGAGACGCCGAGGACGGGGGAGAAGAGAAAGCCAGCTTGGAACGGGACAGTATAGAAGAAACCACATCTTAAAAAAAAGAAAACGAAAGGAGCTGAGTCAATAGCTGCGGGGAGCGGGGCCGATTGCCCGCATCGTGTATGCATGCGCACATAGGGGTGCGCGAAGGGCTCCGCGCCACGCAATTCTCGCCAAGGAGGCGAGAATTAAGCGGGGCGGAACCTGTTCTCCCTGCCAACCTCGTGCGCAGTCCAGTCGGCGGCCGTGAAAGCGTCGGATTCCGCGCCAACGGGCCAAACCTGCGGCACGCTGACGAGGGCGACGTGGCGGGAAAAGAAAATCACGTGAAGCAGATCGGTTGCATGAATTACGCGCTAAGCATGCGGCTTACATTGTCTTTCTCTTTTCACTTAAATATTTTTATTTCCTGGCCCGACAGGCCTATGTAGTAAGTTATATAACCATTCACGAGGTCGCTACGCTAAATGCTTAACCGCCTATAGCTCGCGAACTGACATAGAAACGAATGAACTTGAACTTTTTCCGGTATTCAAAACACGGGGCACGGGCCCTCTGTCGTGTGAAATTGTTTCTCATTGCATGGCAAGCTCTTACATGTTTATCTTGCGGTACAACAGCCCTAGATCAGATCTTATATGTTCTATGCACCGGGAGCCCATCCGAACTTAGCAATAGTAGTAGTAGTAAGTAGTAGTAGTAGTAGTAGTAGTAGTAGTAGTAGTAGTAGTAGTAGTATTAGTAGTAGTAGTAGTAGTAGTAGTAGTAGTAGTAGTAGTAGTTGTTGTTGTTGTTGTTGTTGTTGTTGTTGTTGTTGTTGTTGTTGTTGTTGTTATGTACCAAGTGTCGTTTCCTTCCCCCACGGGGTGTTTACACTGCGTTCATTATTAATAGTCTGTGTTTGCTCCGGCTCTCTAATTATTTGTTATTTATGCACAATGCTGGAAATTCAATTATTGCAGACATCTTTTTCTTCTGAAGGAATATTTGAACTGACATTCAGTTGTTACACATGACATCAACAATGTAAACAATTAGTACGTTGAAGAAGTTTACAATGTCCCGGTGCCGGTTACGGTAACACAAGGCTGAGCTATATTGACTCACCAAGTGCAACTGACACCAACTTTTTTTATTTGCATTTTTGTCAGCGTGTACCTAAATGATTTTAGAAATTATTGTTTTATCATTTCTTCCCAACTGGTATAATTTATGCACCTATCTCCACACAAGGACAACAAAAAGTGGCTGAGAAGCTCGTGCGTGGCGATGAAAAAAAGAAAAAGAAAGGCTTCCTTTGACAGAGGCGCCAATGAGCACTGTGGAGTTCGCCCTCGCAACAACCGGCGTCCGCCAAGCCCGTCGGAGCACAGTGTTTACGCTACTCACCGCAGTGTGCACGCCCCAGCTCCTTTGCTGCAAGCGAGACTCCACTAAGAGGATCCCCGCGTGGCTGAACGTGCGACCACCGCGGCGGTAGACCCTCCCTGCTTATGAATATAAACGGGCCCTTGTCGATGGACGGTGCCCATACCCATGGAACCGCTAAGCACTGCCTCCATACCGTGAGGCCGAAGACATAGCACAAGCGATCCCCGCACGGATATCTATGCACCTACCTCCTTGAAGGAACTGCTCGCTGGAAGCAAAATCAACAAAACAATGACGAGTATACGAAGCGGTGCCGTCCGCATTCCCGCGCAAGCGAGCGAGTTAACGGTATACCTCGCACACGCCACCTAAGACGGTAGAGGCGAAGGAAGGGGAACCTTCTTACGTAACGCACCCACGCTATTCGAGCGAGAGTGAGCATATATAAGAACTTGTTCCGTGTCCCACTACATGATGCATGCGGTGCAAAGCGAGGCGAGGAAAGACTCAATGCATGCGTCGCCCTCGTCTTCAGAGGCGTTGCCTGCAGGTTGGATACTGCGCGCGAAAGGCGACGCTACATGGAATGGATGGGGTTTCTATTCAGCTTTCGCGGCACGTCGCAGTAAGCCGGCGGCTTCGGATGGCTTGCCAACGCGCGCGCGCGCGAATTCGTATACGGGACGCGAGACCGCATGGAAGACGGGCGGCCCAGAAGGCGATAGTTGCGTGCGCAAAGCCCGCCGTGTAGAGGTGCATGGTGTGTGTGCCCTGCGCGGGCGCGTGGGCGAACCTGACGGGATCGTCCTCCTCGGCTCCGCTAGCGTTATTTATCATTCTCGGCGTGAGTCAGCCAAAGGCACGCGGAAGGCGAACAGAGCAGCGCGCCCTCGATTGCGCTTACTGGAGGCAAACGAAACACACACATACAAGCACACAATTTATATACATATATAAGCTTGGGCTAGAAGAGGGAAAGCATGATGACGTCGCGTGCATTCCGCATTACTTAATTCGACGCAGCGTCGTCGAACACGCAAGTGACATGTAAAATAGATAAAAGCCTTCTTATTCTCGGTCTCGTTTTGCATAATATGCCGTACGCCGGCGATCGACTTCTCCGAAAGGCACCGAACTCCCTTCTAACATCTTCCTGCTTTTCTTCAGCAGCAGCACGTAACCATTCAACTTGCCTCTACACCGAAATTATTTTCCTGAACATTTTTTTTATTGATAAGTAGTTGGAGGATAGGCGGACGCCTTTAATGGCGCCGGCTACTCCTCTTCGCAGGGCAAGCAAAACTTAAAGTACGTAAACATGGAGACAGTCAAATATCGCAAACATTTCGGAAGTTCTGCCCAAGAGTAAATGAATTAAGAGAAAAGAGCAAAAGAACACTCAGCGACACACAGGTCCGTAAACACGAGAGAGTTCGAAAACACGCACGTAAGTTGACGCTTTTGCAGAACAGGTGACTGGCGAATCTAATTATATTTACCTAAAAGGACACAAACAACACGTAATAAAATCAGACGTGTGTTACAAAAGACGTGAGTCGTGAGGTACCCATGCACCATCTATGGTATTAAAAATATAGTGGCGTGATTCAGGAATATTTAGCGTGCACCTAATAGATTTTGTATTTTCCACGAAGATATTAAAAGCGATGCATAAGTGCTCGTTTCTAACTCCATTGTTGGCCATGGACCATGCCTTTTCTTCGTGCTGAACTGCCGACGGCCTAGCAACATTAAATCAGCTTTTACTTTTCGCCTTGCACTGTCGTGTCGCGAGCACGGCCGCACATTGAATTCTATGTGCGGCCGTGAATAGCACATTGAAGCGGCACATTGAATTCTATGCATGAAGTGACGCATATGTGCTGCGCCAAGCCGCAGGCGCGCGGTATGAGGCGGTGATTTGAAATTACGAACTTTTCGCGCCGCTCGCGCCCGTGACGGCTACGAACGCAACTACGCATGTCGCCAGAAACTGGAGGACGCACGTGCTCGATCGGGTATCCGTGGTCCATATTCCAGGCGCGTGCTTCACACACATTACAGCGTACTTGCAGCGATGCTATATTTGAACCACCTTGCTTTTTCGTCGTGCGTGAAGGGGCCGGAAACGTCTTTACGCGTCCAAATCTCCTTGCAATTCTCTTGCTGCCCAACCTAACTGCGTGCGCGATGACGCATGCATGACAGGCGCAAGAACTTCGCCACTGAAGCTGCACGCGTGCATGCTTCTCGATGCCTGACAAATTACGGTACTCAGAGAAAGTTCCTGGGTGCGTTGAATTTATCGCGGCGATTTGCTGGGTCTTCCGATTGCGTAATACAGTGTGTGTTAAAAAGATAGAGCGAAAAAAAAAAAACAAAGAAAGTTGCTGACGAATGATACGATGAGAAATACTAGCCTCGCGGAATAGCCACCCAGAGCACGAAATGAGGCAACGTTTTTGTCCTTTGCTAAACATAAACAAAGCAAAGGAGACTTTAGGAGCAATAAGAAAAAAGATGTATTTGGTAAGCAAGAAAGGCCAGAATTCGCTAGGAGTTGGCCCTACGAATTATTTCCAGTAGAGCCACAGCATGCCATTCACTTGTTTCATTTCGCGAAATTTGACGCCCTAAAATTATTTGAACACTTATGATTTGAGCAGAAGCGTAGAATATCCAGCTCTCGAATAAAGCGTCGTTTAGTGTTACTCGGGTAATCAATCATCTGGTTCGGATGCCTGTTTTGTGCTTGTTATTTATTGAAGCGAATGTTGTATGTTGTATGCGTGATTCAGAAGTATGTATGTACGTTTCGCTTCACTTTTCTCAGCGCTTGATGCCTGCTTAAGCTCCGCCGCGGGTCGGTCCGGTGTTACACTACCTCCGGGATTGGCGCATACTTTTGCCCACGGACGACGACACAAAAAGTGCCGACCAACGTGAGGCCAACAACTTCGCTGTAAAAAAAAAAAAAAAAAAGAAAAGAAACGAAGCGCGCGTATATATAAGGCAGCTTGCTAGCAGGCAAAACGAATGCGGCCCCCGCTGTGATACAATGCCCGAGCGCACGCATGAGCGCTCTGACAGCGTAATTTCTGCGGCGGTGCTGTGCGCGATCACAAAGAGGCGCACTGCGCAAACCGGTCATTAGCGTCACAGGCTGCCGTGAAGTAACGAACAACAACGCAGACGAGATAAGACTGCAGTGTTTAGAGAGACGAGGCAGGGACAGGTGTGCGTCATTGCGAGCGCGCTCTACGCAGCAGCTCGTATATCTTTCTACGAATCGGCAGAACAATCAGCTGGAAAACATGGGGCTGACGGGGCAGGCCGCGGTGAAAAGGTTCAATGTTAAAAACAAGAAATTATAGTTGCTCTTCTCATCAAAGCAGCCACGCTTCACTCAATAACAAGAAATAACTGACGGGAAAATTTTGGTACCGAAACAAGAATATATATATATATATATATATATATATATATATATATATATATATATATATATATATATATATATATATATATTATGGAAGCGTATTGCAGCATGACGGTCAGTTAGTACATTGCTCGAGCGTGGAAAACGGTTCAAAAGTTAAACTCCAGTAGCAGCGCCACGTGTTCCCAATGTCTGGGTGCGTGAATTATGGCCGTAGACAACCTGCATATGCGTAAGGGGACGCTGCGACGGAGAGTGACGTTTACGGTATGCACAATACGAGCACTACCAGCACACCCCCCCTATCTATAGCCGATAATCGCGATGCTAACAACTGTCGTACAAAGGAGAAAGCATTCCCAAAGGCATTTATGTTGACTTTCGACAAAACTGCTCTCCGTGGAGTTTGATGTAATTGCGCTGTTTAGGCACGCAAGCTTGCTGACCCGTGTCAGACCGTCGGCGATGTCACTGCTTCTGCGTGACCTCAGGCTACTCGGCTTGCCTATATGTAGCAAATGAGACGTTATTTAGTGAGCGTGCATGGAGCAGGGCCTTTAAGTGGAAAAAGAAAGCAAGAAGGAGAGAAAGATCATTAGTATCTCTACGGATGTACAGCAAACACGATGGCGCAAGGATTCACCCAAGGTGAAGGCGACCGCAGTGATCAGCGCGGAAGCAGGCAATCAAGTGCAGTATATGTACATTCTTATGAAATAATGTTTCATGCCGATTCCTTTTTGGACGCCCACTCTGAGAAAAGCATGACGCGACGCAATATCGGCGTGCCATTTCGTCACCCGTGGCGCCGACGTCGCCAGCTACGCTGAAAAGAATGTGAGCGCACAAAACATGCCGACGGCATATGCTCCTAATGCGCAAGAATTAGCTGCGTGCGCGTGCTTCTGCACACGAAGTGCTACTATGACTACCTCTTCTTTTTCTTTCTTTCGCTCTTAGTTTCATTACTTCACCTCCTGCCTTTCCTCTCTTGTGCTTCGCTCTCTTTCTCTCTCTGTAGTTCTTACTTCAAGATTGAATGAAGTTGTCAGCGAATTCACGCCCGAATCACAGAACCGAAAATGACAAAGCACATTTGTTGCCCTGAACAGGTCCAGTAGTCGCCAGATGGTTTAACTGCACTGCAGTCAGAGCTCTCTATTCGCACCAGTTGGAGAACAGCATCACAAATACGGAAGAAAATGACAAGCATTTATTAGTGTCACCAATCGAACGTGGTCAGCATTTTAATAACATGCACACGGGTGATCTAGGAATTTACGACTGATATTAATTAAGCCAGTTTCCTATGGAGGCTTGACGAACTGACGAAGCTGTGCAACTACAGACGATTTACCAGCCGTACTTCAGGTAAGGGCTTTATTGGACCTCGTCGGCGGGAGCTCGCTCTTGCAATTAAGCGCTCCCTTTATATAAGACGCGTCACTTAAGTCAGTGAGGTATAAGTCGAAATGTTCCGCTTGCTTTGTAAAGTTTACTTATCTTCTGTACCAGCTATATCAAGTCGCGTGCCACTAGTGCCATTTACGGAAGAACTAGACGCTGAGGTTTCCTTCTGCGATACCGACGATTAACAGCACTACTCGAACTTGCGACATTTCTAAATAAAGCATCGCTCTGTCTGTGCCTGCACGCCAGCGTGCGCGGAATCTCCCGCAGAATTCTGTCCGAACTGCGCAATATTATTGAGTATTATTTAATACTAGGAATAGTGATTCCACTGGCTCGATTGTCCCCAGCAGCGGCTGGATGGCATCTCGATGGGGGCGAAATGCAAAAAAAAAAAAAAAAAAAAAAAAAAATCGTGCACCGTGCATTGGGTGCACGTTAAAGAATCTCAGGCGGTAGAAATTAATCTGAGTCCCCCACAACAGCATGCCTCGTAATATATATCGTGTTTCTGGCACGTAGAAGCACATAACTTCTTTTTTTTTTCAGCGGTTCGATTGCTTCCCTGCGTCACAGACATCGCCCCTGTACTAGTGCGTGCGCACTGTTCACTTCAAAACACAGTTCTCGACTATACGCATCGTTGGGTTACCCGCGCGCGTGCAAGTCGAAACAGACCTGTTTTTGTCAGCTCGCGCGGTGACGTGATCTACCCTAACCACAGCCCTTCCCTACACCCCGTTGGTTCTGACACACCTTAGCCTAAGAATATACTCTGGCTCGGTGCCTGTAACGGCTGAAGTGAACCGCATTTCACAGTATCTCAAAATGGCAGCACTGCGTCGAACCGAGTGTTTTGCAGGCAGGCATTGGTTTCAGCGATCAATGCTGCGGCAGTGCGCGTTCAAGATCGACTACATTGGGCGCCATTAGGCATGAAGGTGGCCACGAGCGCGGTGCTGACGTTCAGGTCCATTAGAGGCCTTATTTTCTCTTTTCCGAGTCATTGCGACACATAACCGGCGGAAGCGACGACAGCTATAAGTGCGATTGATGAACGGATAGAAACAAGCCTTGTTTACACTTGACGAAGCACTGAATATGCTATCGTGTATGGAATGGCTGCTCTAATAGCTCAAATTAGTCCGCCCACGCTACGTGCCGCGGTGCGTGGCGAAGCTTGCTGTAAAGGTATAGGGGTAAACAGAATAGGCAGACCTAGGCATTTAGATAGTGAATGGCCGTTAGGGCAGGTGGGAGAGTCACATGATCAATGTCGCGTTATATCGGAGCCTTCATCCTCATCTTGATTGCCATCATCATCGCGTTTGTCTTTTTAGCTGTGCCTCCTCCGGAAATACGGTCTTTCTATTCCGTCCCCTTTTTAATGCGTTAGCATTCTCAGGGTACTTCTCATACTTTCCAGGGGCTATGTATCTACCTATTTATCTAGCCGTTTTGTTTTCGCCTACCTGGATACACGGTCGAAGCGTAGCGCTTCTCGCCCAGGTTTCCATCGGCCACAATCGAGTGGCCATGTGACAACGTTGCACCGGCGAAACCAGGCCCTTAGCGTAGTGAACGCCTTCGGGCAAGCTAGGCAGGCCTGCATTTCGCTTCAAGGTTATCGACCGCTCGTCGCCCATGGAATCGTTGACGCATACAAACAAAAAAACGAGCGCGGGAAGCACGCCAATGTGGACAAATGTAGACCGACAGGCGCCCAGCTGGTGGCTATGCCTTCTGTCTCATAGATACCGTGCACTAAAGCACAAGCTAGCTTCCCGAAGCCAAGAGACGGAACGGCAGCTGCTAAATGTAGTAAATCAGCGTTCGTAATACACTACGTTGCCGAAGTCTTTCGATCAACACTAACTCAGGCAGCATGTGGATTCGTGAAATCAAGCACATCGACGCATCCCTTGCATCGCATAAACTTGTGAAACCATCAATCCAGTAAGTGATGCAGCGCGCTGAAGCGGAGATCTTCGTTTCCTTGTAGCTTTTCCTTCTGCGGCGCAGCCGTAGCTACCGCGGCGCTGCACCCAACAACGACGTATATATATAAGCATAACCCGGTTACCCTGGCTTAACGGTTGTGGAAGAGCATGCACCTGATGCTTGGCTCACTCTTTACCTGCTGCTGTCACGATATACGGAACGAGTCCTTGGGCGATCGAAGACCGCCTCTAATCCTGGCACTGATCACTGCGCAAGCGTCAACGCGCAGGCGTGCCAAGCGCTGGCAAACAACGGAAAAAAGGCGCGCAGCGAAAGTGCAAGCACAGCGAGGATCCCGCTGCTTTCTTACGGGTGCTAGAAGCACCCACGAATGCCTTTCTGGCGCTGCCAAATGCATATCCCGCTATCGCTTTCAAAAGCGTTTGTAGTTGAAACCGTGATATCGCTGTATCTTAGAAGGGGCTAGAAGAGAGGAAAGTGAACCCGTCGGTTACGCTATTTTCGCCGCCAGAGGAGAGCATTCAGCTTCCTGAAGCCCACGTCCTTAATGTGCTTCTCGTTCGAGAGGCAGAAAATGAGGATGTATGTAATAAAAAAAGAAATGACTGCATACAATTAGCACACTTTTTTTTTTTTGTTGGCAATGGGCGCCGTATAAAAACTCAATTCAGGAATAACGCAGACTGTTAGATTGAGCATGACGAGGAGATTTTTCGTGCCGTCACGCCTTTCCGTTGATGGGACAGCTATTTATAACTCAAAACGTCGACGACATCTACACTCACAAAGGAACAATAATATTTCAACGAGTTTTCTTCACGCTCCTCACACAAGACGTATAGCCTGCGTGGTCCGAGAACGAAGCTAGCCCAGCTGTCGTTCTTGCGGCGAGTCCACGCGACTTGGTGCCGGCTACACGCGTCAACTAAGGGGGCATTTATTGCAACCGAACACCTGTCACTGACCATGATTTTCGAGAGGATTTAATTTTTGCGGTGCTCGCGAATTACGTTTCAGGTGACATGAACGGGTTGCGTACGCGACGCAATACGCACCCATAGTACCCCTACATAACGGGTACCTTACTGCGCGCTATTTACACAAAAGCTTGGGATTTGGTCGAAACCAGGAAACATAGCGATATAGTGAGCAGAAAGTCGTCTACGCCGTGGCGCAATGAGGGCACAATAAAAGGAAACACAAATGCAGTGCCATATTTTGCTTCCTTCCCTCGTGCGCTCGTTGTACGCGCTGTGTCAAATTAGTGTTAGGAAATGAGCTTCTGCCGCGTAAGCGCAGCATGATGTGCTCCTCATTACATTTTCAGTGTGTCGCCGTCATCCCCGCTTTCTCGTCGAGACGGAGTGCATAACTGCCGTCGTGGACTTCATCTTGCATGCCCGAACAAGGCACCGCTCCTTTCTGTGGTCATCATCGTCATCAACAGCGCATCTCTGACAGCTCCTGTGTTCATTAACAAATCAATAGACGCATTAATTACGCTTCCTTCTCCGTGTTCACTGTATTTTTTGACACACACGGCACGTTTTCTTTAGCGCAGTAGCTCGACTGTGCACATTCTGGCGTTGGCAACCTCGTAGCGTAGCCAGTGAAGCGCAATCCTGTCGAGACCCAACAGCCCCCGAGTTACTTTTCTATAGCACACCGACCAATAACGCTGTGCCTTTGTTTACTTTGTCTTGATTTGTCACCGCGGGCGAAGGATATTTATCGGAGACTCTGTGGCACGTGGTTTATCTGATAGTTCACGCCTTCCGGAAGACTACAATGCAGGAAAAGAGAGAAAAACAAGAACATACGAATAGAAAAACTAATGTGCTTGCCGCCTAATAACGGTTTTCCACCTGCACATGGCTTTCTTCTTGACAGTCACCGCAGCCTCTGAGGAAACCACGAGAGCGCAGATCATATATAGTCGGCTGTTACTTTTTGAGACGCACACGCGTGGCCGAAGCCTGTTATCTTGCTTTTTTTTTAGTCCAAGGGAAAGGCTCTCCGACGGGAAACAAAAGGCCACTGCGCTGATGATTACAAGTGACGGTATTACCGTCCTTAGCGTCCGCGAACACGTCCACTGCCTTCTCAAGGCTCGAACATGCCTGCGCGCGCACTCGCCCCTTTCGCCGTTAATCAAGTGGTATACGCATGCAAGCGCTGATGCTTGCGACCTCGAAAACGGAGAACACGAGCTATAGGCGTTGAAGGCGGTCTAGTACTTTTCCGCACACCCGTGTATGTTTGTGCACATACGGAGGCCGCATAGAGGAAGAACGAAAAACACAAAGAAAAGAAAAAAAAAAGGCATGCAGAGCGAGCTGCTGCGATACACGGCCTCTCTGCTCGTTCGAAAGCGATCGAGCCTCTCTGCGTGGCCTTCGGTCTTTGACCTCGCTGTTCCTCTGCGCACTGTACGCAGGCCCACGACGGACAACCAAGCGCGAACGATGCGCTAACAATTAAAGAGGTGGACCCGCGCGGTGGCGCAGAGACGAGAGAGCAGCCCGCACGCGCAGCATCCGGAATGCCACGGAGGGGCGCGTGATCGTCGCTGCACAAGGGAAACGAAGGCTACGAAAACCACGCGGCGATAGCCCGAGCCTATAAATAAGTCGAGATTACGCCTCATTAGCCACTGGAGCGAATCCAACACTTCTGCCCGGGCTGCGTTGTACTCGAACGCAGCACACAAGACGACGATGCCAAAAAGGAGGACCGAACAGTGTCCGCTAGACAGCCATAGCCCGGCGGCTAAATTGTGATGGCCGCACTGGCTCGGCGGCTTGCTAGCGACCTGCTGCTGCAAGCGTTGGGCCGCGCGAAAGACGGTTATTCGGTGCCCCTGGGCTGACTCACGCACAGCATGTTTCGCTGACCTTGCGTTTCTATGACGCGAAGCTCGGAGCGCAAGTGTGGTTCCCGTATAATCTTTCTGTGTGGCCAACTCGGTATAGGTGTCTATTTAGAAGGATTCCTAGTTGCAACCCATGTGAGAAGAAAGAAAGAGCTGTGCTGGTAGATTAATTCTTCGCGACGTTTCGATTGTGTGGTAATCGATAGCTCTGCGGAGAGCTGTCCGTTGGAGGCAGCAACGCAGTTTCGACTTCGGTGGCGGTAGCAGACCATGCAGCGCTTATGAAACGTATAGGCGCAGTGGGCCACATATATATGGCCTAGAAAGCTACTCTTTCTGCTAGTACAGATGGTGTTTATTGCTGAGTCACCTACTGTAAACAGCGAATCGGCACACAAAGACGTTACCTTAATAAAGCAAAATGTTGTGGTTATGGACTTCACGCTCGATCACTCTCTTTCGTTTAATATACGGTGTCTAGATCAGAGTTAGGCGAAAACGTATACGTTACTAAGTTTCAGCACACGACGGCTCGCAATTATAGATTAAAAAAAAAAAAACTGCACTGCTTAGCAGAAACTATACGGCATCCTTTTTTTTCTTTAGCTGTACCATTTCTTTTTTAAATTGCCTGTGGCACATAACACAAGTCTAACCCTTGATCTAAATTAATCGGTGAGCCGGCCACTACTGCCACGAGAAATCAAAATGCTTAATTGAATAATTAGCAGAATTGCGCTGAAAGCGTTTTTATTATGTTACGGCGCATATTTCTATCTACGAATTATAAACGGTGAGTTCGCAAGGTCTATCCAGTTGGAACGAATTCTCAGGACTGCACCAGTTTCGAGATATTAATTTTCAAAGTGTCCGACGAAATGCACTGGCCTGTTTTACGATGTTTATGCAATGAAGCACAACAGTAACTGGAACACCAATGCATATCATCGGACAATTCTAAAATTAATATATCAAAACCGGTGCAGTCCTTATAATCTTTTCAAAGTCATTAAAACTTGTGAACTTACTAGCTACAATTCGTATGTTAAATACGGACCGCTAAAATAATTAATTAAACACTTAATTACCGTAATTTTGTTATTCAAAACGCATTTCGTTTCTCATAGCAGTAAGTGCCACCTCATCGAGTAATTCTTGATTAAGCATTAGAATTGTGCGATCTGCGACAGGAAGTTTTCAAAAATTTGGTGCAGCTAAAAAAAAGAAAACACCTTTTATATAGTTATAGTCCCAGACACGTACCTGATTATGGCTACGACTGCCAGGGGTAATACACTGTTAATGTATATGCACATTATGTTCACAATAAGTGGACAGTACTAAACTTCCAGCTCATTGAGGAAACTAAACACAATTGAATACTCACTTTAGGCACTTTGTTCTTTCTCGCCGACATGCTTTTGAGACAAGTCTGGGCTGAGTAGTGACCCACGGCGCTGAAGTCAGCGTAGAATTCTAAATCCATCTTCCAGATCCTGAAACAGATACAAAAGAACAGCTTGAACTCACTTCTCTAGACCGAAATCTGCATCATATTGCATGCTAACTGTTCTATTTATAGAATATTGCGCCTTGTAGCATGCTTTAACATTTCGCTGGAAAGCTGACTGCCAAGCACATGTCAGGTGCTTGCCGATGTATTTAGCATTTGCCCAGTCGTAGAACAACTCTTCGTCTCTGTGAAAAGGCAGGCGCTATAGTTCGCGAAGCACTAAGATAACGACGCAATCCCATCGACGGCACATAAACACTAAAGAGTATATAACATCCATTTGTGCACATCAGGCTTCTTTGGTGAACGCATCGAGAGACCGCTATCATTTGAACGGTCTCCTTCATTCGTCCCGCTGCAATGCTTGTTATTTTTACAGCTCTAATGATGAGTATCATTCCCAACTTGAGACGCCGGAGATACAAAGAGAGGCGAATTCGACAAAACGAGACAGAGAATAATACGTTGGTACCATGGGGTGGAATTACATGAATACACCATGGCCGAGGCACCGGCGGGGTGGAACATGGCGACGGTAGGCTGAGCTTCCACTCCGTTAATCTCTAATCCGCTAAAAAGGGCAAGTTAGACTAACTTGAGATCATCAACAGAGCATATTGCTTAAAACAATCAGAAAAAATCGTCCCGTATAAGCAATGACAATAGTTGGCATATCTTTATTCCCACTCAGCATAAACACGAACAAGCGCAGGAGCTCAGATCATTAATAAATTAAGCGGACGGAGGTTGGTGTTCGCATTAAGTTAGTCGAGACGAGCAGTGCTCAATATCGCAGGTTAAATAGCGTTCAGCAGTGTTCAATATTCAAACATATCATTTTGTGAAAATGTTCCCCGGCTTATAACCTAGTTACGAAGTATGCTCAGGGCGGTAAGCAATTGATAGGATGATAATAAATACGTGCGATTAGTATAAGCGGGTGTTAATGCGGGGAGCTATATTACTCCACATGCTCGAGTCAGAAAAACACTTGACTACATCTCCACACATAAACCAACCATCCCTGTGCGACACGGGAACGGACCCACGTACACTGGATACCTTATTTGAAGTTGCGTCGTGTACGATGCGCGCCTCTGTGTGAGCGGTAAGAACTGTGTACCCGATGCCTTCATCCCCGTTGTTTAGATGGAGACGCGAAAGCCGGTTTCTAAAAACAGTCGCAACCGGAGTCGACTCGAGCCTCGCGAAGAATAAGGAGGGGGGGGGGGGGGCGACAGGGAGAGGCGCACATGAGCGCACGAAAAGGCAGCACACGACGACGACCAAGAAGGGTCTGACTCAACGTTTTGCTTTGTTGTTAGAGCTTTTTATTTTCTCACTCGCACGCTCGCCCCTGGCTTTCTATCTTCTCAAGGAGAACAGCTGGGCTGTCCCTTGCGCACCGATGAAATCCACTGTTCGCGACCTCCGAGGCAAAGGCTGCTCCTTCGCGCTTACTGCTTGCGGTATGCACGCGCCCTGGACGTGTCAAAAGTGTCCGCTCTGGATGTAGAAGTTCCAAAGGACGTCGAGTGCGTTTTACCCAAGGTGCTGCATTTTCGACGCGTCTCTTTTACTCCGCTTTGTTCCGAACATTGTCACGTGGGCTATGTTTCGTTCCATGCAGTCGGCAGAGCCTGCAACGTGCGAGACGCAGTTCGTTGTGGTTGTAACGTGAGCACCACGTGGAGCGAAATAAGTGACGTGACAGAAATGCATTCGCGCGGTTTCCGCGTGAGCACAGTAAAAAAAGAAAATCAGGTAAATTACACTTTCGTACTCTGTAGAAGGGAACACAAACGAGTTGGAAGAGCAGCACGCCTCAATCTTACTAGCGAGGATAGCGATTATGTAGTTTAAAGCCCGTCGGTGATCTCGCCGACGCGAGACATTTCAATGAAGCGCCGCAGGGCGCAACGAGGAGAGACCTTGATGTTCAGGCCATGCTCCTTATCGGGAGATCTCACGGGGGCGCATCAGGCAGGGACATACCATACCTAACTAGTACTAGTACTCGTCTTCGTTGGCACACGTGTACCTTCCAAGCCGGATCGTCAAGTGGACTGCTTACTCATGCAGAAGAGGGGGACTCGCTGTTAAAACAGCCGAGCGCGTAAGCGCCGTGGCCTCGAAGCCGCGGCCAAATTTACTCCGCGGCTGCGGGTGAGAGCTCGCGCGGGTGTCAACGGCGGCCTGCGCGCATTATCCCGGAGCACAGCGTGCGCTTTTTATTTGCGTCCACCCACACGACGAAAAAACCAGCGGTGCTTTTTTTCTCTCTTATCTTCAAGTAGTCGCATTACGTGTTCAAGGGGCTACGACGTCTCTAACTAGCACCATGCACAGCTGCACAATTTTAGATCAGCTCTTCGGAAAACAGTTCGTTTGACAACTACGGCGCGCGGAATACAGTGCAGCCACAAGGGGCGCGCTCTCCAACGGACGAGGAGGTTCACCCACTGGAAGGTCACATTACCAAGTCTGCTACAGTTGCGAACAAAAAAAAAATATAGTCTTCCTTCGATTCAAGGACATGTACTCAAACGCGCGCGCGTATGTGTCACGCCGTTGAATTTGACCTGACCGCCGTGCCGACAACTGACATACTGTTTTAACAACGCTCATCCGCAAGCAAGCCTCATTAGTTTCAACTCAATTACTCAAAGCATATTCTATTGGAGTATGGCAAATCACCCTCTATTCGACCAGAAATGCATTCCGGGCCATGCTATTGCATGCACTAGTGCTATTCGTACAGAGCGTTGTTCGTTCGTGACACTACAGATGCTACAGGGCGGACTGATAAAGGCATATGACACTCGATGTTCGTTCCCCTACAAAAGAACGACTTCGCCCATCCCATTGCATTCATCACCCATCTTGACGCAGAACTTTTAATCGGCCCCTCTATTATAGAATCACGTAAACAACCATCCGCAAAGTCGAAGGACCGCTCAAATTTGTACCGATATTAACTGGGCTCTGCACGGTCGCGCTATAGAGTAGGCTACTGAATGATTGTTATACGTTAACTGACACCTTAACAATACCCGCATTTCTAAACTATACGAACGAGAGGATCGAGTAACTAGATTGTTCCCCGGAGGTATCGTAGTACAACACATGCTTAATATTAGGTTTCACACTACAGAATTCCACGTATTCGGAAGTGTTTCGAACCGCGTACAGGAAAGGAGAAGGAAACAAGAAGGAGTCCCTTCTTGTTTCCCGTTAGAATGATCACGCACTCGTCAGGGGATTCGCCGCCGTCGCAGCCTGCTGAGTGTCTCGCTTTCAGTTGCATCACTCGCCCGACACTCAGACCCCCCCCCCCCCTCCCTCCCCAACCGCGGCATACCTTCCAACATCACTGGCTGTCATCATGCAGAGAGGGAGGGCAAATGAGGGCTGCCAGGTGGTGCAGAAGAAACAAAGCCAAGAAGTTCAAGAGCACGGCGCGTCCTTCGCAGCGGGCGTCGTCACCAGCTCTGTGCCTCGCCAGAAAGAAGAGGGGCGCTATTTCCAAGCTCCGTGTCTAATGTTCCACTTCGAAATGGGAGAGGAGAGCGCCACGCCGCGAAGACGGAATGGAGGAGACGCTTGCACGCATTGGGCGACACGAACTGCTCGCTCGTCGAATGTGCTCCTACGAACCTCCTCCGAGAAGAACGCACAGCGACTCGTCATATAGCACACACACGTAAGCGCTAACTCCAAGATTACGACGAAAGGACGTGCGCGAGTATATATATATATATATATATATATATATATATATATATATATATATATATATATATATATATATATATATCAGACTTCACACATAGGGAGCTTGACCTTTCGCGGGATTTCTTTTTATTTACGTTTATTACGTGAATGACACCGTATGTGGCGTCGACGTGGCGTCGGTTAACCCTTGTCGCGCAGCGTTTGTAGTATGCGTTCAATTAAGACACCAGCGGGAGCAATTCAGCAAGTCACGCGCGTGTGAGTTAGCGCGCTAATTCTTTTCGTTGTCCCCGTTATATTTCTTTCTTTATTTGCACTCTCTTCTCGTCATATCGACATCAACTTTCCGTTCTTCGGCGCTGCAGATGAGTTGGCACGTGGAAGGTGTACAAAACTTCTCACCCGTTTTAGCTTTCGCTGTTCAGTGTACCATCTCAGAAACTTACGGCAGTGTGTTGGTGTGTCTACAAGAACTTCGACATGTATGACAGAGCAAGGGAATTGTTCTGCCCTGGCAGACCCTTAAAGCGAACATGTATTCATTCATTATTTCACTATTGCGATTAGCATTCTTAGGATGCTTCCCGCACTTTCCGTTATGTGTGCCTGCACCTATACCCGTTTTTCTTTCACGCCAACTTGGGTCACTGGGTATGTGTCGCTCTTCAATGACAAATGAGGAAAAACTGAAGATGTCCAGACACGCGCCACGCACGGACTTCGCGGCGGTGCCGCGAGAGGGCGCAGCGTGTAAGCGTGACAGACGAGCCTATAGCAGCAGATATACATACCTCATACATGACGCCTTTCGCCAGTGGCAATACTGTGCCCGTTGGACCGGAATTTTATATATTCTGCGTTTCTTCTTTAATTTTGTTTATTTATTAGTTTGTTTGTTTAGACGCTCGTGGGTTCTGCTTACAAAGCGCTGCGCGGTTTTCAGTGCTTGCGCTCCTCAAGTTTCTCCACAAATGATTTCTCCAGTTGAAGCAGGCTGTGAATCAGTTTATTGCAAAAAAATTAATAAAAAACCGTGCGGGTTCATGTCTTTTTTGTTGTTATCCACGTGCGGCGGCAATATCTAAGCTAGAAACACGGGCATCACGAGTCGTTCAACCCTGCAGTCGAGTCTCCACAACGTCACCGCCGGTAAGGATAGAAATACCGCGTCACGAGATACACAGCGAAAATAGAGTGCCGTCGAACACCTGTGGCCTTCAGCGCTATACAAGCCCCAGCATCGTTCCAAATTTCGGGTTCTGAACGCTGTAGATTCACAATTAGTCCCTCCACCGCGAAGGCGCAGCTGGTGTCGATATCGGTGAAAACGGTTAACGATCTTTGCATACAAAATCAATGACATTTTTAAAAAATAAAAAAAAAATATCGGCGCGGCTTCCGCCTTTCGCATTGCGTGCGCGCAGGTAGCGCAGCGGCGGTTTTCTTGGCTACGACACCGGGGGTCGCCTCGATGCCGGTGAATGCTTTAGGTGAACATCTGCCACTGCCCCGCGTACTCGGTTGCGGCAGGATTAAGCTACCCGTCGCATCGACTGCTTCGACTCGAAGCCGTTTTTATTACATGTAGCGTAGCGCGAAGCCCACGATAATTGAGAATATGCGGTATCGCTATATATACCACGTCGCTGCGGCTGGCTCCCCAGCGAAGCAACAAGGCGTCCGCTCGAGAACATTCGATTTCGATTCGACATTGTCGCAGCGATTCACACGCAACTGTAGAAATCATGTCCATCTGGCAAGACTTCTGAGCGACCATCTTTTACGCCACAATGTTAGGCGCACGGTGGAGCTGCTCCGTGTGCGAAAAAAGTGCTACTTTGCCTTGGAAAATGCCGACCACCTGTTGCAGCTTCTTCGGTATACGGAAGCCACACATGTGGCCCATGCGAAACCCACCGCCCCGGCACTCTGAGAGTACACAAACGTGCCCAACCACCGTGAAAGCAACGGCGTGAGCCAGGTGTACGCCGCGTGGCGGTCTAGGTAACAGCCACCCGCTGCTAACAATCTGCAAACTCTGAACGCGCAGCTGGAACACATACGGCATCGATATACTCTTACGTCTCCGCCTATCAGCTCAACAGATTGTTGTAAGCACGTTACCGATCACACACCACGTATAATGCAAGAATATTGGTCACGTAGGAGATGAAGATTATGGACGCACTAAGAACTGGTACCTAGTCACCGTTGGTTCGGCAAATGTAATAAAGTTATTGGCTCAACTAGTTTATTACGCCATCAACAGCGGTGGGGAGGTCGACGCATCGCGCTTAATATCTTTCTGATACAAGCCACGGTGTTCTATATATCCCCAGGTTGACTCCCAGTTGTTGCTCTCCCAAGAATGAAATAAAAAAAAAAGACAGGCGGATAGAAGGTAGTAACGTTCAAAGAAAGCAACAAATGCAATCGGCAATCCGGTCATCTTTCATATCAACGTAGCATGTATTCAGTTGTTAATAATTCCCTTTGGCCAACCGCCCGGCTATCACGTTATATAGACCCTGTAGCTGGCAACTGTAATCGCAGGTTGTAAACGGCCAGCTGAGCCTACGACAATTAGTGACTGCGCACCTCGTGTTTACACTTACGAAAACGAGTTCGTGGCCCGAAGGGGAAAGGAACAAAGGACGCGCCTGGAGAGGAGCAGCACAGGGTAGCGCCTTTTGCGTTCGGTGCCTCTGTCAGCCGTGCATGGCGCTCTTCAATCACATCTCGGATGGCCGATGACTTCCTCGCTGTTCCGGGTCGCACCGCGAACGCTCCCGCCTGCGTGCCTCCAGCCGCGGCCGCACTGTTTAAACAGCGGGTGCCGCATCGGCAGATCGTCGCCGTGGGACGCCGTGCGTTGGAAGGCGACGTCGTTTGTTTGCGGCCGTTGTCGACGGGCGGCTGTCGCCCCTTCGGAGGCGGCGATTCCCGGTAACGACGAGCGCGACAGCTGTCCCGCTGCTGTTCGTTGCGCGCAGACTAAACAGCGACCACCTCGTCGTGTTCAATTATATCCCTCCTTTATTTTGTCTCCGGTGCGCTGACCCTTTCTTTGCTTTCACTCATCGTGGAACGACGGCTGGGCACACGTCATGGTTGAACGCAGCCTCCTGTTGGCGACCGCGCGCGATGTATAAGCAGCGGTTAGTTAACTCTGCGTGGACCTCCAAATTGCCTCAGTTCTCACGACTTGCGGGAGCTTACGCAATCGACTCGGCTGACATCTCTACTCATTCAACACGGTCCGATATGCTGTATGTGCGATGCGTGCAAGGTTGAGCAACGAGCGAGCAGAGAAATGAGATATCCTTCGGTTTCCATATGGGCGGACGTCGTTATTAACAAATCAAAGTTTGCGAATTATCGATATAATCGTTGTCAGAAGCAAGACAAAGCAGCGATTAGATTAGGTGATTAGTAAGAAACCCACAAATTCATCACATAAGTGTTACCGAAGCTGAAAATAGAAGTTCGCAAGCTGCAATAAACCTCGGTGGTGGCTCAATGGGCATCGCTTTTTTTTTTTTTTTTGGTACTATGGATGGTGGTGGGTTCGATCACCTGGTGCAGCGGCCACTTTCCGATGCAGGCACAATGCGATAACGCTGTGTGCCGAGTTTTGGCGCCGTCCGTTAAACAGCCGCACGTGCTCCGAATCAGGCTGTCTATTATGGCATCTCTGAGATCACCTCTGCTACTTTAGGACGTTAAATTCCGTCAATCAATCAAGCGAATTGCAGGCTGCATAAATTAGTAAAGCATGGCTACAGTCCTTGTGCAGCACTACTGTATAAAAGACTGACTATCTTTCTTTCTTCCCGGGCGGTTGGACTTAGCATTTACTAAAATATATACCAAGAACACAGCGCTTCCCTTGTACCTAATGCCAATTCATTTATGGTGTAGCGACTACTAGTACTCTTATTTCCTAACTCGTAATACTATCTGCGTCCTCAGATCCCGTTAAAATGTTCACGCTTGTGTACTGGCGTGGAATAAAGCCGGGTGTTGACTGGACGCTCTGTTGTGACAGCTTCGTCTCGATACCCACTTAATCATTTTATTCTTTGCTTTGGAACAGAAGGAAAGGGGGTGGACAAGGTATCTCCCACTTGAATCTCTCAACGGCAACCTATATATAACAGAATAAGCATAATCGAGGACGCGACACCTCATTATCAATCTAAAAGACGCGACAATTCCAAGAAAATAAGGGCCTACCAAAGTCGTATTAATGTATTTAAGTTTTCATTCTTTCCGCGAACAATTGCAGAGTAGAATTTGCTCCCGGATGAGATAGTGTCTGCACCCTATTTTTCAGCTGCTATAGAGTGTGAATCTGTTTTAGACAATATTTCCAGTGTGCCATATTATGCAATGTGTAACAAATTTTATAATCGGATGTTGTTAGCATTGGATGTGTTGTCTTTCTTTACTAATTACGATTATTGTATTTCTAATACCACAGATGATATGATGCCGTTGTTCGCGAAGTTGACTTTTATGTTTGTAATTAACCCCCCTACGATAATGCCCAACTCGGGCGCTGTAGGTATTTGTAATAAATAAATAAATAAATAAAACCGCTGCGATATATATATATATATATATATATATATATATATATATATATATATATATATATATATATATATATATATATATATATATATATATGCGCTCTTTCTACGCGCCCACCTTGTACTCGCGAGGAAAACTGAAGAAGGAAAGACAGAAAACGGAAATAAATTGTTTTATAACTCAAGCCTCTTGAAATCACCCAATCATGCGCTGACAGAAAGGGAGGGTGCAATAATATAACCCTTGCACTATGAACGAAATCTAAACCGCTGCTGCATTGCCACAGGAAAGAAAGAAAGAAAAGCTAAAGACGCTAATGGCTGCGTGGGCAGAGAAAGCCTTGGGAGCGCGCATCGCGGATACCCACAGAGCCCTGCCCTGCAAGCGGCCGAGGCGAAGCTCCTAGACAAAACACAGCCGGGTTGTTTGGGTGACGGCTGCGAGTGAGCGGCCGCTTGCAAGTGTATACCGTGCCCCTGTCGCACCGAAACCGCATGCAGCGGTGTGGAAACTGTACGCCCCGCCAGCCAATCGGGCGGCCGCATTCGCAAGGCTTAGTTTAAGCACGTGAACTTGGGTCGCGATTGACGAGAGCCCACTCGTTTGCCAATTGCGAGAGCTGAACACGCGAGAGCTAATTTGCTGTTCAGTCACATAGAGTTATACAGCGATAATCTATTTGTTTTGTTAGTCGGGGATCCTGATATGATGACGCCAGGTCTAGCATCCCCGACTCTGCACAGAATTACTGAGGCATTATGTTGCGGTGGGTGGCGCGTGTATGCACGAGCTCATTCTCCTCCGTGAACCGCATGGATACGTCACTGCATTCAGCTGTGGATCTCGGGGAATAGAGATGTAAACAAAGAAAGAAAAAGAAAGAAAGAGAAACGCCAAAGCAGGGGGAGTGATACATGTTTGCCTCGCGCCTGAAATTGCCACAAAACGTTGCTGACAGTCAACGAAATGTCGGCTTCAGAAGCCGCGGTACCGAAACACGTTCGCGCTCGGACCATCTCTGACGCGATGAAGTGGTGACGTAAGCCCGCCGCGCAAGTATCAGTGCGCCATTGTGCAAGCTCATCGCCTTGTATGGAACTGCGCCGGCCTCGCGCGGCACGAACGTGGCCGGTTGGCGTTCGTGTTACAGACCCTGTGGGTGCAGGCGCGATACACCTGCAAAAGAGCACGAACGAATAGCATCGGGTTCTTCGGTAAATTACTGCGTAAGCCGCGTGGAAAAGTACGAAACAGTTGCTGGCACGACTGCGAAATATCGCTGTCGCAAGCTTCAGCACCAGCTGCGATTCCGCTAGCGTTTGAGTAGAAAAACAAAAACGCTCTAAACATCCACATACCTTCACCTTCTACGACCCCGCATATTCGAGATTTCGAGTGAAAACGGGGGTTGGAAAGTTCGGTTTTTATTGAGCCTTGCGTCTTCCAGATTTTTCTCACTTTGCATGTAGAATATCTCCCTGTCTCTTTTTGCCTTCCGTGTAATCCTCAAGAATACGAAAGTGATTGCTCTTACTGATCGCCACTCACGTGATCGGGAGGCAGCATCGTTGTCCTAGACAAAGCAATTCTGGTGTTTACTCCTTACTTGCATGTTATGAAAGTAGCGCAAAAAACAATGGGCGGGAATGGGGAAAGAATTGGATTAGAGTGTCTGGTCGTTCATTTCAACATGCAACTTGTTCATATACTGCTGCCCGAGGTCGAATAAATGCGTATGCAAGGTGTCCCAGCTAACTTTAGCCTGAGTTTATAAATATGCACATGCCACGTAATAGTTGCCGTCGCTTGGAGAAGCTTAAAATATATTGTTTTTCATTCCGCCTAATTAGATAATTAGTCCTAATTAATTAATGAGCTCAGATATTATAATTATATGAAAAGTGTCAATGAGAAAATTGTAGAGCGACATAATTCCCAATACAGCTTTCTGTTGCTCAATACGTGCTAGATAAACGCGTTTTTCCGAGCGTGAAAGAAGCCGGCAAATGCACGCAAAATTGCCCCGCGACTGGCCGTTAGAGGCACCTTGCGTGTATTAGCGGGCTTATTTCACGCTCAGAAATAGTTTTATGCGGCACGTATTGAGTAACAGAAAACAGTATCGGGAGCTTTTCATGTCACTCTACAATTTCTTCATTAACACTTTTAATCTAACTATAATATTTGAGGAGTTGATCAAATTATTGTGACTAATTATCTAATTAGGCGGAAGGAAAAAAATACTTTGATTATCTCCAAGCAAGGACAAACAACATGCTTCTTTGCTTCTGTCCAGCTACGTGGCATTCACATATTTTTAAGCTCTGGCTAAATTAGCTGGGACAGCTTGTATACTGGTACAAAGACCGGACTTTATTTGAATTTATTGACGTCATCAGGGCTGCCCTCGTGGAGTGCCACTGCTCTTTTTATCAATATCCAGAAGCAACGCAGCGGAAGCTAGCCAAAAACGTTCAACCAGTATGAAGCCCCTTACGTCACTTTCAGGCATGAAGTAAACAGAAGATTAGGAAGCAGCACAGTGCAACATGATTGATGCAAAACGAGCTGGCCCAACATGGTATCGCCACGTCAGAGCGCTCGGTAGGATTTAGTGCTCCCGGTCCGTCCGCGATCTGCAGGAAGAGCAACAAGAGCCAGAGCGAACGTGTGCTCATCGATTAAACTAGCGGCAACCAAGCTCTTTCAGCCAATACGCTGACACTCGGAGGTCACGTGTGCGGCCGACTTTCCCGTAGGAAAAAAAGCGGAGGGAATGGCTCTCTCCTAGTTTATGTGTTTCCTCCATGCTTTCAGGCCGTACTTAAGCCGTTAGCGCTAGCTTCGCGAACTTCATCGAGGCATCGGAGCTTAACGTTTGGTGCAGTTGCAGATGAACGGGTCATGTCAGCCAAGCAACGCCAGTTCCGATGAAAAAGGCATCAAGGCGCACCCCTCGAGTTCTCTGGCCCCCGGTGCTCAAGACGCCTCCGACGCAGCGCGTCGCTGACAAGCGCCGCCACCGCCGCGCGTCCAGAGCGCCCGCGCACATGCGTGCGTCTCCCACGCGTCCGTGCGGCTTTCGCCGGGACAGCTGCTGTCAGAAGCAAGGACGCCTCGCCCGCAGCCTCGGCGGTCTCCTCTGGGTGCTGTTCGCGAGCACACGATGCGCACCCGCAGCATTTGTGGCATACGGCACCAAGGTTCCCGCGACCTTGTCGAAGGTGACAAAACAAGCGAACATATACAAATAAACAAGCCGTGTGAAAGCCAGCTAAGGAGCCCGCGGTGATACACGTCGGCGGCGATTCAGTTGCTATGACCGGCGGCGGCGGTAGGAAAATTAGGAGAAAACATTACTATACGTCGCGGTTGTAGAACACCTCGGTTACAAAGTCCAGTAATGGACTGAACGAGTTCGATGCTTCTGCGCCCGCACACACAAGCAACAGGGGGATTATAATGCGCTCAAGCGATACTTCGCCGAACACGTACCGCAGCTTGATTGCGTCCCACATTCTGCAAAACCGCTCACTACCACAGCGAGTTGACGCATCTGCCGAAAGTCATTCAAGCTAAGTGTCAGTTGTTGCACCTCTCGGCATTTAAGCACGGTTAAAAACTGGACCAAACACGATATCGAAGCGCATGCACATTTTTTCCCCGATGGCGCGTTGCCCGAGGTCCTTAAGTGCAGCGCAGGATGCTATCGCACAGTGATTTTTGGGTGCGGGCGTTCGAAGAAGCACGCCCGCACAGCCCCCGCTTTCTCCTGCCACTCTTTGAAGGCCTGCACGCGGACACACCAACAAAGCAGGGCGCCCCTGCATCAAAGGCGTCTGAGTGGAAACGAGCGCGTGTGCGCGCACACACGGCTCATCTCTCTGGTCGCTTTTACGATCTCCCGATAAGACTGCCAGCAGCTGCAACAGTCGGGCGTTATCGGCCGAGGAAGAGGTACTACACGTGGCTCGTTCGAGCCACGCCGATAGTCCAGCAACACTCCTCTTTCCTACACAGTCGGCGGTGAGCGAGCGGCGAAGATAACGCAGTTCCCGCCATCTTCGTCGCACGACTTCGCGAGGAAACCAAAAGCCGCACGTCTGAACGTGATTTGCCCAGAGCATCGCGACAAGAGTTTACGGAATGGAGCTTTATTTTACGACGTCCCCTTACTCCCTCGTATGGCACATATGAATCAAGTATCCATTTGGCAATGTGGCAAAGGGTCGCGTTTGGTTAAGTCGGTGCTCGTGCCTTGCTGTGGCATTTTTAATGCACGTCCAATACGCAAGTAGCTCGAAAGTAACCGGCTTCAAGTAAGCATAAATAAGTGAAAATTCAAAGGAAGCGAGCACTAAAACGATATATCACCATTGTGTGAAACTCATGGCAATACGAAAATACGCATATACGTTTAACAGGCACTCCAGAAGAAGAGAGGCGGAGAACTGCCTGAAATCAGAAATGTCATTCCCGCTTCTGCCAGAGTACCCAGTGGGCGGTTAAGGTCTCCTATAGAAAAGCAGCGGGGTACATTCAATTTTGCCTGCTTAATTCGCGCTAGAACAACAATTTTTGGCAACTCAGCCAACCCATGGTCTCGGTTACTAAGGATTGCAAAAGCAACCGGCACAGCGGGAAAGAAATGTCATAAAATTTGCAAAGGCGTCACATTGTTCTCGGCTGCTGTTGTGCTACATCGCTGTTATACCGATACGTTTGTGCTGCTTCAGTTTGATTTCAGTTGCCAGTTGATTCGAACATAAAAGGCGCTGGTGAGCCGCAACTATTTAGTAGCAACGACAAATTTTCATATTTTGTGTGTTTCACGGCGCCGAAAGGTAACGAAACTTTACATCTGCACGAAGCCAAATACATAAAAGCTACAACATACACGCACACAAACAAACAAACGCGCGACAGCATTGAACTTGCTCCTCAGGCGTCTTGCCGTTAAAACACTCTTCGATTCACTACCACACAACGTCATCAAACAAACACGTGAGAAATCCGCTACGGTTGGAAAAAGACGCTTGCTACACTAGCGCCACAGCAGCGCACTGCCGTTAGCACGACTATGGAGCGCAACGTGCACACTGTTCCATGGGATTAGTTGCGTCACAGGATTTTCCGACTCGCCGGAATGACGTAAAAAAGTGACGACACCGAAAAGCAAACTAAAGCAAAGCAGCATGCAGTGCGTCAGGCGCTTCTTGATACGTTTTCAAGTATGTGCTAGACCGCGCCGAGCTTGTGGTAGGGCTGTGGGATCTTGGCGGCAGGAGGATGGCAACGCGCCACATATGTACTGTTCGGTAGCACTCTACGCTCGTGGATCGGCGATTGTTTCGACTACAATCCGGCGGATTGCGTGCTGGTGTGTCACAAGCCTCTGTGTTCATGTTGGAAACTGCGATTCAAGACTCCAGTGGACGCGTATCGAGAGGACATACGTGTAAGTTCTTATGATAAATTTTTAGTGCTCTTTTTCATCTGCTGGAACTCGTGGGTTGTTGTGTGTACACGTCAGCATTATGAAAGGGAATGCGTGAGTACGTCACATGTATATAGCCCATCGTCCAGACGTCGCAGGTTTAACAAAAGAAGCGCCCGCCTTAAACGGGACAAGAAAGTATGTAGACCTAAGACAAGCGAAAGAAGTCTGCGAAATTCCGCTTATATGTGGGTGAATCTATATTGAACAGACAGGCCTCTGCATCAATGATTGAGCATGATAACATGAACTGTCTATCAAGAATAAACCACATCGCATTTACCGGCACTTTGTCGGTCTTGTTCCTCAGAGCCGTTGCTTCCTATTTTATCATAATTCTCGATTAGAGTGTGCAAGAACACGTTAGCGCGCGAGTTGATGGAAGCGTTTTGCATCAGGCTTAATGAAAAGGCATGGATCAGTGACACTTACGTGTGTAACCTTGCGCAGCAAGAAACAAAAGTTTAAAAAATGCTAGCGCTTGTCTTGTGTCTACTTCATTTGTCACGTTCAAGGTGTGCGCTTGTTATATCTGCAAATACGAACGAACTAGCCCAGCAACACGTCCTATTAATTCCACATGTTGCCCGGAGCCACGGCAAGATGCGAAAACAAACGGAGAGAGCGATGCCGTTGCCTCCACTGCTTGCAACCCTTTGCAGGTTTCCCTAGCCGCGTTTACACGAGTGTGGATGTAGCGCGCCGCATTCTTTAGCGCATCACCGTAATCGCTATGCGACAGCGATTACACGTGATGTGTCCGCTCTTATTCAGAAAAAAGCCGGAACCTATTTCCCGCGGTGTGCATTCTGCCAGTGAGTGGAGGAGAGCACGCGGTGGCAAATGTTTCCCTGCCTCAACACGCACAACGCCAGCGTTGACATGCACCGCGCGAGAAGACTTCTCCGTCTCAAAATGGCTCAGCAATGCGATTCGCATTCGTAGCGCATTAACCATGTTTACACGAACGCGATGCGATGCGCCACTTATCGCATTTATATACACGCCGCTCTTCATTCTGTGTTGAGACTGCACGCCAGCGAATAACAGAAGAATCCGACGAGGCAGTCATGCTAGTTATGATCCCCGTTTACTCCGATTTCTTGCGAAGCTGCGATAAGTGTGTCCATTTCAAATGCGAATGAAATTGTTATCGTTCGCGGGCGTGCTACAATAAAGATTAGGATTTAAAAAAAGGAAATAAAAGAGAAGTGAGGGACCGGGTGGGGAAGCAGAAGGGCGAACGGTGTCCTTCTCTCCCTTTGTTTGCGCGCCTCGCGCCGCGGTGCCGCGAAATACGTGTCCGACGAGGCTATTTGCCACGAGCTCATGCGTTCCCTTTCGTGAACGATGGAAACAGTACGTGACGGCGTTTACAACGTACCAACGGGGAAGCTTTTTGCAGCTATAGGCAATCTCAAATATATATTATGATACACAAGGCGTCCCAGCTAACTTTAGCCAGAGTTTAAAGATATGCGAATGCCATGTGGCTGGACAGAACCAAGGTAATGTTGTTTGCCGTCGCTTGGAGATACTCAGATAATTCTATTTCCTCCTAATTAGATCATTATTCTTAATGAATTAACCAACTTCTCAACTATTATAATCGCATGAAAAGTGCCAATGAGAAAATTGCAGAGCAGCCTGAAAAACTCCGGATACAGCTTTCTGATGCTCAATACGTGCTACATAAGAGGGTTTTTCCGAGCGTGAAAGAAGCCCGCAAATGCAGGCAGAGTGCCTCGAGCGGCAGTCGCGCAGCAATAATGCATGCATTTGGGCGCTTCTTTAACGCTCGGAAAAAATACTTTTATGTAGCACGTATTGAGCAACAGAAAACTGGAGCGGGAGTTTTTCATGCTGCTCTACAATCTTCTCATTGGCACTTTTCATCTGATTATAATAGTTCAGAAGTTGATTAATTAATTAAGATTAATGATCTAATTAGGAGGGATGAAAAAAGAATAATCTGAGTATTTCTAAGCGATGGCAAGCATTATCTTGGTTCTGTCCAGTGCGTGGCATTCGCATATCTTTAAACTGTGGCTAAAGTTAGCTGAGACACCCTGTATAGTCGAGATCACGGAACAAAAAGGAAGGTTTGAGTGTTTAGCGGGTGCCATATCGTGTTCGACTGACAACGGAGGTTTCAAACTCAGCTTAATCTACGATAGGTAGCAGCTATTCTTGCACTTGCTTCTCGTTGTTGCTTTCAGTTTTTTTTTTTCAGGACGGTCGACAGCTTAAGGTAACGCCTCCTATTATCTGTATGCACTGCACTATAGCTTTTAAGCCGCTCATTGACAAGCTCCGTAGACGTATCTGGCGTTTTGAATAGCTGAACAGACTGGAAGCACTGATTATAGTAAACATGGGCAGACAACTTAATGTTCGCATTATTAATTGTTGAATTCTTACTCTACAGTGAAGGCATGCAGCCTTCCACACACTGTATGGCGAAGAGGCGAGGGGATCCACCGGGTTACAACACCGTCATGAAAGAGCCGCCGGCGAGTGCATAACGTGTTGGATGAGAGGCACAATACGCCAGCCACTGAGCTTAAAACCAAGCTCTGCTGTGACCTGTGCAAAAAAAAAAAAAAAAAAAAAAAAAAAAAGAGAGAGAGAGAGAGAGAGAGAGAGAGAGAGAGAGAGAGAGAGAGAGAGAGAGAGAGAGAGAGAGAGAGAGAGAAGGGAAGGAAATTCAAGTGTGTGCGTTTATCGAATAACACTTCCCTTTCTTTCTTGCGCTTGAATGTCCCCAAGATATTGTTTAACTCGAGGAAAAAAAAAGGGGGGCGGGGGACAGTGAGATCGGCGCTTGCAGGACACTAAATAGACAGAAACAAGCCACGGAGAATGTTTGTTTGCACAGAAGAGCCAGTTCAGCAGCGTGTTCTCGGTGAGTGAAAATCGGATTGTACACCGTCGGTGTCTTAGGCCATGACGAATGGGTCTCGAGACCCCAAGCCTTTGGGCTAAACTTAGCTCGGCAACGGGCGTTTTCTTTCACTCGCATGCTACAATGGCTTCTCTTGATTCTTTTTTATTTTGTTTTCTGTGTCACCAGCTCATACTTTTTACTTGAAGACTAGCATTATTTGTACCTGCTTCTCTGCTGTAAGACACGCCTGTGAAAATTGTGCGCTGCAGTGGACGGAATATTTACGAGGATGAGAATAGCAACGGGAAAACGAAGCACCAGGAGAAAACTGACCGGATCTGCCTCGGCTTTTCGCACTGAGTACTCACGTGATGAAACCCCTGTCTAGACAACGTATGAGAGAACGCTAGGTTTTCAGTTTATACGCCGTTAAGTATACTGTCGTTTCCCAGACGATGCTCACATCTATGCTGCGAATGAATAACTCACAACAGCTTAATAGCGGCACGAGCAGGCACCATAACCAAACTGTGCAATAAAAATAATAAAACTGCGAGCTGCAGGCTGCAAGTTTCCATCTTCAAGAGCGAGACGTTTTATGTGCAGCCTGCAATTGCACTGAGTATCACGGGGCTGTACATGCAACAGGTGGCAGGGGAAAAAATGTGTCAGTAAGCTGTCACAAGTAACTTGAGCCAAACTTTATATGTATGCAAATGTCATGTAGCTGGACAGAACCAGGGTAATGTTGTTTGCCGTCGCTTGGAGATACAGATATGAATTTTTACATACCGCCTGTTTACATAATTAGTCTTAATCAATTAATCAACTTCTGAAATATTATATAATTAGAAGAAAAGTGCCAATGAGAAAATTGTAGAGCCACACGAAAAATTCGCGGTACAGCTTTCTGCTGCTCAATACGTGCCACATAAGAGTGTTTTTCCGAGCATAAAAGACGCCGGCCAATACACGAAAAATAGCCGCGCGACTAGACGCACGATTCACTTTGCGTGTATTCGCAGGCACCTTTCATGCTTGGAAAAATACTTTTATGTAGTGGGTATTGAGGTACGGAAAGCTGTATCGGGAGTTTTTCATGTTGCTCTACAATTTTCTCATTGACATTTTTCCTCTGATTATAATATTTGAGAACCTCCAAGCGACGGCAAACAACATTACTTTGATTCTGTCCAGCTAAGTGACATTTGCATATTTCTAAACTTTGGCTCAAGTTAGGTGGGAGACTCGCTACATGCATATATAACTGCGAACGGTGAAAACATAGGCAAAGCAATCTCACTACGGATTCGTGGCGCGAAACAACGTCAAATCACGTATCGCGAGGCAGCTTCACACCTGGTAAAAAACTTTCGCCTTAGTGCTGTGTTGTTTGTTTCTGGAAACTCGTGTAACAACCGGAAAAATGCAGGACTTTAGCTACCGCCGCCCAGGGGTTCAGAGGAAGACGGAGACGAAGTGAGTGCTAGAACAAGGCGTGTCTCCGGCTGGAGCCAATGTTTCGAGGAGTCTTGTCATCAAGTTGTCGCTTTGTTGTTACCAAACGCTCACAAACTTTACGGGTAAAAAAAAAAAAAAGGTTGGTTTCGCCCGTAACGCTACGCGGTGACATGATAGCTGGCGAAATACTATATTGCGCAGTAAGCCTTGGACTATTTCGTGCGGTGTTTATTGGAGTGAACATTCGCCTGCGCGAGCGAGCAATTTCCTTTCGAGAAGCAAAAGAAGAGGTGATGTGGCAGGGCTGGGCTTTTCTTCCGCCTCTTACCCATCCGGACTTAGCCACTGGTCTCTACTAAAACAAACTTTTAATTTCTGATACTGCTGGATCCTTTCGACTTCTTCTGAAATTTATATTTATGCTGCTTCATCAATAGTTTTCCACCCTGGTGCTAACAGCGCAAAACGTAGACGGGACACGAGACGAGAGGACGACACCACGAGGCTTTACGCTATCCTTGAAGAAAACCACACGATGTTAGCGCCCCCCAGTAAACACGTGAAGAGATCAAGCGCTAGGAGAGGAAGACTAATGAAGACAACGCAGACACGCTCAGTCATGGCCGTTAAATGTCGAAAAAAATTAATGGAGGACAACCTCCGCAACTGGGAAGGCGACGTGTTAGAACACGAATAAGGCACGGACGCCGGTTCTGTTCAGTACAAAGGTGTTGAGAAGTAGCTAGCCAACCTTGGCAGCTGCTGGCGCGATCGAGCTCTCAAGCTGTGTCAGTGTTATCCATTGCGCACTGTAGCAAATCGTGCACTGCCAACATGTTGGTCGCCAGTTCGAATCCTCGCAGTAAAGGGGAGAATTTTTTAGTAATTTTTCTCGCACAGAATTTTGAGATTCCAGCGACGGCCCCGGCGGACTTCAAAAGGACCAGGGACGTGAGCCCATAACAGCTATCGCTGTATAAAAGTCCGCTCGAATTTGCTTGATAAGCCGTCGTTCATCCTCTATAGCGAGAAGAAAAAGTGAATGCCGGAATTTATTTTTTTAATGAAAGGCACGTTCGTTTGCAATTACCCGAAGTAGCTTGATTTCTCTCACCTCTCCGAATTCCCATTAGGCACCGATTGTAACTAGACAATAGGGTGACGTCAGCATGCAGGCCCGCTCTTCGCTCAAATCAGGCTAATGGCACGATGGAGCATGCGTACACTGAATCATCCAGCATTCCGGGCCCACGACGACATGGCTTTCCGGAGAGAAGCTTATTTTTGGTCACATGGCTGCAAAACGGGTTATTATTATATCTTGCTTTTTGAGCCGTCGGCGTTGTTCATGTGTCCTTCCGCGTTTCTCAAATGAAGCACGATACTCCTGAAACTATTGCTGAGTATTTCTTCTTATTTTTAGCTCGAACTTGAATGGCGTTTTTTGATATAGCTACAGGGGCTTCCCCCATTCAAACGAGGAAACCTCCGCTGCCTCCGTACCGAGCATAGCGAAGCACTTGAAAGCACACATACGCTGTGAATGGGACAGACGCGACGTGCAAGCTATACCAGGAGCACACAATTCAGCATTTTCCATGTGCAACGTCGAATTTAAATGTCATGTTTCAGACGTTATGTAACATGGTTCGCATTGCAAACTGTAAGCTTGGCTTTTGGACGTTTTAGGTTGTACCTTTTTATGGGTTTCAAATCGCGGAAGCGAGACTATTTATAACCGCCTCCGGGAAAGGCTCCTGTAACGGTGAATCCCAGTAATCCAGCGCTATAATATATATATATATACCGACATCGCGGAGCGGGTGCGTGTCGTTTTAAAGCGTTTCCTCAGAGGTGCTATTTTTGCGTGTCTCTTCATTCATCGCCACCGTTAGCAAGCGTAGGCATGCATTTATCTGTACGAGCGGTACGACGCCAAACGAAATTGCGAAACTGCCGCACAATGAGGAACTGCTACGGCAACGCATCCACCACCTGCATCGTTTTTCGGTGCTAGTTGTGTTCGTTACTTTAGAATTAGAACATTTGGCAAGCGCACGTTCCTCGTCTGACAAACCGACTGCGCCACGTTTACAGCTCGTGCGCTCGGCGAGTAACCAAAGGGGTGAGCGAGCACGTACGCAACCCAAACTTCTCATTCGTTCGAACCCAACCTCGCCTCGCGCTGCGGCGTAGCAGTGCTTTATTGCAAATCGGCGACCCCACGCGGCATCGCGAAGCCACGTGCGCGCCATACTCGCGGGGAACGCCGCAACTTGCCTACACACAGATCCGCCGGCACGCCGTGCACAGCGAAGGCCGGCGCGGCGTCGGCAGCGGAATGAAAGTCCGGCGCCGCCGCTCGCTCGCACCGTGACCGCGGGGCGGCTCGTTGTGCCGCCGTCGTGAGAGGCCCGCGGGGAGCGGCTATAGAGGCCGTCACGGTGCAGGTTCGGCCACGCGGTCTCGCCGCCGACCTCCGGCCCAATGTCAGACCTCTCCCCTCCCACCTCTCTGGCGACCGGCTCCGGCGGCCGTGAAAGTAACCCCCCGCCCGCTCTACCTGTCAGGTGTGCGGCGAATGTGAGCGCGCGCGTGTGCCTTGCGGGTCAAGTGCGGCTGCGGCGATGGCAAGACGCGGTCGCCGGCGATGCGCACGCCGGACAGGCGGCGCACGCCCACTCTCCGCTCGTCGGGCTGCCTGGAGCGAGCACTCCGAAACCATCGACTCGAGAGATATCTCTAGCGTTTCGTGCCGCGATTCTATCGGAACACACTAACGGGCACGTCGGTGTTACGTTGTGTGCATCGCAAAGAAGTTTTGCGAATGACGGCGGCGTCACCTGCGACGGGCGGCAGATGTCATAGTAAATGAGTACGCGATATAAGAGTCGCTGAAGCTTTACAATTGCTTTCTTTTACTAGTCGGTATAATTTTGATGGCCACTCATTCAAAGAAGAGTGTAGTAGTGAACACTAAGTCTCACGACGGCAAAGCGGACACGTTTTGTACACCAAGGGTACCACATCCTCAAGCGAAAACACACGCTTGTTTGAATATAGAAACTCTGCGTGAAGTAAACCAAAGCACAAACGAATACTGATAACTCAAGGGAGACGAAGAAAACAGAAAAGAAACGTAAAGGAAGCAAGCTTGTGTCGTCATTTCTTTTTTTTCGACAATGACGCCAGGTCGCGGCCCAAGACCCTTCATATTAAGGAAAAGACGCTTAGTGATGACGAATGTGACCTGCGTTTTGTTTTTATTTTATGTTTTAGTTGTTCCTAGATGTCTTGCTTATTATTCTTAAAACCCTAGCTTTAGATCAACTCCTGCGGTGACTACGAGTCAACGGTCGGAATTCGAGCGATAGGAATCTGAGCTTTGATCCACTCAGATGGCTCACTAATAATCTATTCAGTATATCCTTTAGAAGTATAGTGACAAGTGGGAGGCGTAGATATCCCTCCATCGGGATGAAATGACGCTGAAGTTTTGAACTTAGGCAAAGTTCCTTGATGAACACTACAAAGGCAGTTTCCTTACTATTTACGTCACAAAAGAGTCAATAAATGAGTCGCTAGGACTCCAAAATGGGCAAGTTCTTTTTCCTATGGCTACGTTACCGACACTGAAGCCAGTACATACTGCACTATGCACGCGACACTACGCAACACTGTACAATACCATATACTGTGACCTTAGTGCTCCGATACAACCGATTTTCAGGTCTATGAAATGCGATTCTATGGTCTTCTGTGTCGAAAGAAGCAGCACACGTTCCTTTTACAGATAGACCCCGAAGCAAATCTAAGTACTTTTTATCGATGTAACGAAGTTCATGATTTATCAGACTGCGCGACGCCTTTCTACAAAACATAGATATATTTTTTTACGCCTCATTGGTGCATTGAAACGTGGCTGCATTTATAACTTATTTGTTTGCGTGAGCAGCGGCGTCTCTTCGCACAAGGCGCGTTTGCTCAAATAATGGATCTCCTTTAATATCGTCACGACCACTGATAACTGTAGTCTGTCGAAATGCGTCGGAAACATGTATAAAGATGTAAAAAAAAGAAGAAAAAAGAAAACAAAGGACAGAAAGAGAAAGGAAATTGCTATGAAAAACAAATAATAGCGGACGGCTTTCGGCCGATAACGAACCAGCTGACCTCCGGGGCTCCAACAATGTCCCGGACCATTACTAAGCGTGGCGTGACGCCCAGAGCGCGGCGGTGTGGGGCGTCAGCTGGACAGCTGCATTCGTTACATGCCAAGGACTTGCTGCAGTTCGTGGCGTCAAGTTTACGTGTGGCCACCGTGTATGCAGTCTGCACCCTAGACACTGAGTCACGAATACGAATCAAGGCACGTGTACCGTCACGCTGCACAATGACGACAAGAGAGTTGGAGAATGGCACTGGTCTAATCGCGTTGCGTTGCCAATTTCAGTCGAAGCGGCACCACAAGCTCCGAAAGGTGTAGAAGCGTAGTGTCTTCTAACAATGAAGGTGTACTTGGAGGGCTTAAGAATGCGAGAATTCAGCACGCTTGCTCCTGGCATACGTACATCCATATGCCGTGCCTAAAGGATTTCTTCAACCTCTGTGTGCTCGTAAAGGTCACCCGTCTAAACTGGAAAGTCAAGATCCTTCGTACAGCGTATCAGTGTGTGTGCATGGTGTCTCTGCAGTGGAAAGCGAGCACACCGCCTTGGGTATCCTATGTCCATGCTTCTTGTTGAAACACGTAAGAAAATGGCGCTCAAAGAAAAAAAAAGAAACAAACAAACAAAGAAAATCTAGCAAAGTGGAGCAGGAGTTTCTACTATAGATTTTTCGGTAGCCACAGAGGCGCATGTAAACGCCCTTGAGTCGGCGGCACCAGAATCGAATGAATGACGGAGGTGTCGTAAACTTGAACCCGCTTTCGATATAGCTTCCGTAGAGAATGGCGGATAATGAACGAATCGTCAATGACAAACGTCACTGCACAATGACAAGCAGGCAGGCAACAAAACTGTAGGATCCTCGAAGTGCGACACTCTCTTTGTTGACGGCAGATATAAAGTGCGGATGCACTTAGGGGAAGAAAAAAAAAAAGCAGAAAGCTGCTCACTATAGCACGGTCCGGCACCCTCACAGAGTTCCTTCCGAAAAAGAAAAAAAAACGGCGACTGTAGAGACGTATCATGCAAGGCTGGTTCCAAAAGAAACAGTTTTGTGTTCAGGAGGTTTCGTCTGAGCGAGGACTATAGTGTACGTTTGAGACAAGCAGTTTCCTTCGCCCATCTTCGTATCAAAGCAGTGCTTTCATTTCACCAAAGTCTCACAGGTCCGATTAGCTACCGCGATAGGAGCCAAAAAAAAAAAAAAAAGAAGGAAAAACGAAAATTTACGCACAAACGCCTCTGGGAGTTGGCTAAGTATGCGTAAGCATTGTGCCACTTCATCTCCACGCAGCCCAGTGTCATTATCAATATTATCAAACTTGATCCGACCAGTATAAATGACAGCGCTGCGGCTACACGAACTGCTGCGGATGGCGGCGCGAGATAGATTGATGACGCGACAAACTACTGCAGGTGGCGGTGCCAGGTGCGCTGATTACGTTTCGATCATTGTAAGCCGTTATCGCTCTTCAGCGCCTTATCCATCCGCGTCAAAGCATTATCAACGGTTATAAACCGTACTCCAGCGGCGGCTGTGTATGGCGCGGCTGCGTGGGCCCTATCTCGAAAGCGATCTGCAATGGGAACAGAGGACGCCGAGTGCTGATAGCTTCGTGTGCGCTGTGTTCTCGCCGCTTAGTTCGCGTTGAAGCGAGACGCAGCACGAAAGTCAATTAGCTCGCTGCTGCGGCCCTATCTTGAAAGTGATCGACTTACGTGACGGACGGACGGGTTTTCTCGTTGGGTAGGCATAGAAATGCTTACGCATTTAAAAAGGAGAAGAGGAGGGACGTCTATACTCTCATCTGCATGCAATATTCCGGAAGTCGCAGCGTTTTCGTTGCGACTGACAAGCGATGCGAGGAAAACCGGTTTCGATTGGACGTTCTCACTCCTCATGCGAACATGATCACAGGAAAACACTGCTAAAAGACAAGACGACACATGAATGTGCACGTACGCACATTTCAGTGTGCGCGTGTGCTCCTTCATTTACTGTCCCACCTTTTAGCGCTGTTTCCCTAACATCATGTGCCGACTGTACTGTCATTGAGTCTATCTTAAGCGTGGCTCGTGTGCTGAAATATTTAGAGCCGTACTGGAAATAGTATCAGAGAAGCCACTGCGACACACTTATGCCGTGTTCACCAGTGGCATCGGGTGTCCAGGAGCACAAGCGCTGGGGTTAGCCTTCATGGGCATCTGCTTCGTACGTCCGGCTCATTGTGGCAGATGATAGTTTTCTGCGCTAACCATCAGATGTAGCTGCCAGTAAAGTTACAAGACGTCCTGCGTCCGCAGGCATAACCGTCTGCCCACGACGGTGCCAAACTAGAATGTAGCCTGTCACCTGTATACGTACGCGTCTGCTGCAGGTAGCTGTGCCCCACGACGTACTTCCTGATGAAGAAAGATGCAGCGAAAAGAAGCTAAGCCTTCATTTGAAATCACCAATATAAAGCGTACGCAATAATTTTCACGGCCAACTTGAAAGAAACAGTGGAAACATCAGCACCACCTCGACTGGCAGTACTCGATTAAAAACTGGACCGCGAAATGCAACTGCTGAAAGCAAAGGAAAACCGAACACCTCAAGGCATTCGAAGTACGAAGAAATCGTGTGATACTGTCATAATCCATAAAGAAAATGTCCGTGACCCTGCAGTGAAAAGCTTTCACCGATCCCGTAAGTATAGAATCCATAGATTTCAAAACGAACCTTGTCAGCTTCCAATACCCGGCGTCTGCATTCCTTCGACCCGCTGTCCCTCCCATCCCATGGTTGATCCAAAATATGAGATCACTTCAACTTAGCCGCCTATGTACGATCCAAAGAGTCACCGCAACAAAATCTTGCTGCTCGGGGGCGAGCGTAATGGCGTCAGGCAGGCGGGTCGCTGTGTGGTCGCGCGAGAGCTCGATATTCGTCACCCGAAGAGGAGCGAAAAGCCCGCGGCTCTCGCGTTGCCTCAGCGAATCGAAACAGCGGCACTAGTGGGCTGCGTGCCAGGTAACCACCGTGAGTCGAGCATCGGCGCACAAAAACAACGCCGCCGCGGCTTGCGCCTCGATTGCAAAAGGTCGGTGCGCGCCAGCGACCGTGGAGGTGAAAGAATAACGGCGAGCGAGCTGATAGCGGACAAAAAAGCAGTCAGGCAGGCAGATAGGGCGATAGAGAGTTGCCGGCATAATCGTGGAAGCGCAAGCATATGCGTGCTGCTGCAGAGCAGAGGCGTTCGGCCTACACGTGTGGCGCTGCAACGCGCCTGTTGTGCGACCGCAAACGCCATTTTCGCTTGCAAGAACGCCGTCATTGGCGATCCATGCGAGTCGCTCTTCCGTATGAATGGTGTGTTAGATGTATTTGTAATTAACGCCCCAAAGCAACATTGCGGGTACGATAGAAGCCGTAGCCACAATTTTGACCGTATGGGTTGCCAACCATGCACCTATATCTATGGATAGGTACAGTCCTATCTTCCAGCGCAAAGACAGGACAACCGCAAAGACGGGACAATGCGTCTTTACGCTGGAAAATAGCACGGCTTGAAACCAACAAGTTCGATAGTATACTCTTTTATAAACATAGGCCAGCGCCGTCGCATTCCGACACCGTCGGAGTCCGACCGACGTAAATCGAACCCGCGACCTCGTGCTAAGAGGCAGAATACTTCCAACACTGCGCCATCGCGCGTTGCACAAGCGGTTTTGAGAATGGTCAATCCGTAACTATGTATCAAGTGAAAACCAACTTAACGAATTCAATAGGGGCAACGTCGTCATGATAATGTACATCCTTAGTAAGCCGTGCCAACCACAAGGCGCTGTCTTGTCCTTTACGCTGTGGTTTGTACGTTAATATGAGAAACCATGTGTGTGGAAACTCGATAATGAAGGAATCGGACAAAAGCCTACCGGGCCGCGAGACAGCTGTGGCGTCGATGTTCATGACGGACTATGAAGCCTAAGGGCCAGTTAAGTCGAAAGCAAATGCCGTGTCTACGGTCAGTGAATGCGGCAGTTACGCATGCTGCGAAGTCGTATTCCCAGTAGGTAATGGCACACCGGCTTTTGAGGTACTGCAAGCTGTTTCTGAATGAAGCTCACCGGTTTGAATTCACGATCACAGGTGCGATGTCGGGACAAGCACGCGCGTAGTAATTTCTGTTTGATTAGTAGGGTTCGTTAGGAAAGCAAGATCTGCGTCAAAGTAGTTCCGCCAGAGCCGCCATGAAATATTGCTGTCACCAAAGTAAATACAAGAGAGAGAGAGAGGTGCGAGCACTTCTCACATTTACTGCGTACAACTTACGAGCACCACCTCGTTTGAATCAAGCGGGATTCATGACACGGCGATGGCTGCAGGTAAAATTCCAAAAGGTCAAATATGAGATATTATATCACTAGACTGGCTATAACAGATCAACATACTTATAATAGTATTCTGTCACTAACGTCAGGAATAAGCATGTCACTATTTGCTCCGTCCCTTGTGTGCTGGGGTGAAACATTTTAATTTAACCGGTGCAGCCCAACGACATTGGATAGTCCCTATTATTAGAAGTTGTTTCTAAAAGCAATTTCCAGCTGAGATAAATGAGCACAAGGGTTAAACACGGTGCGATATATCACACCGCCGAGTTTTGAAACGTTAGCGCAGACATGAGCGAAATGTGATCGTTTTATGATGCAATATTATATATACGGCAACAATCAAATAGGCGACGAGCTATAGGAACTCAAAGAAAGCCCACTCACCCAGCAACTTGTCAGTTGCCAGCCCGGGGCCACCCAACCCTGCCTTAGGCTTAACCCGCCAAAGCAGACAGCCGGGCTGGGACGTCTCGCCGCCGGGTCGCTCGTTACGCGCGCGCGCACACACACACACACAAAACCGACGCGCGACGGGGCGCGCCTCTCTCCGTCTCCGCCACCAAGCGTTCCACCCGTCACCCGGTGACACGTAACCGCGGCACGATGTATTGCCGGAGCTTCACTCTCTCATTCCGGAACAGCTCTCATCCAGGAGTTCGGACACGAGGCTTCTGGCGTGGGTGGGCTGGCGTGTACGCTCCAAAATCTCCGACTGCCGCAACCGAGTACACGGCGTGGAAGCTGCGATGGTAGGCCGGGCAGGCGGGCCTCTCAACAGGCCCGGCGACGACCGAGACACACGGCAAAGCACGCCCGGCGAAGGGACCGAAGCGAAGGCACTCAACGCACGCACTCACGTACGGAACCACGTCAGATCGAGAGAGGGCACCTCGCTCGACTGAGGCCCACGAAGAAAGTGTGTGCGCGCCGGCCCGACAGCGGCGCTCGCTCGCTCAGGCGCGCCAAAGGGCGCGGTCCTCCTCTCCACCTAGTCAGCCTCTCGCCGGGAGGACCAAACAGCAAAACAAACCCGCCGTTCGTGGTTGCGTGTGTAATGCACGGTAAGTTTCTGAGGCAGCAACTTTCTTCTTTCTCCTTCTTCGTTATTTGCTCTCTTTCTTGTTCTTCTCGTAAAGAACCCAAGAAAGGGCGAACGCCCGCGTGGAGATAAGAGCCGAAACCAACTGCGACGATCAAGTGGAACTCCACGGCGGGACGCTTCAGCAGCGGGCGAGGGGAGAGAACGAACGTCCCGTACGGGAATCGGAGCCTTGCGTCTGAAAGAAGCAACTAGTAAAAGAGGAGGGGGAGGACGCGAGAGCAGCCGGTGCGGCGGCGCACGGAGGCGCTGCTGATCACCGAGCGAGCCGATGTGAATGAAGCTACGCCACGGCGGAGTCCATTGGCTCGGCCGAAGGCTGAACGGGGAGACGTCACGTGCAACGTCACGGGACAAGCTGCTGCCACTTCGCAGAATCAGTTGGGAAAGCGAGCCGCAGCTAGAGCGTCTCCTCTTCCTCCGAGGAGGATTCGTCGGAGAGGAGGAGCGGTGGATCATCATCGTCGATGCTTCGTGCAGAGCGGAGAAGCCTAGGAGAAGCGCAAAGCCGACGAAAGCAAAGAAACGACGCGCACCCAGTGTCGGCTTGCTCGCGAGAGCGCGCCAGAAAGCGTGAGGTGGGCATGGAGGGAGAGTATTTTAGGAACACTCCCGCTTCTTTATGTTTGTCCGCTGCTGTGCTTCTGAGCGGCCGTTTGTCTGCCGTAGGAATGGGTCAGGAAGGTGCAAGAACAACCGGCGCTGTTTCTCTTCCTCTTTTATGTCTCGCTCGTGTGTGCAACGTCGCGCAGTCCTGCATGCCCAGCGTTTCGTGAATGGGGCGAGTGTAATCTTCCTTTTTTTTTTCCCTTGTAGAGTTTATTCTTCCTCTGTCGAAGGGCGATCGCACCGACCACCGAAGAGACAGAATGAAAGGAACTCGTAGATCGCTCTACGTTCGCTGCAACGGATGCTGAAAAACTGTTTGATCACGAAAGCGTCATAACGTGCCTCAAACATCGTTGCTCGGCGAGCGTTCGTTGGAGCGCGGTGTGTACAAACGAGAGTAGAATTGCGCCTCCGGATGCTTTTTGGTGCGGCCACAAGGGACAGCAAATAACAGAGCTCGGGGCCGCAGTTAATGCATTATGATGCGTAATGACTGAGGAGCCTCGTTGTTTCACCTGAGTCACGACGCATTGTTTCCAGAGTTAGCGCAGCTCGAATGCCTTTCCACTAGCCTTTACAGTGAACTTAGTCTATTTTTGTGGTCCCCGCATTGCAGTTTTTATTGCTTTCATTTGCGAATTGTGGATGTCCTTTCATCTTCCTGTGGATTCTCAAGCTACCTGCGATCTGACCCGCGAATGCACTCGAACATCGAGTTACGCGTTCCAGACCAAACAGCACAAAAGAGATCCGTGATGTGAAAAGAGCTGTCTTTTCTTTGGTTTGTTCGTTCTTCATTAGCGATCAGGATATGTTATTTCATTCAAGAACCTGCACTCATTTGATCACGACCGACTGTCAATTTTGGCGCTATAGTGACAACACACTGATGTTCACGGTCTTATTCTCTCACGCTTAATAATTTTTTTCTTTACGTTTATCTGCGGCGTTCGAGACTAAAACAAGTTTGTTCGCACTGGTATGTTTTCTTTATTGATGACTAAGAACTTATAGTAGCGGAATCCGCTCAGCACATGTGCGATCGACATCAGTGGTTTTGTTCTCAGGAGACCTTGGGCATGGTACGTAGTCTGTAGCATAAGAACTCATGCTCAGACAAAACTCATGCTGAGTGCTTTTTAGGTTGGAGCGAAACTTAACTCTCACGCCCCAGGGACTAAATGCAAACACACCGGTGTCCCATGCATTGGGGGAACGTTAAGGAACTACAGATGGTCAAACTTAATCCGGACTCCTCCAGCTACACCGTGCCTCATAATCATATAGTGGTTTTGGCACGCAAGACCCCAGAATTTATCTTTTTTTTACCTTTCGCATTGTTTCCAAGTGAACTTTCTTGCACGGTGACAGTTGCATTGCATCATTAGTGAGCTTTATAAGGAGCGCACCCAAGCGTCTCTGCGTACCCATGCCCACGCCCTGATTGCTGACTGCCAAAACTTCGCGATAATCTCTACGCCCGCCGTTTTGCTCCCCATACCTTAGATGCGCAAAACCTGAAAATTCCTGTTGATTCACGACGTCTTTTTTCACTGTCCTTGCACTACTATTCTTCCAGCCATTTCACATTATCCTTCTCAGAATATTCTTTTATACATTCCCCCTGCAGTCCTTCAATCTCAAGGCCTCTGGCATGCTAACTACGTTCACGCTTATCAGTTGGATAGATACTGTGACATTCTACAATACATTCAAAAGCACTCAGTGACGCAAGCCGCATCTGTTGCTGGAATTGTCGCAGGCAGTAAGTACACAAGGCCCCAAGTCAGGTCAGGGGTCAGCTCATTTCCTCTTCCTTATGCTGGTTCGAAAAGTAAAGGGGCCGTGATATTTGTCAATTTCCGTGTTTGGCTTTTTATCAAGCAAGACGTCAGATAACGAAGTGTGTCTGCGCACAGTAACAACAAGAAAAATAAGTAGAGAAAAAGAATGAGCGCTTGATACGTATCATATAAGAAACATTCTTCCTATGTTCAAATTCTGTGAAGGGCCTAAAAGGGGCGCTCACTGACTTCTCGTTTCACGAAGTTTGCTGTGTGTCGACACTTAAATTCTGAGAAAGGTGTTTCCACAACAAAAATGTTCGTGATATATCTGGACGGATTCTTTCTTTTATCTTGCCTTGTCTCTTGCGGATGTGCCCGACACAGCATTGGAAGAGATGGCAGAGGGAAGATGTTTGTGACTTGTTTGTAGGGAAATCAGGAGCTATCCTTCATAGTATTTCACAGCGACGGTTGTTATAGTACTGACATGACAGTTTCAACTTGTCTTTTATTTGCATTAAACAAAAGTCCAAGCCGTCTAAATGCTAGACAAAATAGTGGCAAGCGTCAGTGCTTCCTAAATCATTCATAATAGCGGTTGTTTCAACTAAACAGTCTCGGTTTCATTGACCAGGAGTTGAATGCGTAATGACGTCGTGAAACAATAGCTTGCTCCGTTCCTGCATTACCAGCGCCCCGACATGCGTAAGTCCACTGAAACATCCTAACAGCTTTATTTTATTGTTTATATTTCTCTTATTGGAAGCCAGCGTCTGACGACAGAACTTGTTTGAAGACATGCCATGTGTATCAGGATGTGTAGAACGGAGAAGCCTAGGAGCTTATCTCCCATCGATGTGCCTTAAACGTGACGTCACTGATTGCATATATCGCTGCTCCATCCGAACATTCAATGAGTTACTCTTTTTAAGTGCACGTTAAAGAACCCCAGGTGGTCCAAATTTCCGGAGTCCCCACTAGGGCGTGCCTCATAATCAGATCGTGGTTTTGGCACGTAAAACCCCATAATCTAATCCACTCTTCTGAAGCAGGAAACGAGTCAATCGGATACACGCGCAGCCTTTCGTCTTGTTACAGAAAGCGGCATGCCTAGTGTTCCTCTATGTGGAGCACATACAGGTACACTACGCATGCAGGAAGACAGGCGCCATCTGCAAGCTGTCGACGCATTCAAGGAAAGCTGCTTCCCAGTCAAACAAAGCGGTTGCTTCTGGTAGTGTATAACTTCGCATATGTGGGCCCACGAAAGTCCGGTAGAGTCGGTTTGTCGGCTCGAAGTCTGCTCGACGGGTTCATGGAAAGACTGAAATGCTGGGCCGAGCGGCCGTCGAGGCGAGTTCTGTCAACGCGTCTGCAAAGGGTAGGTTAAACCGCTCAACCCGCTTAGCAAGATGCATGGTGCGGTCCGGCTGAATCAGCTCGACTTGATATACGCTGATATGCGTGTCGGCGAATATTTACGGGCAAAGAATTTTTCCTAAATGCCACACGACCTGCATAATTGTGTCGTTTTTAATCTTCGTGCAACAGTTAATCGCAGTGCTGCACATGTCGACTATAGTCACCTAATGCATATACACGCTATCTTTTTCCACAATAAACTGAATTGCGAGTCGGCGCTTGTTCGTTTCCTCGGCCTTTGTCCTCCGTATTTTGTAAGCGCTGCCATTCAGCAATGATTCAATAGCAACTAGTCCAACTTTCACTTCTATTGTAATTAATCTTATGTTCTTTTTTCTTCTAAGATTGTTGGTGCCGTGGGGTCACAGCATGACATCATCGTTCCTACGTAGATGATGATTTCCACACGATCGCGTACAACGTTTAGTGTTCCCAGGGAAGACCACTGCAGATGGCTCGAAGAGAAATATTGCACCTTTTGTTTTGTCTTTCTTAGTGACAGTGGACTTTCAGACGACTGGTGGCAGAATATATACCCTAAAAAGTGTGCTACACAAGTGGTACAAATGCCTCCTTCGACAGCCAGGCTAAATACATCCGCCTGTTACCACAGCGACATTGCCACTACCATTTCGCAAACCGGGCAGATAAGGAGGATCCCGCCTGGGATCCTGGCCGACAGTGCCGAGGCGCTAATATGGCCACGCGCGCAGGAAGAACTTCACAAAACCCAGTGTGAGTTCTTCGAGCAGTCGGGCCTAGCCACCTGGCTGCTCTATACGTGACCAACATTTGCGGGGGTGGGTGATGTCTCTCCACAAGCAAACTAGGGATATTGTTTACCTGTCGCTATATTGTGCATATGTAAATGGTTCTCGTTTACTCTGTCCTCTTTCTCTATTAATTTAGTTCCCCCTATCTGCTCCACTGCTGACCGCGGTTCAGGTGTCTGCAGACTGCGTTTGAAAGTTACGGCGGTCACTAGTAATTTTTCATTCTCTTCATTTTGGATTATTTATCAAGTTATTTAATATAAACAACCAGTTAATACTACTAATAGGCACGATGGAGGAAGGAGCAGTGCAGTCTAACGCGGGCGCCCGTATCGGACGCGGTGAGCAAGGACGCAAACTGCGCGGAAGGCACGGAAAAACGAGCCGGGGCACTTTCTGAGAAGGGCGCTCCTGCAGCTTTGACGGTGCTGCACGCTTTTAGAGCTACAGCGAATAGGCGTTCGCTTTTGGATGGCGGGGAGAAAAAAATGCTGGGAAGAAAGGCGCCGAGTACACTCGCTCCAATGCTCCCTCCGTAATAAGCAAGCGGCCTTGAGTAAACGATGTTCTCGAGTTAGGGAGGAGCGTCAGGTACTTTACCGTTCCGAGTGTCTTCGTTTTGTTGGCATCCGGGCTCGTCAGCGTTTCTCAGAAGAAAGCAGAGGACGTCGTACCAGTTTGGGACAGGAACAAAAATCTGGACGGCCTGTATGAGGCGCCACACTTGCAGCTTATCAATCTCAGAAGGGGAAGAGCTCCGCGGCTTGTTCGCTCTCGACGAAGGGCTGACTGATGAGTACCCGGTGGCTTCGTTTATACCAAATACCAAGGATGTGTGGTGAGCAAATTTTCGTCAGCGGATATAGGCAGGCCTCTGTCGGAAACTGCGTTTATTGCGGAGCCTTCGACATCTGTGAAGCGAGTCACGTGTACACAAGCTAAGCACGGGCGCGTGGACATCTATAGTCCTCAGATGACTAGTGCGTAAACGTTCTCGAGTTTTCGCGCGTGATTTGATAACGTACATAGACATCGGACACGTTAAGGATGGTCTGTCTGTTTTACAGTTTGCAATGATTTAAATAATACTACATCTCCTCGTGTTTGTTTTTGCAGACACGACCACCCACGCTTTGCGATCGCTGCAAGACATTCATACCGAACGCGGTAATGTTTCATCACCCGTACTTCACAGTGCGTGTAGATGAGACACAGTTTAGAGCTGATCACAAGAACTCCCGAACCGTCGAACGCGCCAGTAGCCAGTCATTGCCAAGCTGTTTCGGTGGCACACAATACGAATAAATTTCGGCGTACTGAGTGGATGCGAACACGAACACGCTGAACCGCAATGTCGAAGATTTAGAATGTTTGATTCGCGCATCATAGACTTGTGCATGTACGAATCGTTTTTATAATCACTTTTATGATCAGAATGACTTCCGACCGGAATCGTAGCCTTGTTGACGATGTGTTCATTATTTATTTATTTCAAGTACCTGCAGCGCCCGAAGGCATTATTGCAGGGGGAAATACACAGGGTTACAAATGCTCGGCTAAAATACATAACTTATCAAACAGAAATAACGCAACAACAGAAAGGTTCACGCCGCTATAAATTCATCAGTAATCCTCTGAACGATGCTTCAGTGCGACAATGAGAAATTTCCTGCTTTAGCTGATTCCACAGGGATATTGTGTGTGGGAAAAATGAGTGCTGGAAGACGTATGTTCTACAAATAATTTCTTTTATTTTTAAAGAGTGGTCACTTCTGTGAGATAAGAAATGAGCTGGTAAAGGGTAAGTTTTTATACATTTTAACCATGCCGAAAGAAATTTTAAAAAGCACTTCTAATCTCATGTTTTTTCTGCGTGTGCTTAATAATTCCCACCCCAAGCAATCCTTAAGTGCAGGAATACTAGAAGTAAAGTCATAATTACTACAGACAAAACGGGCTGCGCAGTTTTGTACGTGTTCGAAAATATTAGACAGAGTTTTGGTTTGCAGGTCCCAGGTCATACAGGCATACTCTAATATGGCTCTTACGTTCGAAAAGTAAAGTAGTTCCTTAATTTTGGGAGAAGTTAAACGGAAGTTGCGTTTAACAATATTTAGCATTTTGCAGGCTTTCGCTGTAACATATCCCACGTGCTTAGCCCAAGTTAAATTTGATGAGAAATAAACACTAATATATTTATACTCAGTTACTCGCGATAGCTCGACATTATAGTGTTTATGTGTAAAGGAGACGTATTAACATTTACTGGGGTTCAGACACATTTGCCACCTAACACACCAGCGTGTTATACAGTCCAAATTGCGTTGCAAGTAGTCGTGGTCAGTGGAAGACCTAATGCAGTGATAAATAACACAATCATCCGCGTACAGACGCACTTTGCATGACACAACCTGAGAGAGAGAGAGAGAGAGAGAGAGAGAGAGAGAGAGAGAGAATAATGCAGAGAAAGGCAGGGAGGTTAACCAGAGGTAGTTCCGGTTGGCTACCCTGCGCAGGGGGAAGGGTTAAGCGGGATAAAAAGAGAAACAGAGTGGAAGGGGGATATAGAAAGAAAGGGAGACAAGCCCGAACAAAGCGCGTACACTACAGAGCGGTAGGGGGCGGCATTCTTAGAGTCTGTCGTGAAGCCCCGTAGACCGCAAGAACCTTAATAACGCGAGTAAGGCCTTCAACGCGGATGTTCTTTGGGAGCATTGGCCTAAAGCTTTTAGTTCTGAAAGTGGGCGATTTTCCAACTGGTCCAGTACTCTGCACAAACCTGAGCAATATCATTGATGTATACCAGAACCAACAATGACCCCAAAACAGATTCCTGGGGAACTCCCGAAGTAACACCAAAATAATCAGACTGTGATCCATTAATTGCAACACATTGCATGCGTTCTTGTAGACAACACTTATTCCAATCAAGCAATGAAGGAGAGATACCGAGGGTTGAGACAATATTTTTCGGGCCACTTTTATGAATCGGTACCACATTTGCAACTTTCCACTCCTTAGGTAAACAAGAAGTACTTAACGATTTCTCAAACATTATAACCAGTTAGTGGGCGATCATGTCAGAACAAGCCTTTTACACATAAGACGGTATACCATCAGGACAACTTACAGAAGACATGACATGACAAGAACTTTATTTGAATCCTGAGGGTTCTGAGATCTTGGGGAGCGAAAACCGAAGGCTCCCGAAGATCAAGTCGGTGGCTCCGCCCACGATGGGACAGGGAGATGAAGTCCCGCCGCGATGTCGTGGACCTCTGGACAGCCTGGAGTTGAATGTGGAGATTGCTGCTCTTGAGAGATTCCTGCCGTTGTTCTTTCGTGTTGGGTGGAGAGGCGTTAAGGGCTGGGCACAGCAAGAGTATGCGGTCAAAAGAGCATGAGTCATGACCACATTGAGTGGTCAGGATCTATCCTGTTAAGGGACCGAAGAATGGGATACGAACGGGTTTGCATGAGTCTGAGTGTGCTATCCTGAGGTTTGTTCAATTTGGGGTGAGGGGGTGGAAATGTCCTCTTGCCCAGTCGATAATGGGAAACAATTTCGTGGAAAGTACATAATGAATCTTTGTGGATGTTGACCTCGTTCCAAGTCTGGCTACCCGCGACAGCGCGGTCCGTGAAATCGCGTGCTCTCCGATGGGCCTGCTCGTTAGGATTACATCCAAGCGGGTTAATTGAGCTATCTAGATGGGCTGGGAACCACGAGATGTGGTATCCTCCTTCGCTGCTCTACCTAGTCATTTGAAGTACTTTAATCACAATACTGTTCGCCAGTTCAGATACGAGGGCGGATGAGAAGGATCTAACCACCGTGCGCGAGTCCGAAATGACGATCGAGGGAACTTTTGAGCTGTGAAAAGCCAGAGCGATCGCCGCTTCCTCCGCCATATGGGCGAACTTCGTATAAACAGAGGCTGCATTGACCAGGTTGCCCCCCGCGTCTACAACCGAGACAGCGAACTTATCCCCACTGTCATATCTGGCAACATCGACAAAGAGGGCATTTAGTTTCTGCTGATTGATCTTTTTAAGGATGGACTTGGCTCTCGCGAATCTTCTAGCCTCGTTATGCACTGGGTGGATGTTTCGCGGGGTGGGGTCCACCATGATGCGAGTTTTGGTTTCCCGGGTCAAGCTAACTTTGGTCGCCGGTTCCCATCTGGGTTGGATTCCCGTTTCTTCTAAAATCTTGATCCCTAGCTTAGTGGATAAAAGTTTCATTATTTGAGCCGCTGTGTGAGCTTCTATTAGTTCATCGATGGTGTTATGGAGTCCTAGCTCCAGCAGCTCCTCAGTGCTTGTGGACTGCGGAAGGCCGATCACGCGCTTGAGGCCCGTTCTGATTAGGGAGTCGAGCTTGGCCTTTTCCGCTTTACCCCTATTAAGGTACGGCGCAATGTAAATAACATGACTCAGGAAGAATGCCTGTTAAGCTCTGAGCAAATTGTCCTCTTTGAGACCGCCTCTTCGATTTGAGACGCGGGCTTAGGGCAATGCTAGCCTGTCCAGTGAGCCTGTTGAGGGCCGTCTAATTACAGCCCTTGGCATCAAAGAGAAGCATTTATATTGTCAAGTAACTTAAGTATACCACCTAGTGTCACGACGAATTCTGGCATAGATTCGAACACATTGTCCGTAATAGACGGTAATTTCTTATTACAGGAAGTTGGGAAAGAAGACTGGAAATAGAGGTTGAAGAAGCTTTATCGAAGTCATCAGTAAGAAGTACACTGCCGTTGTTAAGTTCGGGATGCGAACTGATTCTTTGCTAATTGTTTTTAAACACTTCCACGTTTCTTTCGGGTTATCTTGTAAGTCTGTGCCCAATACTACGAAGTATTTTTCCTTACCAAACTTTTTTGAAAGTTTTTGCAAACTTCTTGGAAGGCAAACCTGTTTTTTACTTTCATATTTCTTTCCAAGACACTTTAGCTTTACAAATACACAACGATTATGCTGCTTTCTATAAGCATTCAGGAGACGATGTCTCTTATTAAACAATCACTTCACCTCCCGAGTAACCCAAGGCTTATCACTAGGTTTTTTTTGAAGACAAATGTTTACATGGTATATTTGTGTCAACCAACTGCTTAATTCGAACAGGGTAGTCTTAATGCATAGTAAAATGCAGCATTCATAATACTGATTAGGTGTTTATGCTTATCCCCTCTTTAGTTTCTAACTTTGAATGCAATTTTATTGTAACAAGGTTTTGCGTCACTCTATATTGGGCTGTGTTGCTGTTGCGCGACGCAATTACTGCGGTTTTGGCTGCTTCGTTAATTTTGTTTTTGTAATAAATACGATGAAAGACATAGTGCTCATGACACAGATAACTGCACGTCTTTTTCAGAGAAAAATGTTTTATGCCATTTGTGATGCCTATTTGTCTTCGGATCTTTACACTTCATTCCATTGTCATGAAGAGATGTTGATGATAATACTTTCCTGTTGCGGATGAGACGTGACTGGGCAGCTCTGCTCATAACCTTAGTACTGCTTTAAACGAGTTAAGTCAAGGCTGTAGCGCTATTGAAAATTTTAATGCGTTTCTTTTTATTATTGAAATGAATATTAGGAGAGGTTGGCCCATTTATGGCGGCACTGGCTACTCCTTGTCACTAAGCAAAGGAAACAAATTTGCGTAAAAAGGGAGACTAATGACAAAAAAAAAACACCAAATGAATAAAAACTATACCAATCGCAAAGCTTTGTGCATGAGTTCAGCACACATTGGCATATATAAAGGTAGATATTTTTAATAGCCAAACACACAACGCATATAATTACACTGCAAGCGCAGAACACAATCACACACTGCGTAAAAATCACGATCCCCACATAAATCAATCTTTAACCCAGAACAATATCCATATCACTCCTTTAGCTTATTAGGACCAACATAAACTTAATATTTCTCCAAAATGTTGGTGTTCTCGAAAAACTTCTTCAAAGCAAGAAGTGCTCTTTCCAGAAGGCGCGCAGCTGGCCATGGACCAAGTATCTTATTTAGAGTGAATAGTCTTCTGTCTAAAACCAACAAATTTGCTTGCAGCACTCTTCGTTGTGGATCGTATTTAGTGCACTCGAGGAGGAGATGATACACATCTTCGTCTGGATGGCCACAAGAACACTGCGGACTAGAGGCAGGTGTTATCCTGTACAAGAAGTTTCTCGTAAATGCACTACCAAGCCGCAGGACAATGTTTCAAATTTTCTGTTTTCTCTTAGATTTTCCAGAATTTATAGGTTTATACAGGGGTCTATAATGTATAACTCCGAGTTCTTAGATCGCTGATTAACCCAGGTAGTTTTGATGAGACGACAGGAAATCAGTCTCAGGAGCAGGCGAACTACACTACGCAAAAGGGAAAGATTAGTTGTCTCTGCGTTATTGTAACCCCGATTCGCAGCAGCGTCCGCTGCAGTATTACCAGGAATATTGCAGTGCCCAGGTATCCACTGAAATGCAATTACGTGGTTCATTGCGCTTGCTTTTGTATGTTCTTTGAGCGTCTCGGGACGACGACGAAGTGTCTACTTTGTGGAACGCTGCTTTTGTGTCTCTGCGAACTTGAAGCTACTTTGTGGGAGACGCCACTCCCTCAACTACGGCGATGGACGTGGAGTCACCTGGAAGTGTTCCTGGTCCTTTTACGTCAACAGCGGCCGCTCCGAGAAAGCGGTCTAGTCGCCCCAGTGCCACCGACAGCGAGGACACTGTGATCTACTAAGCGACCAGTGATGAAACCTCGGATGACAGTGACTTCGTGCCCGTAGCGAAGCACAAAGCAAAGAGAAGACTCGTCAAGACATTTCCTTCCTCAAGTAAGGCAACTGTGATCCCGACGCGAAAGCCATCAGGCCTCACAATTTTATTTGTGCCTGTGGCTGCTAGCGACAATCTAAACCGGATCAACCACCAAGCCACATCTGTGTCGCTCGAGGCACTTGTTCCGGGTCAGATCAAAGATGTAAGGATCAACGCCCGTAAGAACATCCTCGCTATAGATGCCAAAGATCGCAGCGCGCTAGACATTCTGAGCAACGTTAAGGTGCTGGATAGCATCAACGTACGCTGCTATAAACAAGACGATCATGCCTCTACGGCCGGCGTTGCTAACCTACATATGCTCACCAAGCCGGCGACAGAGGGAATTGCCATACTGCAAGCCCGTCGCCTGGGAAACTCGCAGTGTGTGAAGTTAACTTTCAAAGGAGACAGCCTACCATCACACGTCAAGGTCGGTCACTTCCGACACATAGTACGGCCTTTTCTACCAAAGCCGCTTCAGTGCAGGAAGTGTCAAAGGATAGGACACGTTAGTGCGGTTTGCACAAATGCTGCCGTGTGCTCACGATGCTCTGGGTCGCACAGCTCCGACGCCTGTCGTGCAGAAAACCAAAAGTGCGCCAGTTGTCAAGGCTGTCACGATGTAACTTCATAGAATTCCCGCCGTGTGAAAAATAAGGCGGAAGGGATGGTTCCTTGCACAGGGAGGCTGCCGCTAAGGTGCGACGTCGACGTTCACGTCGCCGTAGATCTAGGAAGCCCGCTGCTACTGATAAGGATGCACCGCGTCCACTGACAGACCACAAACTTCCACATACAACTAGCAATAGTAGCAATGAGGATCCTAAGCAGAAAGTCTCCAATATCATTGCCTCGTGCGAGGAGGGACCGCCGTTGCCACGGCTAGATCCACCAGCGCAGCGACAAGCTGTAGCACGCTCGCCGAGTCATGCTTCACCTTCTGGCAGCAACCAAGACGACGACAAACAAGTTGTCACTATGATAAGGGCCCTTATGGACACGCTACGAGTACTACTGACCGCCATACACACTCCGGCGGCTCGAGGCGCACTTCAAATACTGGATGCCCTGAATCCGGTACTGTCCGGTCTTGAGAAGCACCATGGCTGCTCCTCTACACTCGTTCTTTAAAGAGGTCGAGGAAGCGTCTCTCTTCCAATGGAATGCCAGAGACATTAAATCCCGCATTTCGGACTTTCGTCCCTTTGTTTTTAAGAACAAATTTCCAATAATCGTCATTTGTGAACCAAACATTGACAACGTCATCCGTCTATCAGGGTATGAAGCTTTCATGTCTGCCACCTGTAGCGACCGCAGCAAAGTCATCGTTTATATCAGATGCGGTTTCACGTATGTTTTACACCCAGTGGCACCTGATGACGACAATCAGTACGTATGTTTGACTATAAAATGCAAGAACATCGCACTCACGCTCGTAGTGCCTACGTTTCACCTTCGAGTCGATTTGACAACGTAAGACTAAGTGCAATTTTAACAGCGACACCTGGACCATGGAATATTACCGGCGACTTCAATGCGCATCATCCGCTATGGGGAAGCTTAAAGATGGATTGTCGAGGAATACGTGTACTATCCTTCGCGTCGGACCATGAGCTCTCTGCCTAAATGATGGCAGTCCCACTTTTCTCCGAGGATTGACATACAGCAGCTGCCTGGACTTAACTTTTGTTTCAAGATGCCTCAGTGCCAGTGTGAAATGGTTTAGGGACAACCAACCGCATGGTAGTGACCACGTTCCAACGTATGTTAAAATCGACGGCATACGCAAGTCACACGCTACCAGAGTTCTTCATTCCATCGACTGGCCTAAATACACGTTGCTCATGGAGAATTACCAAAATATCCAGGACTGTCTACCTGGCAACATCGAGAAGCTAACTAACGCCACTGCTCAAGAAGCCACAAGAGCTTTTAGTCCTATTCCTAAGTTTTCTGAATTTGAAGTAGAAGTGGAGCGGCTTCGAGCAATCCGCCGTCGCGCGGAACGAAGGTACAGGCGCACCAAGTCAATCTACGACCTAAGGGAGGCGAGACGCATGCAGAAGAGGATCCAGCGTCGGATCAACTCCCTGCAGTCACTAAGATGGAAAAACTTCTGTGATTCCCTAGATCCGCATAAACCCCTGTCACTTATATGGAGAACAGTGCGTGGTCTTCGAACATCACCGCAACAACGCCACCCCTTCAAATTCCTGGCTCTCTACCAAGGTCGCAGAGAGATTGACGTAGCGGAGGACTTCTATTTCAAGGTTGCTGGTCTACCGCCATCGTTCGCTACACGTGATCCCCGTGATATTCCCATCTCGCGGGATTCTCGTATGGACAATCTGTTTTCGATCGAGGAGTTGCAGACGGCGTTGGCAGCGTGCAGACGTTCCTCATCGCCTGGGCCTGACGGGGTGACATTCGCAACTCTTGGAAACCTCGGTCAAACAGCCCGGCTTGCTCTTCTAGACGTGTACAATAATTCATGGCGTGAAGGAGTGGTTCCTGCTGCATGGAAGTCCAGCCGCCTTGTGCCTCTACTCAAACCAGGTAAATCACCCCTAGACGTGGCGTCTTATCGACCCATTGCTCTGGCAAGTTGTCTAGGGAAGGTGATGGAGAGGATGGTGCTTACGCGTCTAGAGTGGTATCTAGAACACTACAAGTTATACCCTGACGCTATGGCAGACTTTCGACGCGGACGCTCTTCTGTACTGGGTGGGACCGATAAGACCAACCTCCGTGCCCTCCGGTCTGTACAAGATCAAGCTCTGCGATTTGCCTTGGTCTTCCTAGATGTGCATCCACGGCTGCTACAATAGCCATCGCGCATGACCACCCCATCAATGCGTATCTTCAAGTCGACGCTTTAAGGATGCTTATCAGGCACTTCGCCCGACTTCCATCGCATCATCTTGCCTCCCTTCCTGCCGCTCGACCTCGTTCAGCGTTTAGCAGGATTATTGCCGCCAACCATGGAACTTTACCGTCGAACTTCACGCGTGCAGCACGACCATCTCTACCGCTGTGGTGCCTCCATCCACTCCACGCTCTTCTTGTTATTCCCGGTATCAAAAAGAAAACAGAGATGTCATCTTTCGCCCTCAAACAAACCGTGCTTTCATTCCTACATGACAAGCACAAAGAACGCATCCACGTTTACACGGACGGTTCTGTCTCCTGTAAAAGTTCAGCTGGAGCAGTGGTAATTCTCGCAGAGTCTGTCACCTTCAAGAGAGGGGAAATGGTCCAAGAAGGTCCATTCCAACTTGATCAAACAAGTACGCGGAGGGTCGATGCGTTGTAGCAGGCCCGCAGGCTTGAAGGGTCGCGACTTGCGGCGCTGGCATTCACGGCATCCTTTCACGTAGCGTTTAACGCAAGCAGTCAGTCTAGGCCAATAATACAGTTGTCGTACCCTGTCCAGAGTCCTTGAGTAGCCCAAGTGACCAGATGTCGGCTCGTCGGGGCAGGCTAATAGGATGTCGTCGCGGAGGGCTTGATGCACTACTAGAAGACGTGGTTTGTAGCCGGCACCTGTATTTCTTTTGTATAAGATGCCCTCTCGTAGGCAAAATGACGACAACCGTCGCGAAATAGGGCGAGGAATGGACATGATGCCGCCTTCGAAGTGATCGATGATGGATCCTAACTCAGCGTCTGATCGCTGTTTAGCGAGCAAATCCGGCCTGCTGAGGGCTCCCAGAAAGGCACTGTCGTCCTCCTCGTCAGGATTCTGAGATTCAACAGGTGCTCGTGATAACGTGTCAGCATCTTCATGCTTTCTGCCTGACTTGTGCACGATGATGATGTTAAATTCCTGGAGTCGCAGACTCAAACGTGCGAATCGTCCAGAAGGGTCTCAGAGGTTGGTTAACCACCACAAAACGTGAGGATCGGTCACAACTTTAAATAGCCGCCCGTAGAGATACGGCCTAAACTTTGTGGTAGCCCAAATAACCGCGAGGCACTCCTTCTTTGTGGTGGAATAATTGGACTCTGCGCGTGATAGAGTGCGGCTCGCGTAGGCGATAACTCGTTCAGTCCCGTCTTGCCGTTCCACCAGGATAGCTCCGAGACCAATATTGATGGCGTCAGTGCGCACTTCTGTGTCAGCATCCTCATCAAAATGACCGAGCACGGGAGGAGAAGACAATGGACGTTGTAGCTCCCAGTGGCGTAGCTAGGTCGTCTGGCACCCGGGGCCGATAGCTCTTCTGTCACGCCCCCCCCCCCCCCGGGTGTAGTCGAGGAAGGCGAGGATATCGACAATTTTCGGGTGTCTTCAGTCTTATATAACAACCCCCCCCCCCTGCTGGCTCCGTGCACCCGGGGCCTACGCCCCCCGGCTCCCCCGGTTGCTACACCACTGGTAGCTCCACAAAGGCGGTCTGTTCTTCATCAGTTCAGAGGAATGGCGCGTCGTCACGCGTAAGGCGAAATAGTGGCTCTGCAATCTTCGAAAAATTTTCAATGAAGCGTCGATAACATGCACAGAAGCCCCAAAATCGTCGGACACTTTTCTTGTAGGTTGGAGCTGGAAAAGCAGCTACGGCAACAGTCTTCTCGGGATCTGGCCGAACACCTACCGCACTCACGACGTGACCAAAGAACTTTAGTTCCTCGAAACCGAAATGAAATTTCTCTGGCTTGAGTGTAAGATCAGCCGATCGAATGGCTTCGAGTACATTCCGAAGGCGTCGAAGGTGCTCGCCGAAAGTTTCCGAAAAGACGACGACATCATCGAGATAGACGAGGCAGCGTTTCCATTTGAGGTCAGCGTGAACGGTATCCATCATTCGCTGGAATGTGGCTGGAGCGGAACAGAGGCCGAAAGTTAGTACTCTAAATTCGTAAAAGCCGTCCGGAGACACAAAAGCAGTTTTCTTGCGGTCCCGCTCATCTACTTCAATTTGCCTGTAGCTACTTTTCAGATCGATAGAGGAGAAATAATTCGCACGCCTCAGCCTGTCCAGAGAATCGTCGACACGAGGCAACGCGTGCACATATTTCTTTCTTACGTGGTTTAGCATCCGGTAGTCATCACAAAACCGAAGCGTGCCATCTTTCTTTTTAACAAGAACGACTGGTGATGACCAGGGACTGCATGAAGGCTGTATTACGCCGTCTTGAAGCATTTCCTTCACCTGCGTTTGAATCGCATATCGTTCGGTCGAGGAAACACGATAAGGCTGTTGCCGTAGGGGGGGGGGGGGGCCGTCGTCATAGGTGATGATACGGTGTTTAGTAATCATGTTTGAGGTATCTTCGACGACCGTGCAAAGCAAGAGTGGAGCTCGAGCAACAGCTCGCGCAGGTGTTGTTTGTTCTCTTCAGCAAGCGTTGGACTAATGTCGACGTTGCGTAGAGGTGCTTCAGCAGTGCCGATTGCCTCGGAAACAAAACACTCAGTGACATCGGTGATCGGGCCGGCGTAGGCGATGACAGTACCGGGGAAAATGTGCCGGTGTTCGTAGCTGAAGTTCGTGATAAGAACCTCAAAGTGACCATCATGGAGATCAATAAGCCTTCTTGCTACGCAAACACCTTGAGAAAGCAGGAAAGAGCGATTGCTTTCTGCGATCCGCTTCACCGTGTAAGATTCTGTCACATGCCACTTGAACCACGACACTTGCACGCGGTGGTAACGTGACAGCGTCGTCGATGACACGAAGAGATGCTCGAGGGTGGATGGTGTTGGTCGTCGCTGCGGCGCTCTTTGTCGAGAAAGTGACGAGGCGTTGTCGAATGTCGATGATAGCTCCTTGCTCCCTGAGAAAGTCCATGCCGATGATTAGGTCTCGAGAACACTGAGGGAGAATGCTTAAGCTGTCAACAAACGTAGAGCCGCGAATCTGTATTCGTGCCGCGCACATGCCGAGTGGTTTGACGATGTGCCTGCCAGATGTACGAATTGGCGTTTGATTCCAAGGCGTCGTCACTTCCTTCAGAAGGATGGCCAGTTTTTCGCTGAATATAGAATAATCCGCTCCAGTGTCCACTAAAGCAGTCAACTCACGACCGTCGAGCAGTACAGGAATGTCCAAGGAAATTCTTCTTCCGTAATCAGCAGGTACTGTCGGTTTCGATGTATCGTCGGTCCGCGTACGCGTCAGTAGGGGTCCTTGAGCACGTCCAGACTGAGCGGCCTCGCCCCCGAAGGCCGCTGTGGTTAGCTTTACCGGCGTGGGCTGGGCGACCGACCCTGCACCACGCTCGAATAAGAACGGCGAGTCGGAGAAAACCGCCGTGGCGAAGGGGAGCGTGACTGGTGTCAAGCTGATGGGGATCCGCGCTACTGGGCAACGTATTCTTTAATTTCAGGAGGACGCTATCCGAACCTAGGTCGCGGTGACTTTGCTCAGAATCCGCGTAGTCCGAGCTCTTCATAGGAGCACTCACGGTAGACATGTCCAGCTTCGCCACAGTGAAAGCAAAGGGGACGGCGATCAGCTGCCCGCCCGACGTCTGATTTCCTTGGGGCCTATCGGTGGTCCTGATAACACGAGGCTGCTTGGACGGGCTGTAGCATTCCCGGGCACGTGGTGCGAAGAGAGGAGGACGTTGGGTCAGGTTGCTTCAAAGCTTACGAATATGACATACGTGGGCTGTCAGTTCTTGGCGGTCAAGCTTCTGTGTTGAAGGGTGGTTCTCTTAGCGCATGCTGGACTTCGCCTCGGAGAACGCTGGTGTCACGCATAAGTTAACGCCTGGTACGCTTGCTTCAGCGGGCGGAAGGAACACACGAACGCAAGATGCAGCACACACGTAACGTTCATTCAATACACTATTTTAGTAACAGGAACACACGGTAAGATTCAACACTTATTACACACGGAATGCGTCCTCCCTTGCTAAGCTTTCCGCTCACACTACCGCGTTTACAAACATCTGTGCGGCGATCGTCTATTCGCTGTAGTAGTGGCGCTTACAGTACCGGTTCTGTTCGACGCCGGTATCGGCGTCCCCCCGGTCTGTGGTCCGTCGATGCGATCTGGTCGTCGTCAGTCGTTGTCAGTGTCCGGCGTCACCGATGCCCCGGCCGACGTGACGAAGGCACGGTCGCTGAGGGGCTGTCGCGCTCCGGCAGAGCGCGGCTCGTGCCGGCTGGCGCTCCCGGTGCGCGCCGGCCCAGCGTAGTTCTTCGCGCGGAGACGCGCGGAGATCTCCGCACGGAGAAGACGCGCGTAGTTCTCCGTGCGAAGACGCGCGGAGGCTGTAGCCAGCCTCCGCGCGTCTACGTTCAGCGGCACAAACGCTGACGTGTCCTGGCAGGTAGGTCCGGGCCAGCGGTAGTTCCGGGGACGTCGGACATCTGCTCGCCGAGCCTGGTACTCGGGCGGGACGTCGATGTGTCGCCTAGGAACTGGGGCAGGACCCAGAGAGGCGATCTCCGGCCGTCTTCTCCTGGAACGCTGCGCCCTGGCCACCACGTCCTTCCCTGCGCGCGCCCCTTCTCCAAGATCGCGGCTCCACGCGCCCGCTCCACTCCTTCTTCCTCGTCCTCTTTCTTCGTTTACGCTTGTCACTCCTGACAGCTGGACAAAGAGCTGAGCGTCGGCTTTGAGGGTTCCGACAGTTTCTGGAGTTCTTTGCGGATTACAGAACGAATGAGCTCTCGAAAGAAATCGACGCGGCCCCCGAGAGCTTCGAAGAAGTCCGTAGGTGAGGCAGCGTTCACTTGGCGATGGTGATGGTATGATAGTGCCCGCTGCCGAAGAGTCTGTTCTATGGTGACGGCCTCGGAAAGAAATTCTGACACAGTCTTGGGAGTACTGCGCACGAGACCGCCGAACAGCTGCTCTTTCACTCCGCGCATCAGGTACCGCACCTTCTTTTCTTCCGACATGCTGGGGTCGGCTCGTCGAATGAAACGCGTCATGTCCTCGACATACATTGCGACACCTTCGTTCGGCATTTCAATACGGGATTGGAGATCACGCTCAACTCGCTCTCGGCGATCAGGGCTCGCATACGTCTCAAGAAGCGGCGTTTGAATTCTACCCATGAAGTTAGGGCATCGGCATGAATCTCTTACCAAACACGTGCGCCATCGTTAATTCTGAAATATACGTTTTTCAGTTAGTCTGCGTCGTCCCACTTGTTAAACGCGGCAACACGTTCATAGTGTACCAGCCAATCTTCAACATCCTCATGTATGGCGCTGTAAAAGGGATTCGGCGTTCGCGGATTGAGTAGCGTACACTGAATCGGCGTTGTGCCTTCCATACCGTTTGGGGTGGTCGGAGCTGCCACTTTTTCTGGGAGGAGTCCAAACTCAGGGGCTTGTCCACGGATCCTTCTGCTGGCGCGGTGTAGAGGCGTAACTACCGGTACGGGGCTGGAGCTCTTGCTGCTTGGAGGGGTTTGGTGCATAGGTTAGATTACCCAGCACCTCCACCAGTTTGTCACGCGCTAAGGCAAGAGTAAACAGTACCAGCAACCAGACACGAAAAATGCCACAAACCAACTACAGGCCGTCCAGAGGGCCCGCGATGTCGCGGAGAGTCACCACCTCCCTGTCCCGTCGTGGGCGGAGCCACCAACTTGATTGCGGAGCCTTCGGTTCCCCCCAATCAAGTTCCTCAGGACACTCTAATAAAGTTCTTGTCACTGTCACGAAGGGACGGTTCTCCGGCTGGCGCGTGATCATTTTTTTGACTTCGTCGTCTTCTTCGTCGTTTCTGCTGGGCACGCAATACTGACCGTTGGCTGGCTCAAAATACCAGGTGGCAACATCTTGCAGCGACGTGGACTGCGGCAGCTATTCACTAAATGTCCAAATCTCTGGCAGTTGTAGCATCTCAGAGCCGGACCATGGTATTCTTCTACAGGATGGCTCATGAAACCCGAGTGCACACTTTGCGGGTTTGTCTTCTCTGAAAGGAAGAATGACAGTTCTCAGAGGGCATGATTCTACCGATCCGTCTTCTTGACTATTGCAGCGCGCCTGACGACGGGCGGATGTCACGCCGAAATCCTTCAGGAAGTAAACCAGTTGTTCTTCTGTATACTCACCTGGGACATGGCGTATCTTGCCAGCTGTATTTTTGGTATAAGAGGCCGGATTAAATGGCTTGACTCCCAAACCAGCCACTTCACATCCAGAGCATATGTCTTGCAGATGAGACTGAAGCAACGTTGACAGAAAAACTTCCATCTCTATTCACGCGGAATGACTGCACCTTTTCCTTTGCCGCGCAAACTATTTCTGACGCAGCGCAGTTTGGATTCACTTGCCAGAAGTTGCGGCCTTCCTGCGAGGGTCGAAAAACAACTGGAATTTCCCCCAGGTCGCTTCTTTTTATACATTACCAAGGAGAACGGCGCATCATCACAGTCTGTCTTCATCTTCGCCTAGCTCATAGATGGATGTCCTGTCTTCGTCAACCCGTGGTTTCTTGCCTTCACTTTCGCATGTCTCAGCCATATTCACTGAAGGTGCGCTGGGAGGTAGTGCAGCGTTGAAAACTAGCGTTGCCGGCTTGATGACATTAGGCGCGTGTTGTGCCGAATGCGTTGCCCATTCTACGGCCCTCATGCGCCTAGGCGCGCGCTGTCGGACATATGGCTCGTGTCGGTGTTCTTTGCTGCCTAGCGCCGTGGCAGGCGTAGATGCGCTGCAGAGCGCAGAAAAACCACGCGATATTGTGCGTGATCTTTAGTACATAGGTATTCCACAGGGATGTCTGTTCACTCCGGACAACAACACAATATCTGAACAACACTCATTCTTCGAAGAAAACAGGAAATAATATGTCACCGAAGAAGCAGCGGCCGCTTGGTGGGACTTCTACTTCCGAAATGACAGTTTGCATAGATATAGTATATGTCTACGCAAACTATATATATATATATATATATATATATATATATATATATATATATATATATCCTCGAAGAGTCGCGCACTCTGTGCAGGCTACAGGGACACATTCTCAATGTCATATCTTCAATGGTTTATTTTTCACGAAGTGTTTGCAGTGGCCTCTTAATACAGATCTGTCTAAAGATGCGATGTAGTGCGAGTCGTTTCCGTGTACGCGAGTCGCTTTTGCTTTTTAGTTGGGCATTCTTTAGAGAAACCTCGTTCATTTTGAATCAGTGAACACTTGCCGACTTTGAGAATGATCCAAGCATGACGTGCATATGAACCTTGACTGTAACCTTCAAACTGATGCAATATTCCTGGACTTCGCGAAAGCATTTGACAAAGTACCCCACCAACGCTTGCTACTAAAACTTTCATGGTTAAACCTTCATCCTAACATTTTACAGTGGATAAGTGAATTCCTTGCTAACCGCACCCAGTATGTTTACGTTAATAATCAAGCCTCTAGTACTCTTCCCGTAACATCAGGTGTCCCGCAAGGATCAGTCCTTGGCCCGCTATTATTTTTAATATACATTAATGACCTACCAACGCATGTCTCTTGTAACATCCGTATTTTCGCCGACGACTGTGTCATCTATCGCACAATCAATAACACCTCTGATCAGCACGCCCTCCAGAATGACTTAAACAGCGTACAGAACTGGTGTAACCAATGGCTCATGGAACTAAACCCCAATAAATGTAAACTCGTGTCTTTTAACCGAAAACGTAATCCTCTCCTCTTCTCGTACAAAATCTCGCACGCCACGGTAGAATTAACTCACACTTATAAATACCTCGGCGTAACATTGTCCAATGATCTAACCTGGAACGCACATGTCACAAAAATCATATCATCCGCTAACAGAACCCTTGGATTCTTAAAACGTCATCTACGACATGCCCCACAAAACGTAAAACTACTTGCCTACAAATCACTTGTCCGTCCTAAATTAGAATACGCCTCTGCTATTTGGAGCCCTAACCAAAATTATCTAACAATTTCCCTAGAATCAGTACAATGTCGAGCCACAAGATTCATATATTCATGCTATTCATATAACGTTAGTATATCATCATTAAAAGCAGAGGCAGGTTTAACATCTCTAGCTTGTAGACGTCGTATTACTAGTATGTGCTTGTTTCATAAACTTTATTACAGCTCACTTCGTCATCCGCCCTACATCAATCCGCCGGCACGTATCTCCCCCCGCATTGGTCATCCCCTTCAAGTTGCGCGGCTTCGTACGCGCACTGCTACTTTCGCATCTTCATTCTTCCACGCTCAGCCCCGGACTGGAACGGCCTTCCACACGACATCGCCGCAATCATCTGTACATCCACATTTCTGAATTGTATAACTACTATATTTAACAGCGAATAATTTATGTTCATTACATGTTTTCTTTGTTTATTATGATTTATACATGTAACCCACCCCTTATGTAACACCCCCAACCCCGGGGGCCTTTAAGGTAATAAAGTGAAGTGAAGTGAAGTGAAGCTGATTCATTTTATTTATTTATTCCTTGTCTTTATTGCTTTTGATATTTACAGCGTTTTTGTGCATTCATTTCTTCAACGTGTCAGAGAAGAGGCGTCGACAAAGGTACCTATAATTTTATAGTAGGCGTCTTATATAAGAAAAGGACACACTAAAAGTTACAAAATACATGACCATTTCTCAATTTAATTTCTGTAAAGGAAAAATGTCATGCGGATATAAGAAACAGCAGAATTATAAGCTTTGGCAAGTGCGGAAAGGCAATGGCTAAGTTTAAAAACACACTAAAAATTATTACATCAGTAAAAACCCATTTTACTAATCTCATATTTTTTTTATATTTCAGTGCAAAATAAAAGGGTTGTTGTCCCCGTTTGCTGCGGACGGCTACTTTCTTTTGCTTGGTTGGTAGTCAATATAATAAATTAAAGAAATATACTCAAGTTCTTCCATTAGCAACACTTAAAAGAAAAGGACGGAATAACTGGTGTAGCGACAATAAACGTTTTCTCCAGGAACAACCTTTGCAGTAACGTTTGTTCAAGATAGACCGTCCTGAGGTCCCGAAAGAAGCATCTACAACGCAGATATCGGTTGCGCTGAAGCCCTGTGCAACGACCGACTTTCATAAGTTTGCGAGTCACGCCATGTTAAACAACGTTCCATTATGTTTCTGGTTATAGCCACGATACGCGCTTTCGCGAAGATTCAAACCGCCATACTCATGAGATACGACCTTCACGAGTTTATGAACAGCGGCGGCATTTTTAGAAACTCGAGGCCGCCGCCGTGCACATTTCGCCGAATTGTGCAACACGCGCTGTCTGCGGACGCTCTGGACGCATTCCCCCGTTGGCAGAGGCGCGGGGAAGATCTTGGCTGTTCTTATTGTCCGGACACACGCTGTCAGAAAGAGTGACAAATTACGTTTGAGAGACTCCTCTGTGACTTCTATTTTTTCTTTTCTTTTACGTTGGTAGCTCCTACGGGTTCCTTCAGATCTCACCGTGTCACCAAGCCATGGTACAAAACTGTTCACCTCAGCAACTCCACGCAGTGCAGCGAAACCTACCGGTCGCCTGAACTATAAGAATTAGAACCAGAAGTAGGGCTTCTACATTGTTAGCCTCAGATCGTTCTCCGTGCGAACGCGGACTGAATGAAAGGACAGCGCGCTGTCCGTTGTCACCGCAAATCATATGACTGCTGCTCTATGTTATGTCACTGCTTTCAGCGAAATAAAAGGGGATGTCATTTCCACCCATCTACGTGCCTCGTCTGGCCACTCCCCCTTGCTGCGCCCATACTTACCGCACCGGCAACAACGCCAGAGCGAGATTCGCGGAAGAATGAGTAGTGCACAATGGGCGAGCCGTTCTCTGTAACACGCACTCGGTTCTCGTACGTTACTGATCGGCTGGTATAAGCCCTAGCTTTCTCTGGTGTGTTGCACCTAGTTGGTGGGACGAAGTATAGCTACCTTATGTGATCGCATTAATTGCTTGCATAAATGGAGGGACTCTAAATAATTATTTATTTGTTCTATGTACGCACGCATATTCAACAAGCACGAAAAATCAAGGCTGTTTTCTCGTTGCTTACGTGCGAGCGTGAAATCGAGACCTGCGATGTGTGTATACTTATAGAGCGCACACATGAGGGCAGACAGCAACGCAGCTATTCCTGACATCGTGCGGGAAACTCAACTCTTTCGCCGCTTCCTGGATGTGAAAGTTTAAGGGTATTGAATAATCGTTGGGACCAGAAACAAGCGTACAGAATTACAGGTCCAATGATTTGGTTACTATTTTATTAACATCACAGTGACATTTTACGTCTACCGCTGCTTTGTTAGCACCCATATAATATCGCAGTCCTTGCTTCAGACCTTCGAATGTACAACACTCAGTTTTAAAATAAATAGCATTTGACGCCTCACGTACAATCATTTATACAGGACTCCATATAGGTGTCGATTCATTAGAACTATTTTGAGGCGCCAAATGACAACGCACAGCACGCAAGAGAGGACAATGGGACAGAGCGCCATTCACAACTGCTTTACTTTTACAAAAGACACGTACATACGTATATATACCTTCAGTCAGCGCCTGCGCAACAAGCACATTCAAGCATCAAGTGCGGTAAGATCAGGAACTTTCAACTACCTTTTTCTCTGACTTATACGATGATATGGACGTTTCACTAACACACAAGCTACCTTTCTCGCTTACATAAAACTCTTACATAATTTCTCTAGCTTTCATATCTTTACTTCTGGACAAAGTCCGCACATCAGAAAAGTATGCCAGACAAGAGCGCGAGGGGTAGTTTCTAAAATGATTAGCTATATTAGGGCCCTCTTTCTTTTGCCCAGCGTTTCGTTCATATTCCCCGATTCGCTCATTTACACAGCACCCAGTTTGTCTTATATAGGAAGAAGTGCAGGAGAGGGGAATTGTATCGACTACACCTACGGCCCATTTCATGAACTGTCCCCACCCATGCTTGGTTCCGCAACCTCTTTTTTTCCCCTTTCATTTTCCTGTCAGACAGCAAAGGCCTCCGAGCTTCCTATGGGCTGTAAATACGACCTGAGGCCTTTGCCCTCAGATGCAGCGCACATACTTGAATCTATGCAAAGCAAAGCGTTCGTGAAGCGGTTGATTTAGCGGACGCTGCGAAAACGCAACTGCAAATTAAAACCTCCGCTTATCGTCCTTGACTGCATGATTGCCCGATACCTGGCTTTCAGCCAATGCGCATTGCGTACGCAACATGTCGGGCAGTCGTGGGCAGTTCGAGGCGACAAATCGAAGACATACGATGTCTCCAGGATCCGCCAACTTTATCACTGTCTCCAGGACCGGGCCACTTTATTGTTTTCTATCTTCAGGACGGACCCTTATTATTTGGCGAGAAACCCAGCGAGCAGAGGCGCCAAACCCAGCAACGAAGGCACAGGAAGTTCCGCTTCAGTAAAAGGATTGTGCACTTGAAGGCGTACATTCTTTGCACTGAGGACATTTAGGCATCGTTTGTTGTTTCACACTGAAATTCATATAGAGAACAGAGCCGGTCACCGGCACATCTCTATTGGCCACGAGCTCCACCACTGGAAAAGCCGGCGCCACCGTCGGCGTGACGTGGCATGAGGGATCACGTGGACGCAGAGGCCGCGTCGCCTGCTTCGGAAGCGCCGAAGCGAGCTGAAAACCTAAGTTTAAAGTCGCACCTGCGCCGCGGTCTGATTAAGTGGTGCGGCTTTACCGCCTTGGGTGTCTGCTTGACAACATCTGAAACTACTATAATAGGTAGTGGCTGCTTTTGGAGGCGTGCAGCATGGTAGGCTACTGCTTGGTGCCGCAGTGCCGGACGTACGCAACAGAGCCCCGGTGTCAGCCTTATTCACACGTAGCCGCAGGGCAAGGAGCTGCGTGAAGCTTGGCTGGTGAAATTTATAACCGGCAGACAACCATCGGCTACAGCTCGCGTATGCAGCAAGCACCACGCGAGGAAAATTTCTGCTATGGCGCCGGGACTGCGCGATGTTCCGTGAGTAGCAGAAAACACGCACTGAGACGCTCGCCCGCGCCCGCTGCCCGGCTACTGCCATGACCCTTTATTAGGTCTGTGAACTTGTTGATACTAGATTCTGGCAAGTTCACTAGAATGGAAAGGGAGCGGTAAGAAGAGCATTAAAAAAAAAGGCATGGCATATGGTCAAGTTTGTGTTGTGAATTAATGCACTGCATTACGAAAAAGAAGCATGGGGAAATCGCACGCTGAGAAGACCGATAAGCATACAGTGCGACGCAACTTGAGAAATAATATTGAAATCTCCAAGTTCCGATAGCGTTCACGCAACAATGGTTGCTAGTGTACTGGGAAATGCTCATATGCTGCGGCCTAAAGCTCACGGCACGGTGCGAAAATGCGCTCACAGCGAAAGTAAAACATTGTGCGCGGACATGCATGCAGCTGCGCAGTCGGTCGCCGTGAACCCGTGCGATGGCTACACGCATTAAGGCTTCGTTCTGCTACGCGCCATTTGGTTATACAGACCACTCACTATAAGAACATATTTCACATAGTTTTCGCTCAACGATTGCCGATCTTTCACGCAAGAAGCCGGTTCGGGACACTCCATCGCGGCGACCGCGCGTAGTGGCGTTCACTGTACGTATTCGACAAAGAGATAGCGTCTGTAAACGATTCTGTGCTTTCAGTTTGCCCAAGATTATTAACGCGATAGCGTTAAGGAGCTCGTGTCGCAGAAAAGCCGGTGTCGTCGGCGTCGGCGTCGGTGTCGGCGTCGGCGTCCGCGGCGTTGGCCGTGAGCGATAAATCACGGCAGCCACTTCATAAATAAAAAGCAACTTCCAAGATGGGCTGGGTGGGAATCGAACCAGGGTCTCCGGAGTGTGAGACGGAGACGTTACCACTGAGCCACGAGTTCGATGCTTCAAAGCGGTACAAAAGCGCCTCTAGTGAACGCGGTGTTACCTTAGAAGGCTCAGGCGTGCGTCGCTTGCTGAGGCGCGCATTTCGTTGTCGCGCCGAACGCTGCGTTGCTTGACGCTCACCGCGTCCGATGCGGGGCGCGTTGTCGCTGCGCCGTAGCCCAATACCCCTTGGCGGGTCGACGGGAACGCTGTCGCGTTCCACTCTTGAAGGCGAAGCTTAAGCGTCCTCCAATTTTTATATCGACAGTCAAAAGCTTCCCTCGTTTTGAGAGTACCTACATAAATGTTCAGGAGGGCTGCCGCATGGTGTTTTTATTGAGCGCCGTAAACGAAACCTACGGGGAGCACGCCGCGTGATCCCTCATACTACGCAAGGGAGGCGCTCCCGACAGATGGCGACTCCGTAACTCCTCGCCGCCAATAGGTATTTGTACAGATGGGACTGTATAGAAGCTGATTCGTTATAAGAGTGCTGCCCCGTGTGTGAGCTGTTGAGCAAGACACCAGCAGTAACATCAGAGGCCTTGGTCAACAAAGCCCAGAAGAGTACGCTAAGAAAGCATCGCCTTAAAAATGCGGTGGCGTTGCTATATTCTAAGGAGAACAAAGTAGCGGTAAGCGCAACACCTTTTGCTCATCAGAATAAAAGCATAGGTCACTTCATTACCAGTTTTTAATCATCCGGCTGTGGCTATATACTCAATTTAGAGGTGCTTGACATACAACTTGAAGAACGAGACTGCGGCTACATTATTTGTATGCTGCACCGAGGCGACGGAATTATTCAGCGTCAATAATTAGAGAGAGGCTCAGCAAGTAGCCTAACGATTCTCGATGAAAGTCGGGTCCTCGGCTTCGCCTTACGTATATATGCACATGTGCATACGCGCGAGTAGCTATAAGCGCGCGCCGCCGCACTACCGAGGGCATCCTGGCACGAGCAGAGCAGATTGTTGTGATTGTCGTTGCCGGAGTAGCGGCTAAATACGCGGGCTCTGTACGCAACATGCTCAATGAAATTGTCGCAGGCCTACCTTTTCGATATTGTCCAGCACCAAAGAAACACGCTGCCAGCATTCATTACGGTGGTATGCTCTCACGAGAAAATACACTAACATTCAAACGATCATTTCAGTTAACTTTATTGACGTCTGAAGAAAGTCGATAAGATGTGAGCTGAATGTCGAAAAAGGCGTTTGCGCGAGTGGTGTCGGGGTACTCTTGTGCTTCAATGCATATAACAGCGTTTTTTTTTTAAAGAAAGTAACTGGAACGCCAATGCATTTCGTCAGAAACTGAAAATTAATATCTCAGAACTCCTGTCCAGAGAAATCGTTCCAAGTGGATACTCCGTAGGAACTCAACGGCTATAATTGGTAGATCGAAATATGTGGCGTAAGGTAATTGATTAAAAAATAAATCACCGTGATTCAATATTCATTTGAATATATTCAAGATATATTCAATTGAACATTTTGATTTCTCGTGTAAGTAATGGCCGCCCCATCGAGTAATCTAGATCAAGGGTTAGAATTGTGCTGTCTGTCATAGACGATCATTCAAAAATTTGGTGCAGCAAAAAAAAAAAAGAGAAAAGAAAAAACTTTGCATATCATTACGGTGCTTCTAAAGGGGGGAGAAAAGGTGAGGCGTGCGGGCGAGGCGATGACCGGGGTGTGTTAGCGGCGAGGGTGTAGAACTGAAAAGAAAGGTGTGCTATTGAACGTAGGCTTCAATTTTGCGATTAAATGTGCCGGAAGCTTAGTAATTCAAAATTTAATTAGCATATTTTATTAGTTAGTGAAAAAATTGTCGAAATATTTCTTGCTGCTATTGTCAGCCAAGCCAAGGAGTCATTCCTCAAGGACGACAGGGTCCTAGATGTGAGAAGTCTCTCGCCTATGCTATATGCGTAACAATCGGGCCCTGGCAGCAAAAGAGCAAAGAGTTGAGGCAGCGGCGGCGCAAAGCAAAGCGGCGTACGTAGCTCGCCGATTTTGCTTATACGGCCGTGTGACTATGTACGAAGGCTGCATAAAAAAAAAAGAAGAGGGATGCGGTGAAAATATATAAAAAAAGGAAAGTGCTTCACCGGTGACCAGCCCCGCCCCCAGTGTGGCGGCTTCCTTTGAAGTCAGATTTTTTCTGGCATGCTCGCCCGGGGGTGATCATAACCGCCACGAACGTTCCGTCGGCAGACGCCGTAAAAGATGTAAAGGCATACTTGCGCGCTTCCAGCTCAGTTTGCGCCATGCATGCTTTGCTCGGCCGCAGTTAAACCACACCACTGCGCGCGTATGGCATCACTTCTTTGTTCCCGCACTGTAACCGTTAAGCTCCTCTCTTACGGCCCTAAGCAATATACGTAGACTTGAAAGAACCGTTGTGAAGTTTCAGATTCTGTGGCTTTCATTTCATTGTTTTGTGTACGCAAAACAACACTTTGAGAATACGAAGGACGATATACGGTTGAAAAAAGAAAGAACTGTGTTACATAAAACTTCCCACCGTGGCGACGCAAGTTTTCGTGGTGCTTCGTGTGGTTCAGCGGAACCTTTCTGTTTATGTTTAGTAGTCTTATATTTATTGTCATCTTTGTTTCATTTCATTCATTGATTTATTGCTGTAGAACAGAGATAAATTTCGAGGTTATATGCCATACGCCCTTCACTGCAACCAGTAAAGATGCACCTAACGGAACTCCTATTCGACTGTACCAGTCCGAGGGATTCATCTTTACGTAAGCAGACTCAAACTTTAGTCTAAAATAGAATAATAATAACAGAAAAAAGGTGCTGTGCTAAATTGTAAAAACAGTTGGATGTTTGGGACAGGATATCCCTTTATTACTGATTAGCCCATGCTGTCATAAGCGTAGAGCAAGCACGCACGAAGTTTCTAAAAAAGAAAATGGCAGAACATCTTGCGCTTGTTTCATGGATGACAGATACGCGTATACTGAGGAAGCCGGGAGACTGCAGGAGTAGAAAGTTTAAACGCGGAAATTGTTAAAGGCGCACTGAAAGGAAGCTCTACATGCTGAAATCATTCAAGACAGGCTGTAATAAATTAACGGCTATATCTCTGGCAATCGTCGATGACCGCTGGCCTGCACGGAGGTTTGTTCAGAGGAGGCTTGTCGTGTTGACCAAAGTCATACTTGTCCGTTTACCAGCAGGGACGTAAGCGAAAATAAGAAATCACCAGATAGAGGCTGTTTTCAAGCATTTATGCGACGTCCTCGTCTGAATGATGACGTCGCCGGCGCACAATCTGCCGTCGGATCTTGCGCAGGCTGACCTCAAACATCGACGTAAGCAGTCTTCAGAAGGACTCGCATCTTTCGCGATACGGCGATTCGCTTCATAAACGCGCAGTGATCTGCCAACTTTCTCCGATAGAACGCAGCGACATTTTATCAAAGATCTAACCATTAACCTTATGGTGTCTGCAATATCTCAGCCATAGAGAGAAAGTGCGATTTTACTGGAGGCCACGTGTATGCGGGAGCACGTGACGTCGGTGTTACTTTTGTGCTTTTATGTATGTGTGTTTTCTGATCTGATTTCATCATCTGGCACGCAACCCTCCGTAAAAGTCAGACGAGGCCACTGATCGCTTTAATGCCACTCTCGAGTCGATATATCTGAGGTCAACCGCACTACACCAGCCTGGAGGCCACCGAAAGGAAAAACGCGACCAGCGATTGTGCGATACCGGCACATCGTCTCTATCAGCGCAGATACGTACGTGATAGCGAAGAGAGTGTCTTGTCTCAAATACACGCAGCAATAAAGACGAATGAAAATTTTCACTGCTTACGGGGTGCATGCGTAAACGTTTCCACCGTCTGTGGAGACGAAGGTTGTAGCTACCGTCAGACGGCATTTACTATGCAATTTTGCGAGGCGCGTATTGCTGCGTGACCTTTCCTGAGGCATGTCTGAAAGGAGGGCTTTCTCGCTTGGCGCACCGCAGAGGTGCGCGCGACTGAGACAGCTGATGACCTTTCGAGCGTTTGTAAGCACCTTGAGATAGGGAGCGACAAGGACGGAAAGAAAATACCTCAGCCACGTTCCTTTCTTTCGTTATTTTATTCTTTCATTAAAAGACAGTTTCTTATCCGTAAGCAAAATGTGACTGTGCTGGTTTCTCTATGAGCGAAGCCACATTATTGTTGGCTAAGGCCTTCACCTTAGATGTGTGTAGAACCACGTCAAAATAAACGTCTTTGCAATTTAACTACGGAATTGACGCCATTGCAATAAAGGTGCACGTGCAGAACATATTTCTGGCAACATTCTCTCAGCTTTTTTCTTCTCCTTTGTAATAAGCCTTTCTCGCAAGGTATTGTGAAGTCGTTAAGGTCGAATGAAAGTCGCTTACGTCTAGTGCTTTAGTTAGTGACTAAATCGTCTAGAATTAGTTTGAGGTTTAAGCTAGTGAACACGAAACAGACGAAATTCTGTTTGGTTTAGTAGTGCTCAGTGAAAGGAAAGGGAATTTAACTAGCCACAGAAAAGAGTGTATGTGCGCAGTTTCTTCTATAACGAATCACTTCCGCAGAAATGCCGAAGGCTATGAACGTCTCACGAAAAATAAAATAAATTGTTATCTGAGAGAGGCACCAACCCTACAGAGGAAACCCATACAGGGTCTCTCAAAGAAAGCTGCATAAAATTTCGTATTTCCTTCCTTTGTAGCTTCCTGGTCTTGATAAAGTAGACTATCACTGCTCGCCGGAGGACAGAATCCTCGGAGACTGGTCAAGACAGTGATCGTTGTTCTGCTACTTAAGGACATGTGGCCTGCGGCGCTTGCAGCTCTAAAAGCTGCATTGCTCTGCTTTGCATCTATGCACTCTTGTTGTCCTTCGTTTTACTGCGACAGCAACTTTGCGGAAACTCGTGGCGCGCTCACGCCGTCGTAGTCCCTTGGTACGGATGGCGCATACGTGGCCCGCGCATGCAGGGTTTGGCATCTATGCTCCGTTTCACACATAGCAGACAACGCTATGGAAGCTACGCAAGAAGTTCGGTCAAGAAATGTTATCACTCTGCGTGTTCTGTCTGTGCTTCCTCCGTGCTTCACTGCGCGCCAACAGCGTTCGCTCGCGCAAGCATGTACGCGACGCTCCCGGCCATGGGTTGCAAATAAAAAACACGAAAAGAACAAGAAAAATTAATTATCTAAAACAACGCATTAGCATTCGTATACCACAGTGTGTTTGTTTCTAAGGATTAAAACTTGTTTCATTCAGTACTGAGCCTATATAAACAACAGCCGGCCACAGTTTCGGTCAAAAAAAATTGGCAGTGGCTTAGCTCGGCTATGCCAGGATATACGTAGCGAAAGCTAAGGCATAGTATGGTTAGCCTTGATCAATCTTGATTGCAAGTCCAGGTTAGTCCGGTTGTCTAGCTATGTTGTGGCGTTTAGACAGTCGTTCGCGCGCTGTTCGTCTGTGTCCTGGGCGATTCGTTTCCTCTGCATCTCGTTCCGATATCGATTCCAGACCTCCTCCTGCTTATCAGAATTGTCGCCGTCCATACCGCCGCCTCAGCTGTCACGCCGCTCTCCTTTTCAATCCTCCGACATGTTATCAGGCATGCGACGCAGCTGCCGAAGCGAGCGGAGGCGAGCGCAACGACGAGGAACGCCGTGTGACGTCATACCAAACGGCGACGGGGAAAGGCGCGGCGCTACGCAGTGGCGAAATACCTGTGACTCGGTGCTACTAGTGGCGCATGCACAGTAGTGACTAGGGAGCGAGCGAAAGAGATATATCCGCGGCGAGGCGCGTGTTGTGACGTCATGTGTCTCCTCAGAGCACCAAGTTCGCGGCCAGTAAAGCTTTCGCTTTAAAGCATCGAACTATATTCAAGTGCGAACGAAGGCATTGCAAGCAGACTCTCTGGCCTCCACAGCGTTGACTGCTATGTATGGAACGGAGTATAGAGACGCGCAGTGCGTTTGGCCAAACGGCTTCACAAAACGACGAAGCCAAGCGGACGCATAGTCGCACTTCGCTCAGTCGGCTCAGCCGGACCCAGGGTATCGTTCTGGCTTCCGCTGTTGGCACGAGAGGGCTGCGCGCGCACACGCCAGCGTTCCTCATAAAGTGTTGTGTGCTTACCACAGAAAAGTGCATACACTGGTCTGAGCAGAAAGAATAGTAAACGTCAAGCTAAGTTCATCACACCTGTCATTGGGCGCTGACGAAGGCGACAGTTATACACTGGCTAACCTCCCTGCAATTCCCTCTCTTCTTCCCTGCTTTGGGATGACAGTATTAAAAGCTTTCTTTGCCTCCTTAACCCGTTCTTGTGGTCGCTGCAGGTGGGGCCCTTAACGCTGTCGCGGTCAATAAAGCGAGTGGCTTTCTGGCGCTGTTCTATTATTCGCTTACGCTGGCTTTCATCGTCGATGGTTCCTGCACAATTTTTTTTTTTGCTTTTCACCTTCTTTTATAGTACAAAACTGCTGTGGATAATGTGTGTGACGACGAGCTTCGCTTTAGATTTCAAAAAGAATGTTTTTGACACCAGCATGACCGAGCGTTTCGGCGACGCAAGACTCGGTGCCGGGACGTGGTGTAGAACTGAGTACATAACACAGTCGGTGAGTGCGTGCATCTGTCGGCTTTTCATTCGACGCTGTTCCTGGAGCTCTGGCGGGCAGTTTAGCGCAGTACAGCGCTTCAGCGTCGCATAGGCAAGAAGGCAAGATGCAAGAACATACACGGCGTTTTTCACGTTCGTTATTCTTGCATTTTGCGTACATCTGACATTTTCCATGTCAGATATACCACTGATAACAAACGAGGGGGTGCTGTCTACTAAAGTGAACGACAAAGAAAGTGCGGGTATAGATCTTATCCCTAATGCGTTATTGAAAGGCTTTGGTGCACAGATTGTAGAATATTTGGCTAATTTTTTTTAGAATTCTTCAAACACCATTGTTCTTCCTCTATATTGGAAAACAGCGCGCGTTGTGCTGATTCTTAAGAAAAGTGATAAGCTTGACATAATAAATTACAGGCCCGTGTCCATTACTTCAACTTGTTCAAAACTTATGGAACACGTGATAGATGGTTATATATGGTCTTGTCTAACAATACAATTTTGTCTCCATTTCAACTCGACTTTATACCAAGGGGAGATCTACGATTCAGCTACTTACCAGTGTACACGATTTTTTAATGACATCGAATCACTCAGGGCAAATAGATGCATTTTTTGTAGACTTAAGCAAAGCCTTCTGAAGGTGTCGCATGGGAAACTACTGCATAAGCTAGAATTAACGGGTCTTCCCTGCTAAATAGTGATATGTGTGGAAGCGTATTTGCAAAGTATAGAACAATTTGTTGTGGTGGATGATCATGTGTCTGATATGCTCCCTATTTTTTTTCTGGCGTGCCATAAGACAGCGTGCTGGGACCTTTGCCCTCTTTAGTTTATGTAAATTATTTAATTGAATTAGTGTATGAATGTATTTATAAAGCTTTTTGCAGATGACTGTACTATATATAAGGAAATATTGTGTGAGAGTGATTGTTTTACAGGACCAGTTGTTGAAGGTATAACGGTGGTGTCGCACGTGGGACATAGAAATAAAAGGGACCCTAAAGGTTAATATTAAATCAACGTGGACTGTTGAAATACCATCCCAGAAACCTCGAAACGCTTGTTTCGTGCGAAGAAGAGACTTATTTAAGAGAAAATGCGTTCTGAAGCGTCCGCGTACCTCTAGCGCAGTTCAAATCGCCCGCCCTCCGATCGAGGAGTGGTGACGTCATGGTACCATAGTGACGTTGCGCCGTCAGTGAGTAAAACGGCGCCCACAGACGGCGCTACGGCTTTTCTGCGCAAAACGCAAACGCGCGGCCAGAAACAGAGCCAAGACAGAGCCGACAGCTGCGCGAAAGCGGAACTATGGTGGCTAGCGGAAGGGAAAGCGCGCGACGATAAGCTGGTTCTTTATTTTATGACGCCAACTTCGACGCTCGTTGCAATGGACGACCCTGACAATGACACATTGGCTCGAGATGCTGGGCTCGACTTCAGCGATTTAAGCACTGATGAACGTCACCTGCTGCTGAGGGCTCGCGCTGCCGGCGTCGTTGCGTGCTAGTACGACGGCGGCCTCTTTTGAAAGGCACTCCTCACGACTTCAGTAAGTCGGCGTTGGACTCGTAATCCTCTGGACGAAAGTGCAGCGAGCACACTACATGGTTTTTTGGCCCTTTGCCAGCGCGCTGTGGCAGAAGTACGGCACTTAACCACTTCGAACGGAGAGGTTCACTCGTTGGCACACATTGATAAGTAACGTTGGATTCGCCGCTGCAACTGCCCTTGGCCAAGTTCTGCGGACCGTTCGCGCATCCCACGACATCACATGGACGTAGCATTCTCGCTGCTTGTTCCAAATGCAAGTTTTGCGAGCCAGCAGGACCACCGGAGCACGACGCGATAACGAAACAACTGAAACTCCAAAGCGCGCGCGGTGCAAAGTCGAGCGCGCAGAGTCGAGCGAAAACGAAACCTTTAGATCACCAATACTACTCAAGGGCAACGTCAAAATGTTATTTTTTTCTTAGAATCGAATAGAAGTAGACAAGTAACATTTTCTTCCGTCTTGTAATCTAACGAAATGATTTTTTTTTTAATACGAGTAGTTGAGTACTAGCGACATAAATTACGATGAGGAGTGCCTTCGTCTTCGGGCTAGTATACCGGAATGTCGCTGGGGAGTCTCAAATCGTGTCATGCATTTACCTCAATTTCTCGGTTACTAAAGGTCTGTGCGCGATTATATTGACGCCTTAGACGTTCTACAGAGCATTACTTTATCGCTTTAACTTCACTTCATAGCAAGCTTTAGTGTCCCTTTACGGATCAAAGAAACAGTCTAAGGACCACACGTGAACTACAGCCTAGTTATTATTCTTACACACTCTGCAATCAAGAAATAGTACAGGGCACTAATCACAAATAATCAGGCGTCACACTTAATTCGAACTTATCCTGGTCTAGTCGTGTTTCGGAGATTTGTGCATCAGCCTTTAAGAAAAACCCGCCGCGGTGGCTTAGCAGCTACGGTGTTGCGCTGCTATAAGCACGGGGTCGCGGGATCAAATCCCTTCCGCAGCGGCTGCCGTTCGATGGAGGCGAAATGCAAAAGCGCCCATGCTCCGTGCATTGGGGGCACGTTAAGGATCCCCTTGTGGTCCAAATTAATCTGCAATCCCCCACTACGCCGTGCCTCATAATCAACTCGAGATTTTGGCACGTAAAACCCCGGAATTCAATTCAGCCTTTAGGAAGCTGTGTTTCTTAAGGAGGAAATTAGGCAAGGCACTAGCAAAGCTCAGATTACTTCTGTACAATACTTACATCAGCTGCAAAATAGAATATGCTTCGATGATTTGTGATTCCCAAACTAAGCAAGATAAACATAAGCTAGAGCTGTACAAAGGAAAGCTGTTTGATACATTTTTGGTAAATACAAACGGTGTGACTCTCCTACAAAACTAATAAAAAATGACATTTTAACATTGCAAATGCATCGAACAAATGCTCGCGTAGTGTTATTGCATAATACATTGAAAGATAAATTTGACGTGTCCATACCTTCATGTGTTGAAGACCTAAATACCCTAGAGGTTCGAAACACTCATGATCATTCTGTGAAACTGATATTTGCTATAACCAATGCATCCGAACATGGTTTTTTTCCACAGATAATTTCCGACTGGAACGCGATTCATAAACCTATTTTGAAGCGACTGCTGGTTTTCAAAAGGCACTGCATGGAACAGATGTTGCTTTAGTCTTGTTTGTTTATCGAATTTTTTTCCAAGTGTGAACTGCTTGTGAACTTGTTTTTGTGAAGCGCATTTGCACTAATTTTTGTTCTGAGATTCCATTCGTACATGGGCCTATCAGGCCTGTAGTATAACAAAATAAATAAAATAAATAAATCTTTGGTTCGGGTGTTTTTAACCGCGCCAAATCTATCCCTATTTTAGATCAGACGAACAAACCAGGATATACTTTTGTGTTTACGGGTCATCAGCGAATGTGCACGGAGACGGGAAAATTCAGAACTTGCAAAATCAGCGCAGCAATATACCAGGAAGAAACACGTCTTCTGTCAACGCTTTGTGTGCAGTGTAAACAAACCTCCACAAGAAGCAGACTGTCGACAGAAGGGCGAGAAGAGACAAACCGCCCTAAGAGCTGTCGTAGACGTCTGGAAGTATGGTTTTCGCAACGTCTACCACTAAATATCCTCGAAAGCACGTGCTTGGATAGGCATTTATCTTTAAGGAGCGCGTTTAATAGTGTCATCGCTTACACCAGGAGTAATACGTGTGGTGCTTTCCAACAGACAGCTATAATATAATAATCTTCAGTGCGACAACGTACACACACCACGGATTCTAGATCTGCAGGCGCATTTTGGATGTGCCTTCAAAACTTTCTGTGGTTCTAAGCCGAGATATAGGGGTCTTTAAAAGTACTAATGACTATAATTACATATACCATATGCCTCTCCATTCGTGCCTCTTCCGATCGAGCGCTTCGGTTTTCTTGGGTCTTCGTGTTTCTATTTGATTGCATGCAAGCTTCTGATGATGAGTACTTCATCTCAAGAATTGCGTCCCACTTCTTCCCTAGGACAACCGGACCCGATCTCTGCTCGCGGGCTAAATATAGTCGCGCCAAGCAACGTCGACGCCTGACAGCCAAGCTCCGCGTTGACGTTGCTTGGCCACGGCAAGCAGTTGCCTGCCTCTGCACGGTGTACCGGCATTCGCACCTCTTTGCCATCACGGCTCGCGGATGTTTATTCAATCCTCTGCCGTGCAGGGCGCGATGCGTGCGCTCGGCGCGCGCTCGCCGCTACGCGCTCGCCACGCCGGCGCTTCGCGCGCCCACGGTTGGCGTCGACGCCCATCGAGGAATGGCGGCAGCATGCAAACGACTGCAGCGCAACCGCTGACGCCGCGGGCTCGGAGCGTGCCGGCGACGCCGTCTCACCTCGATTAGCAGAGCGACGCCTCACTGGCGGTATAGGCACCGCCGCCAGAGAAGAACTAGTAAACACCACATATAGCTGCGCGCCAAATGCATGCGCAGAACAAGAACTCCAGATTGGCCCCGAAAAGATAGATAGATAGATAGATAGATAGATAGATAGATAGATAGATAGATAGATAGATAGATAGATAGATAGATAGATAGATATCTAGATAGATAGATAGATAGATAGATAGATAGATAGATAGATAGATAGATAGATAGATAGATAGATAGATAGATATTGGTGTGCGTACGGAATATTTTTCTTGCGTACTGAACCGTGTTACGAATCTGCGAACTCTTGCTAAGGATTTTGCATTGTGGCAAATTAGAATCTCCGTGTCGCGGCAACCGCTAACGGCTATAATGTTCTATCACGAAAGCGTTGCGTGCATACAAATATAGTTCCTTTATTTCTCCTGCTTAATCGATTAATCTTCAGCCAGTTAGTTCGCTTGTGGAATCGTATCTGCCTGTATATGCTGTAATATTGGATAACCTTACTGACTGTTAAACACGGTCAAAACATTTTGAATCTTTGAGAACACAAATAACTATATTCAAGTCAGAACTTTTGAAAAAGACAGCGTCGTGTACTGAAGAATGCTCCGGCAAAACATTGTTTTATGATTGATGAAAAAAAGGAAGAAATAAGGCGTAAATGACTAGGGCATGAGGGATAAGGAGGATCATGTAATCTAAGGGCGATTTAGCCTTGGTCAAGGTCGGGGACTATGCACAAATAAAGTACACTGGGATTTATCGGGCATGTATTTATTTTGTAGGAAGTCCTGACAAAAGCGTCAGTATAACATGTTCTATTCTAACTGTCCTGTGTGTTTTTTAGCAGTCTCTTGTCTATAAAGTTGTCTTGAATTTCTCTTGAGTGTTTCAGATTTTTACACTCTCCTAATAGTCCGCAATATTTTTATTGTGCGTCGTTGTTGTGCGTTATCATCCTGGTTACGCCCACTGCAGGACAAAGGCCTCTCCCATACTTCTCCAACTACCCCGGTCATGTGCTAATTGTGGCCATGTTGTCCCTGCAAACGTAATCTCATCCGCCCATCTAACTTTCTGCCGCCCCCTGCTACGCTTCCCTTGGAATACAGTCCGTAACCCTTAATGACCACCGGTTATCTTCCCTCCTCAGTACGTGTCCTGCCCATGCCTCCCCCCCCCCCCATTTCTTTTTCTTGATTTCAACTAAGATGTCATTAACTTGCGTTTGTTCCCTCACCCAATCTGCTCTTTTCTTATCCCTTAACGTTACACCCATCATTCTGCTTTCTATAGCTTGTTGCGTCGTCCTCAATTTAAGTAGAGCCATTTTCGTAAGCCTCCAGGTTTCTACCCGTACGTGAGTACTGGTAAGACACAGCTGGGGTTATACACTTTTCTCTTGAGGGATAATGGCAACCTCCTGTTCATGATCTGAGAATACCTGCCAAACGCACCCCAGCCTATTCTTATTCTTCTGATTATTTCAGTCTCATGATCCGGATCCGCGGTCGCTATCTACCCTAAGTAGATGTATTCCCTTACAACTTCCAGTGCCTCGCTACCTATCGTAAACTGCTGTTCTCTTCCGAGACTGTTAAACATTACTTTAGTTTCCTGCAGATCAATTTTTAGACCAACCCTTCTGCTTTCTAAGTCTATAACTTACCCCCTTATATCTACACTCGTAAAATGTAAACGTTTCCTTTGGAGCTTTTCTTGTCCCACAACGATGGTCGTCATCTGCCTTGCTTGCGTTTCCTTTATTGAAAAAGCCGCGTTCACGAATTTCCTGACGAGAATGCCATGTCACGCTGAAAACGTGCATGCCGTTCGTGACCTGGAAGTACCGGGCTCGAAGTAATAAAGAAAGCAAACGCAAGCAAGGCGGATGACTATTATCGTTGTGGGACAAGATGCGCCCAAAACGGTGCAAACTTTTTTAAGAGTGTCGAGGAAATCGCGTTTGGGAGCCAACTAATACACCCATTATAAAGGGTAACTTTTTGAAATTGCACCCATTCCCCTAAAGTAGTGAGCCGAAATACACACTAGATTTTATTTTTGACAGCGATAAATTTTATTCTATCACTACCTTGCTCTTTCAGACGTCCGTCGAAGTAATCGCGAAATGTTTCCCGCAACGTTTATAAAAAAAAAAAAATAAAGAAAAAAAGCCACGCAGACTGGATTCAAACTGGGCCTATAGATTGCGAGTCGGAAGTGTTACGTCTCTATCACACCAGCGGACACAAATAAACGCCATAATGCGGTACCTTAAAAGTGCATCAGCGCCTCTAGCTGCTCTGATAGGCTGACGCCACGCTCTTTAGGGCTTAAGTTTATCTGTAAATCAACAAAAAGGTGAAACAATTTAAATGAAGGTAGCAGTAAGATTTGAAAGGCAGGAAGGAGAGGACAAAGTAGTTGTGCTTTCCGCTTTACGACCAGGGCGCCCCCCCCCCCCCCCTTCATACTGTATTCTGTGTTCTCATCGGTAGTAGATTGCTCCACCATGCATCTGCGAACCTTTATTCCAACCGATACTAAGAACTGTAATTGGTTGACGCACTATGATTCGCTAAAGATTGGCAGCTGATGTACAAAACAACACTGATATGAATAAACTTAAATGAAGCTAGTGGTAAAAAGTGACAGGCAGGGGCAGGAAATAAAATAAAAAGCTGTCTTTCGACTTCACCACGGGGAAGCCACGTACACGAAGTGCCAGGTTAGCATCCAATGCCTACTCTGACCATATGATGTGATCGAACAGTGACTTGGCACCAACCGCTGGCAAATACACTTATGTACTTTTATTTATTTGAAATGTTGAAGTGCCCGAGCACCCTTAAATTCTGCGAGGTATATGTTGAGAACAAGAACTCCCTTTAGTACCATGAAATTGATGAAAGGGCACACTAAGGATGTTCTGCTAAAGAATGGGCTCATTTCAGAATTCTTCAGGGAAAGTAAGGGTGCAAGAAGGGTGTTCTTACATCCAATCCACATCCGAGGATGTCATTTTCCTGAGTGCGTACACTCTTAACAGAGTTTGCATCCTTTGGGGCTTATCTTTACCCACAATAATAGTCATCTGCCTTGCATGCGTTTCCTTTCCTTAACCCACAACACTCCTAAAAAGTTTGCACTGTTTGGGGCTTATCTTCCCCCGCAGCAGTCTTTAAATAGCTTGCACCCTTTGTGGCTTATCTTGTCCCACAACAATAATCGTCATCTGCCATGCTTGCACTTCATTTCTTTTACCCTCAACACTCTTAAAAAGGTTTGCGCCCTTTGGAGCTTATCTTGTCCAACAACAATAATCGTCATCTGCTTTGCATACGTTTCCTTTCTTTCATGCTGCGAGCCCAGTGCTTCCAAATCGAGAACGGCTAGCGCATTATCAGCGTGATACAGCATTCTCGACAGGAAAGTAGCGAGCGCTGAGTTTTCAAGACAAGAAGTGCAAGGAAAACAGATAACGATTCTTGTTATGTGGCAAATATACACCCCAAAGGGTGTAAACCTTTAAGAGTTTACCTACCGGCGCCTCTTCTTTACACATAGGAAACAGGGTTGTGTGTAGTAGAAATGCAGCAACTTCCCCTTGGCTTCCAAGAGACCCACCCATCTTCCGACGAGACGAAGAAAGAACCAGGGAACCGTGACGATGGGGCTTCGAATTTCAACGATCGCTGTCTGATGAATCATCGCTTCGCCGAAAAGAAAAGAAAAGCGCGCGAGGTCGGCCACCTCCGCAATGCACGCAGCCGGTGCAGGCGTAAATGTTACGCACTCGCCGACCGATGTTTTTCAAAACCAAGCTCCAACTGAAAAAGCATGGGCATAATTTATTTTCTTTCTGTAAGCGACTGGTTACGGCACGTGTGCGAACGAGGTATATGCGGACTGGCACACGATGCGGACTAAGACCGAGGCTCAAAGAAAAATCACAATCGCTGCGGTGGCATAGTGGCTTTGGCGTTGTGCTGCCAAGCCCCAGGTCGCGGGATCGGAGACTGGCCGCGGCGGCCGTGTCTCGATGAGAGCGAAATGCAAAAACGCTCGTATGCCGCGCATGCGTGCACATTAGAGAAGCACAGGTAGTCAAAATTAACCCGGAGTCCCCACTACAGCATGCTTTATAATCATACCTTGGTTTTGACACTACAATACAATAAACAATACAATAAACCCACATAATGTTGGTTCATTGACCAATTGCCTTCACCCTAAAAAGATCACGTTCTCGTGACGCCTGCGGCAAAAAAGGACGTTCCACGTCCGCCGCCTAGGTCTGTGAGTGGTGGTGCTGGCTAACATTCCCAGGGTTCTACTAGGACCCCTATATATATATATATATATATATATATATATATATATATATATATATATATATATATATATATATATATATATATATATATATATATATATTAGTGGCAAATTTGCCAATTAGCCTAAACTGGTGGATTTCTTGCATTACTTAATATTATTCAATACTGCTATTTCAGTATCTACATATAGGTGGCTACCTCTGCAGTGATCATTATAAACAACATGGTATTCTTTCTGCGCTTTCTACACTACTGATGACCTGGAAACTTTTCTTCGTTACATTATTGAAGCGCATTGAAAGGCAGAAACATTTTTCAATAAATAACTCCTCAATGGCTTGTTAACGAGCTAACTTAGTTAATTCCTTACCATTTAGCTAAGAAGTTCTGCGGCCAACAATTATTTCATTTAGCAAGAGCATGCTTGACCTACGACGAAAGGATGCAGTCGAAAAACGGCTACATTGCAAATGGTTGCAACCTGCACGAGTCTACAGGGGTTTGGAAAGTACGTCATGATTTTATGACACTGTCGTGTATCCAGAACGTGCGATAACAGAGGGCTGCAGGAAGGTGTGCTGGAAAATAGTGCCCGTTAATATGACAGTAAATGTGAAACAAAACTGTCAGCAAACTTCAGCGATTCCGTCGGCTCTGAACTCATTTTCTGCGGCAGCATGTTTTAAGACTGCCATCTTAATTTTACTTGCCTGCTTTTTTCATGAAATATTTGCGCTTACCCACCAGAGGTGAAACGGTGTAAGATGATTTTGTACTTTATTCAAATAATTAATCATGAGAGAGATTACAGGCAACAGCGCCCTGAAGGGATAAGAGGCCACAAAGCGGGATTTTTCTTGTGCGAAATAAATTGTACAAAACATTAGAAAACATTAGCGCAAGAAAGGCAATGGACGGAGAAACAGAACACACACAGGCGCGCTCGCTCCCAACTGATAGTTACTGCACGAATGGAAAGATGTGCATATGATATACACATAGATATACATATACATATATACAGTATTTTCTTGCGCTCTAAGGATCCTAATAATGCAATATCATCTAGTCCACCTATCAATCCTATTACAAAGTACACAATATTACTTGTTGCGTTCTTAAGACTTCAATTCTTCTTGGTCGTTAGCTGCGCAAGCGCAAGTGGCAAACAATTATAGAGAAAGCATTTCCTTGACTAGAATTGGGCGAATAGAATGGACCAGCTCAGCCACACCAGCAGTGCGAATGGTCCAACTTTCACCATTCCAAGGAGTTAAAAGGAGTGGAATTACTGAGATCTCCACTCTTTAGAATAGAGTATTAATGAAATGAAGAGCTCCTCTGCCCAACTGTGGTGTATAGTGATCCGTCCTGTCTGTTTGGCGCATCTAGAAAAGCTTGTTTAGAGTCGTGCTTTCGGTTATAATTTTTGACATAGCCAGACTGTTTGGTAGAAGCTTCAAGTCTAGCCACAGGTAATGAACCAACGGAAGGTCGGATGCTCGAATCCTCGTCCAGTCCGCTACATTTTCAGACTTGGAGTGGTGCCCGACAATGGCAAAAAAAAAAAAATATTGCCGAGAACCAGTGGGCCTGTGTGGGTCTAAGTGCAACCAAATTAAGAAGAAGAAGAATAGAATAAATTTATTTCCATCTACTTGATGGAGGAGGCTGCAAGTAAAAACTGCTCCAGTAGAGGCAGCTTGACGAGGCCCGCAGCCCCCCACCCCTACAGAATATTCGGCAACAACATACATGCAAACACATGCATTATACATATATATACTCTCATGAACCCACGTACTCGCATATACACATGCACACCCATACCCATATACATACAGAGCCACTGGTGACTAGAAAGTACTAGTCTAGAAGACTAGAAGGCCCACTAAACTTCATAAAAGGCACCCCCACGCCAGAACGGGAATCTGCCTCCCTGGTGCAGTGTTCGGTCACCAACTCCCTGATGACTTGCAATTAATCCATAGATCTCAGTCGTCAGCGGCTACGGAGCACCTGACCAAGGTGATGGTCAGACCTGCGACGTGGCAGAAGGTGTTAAGAATCTCTGGATCCGGACAGCAAGCCACTAGAAACTGAAGCTGGTAATGTTTAACACACAAACCCTCTCGAGGGAGGCCAGCTTCGCAGGGCTCTTTGAGGAATTATCAGGCATTGCCTGGGATATTAGTGGCCTTAGTGAGGTTAGAAGGACAGGTGAGGCTTACACAGTGCTGACTAACGGCAACGTCCTCTGCTACAGGGGTCTTCCAGATAAGAGAAAATATGGGGTAGGATTTCTAATCTATTAGAACATAGCGGGCAACATTGATGAAGCTTACAGCATTCATGTGATAGTAGCAGTCGTCGTAATAAAGATAATAGGAGACATAAATTAAAGGTAGTACAAGCCTACGCTCCAACCTCCAGTCATGACGATGGAGAAATAGAACAGTTGCATGAAAATGTTGAATTAGCAATGAGGAAGGTGCAAACTCACTGTACTGTAGTCATGGGCGACTTCAACGCAAAACTGAGGAGAAGGCAGGCTGGGGACCAAGCAATTGACAACTATGGCATCGATTCTAGGAACACTAGAATATAGATGTTGATAGAATTCGCGGAAAGGAGTAGACTCCAGATATTGAATACTTTCTTCAGGAAGCGTCGTACAGAAAGTGAACCTAATAAGAAACAAAAGCTGAAAAATATTTCATACAATCTGCCGATCCCAGCATAGTGTAGCATGTAGAAGTGTTAGGTAGATAAAAAGCACTGACCACAGTGAGGTCTAGGATTTCTGCTAATTTGAAGAGAGAAAGAGCAAAATTAGTCAAGAAGAAACAGGACAACCTGGAAGCAGTAATGGCAAAAACAGACGAATTCAGGCTCGTACTCGCAAACAAAAACGCAGCCTTAGAAGAGGAAGATGAATATAACATAGTGGTAATTAATGGAACCCTAACAAGGCTGACTTCAAAAGCAACAATTAAAGTGGGAGACAACGCACCAAGACAACCAGTAGGTAAGCTCTGCCAAGTAACAAAGGACCTGATAAAGAAATGGCAAAGCATGACAGTGTCTGACTCAAGGGACCAGATAGAATTCGCGGAACTGTCAAAACTGATCAACAAGTGGGAACTAAGGGTTATTCGAAAGTATCATATGGGAAAAATTGAAGAAGCAGTAAAAAATGTCGCAGCATGAAATCAGTGAGAAGAAATATTGGCATAGATGGCAAGATCTACGCAGTGAAAGATAAGCAGGGTAAAGTCATGAGAAATTTTGGTTGTATAGTTAAAGCAACAGAATAATTCTATATTGACGAATATAGTACCCAGAGCAGCCATGCAACATTGATAGGAAGTAATGATGAACAGGATACAGGTGCTCTTTCTATAGCTAGTGATGGAGTTAGAAGGGCCTTGCAAGGCATGAAACGGGGGAAAGCGGCACGAGAAGATGGAATGACAGGTGATTTAATCAAAGATGGTGGTGACGTAATGCTTGAAAAACCAGCGGCCCTTTATACGAACTGTCTATCGACTTCAAGGATCCCAGAGAACTGGAAGAATGCCAACATTATACTAATCCCTAAGAAGGGCGACATTAAAGAACTGAAGGATTGCAGGCCCTTTAGTTTGCTTTCAGTATTGTATAAAATATTCTCCAAGATAATTTCAAGTAGAATCAGGTAAACAGTTCCCTTTATTCAACCAACAGAACAGGCTGGCTTCAGAAAGGCATGTTCTACAATGGATCACATCCACGTCATCAATAACATAACTGAAAAATTCGCGCAGTACAATTAACCTCTCTATATGGTTTTTATGGATTATGATGATGCATTTGGTTCAATAGAAATACCAGCAGTCATAGAGGCATTGCGTAATCAAGAAGTACAGAAGGCGTACGTGAATATTTTGGGAAATATCTACAAAGATTCCACAGCTATCTTGGTTCTCCACAAGAAAAGTAGAAATTTACCTAACAAAAAAAGGGGTCAGGCAAGGAGACACAATCTCTCCAATGCTATTCACTGCATGCTTAGAAGTATTCAAGCTATTACACTGGGAATGCTTGGAGCGAGCATCCACGGCGAATATCTGAGCAACGTGCGGTTTGCAGATGGCACTGTCTTCTTCAGCAACACTGGGCACGAATTACAACAAATGATCGAGGACCTCAACCGAGAAAGTGTCAGAGGGGGGTTGAAGGTTAATGTGCACAAGACAAAGGTAATGATCAACAGCCGGGCAAGCGAACAAGAGTTCAGGATCGCCAGTCAGCCTCTAGAGTCTCTGATGGAGCACGTTTACCTAGGTCAATTACTTACAGGGGACACTGATCATCAGAAGGAAACTTACAGAAGAATAAAAATGGGTTGGAGCGCATAGGGCAGACATTGTCAAATCCTGACTGGGAGCTTACCACTGCCGTTGAAAAATGTGCAATCATTGCATTATACCGGTGCTAACATATGCATGGGGCAGCATCTTGGAGTTTAACGAAGAAGCTCGAGAACAAGTTAATGACCACGCAAAGTGCAAATGGGGATAGCCGACATTCTAGTTGACATTAAGAGAGACAGAGAGAAATAAAATGGAGCTGTGCAGGCCATGTAATGTGTAGAGTAAATAACCGGTGGACCATTAGTGTTACAGAATGGGTGCCAAGGGAAGGGAAGCGCAGTCTAGGACGGCAGTAAATTAGGTGGGGTGATGAAATTATAAAATTTGCAGGCGCAAGTGGGAATGAGCTAGCACAAGACAGGAGTAATGGGAGATCGCCGGGAGAGGCCTTCGTCTTGCAGTGGACATAAAAAAAAAAACATGCTACTGCTGATGATAATGAATGGACCAACGATCAACCAACAGTCACTCAGTCCTGCGACTCAGCAAAGACAAATATCTTAAACGACTTCTTTGTGGATGCAGGTTAGACATGCCTTTGTTGATGAGTGGAGTTGTAGAACGTTGTTTGCGGTAGTGCCTTGTTACTGAGCTCTGTACTGAGCTGTGAGGTATATGTTTGGGCCTTACATCCATGTTGTTAGTACATGAAAACCTTCTTCACTAGAGGTGTAAACGGTATTCCAAAGTATTGTTGCATTCGGAAGACAAACGTAATTTTTGTATACTCCGAAAAGTGGAAACCTTATACTATTGTTCTAATTTATTATATCTATATTTAATGTATTCCGTGGGCCGAAGTGTTCTTCCTCTATCTCCTAACAGTGATCAAATTAAATCGGAACAACAGTCGGAAACAGTACGTCAGGTACTGGTACCCCCGCAGATCTTGCACAGTGTCATATAAAACAACGCGACCCTTTCCTGACAAGCAGCACGCGAGGTAGACAGCCGCGACCTAACCGTCGCCTTTCAGGCCTTTTGGGCATGCCGTTGAACCTGTTGCTTTGAAAAGATATGCACAGGGCTCGGAGACGCACAGGTGAGGCTCCTCTCTTCTCTCCCACACATATCTCTCCTCTCTCCTGATGCGGAACACAGCGTTGCACAAAGAACTGCTCCGACTCGCTGTGCACCAGAAGCTGGCAGCAACGTACGAAGCAGCATCCAGAGAGGGCGAAACGGAGAAATGTCCGCGGGGCGTTAGCTGATAGCGAGTGCGCGGCGGCCAGAGTCGTTGCTTGCCGAGGCGTGACTGCTGGCGTATACTTTATGTATACTTTTTGTTTTCGTGCGACATGTAGGGTCAAGTACAGGACGACGTTTAAAGGGCTTTGTTGCTGCGTACCTAATTATATACGCCGTTGGCTCGGCCCCCTCCTTCTCCGTATCGCCGGTCCTTAGCCAGAGAAGATGCAACGGCCGTTGGCTGTTTGCGATGACGCAGTTTGAATGAAGATCAGCCTCGTGTCCCCCAACAATTCGATAGCGGATTGCGCGACCGCTGTGGTAGAAGGCACACTGTTCCTGCTAAATCATGTGTGCAGTTGGGATGCACATCGACTATGTTACAAAGGTTGCTTGTTTTGGCGCTTGCGTGATATTTACGTGGAAATAGTTGTAAATGTTGTCCTTAAACAACTGTGTACAATTTTTTTTTGTCCTTTTAAGACTTGCTGGCCAGTGCTTTCTGGGGCACGAGCTCGTGCAGAGGGAGTGAGTAGCCCTCACACATAAAGGCATGTTTAAATTCAGACGTAACACGCACGTGCTTTGTCGTAATGCCGGTCAGCACAAATAAGTCCGGCATGATCATGACGACGGTGCACCTTGAGGAATTCAACGCTCGGCAGGGTCGGCTGCACGCTGGAAACGGCTGTGTATACCAACGCACCTTAAGGGGTGCAGTCATTGTAGTTTCTACTCAATTATGTGTCCTGGTCATTCACGAATGTTCACGGTACTTTGCCGTCTGGGGGGGCAACGTCAAATTGAGGATCGTAATTTTCTAACGTCGCCTAAATTTGTATTATTCTTATCCGTCATGGTGCCGATCTTGGCATTAATATTAAAAGCTGCACGGCACTGTCGGAGCTAAGGACGAAGGAAGAAAAGAATGAAAAACGAAAAAGTGGTCGTTACGAAATACAGCCCTAGAACGAAGTGATTTCGGTTGTCTGATCGAACAAATAAACAAATAAATAAACAAGGCTTGGTTACTTTTGCATATCATTGAAAGTGGTGACTGCTGATTGGAGAACTTCATGAGTCTTTGAACGAGTGCCTCAATTTTTTACACGCAGATGACTCAGTGGCCAGTATCACGCATGCTCAGGGCTGGATCACGACGGTAGGTGCTAGAATGATATGGAAGACGGGTCTAACTTCTGATAAGTGTGCACGTTTGTGGCATTTCCACATCTTTCGGTTCGCTTCACTGCTGCTTCTCCTCAGCTGTCGCAACTGAATTTTTAGAACTGAAAGTGACGAGAAAGGCAGGTATTACGCGAAAAGCACGACGTTGCACTCTGATGTTTGTTGAACAGCTTAAACCAGACAAACTGGTTCCTAGAACATGCGGAAGTGATGCCGTCCTCGACCATACAGATCGATATTGGGCGAGTAAGAGCTGCCTCTGGAGTCAAGGCTTCAACAAAAGGACTTGTGTCTTCCCGACGAAGACAAGTATCCTTGTCCAAATGTTGGCGCACATCGCTTGTTCGATCACTCTTGATTATTTCAAATCTCCATCTTTCTGTGAACCTTCTTCTTGCTTGGATCTCAACTAATACTTTTCCAAATAGCCTCTTTGTATGCCTCGCCGAACAACACGAAGTTGAATACCAATATATACCGTGTGATCACTTTTAGATTTTCCGGAATTTTTAAGCATTGCCTGTGGCGGATAGCGTAATTCTTACCCTTGAGCCGGATTCTTCGAAAACGCGGGCATTACTAACACGAGAAATCGAAACACATTTCCAACTAATTAACAAAATAGCTTAATAATTTCATAATTACTTTACGGCACATATTAAAATATACGAATTGTAGCGGGTGAGTTTGGAAGACGTATCCACTTGAAATGAATCTCCAGGAACATCAATTCACTGTGTGAAATCGACATTATGCGTAGCATTTTGCTGGGAGCTAGCTACCCAGCATCGTTTGCGATTACGCAAAGCGTTACCATGTTGACCAACGCGTTGACGAAAAGCTATGCGCCTGACGCGAGGGTGTGCGTGACTATTGCAGCAAGATGACGGTGACGACAATCGTGTGACGCCGACGGCATGATTTTAAATCCGGTCGTTCGACGCGAGCTTCCGACATGCCATTTATTGAGTTCTGCATTAGTACTCGGTGAGCGTAAGTGATATAAACACGAGTTATAGCGTAATCATGCAAATACGTGTAATACAATTGTACGTACCCATTATTACGTCATCTGGTGTATGTTAAAAATACGATGGCGTTTGCACTTCAGCAATGAAATGTTAAAACATGTTCGACATGGACCGATCATGAATGCAGTACAGCGTCGCAGTTTCTACGCACCGTTACCTGCTACGGGAAAAAAAAGTACCGGGAACGCGGGCCGATCCCGCAGTCATGGCGCAGTCTAACAGCGCCTCAAAGCTAGCTCTGTCACGAAGAAAGAACACGAGAAGAAGAGACGTGACACAAGCGCCAAAGGTATCAGCAAGCTGGTCGGTCTTCGCACGAGAAGATTATGCGTGCGATCGTGGCCTAGTGGTTAAAGCATTGGGCTGCTATGCTCAAAGCCGGAGCTTCGATTCCACTGTTGATCATCCATTTCTTTTTATTAAAGAGGTTGAAAGTGTGGCGAGATGCGAAATACCTACCTGCCTACATACCGACCTACCGCAAAGTGTGTGGTGTGACGGATAGAATGCTTCGCAGTAAAAACTGCTTCCAGCCTTCGAAGGATTCCTAGAATAGATGCGTCGATGACCATATTTAGGTCATCGAAACGCCAAGCCAATCCTGCATGAAGTTTGGAAATCAAACGCAGTCGAATCCAGGTTTGCGCTACTACGACACGACGTGGCAGTAGACCCGGCGAAACGCAGTGGGTCATTCGACCGTTCGGCTAGTTGCCCAGCGTCAGCCAAGCTCCTCCGCTCTGATGGAGAGAGCAGCGAGCACGGTGTTGTGGATAGCTCATGGAGAGGGAGTTGGAAGCGTGCGGGATGAAAAAGACAGGTCCCCGGCGCCTCGCCGCCGCTAAGACGTGGCAGCCATCAGCGGGCTCGGCGACCGTTGGCTGGGGAATGCACGCTTGCGTGACGGGGGCTACGACGTCAGCCAGGCAGCGAGCAGGCAGAAGTTGGAAAGCGTCACGCCTCGCGGAGCACCATGTCGAGTCAAAGACATTCTTCTCGCTCGCGGTACAACGTTCGCCCCTCTCGCTCGTGGGTCTTCTCATCTGCACCCAATCCCCTCGCTCCTGACGAACTCTACTACTGCGGTTCACCGCCTCTCTTGTTTTTTTTTTTCTAGTGCGTACGCACCTGTGTGCACAGGGCGGCCCCAATGAGGGCGGACCAATGCTTAAACGGGCAGCACAGCCTTCTGTCTGTGTCCAGATCGTCTTATTGTCGTTCGTGCAGCACCAATCGCATCAGTGGCTCATATTTTCTCATTGGCTATTGCGTCTCTTTTGTTTGAACTCAAAAGTGCTATTTTCGCCATTTCGTTTCTTCTCACCGTGTGCGAAAACGTTAAGTACGTCGACGAGAAGGCCAATGCAAATGTAAGTGGCAACTAAACTGCATGGCAAAGCAGCATTGACATATGCGCAGAGGCAGACGCGACGCAACGTCTATATTACTCATAAAACACGCTGAAGCTGAGAGAGCCAGCTTACACTTTACAAAATCTGATACTGCGCACGCAAGAAGTAATTCAAAACAGTTTCGCAATGCAAATGTATACAGATTCCTTGCTTCTACTGCTAATATATTGCTGTTATACTGAACGAATATGTAAGCAGCCTAAAAAACACACTGCAGAGGCCGGAGATTTCACAGCGCATGCTTGTATTCTTGCTTATATGGTAATCAGCAGATGACGAAGATGGTACTGTCGGACGTGCGATCGTGTTTTGCTATTAATAGTGCTGAATTCTGTATAATTCAGAGCATTTCAGGAAACAAAGCATATTCTCTGAGAGCTGGCCCAATCCGAGCAGTCCTGTAGCGCTGCTTTTTATTGACGCCTACACAGAGACACGATTTCTGATGAAGGGATAACTTGAGATAACTTGATCGCACGTAGCGACAAGCATGGCGTTTCCCACAATAATTACTAGAGTGAACTGTGGCGCTGCAACCGTTCGGCCACCATAATGTCTGATCTTCGTGCTTGTGGATTCAAACGTTCTTGTGGCTTTGTTTATTACGCTTTATATGCCTTCATTGGCGTCCTGCGCTCTACGCGGTTGTACGGGACTAGTGACCACGCATCGTTACACAACTTCCCAAATAACAACATGAGTCGGTTTTGGTCCTTGGTAGAGCAGTAAACGAGGGATGCCAAAGAACTGTGATTGTTCCGCAAATATACATTTCTCTGTAATTCTTCCAGCTAATTCAAACAACACTACTAGAAATCTTTATTTTGCACTTTCGCTTGTTAACTTCTTCTTGGTTCTTTCTGCGCATCTTTCATGCGCTTGTCCATCTGATGTGGTTCTTTGTTTGCCAAGTAAAGAAGAGATGTATCTCACAGGCGTACCTGTGAGATACACGTTATTTGAATTCTCTTTTGCGGGTTCACGCGACTTTATGACGAATGGTGGGCATTATTCATATTTGTGCTACTAAAGTATGCTCCCCCTCATTTGCATAGAAAAGTTACCTTAGGTTGCCCCCGCCCCCCCCTTGCGTAGTAGCCAACATAGTGCGGCCTCGCTGTCCGACGCATGATCAGCGACTTGTAGTAGCATTCGCAATAGTTTAAACTGGGCTGGTTTAACCACGAAGGTTAAAGGCTAACAAAGATCTAAACCATGAGCTGTGTGTATGTCGCTAAGTCGAAGTGTGTTTAGCGCTGCACGGGCAAAGTTGCATTTGTTTCTTTTTTCTATTTCGTTCTATTTAATGATTCTAAGTTTTTAAGGGACACTTCTTGGTCACCATGAACGTCGAAAGGCGCGCAAAGCGGTCTGTGCGAACCGTATTGAATACTGGCGGTCACTTACACCATACTGATCCCCTTGGCGCGAATATGTATATGTAGATCTTCGGGATATACAAGCCCGTACCCAATCTGGGGACTGGTCAAGAATCGGGTAGTTGAAAGTAAAATGTAAAATAAGAGTGTAAAATTTCATACTGGCTAAGTTGAAATCAAAAGATTGAGATTGGAGAGCCTGAATAACTTTATGAAAATGAAAATTGTACCATCACCATAAAAAATAAAACAATTCAAATCAATTTAAGTGAAAAAAAAGTGGCTATCGACATTAATAACGATAACTGGGGCTGATATTTTACCTCCCTTCCATCACCGCTTCAATATGTACGAAGGTCTAGCTCACACATCGCAATGAACATTCACCGTGGTGATGTAGTGGCTATTCCCTTCTGCTGCTGAGCAGGAGGTTGTGGGTTCGATTCCTGGCCACGACTGCTACATTACCATGATGGTGATACACAAGAACTTAGATTTAATGCACGTTAATGAATGTCAGGTTGTCTAAATATATCCGGAGACCTTCGCTGAAGCGTCTCTCATAGGGCCAACGTTGCTTTGGAACGATAAACGCCACAGCCAATCAGCGTCATCATAAACACATGAAAAATGAATCTGCGGCCATCGTACAGCATGCAGAGCATAAACTTCTGTCGACAGTTCTGGACAAATAAGCTCCGTATGACGCGAGTGAGGCTGCAAGCGGTTGCTACTATGTCCACTTAATCTTAGAATGTGAACGCTTTTTCCATAAGTCATTGTTTTCATCTGTATATAATCATCATTATCCTAAATCAATATCGTCGTAATTGTAATTATCCTAGGTAAGCTCTCCCAAGTAATAAAGGACCTAACAAAGGAATGACGAAGTATGAAAGTGTCTTACTCAAGACTCTTGATCAGCATAAATCGTTGAACTGTCAAAGCTGATAAACAAGAAACACGCCGTGGTAGCATAGTAGCCATGGTGTTGCGCTGGTGAGCATGAGATCGCAGAATCAAATCCCGGCCACGGCGGCCGCATTTCAAAGGGGCGAAATGCAAAAACACCCGTTTATTTAAATTTAGGTGGCCGTTAAAGAACCCCAGGTGGTCAAAATTATAACGGAGTCCCCCACTATGGCTTGCCTCATAATCATATCGGGCTTTTAGCAGGTAAAATGCCATCATTTATTTTTTTTCTGATAAACAAAAGTAAAGTGAGCGATATTCGAAATTATAACGTTGGAAAGATTTAGGAAGAAGTAAAAAATAAACGCAGCGTATCAGTGAAAAGAAAACTTGACATATATAGAGTAGACCGGATGATGCTGAAAAACATAAGCAGGGTAATGTCATCAGCAATTTTGATGATATAGTTAAAGCAGCAGAGGAATTCTGTACTGACCTGTTCCTTACCCAGACCGGCCACGCAACCGTCGCTTAAGTAGTGATGAACAGGATGCAGATGCTCCTTCTATAACTAGCAATTGAGTTACAAGTGCCAGGCAAGACATGTACCGGGGAAAAGCGCTACAAGATAGAATAACAGTCGATTTAATCGAAGACTGAGGATATATTATGCTTGAATAGCTTGCGGTCCTTTATAGGCAATGCGTTGTTGCGTACTCCAAGGTAGCGTACCGTACTGCTGCCGAGAAGTAGCGACGCCTGCCTATCGAAGCTCGACCGACATTACTTATTGGGTAGCGTGGCGTTGTCGGCGGGCTGCAGGCATCCGGTAGATCATGGCGACCAAGCAGGAGCGAGACGATTTGCTAGTGCGAAACTTGCACTGTTTATTCAAAGGTAGTTGAAAGAAAATAAGAAAAGCATGAAGTATGAAGTCTGAAGTCTGAAGTCTCTCAAAGTACATTTCGGAGCCCCTTAAATAGGCTCTCTACAAGTTGTGGGCGGGATCTTGCTTCCGTCGAATGACACGTGACAGGCACGGAGAGAGGGCCCCCGTGGGCTCCGGCTCAGGGGGAGGGGGAGGGGATGAGGTAAGCACACACGATGCCACGACCATGAGAGGCGACGGGGATGAGGTCAGCACGCGCGATGCCACGACCATGAGAGGCGACGGGGATGAGGTCAGCACACGCGATGCCACGACCATGAGAGGCGACGGGGATGAGGTCGCTCGTGGGCTCCGGCTCAGGGGGTAGGGTGAATGACCTCTCGCCACGTGGTGTCAGACGCCAACCCTAACAGCGTCTTGATGAAGTGGGTTAAGCCACGACACGGCTTAACCCACTTCTGTTCACCATGCAGGATTTCGTTTGCGCTATCTCTTGCGTGCTGTTCCCCGTTCTTCTGGGCCCGGTATCAGCCATCCACGTGAACTACCCTTTCCCGGCTAGCCTCGTCACCGTGGACAACTGGCGCCTACTTCCAGCGTTGGCCGCTGTAGTTTCTGTGGCGCTGGAACCTGGAAACTGGACGCTCGAAGAGGAATTCAAGGTCACACCGTCATCGACTTCATCAGGCACACTGCGTATAAATCATCCCCGCCAACCGGGCGCGCTCTGTGGGCTCGGTGGCTGTGCCACGACACGGCTTAACCCACTTCTGTTCACCATGCAGGTCAGTAACCAGTGTCGCCTTTTCGCTAAAAAATCTAGCAATAGATGCCTTATTCAACTACCGAGCCATCAGTGCTGTGTTTGTATCATGTCTGATTGTATTAACAGTGTTTGTTCTTTGCTACTTATGTTATCCGGAGATATTGAAACTAACCCAGGACCCCCCACCCTAAATGAAATACTAAATGAACTAAAAGGCTTGTCTTCTGGTCAAGCCCAGCTCATTGGAGACGTGCAGAGCCTAAAGAGCCAGCTCTCAAGCACCGATAAAACCATTTCCGAACTAGGCAAAAGAAGCGACAGTTTAGAATCGCACTACCACCAGATTCAAACGCTCCGAACGGAATTAGACACCGTTGCAACCACCACCTCCCAAACTAGTCGACAGGTCTCGGTATTGGAGACTCGGCTGGACGACGTGGAAAACCGCTCCCGACGAAACAACTTGTTGTTTTACGGCATAGCGGACGACACGCCATCCGAGACCAACGCTCAGTCTGAGGAGCTAATCACTGCGTTTTGCAGGGACCATTTCAATGTAGCCATTGAATCTAAGGAAATAGAGCGTGCCCACCGTCTTGGTCGCCACTTGCGAGACCGGTGCCGCCCCATAGTAGTAAAATTTACCTCTTTTAAAACCAAGGAAACTGTTCTCGCTAATGGCTCTCAACTCAAAAATACACATTTTAGCATTGGGGAAGATTTCTCGCCTCACGTTCGGAACGCACGGAAACACCTCCTCGCTTTTGCTAAATAAAAATCTGGTCCTTTTCTTTTACGATATAAAACATTATTTATGGGCTGAAAACGCTACGTATTCGACGATGCAACCGAAACTGTCGAAGAAAAATCATAGCTACCCCCTCCCCACCCCTAATCATTAAATGGTTCCGTTCCTGGTCACAAAGCTAATCTCTCTTTTTCGATTATTTTCACAAACATTCGCAGCTTTCTTTCTAAACGCCACCACGTGTCAAGCCTTGTATCTTCATCCAGTAGCAATTTACTTATGTTAACTGAAACGTGGGTGACCTCTGACGTCACCGATGGCGAAGTTTTATCCGACCTGCCCAACTTTAATCTTTTTAGAAAGGAAGGTCTCAGCACACGCGGCGGGGGCGTCCTTATTGCTGCAAACAAACGGCTTTCGTGTTCTGTTATCAAAATATCCTCCGACCTTGAAATATTATGGTTAATCTGTCGTTCCGCACCACAGTCGGTGCTCTTAGGAGTTTGCTACAGGCCTCCTAGACACACTCCAGATTTTTCACGCGAACTTAATAATATTTCAACCAAACTTTCGACTAAATACCCTAATGCTCGCATCGTTCTCTTTGGAGACATTAACTTTCCGAATATCGATTGGATGACCCTAACCTCGTCAGCACCCAATGCGAAAGAAGCTAACGAATTTCTTGACGTTTGCCTAAACTTTAATCTTACTCAGCTGATATCACAACCTACACGAGTCACTTCCGATACCGCCAATATTCTTGACATAATCTTAACAACAGATCCAGGGAGCCTGTCTTCTATAACATTTCTAAAAGAAATAAGTGACCACAAAGTAATTCATGCTAATTTTGCCTTTGTGCCCGAAATACGCCAAGCTTGCAGGAAAACAATTCGACTATATGACAAGGGGAACTATGGGGCCATCATTAGTGAACTTAATGCCTTTTTTCCATCGTTTCAAGATTGTTTTTGGGAGCGACCTATTAACGAAAACTGGTCACTCTTCAAAAACAAAATGAACCGATTAGCTGATGACTTCATCCCTAAGGTAACTTTCCGTCCCACCCGCCAAAAACCTTGGTTTACTGAGTCATTAAAATCGCTTGAAAACAAGAAGAAACGTCTTTTTCGTGTCGCCAAGACTAGAAACAGTGTTTGCGCGTGGGACAAATACAACATTGCAGAAAAAGCATACTTAACAGAAGTGCGCAACGCTAAATACTCATTCTTTCACACTGAGCTACCAAAAATCCTTGCTGATTCACCCAAACGTTTCTGGCAAATTCTAAACCCACATGACACCCCTCCTGTTATCCTTACTAATCAATCTGGTCAAGAAGCAAGTTGTTCAGAAAGTGCCAATATATTTAATATAGCCTTTTCGTCTGTCTTTACAAATGAACTTAATCCTACTGAAACAGAACTGTTTTCCGCTAGTTTACCAGAAATGCCGCCCATAAGCATTAGTTTCTCTAGTATCCTGTCCTTAATTGAAAAAATGAAATTGTCATCTTCTACTGGTACGGACGAAATAAATTCCAAGCTCTTAAAAAAACACTAAGCACATATCTGCCGAATTTTTACTGTTACTGTTTTCCCAGTCACTCTCCTCAGGAATTCTCCCTTACGACTGGAAGTGTGGGAAGGTCATTCCAGTTCACAAAGCAGGCAACAGAGACTGTCCGTTAAATTACCGCCCCATATCTCTAACCAGTGTGTGCTGCAAACTCATGGAACATATCATATACTCTCAGGTCATGCATTTCCTTGATTCTAACAGCTTTTTTAATCCCTCTCAACACAGATTTCGAAAAGGCCTCTCATGCGAATCCCAACTAGCCCTTTTTCTTCACGACCTGAATGCTAACCTCGACACTAACCTACAAACAGATGCTATTTTTCTTGACTTCACCAAGGCTTTTGATAAAGTACCACACAAGCGTCTACTAATGAAGCTCTCTCAACTAAATCTGCCACACAACGTTCTAAACTGGATCGTCCAATTTCTGACTAACCGCTCTCAGTTTGTTTGCCTTAACAATGTCAAGTCTGACTCGCCCCCTGTAACGTCCTGCGTGCCGCAGGGATCTGTCCTCGGCCCACTTTTATTTCTAATATATATCAATGACTTGCCTAATAATTTATCATGTAACATCCGCATGTTCGCTGACGACTGTGTCATCTACCGCAACATAACTAACATATCTGACCAAACAGCCCTACAAAATGATCTTAATAAAGTGTTCGACTGGTGTAACCACTGGCTAATGACCCTTAATCCTAACAAATGTAAATTACTTGCCTTCCACCGCCGCAAAAACCCGCTCCAATTTCCCTATAATATCGCTAACATACCAGCTGAAACAAGTGAATCCTATAAATACCTTGGTGTAACACTAACCCCTGATCTTTTCTGGCGCACCCATGTCACGAATATCATTTCATCGGCTAACCAATCATTAGGATTTCTAAAACGTCATCTGCGTCACTCACCCTACCACGTAAGACTTTTGGCTTACCAATCGCTAATTCGACCCAAACTTGAGTACGCATCACCAATCTGGAGCCCTCACCAAGTTTATTTGATTAACGCTATCGAAGCAGTGCAAAATCGTGCTGCTCGCTTCATTCATTCTTCTTATTCATATGATATCAGCGTGTCATCCCTTAAGAATAACTCTGGTCTGCCCACTCTTTCGTCTCGCCGCAGGATCGCCACACTATCACTTTACCACAAGTTTTATCACCGTTCTTTCAGCCATCCACCTTACATCGCTCCCGCCGCTCGCACATCCCCCCGCACGGGCCATCCACTTCAAGTCACCCGACCCCGTTCTGGCACCACTACTTTTTCTGCATCACTTTTTTGCCGCGCAGCTTCAGAATGGAATGGCCTTCCCCACGACATTGTTTCAATCACCTGTCCATCACGTTTTATTCAAAGTGTATCCATATACCTGTCTTGTTAAATACCTGTGGCATTTGTAGCATCTCTGTACAACCCACCCCTTATGTAACACCCCCTTGTGGGGTCTTTAAGGAAATAAAGTGAAGTGAAGTGATTCTAATTTCGAGTGAATCCGGCTTGGCCTCATTTCGGTGACTGGGTGAATTATACAGGGTGCCCCAGCTATCATGCACCAAGACATTAAAAAAGAGCAGTTGCGTTACTTGAAGAAAACCTAGTGCATATAGTTTCCAGTGCAGTGGAGTAGCCGCCAGTAATTCTTTCGTTCCTGAAATTTAATTTGACAATTGAAATTATTATGTAAATCGAGAAGTACCGTCCTAATTATCAAAGTGTCAATGAGGCATTTGTAGGAACATTGAGGCATTTGTCGAATTCTACGACAGACATCCGTTATCCTTGTCATGAGCTAACCTGACACCCGTCTATAACCCCGAAGAAAGAAATCGAGTGTAGAGAGATCAGGTGACCTAGCCGGCGAATTCACAGGCGTGTACTTTACAATATATTGAGCATGAAAAGTCGCATCCAGCCGGCTTTGTGCTCGGCTGCTTCTGCTGCGTGCTGGTGCTCCATATTTTAGATATCACAGAAGTGGAACACGTGACAGCGGGACTTCGCTGAGAACCTCATCCACCACTCCTTCAAGGATTTCGTTCACATAAGGTTGTCCGGTGAGTGTGTGATGGAAGAAGATGGTACTGATTATAGCACCGGTGTAAATTCCGCACCCCGCATTGAACGGCCACTGGTTCTGGTGCCGATTGCGCTTTACCCAGTGTGTATTGTAGTCACTCCAATCGTGTGTATTATGCAAATTTACTTGGACGTGTCTCTGAAAATTTGCTTCATCTGTGCACATGATGTTGCTAAAAAGTATGGTGACTCACCGGCTTTTGTGAGGAACCAATTCGAGAAACCTAGACAATTCTACATGTCCCTATCTTCCAAGCATTAGAACTGGTTAAGGTGTTACGAGTGAAAGGCCCTCGTTGAATCCTCCAAACTGATGACTTGGAAATTGGTACCTGGGTGGCCACGTCCCACACGCTAACATGAGGGTTTGAGGCCATAAATGCTAGAACATAAACGCTAGAACAGCGTAGGCGAGGACTCGAATGTGGAGTCATACGCCACTGTTTCATGAAGCTGCCGGTTCGCCTCAGGTTTTCACCATTTCTGTTGATAATCGACGCGTTTGGTCTGCCGCCACACTTCCATGACTGATAAGTATTTGCGGCCTTCCTCTTGTTGTCATTTGCAGCTCCTAAGGCAAGGCTCATTTTTACCTTCTGCTCATTAGAGAAAGATGTGGCGACTGGGACGAAGCAATACGCACCTTTGAACATTTGCACTGACGTTGTCAAATCTCTTTTGTGGTGATAGCCTTTGTGGCAAAAAAAAACCGTGTACTTTAACTACGCTAAGATAACAGCTATCACAGCCTGTTTCCAACTAACACCAAACGGGACGCGTTACTTCGGCCGAGGCGCGGCAGGTAAGGCACTAGATCGATCACGATTTTTTACAGCAAAGCTTTATATGGCTAGCCGATTCGTCCGTCCGTCAGTCTGTCGCCTGTACGTCGAATACTACACGAAAAAAAAAGTGAAACAGAGGCGCGCCAATACTGGCGTTGTTGCTCTCCGTCGCAGCCGAGCGGGCGCTCATAAATTTCTCTCCGGCACCGAAATTGGTAGGCCACGCGTCACAGTACTCCTGAGGAGCAGGCACCTTTCGATCGGCAAAGCCGCGAGCAGAACCGGGAACGAGCTCGTCTCCACCATCCCGATGCTGCAGCCCGGGCACAAGAACAGGCTTGTGTAGCCGAGCGCAAGCAGCAGGTGTGTACCCAGGATCCGGCAGCCTACCAAGCTGTCGTTTAATGATCCGTCGGGATTGACCCAGTGATAAACACGGGGGTGGCACCTTTCAGCTTCGCTGGTTAACCATCTGTACGGAGTGCTTCGGTGATGATTTTTTTTCTTTATTTCCTTTATTTCGTTCTGGCTAACTCAAAAAGAGCCTGTTCGATGGCTCTGCTTTATGATGCACGCGGGAGCGCAGTCACGTGGTATTGGCAGTATTTCGCAGGGATTATTAATCAGTCGGAAAAAAATTCACGTCAAAAGCAACTTCAAATGATGTGGGTGACGAAACTCTGGCAATGACACGTTAGGTGGGGGAGGGGTGTAGGCTTCGGCATTGCCGGTCTCCCCCCTGGATAACTTCGGAGGGGGCTCAGGCCCCCGAGCCCCCGAGGCCCCCCTAGTCGGCTTTATGCACGCGACCATACCACGATGAAACACAGGACATTTTTCTGTAATTTTTTTCACTACCTGGTGATTCAACCTGTTTTTCAACCAGTGATTGCAGTTCACGGAAGTATCCCTATCTCCCCCTCTCTCTCTTTTTTTCATGCCACAATACGTTTCCGCAACTGACAGTCGTACAAGAAAGCGCCTACTAATATTGATAATTTATACCTGTTATTCCACTATGGACATAAAGAAATAGACATTTTTGCGCAGTGTAATTTTTTTTAACAGTGTTTAATGTAGACGCAATAAAACGTATTTGAACATGATTCTGCATTTAGCGAGGTTCTAGCGGATTTTGCGTGCTCATATCTCGGGTTTTGAAGTTCTTGCGGGTTTCGACTAGCGCTTTTTTATTTCTAGTTGGCAACACTGCTAACGACAAGTATCAGAGGCTCTTTCTGACATCGTGCATGTTGTCCGCATCTACATGTACGGAAGAGGAGTTGCATGATCGCCATCATGATGATATGAATACCGATTATCGAGGCACAGCTTAGAAAAAATGGTCGTTGTGTATGGAACAATCAAATCTTCACGTATTTGCAGCAAAAGAAATAGAAAAAATATTAAAGTATGCATCTATAGGAACCCGTAGTTTCCCGCATCGGCTCCCTATGCGGTTACTACTAATAGATTCAAAACGTAGAAACATATTGCGAGGCAGTACCATATTGCGGAGTATAGTATACGCATTGCATCCAGGGTGTCGAATAGAACCCGAACCGAAAAGCGCGCCTGAACCGCAATTTTAGCAGGAACTGAACCTGAAACCGCACCAATACTCTTAGAACGTGCCTAAACCCGAACCAAACCTGAACTGAAAAAAAATTAATGGTTGCCGGTTCGACAAGAGACGGTGCGAGCATATAGGGTGCTCACTAGCATATATGTTCGCTGCATAGATAAGCGATTCTTCGAAATATTCACTTCTTAAGTCGGCACGCCACACTAGCAGATTGTTACGACTCGCGAGTTACGTTGTTTTTGAGAATAGGGATACACCTTTAGGCATGGAAACTTGCACTTCTGAACTCGGCCGTGTGTTGCCAATGATGTGCCACTGACAAAACTTTGCTCTAAGGGCTACGCAGAATAACCGTTTCTGTTGAAGTTCAGAATTAGGCCAGTATGGGTCAGCTTGCTACTATTACTATATAAACCGTAAAACACGCATACTGCAGGATATACAGAGAGCCAGGATAGCGGTGTTCTCGAGAATGGAAAATAGGAAGACCAACGCGAGTTTGTATATAACAGTACCAACGCAGCACTGAGCTGTGTGACCAAGGTCATACAGAGTTGCTCCTCGTAAAAGTACCATTGCGGTCGCCAATATCAATGTCACCACCGTCTCTGTGCGTGGCAACAACGGCGCTTGACGGCACGGGTAAATGTTTTGTTGCGTGCCATGGTTCTACGTATACGTTTGGCGCTTCCAAGGAGGTTTTAACGCTCTTCGATTTTTGAAATCTATCGCGGGGCACAATGCGCGTGATTTGCACTTTTTTTGCAATACTCCGCTCCACGTGCCGTTGCGTAAGAAGTAGCACAACGGTATTTATCACAAGCTCTCCTTGTTCATCGTTAAGAAAACATCAACATCTTCACCTGCCTTATTAAAAAGAAAGAGTTGAAAACAAAGCGAGATATTAATTGCTAGCTTTTTTTCTTTGCTAGAGCCTGGAAGTTTTGACCTGTAATTTATATAACAAGTGCGAATGTGCACTCTCTCAAAAAATAAAAATAAAACGTGCATACACAAAATTTGTACAAATATTAATAAAAATGGGTCCAGCACGGAACCATCCGGCAGCTGTTAGCGTTGTCGGCATCTCAACGCCTGGATCTGCTCTGCTTAAGGCCAATTCATACAATTTCTTTATTCAAGTACTATAATGGACACCAACAGAAATGGAGCGTGTTCACTGACTCCAAGGCTGCTCTTCATTGTTTTGTTTCTGCCTTACGCCGAGGACCCCACGAACAACTAGTTCTAGAAATCAGACTGCTGCTTCACCACCTCGTCGAGCAAGGACACGACATAACGTTACAGTGGATTCCAAGCCACTGTGCCATAATGGGCAATGAACATGCCGACGCAGCAGCACGATCTGCACATGAGGAGGGCTTGCAAGGCTCCATTCCCTTCTCAAGAACAGACGCTGCAATGAAAATTCGTGTGCTTGCAAATGAAGCCATCAAAACTTTATGGAACGCACCAAGCTTGAAGCATACACGTCTACACCGACTGGACCCATCCCTTCGACTTCGACCCCCATCTGGACTCTCTCGACTCGAAACAGCGGTACTTTGCCGACTGTGGCTTGGTGCCGCCTACACAAGATCTTTCGCCTTCCGAGTCGGTATGGATGCAGCGCGGCTTGCAGACACTGCGGCGGCGAGGAGACTATCGAACACGTGATTTGCCACTGTCCTCAATACAGCGCGCACCGGCTGTCACTAGCGGCCGCGTTGGAACGCCTTGACGACAGGCCACTTTCAGAACAGTCAGTTTTGGAACGCCGACGTGAACTGTCGTCGCAGCAAAAGTCAGTCAAGGCTTTGTTGACTTTTTTACGTGAGAGTGGCCTATTAGAAAGACTATAATAACCCCATTCCGTCCCTTTTCATATTCTTTTCTCACGCTTTTATTTTTGTCACGCTCTTCTTTCCGTCTTTACTTCCCCTTTCCCTTCCCCTAGTGCAGGGTAGAAAACCGGAGGTTTTACCTATGGTTAACCTCCCTGCCTTTCTCTCATTTGCACCTCTCTCTCTCAACAATTGTTGTTGCCTACAGGGAAAACGACAAATGCAAGCGGAAACCCGCCTGGATAAATGTAGTTTAGCAAGACCGCTGTGTTGCACAAACGATTGAGTTCTTGAGCAAACAGAAGGAGGAGGTAACTTAGATACAGTAGTCACCAGCTGTCCAGTAAGCATGCCTCATCTTAGGCAACCTGTGAATTCACTGTCTCGATTTAGACAAAGCAGTTTGTTAGTTGACCAAGCTCAACATGTTTGGAGTCCTTAAAGGGACACTAAAGGTTAATATTAAGTCAACGTGGATTGTCGAAATACCATCCCAGAAACATCGAAACGCTTGTTTCGTGCGAAGAAGAGACTTATTTTAAGAGAAAATGCGTTCTAAAGCTTCCGCGTAACTCCAGCGCTGTTCAAATCACCCGCCCTCCGATCGAGGAGTATTGACGTCATGGTCTCATAGTGACGTTGCGCCGTCGGTGAGTAAAACGGCTCCCGCAGACGGCGCTACGGCTTTTCTGCGCAAAACGCAAACGCGCGGCCAGAAACAGAGCCAAGACAGAGCCGACAGCAGCGCGAAAGTAGTACTATGGTGGCTAGCGGAAGGGAAAGCGAACGACGATAAGCTGGTTCTTTATTTTATGAAGCCAACTTCGACGCTCGTTGCAATGGATGACCCTGACAACGACACATTAGCTCGCGATTCTGGGCTCGAGTTCAGCGATTTAAGCACTGATGAACGTGACCTGCCGTTTAGGGCTGGCGCTGCCGGCGTCGTTGCATACTACTACGACGACGGCCTGCTTTGAAAGGCACTTCACGCGACTTCAGTAAGTCGGCGTTGAACTCGTAATCCTCTGGACGAAAGTGCAGCGGACACACAACGTGATTTTTCGACTCTTTGCCAGCGCGCTGTGGCAGAGGTACGGCACTTAACCACTTCGAACGGAGAGGTTCACTCGTTGGCACACAGTGATAAGTAACGTTGGATTCGCCGCTGCAACTGCCCTTGGCCAAGTTCTGCGGACCGTTCGCGCATCCCACGACGTCACATGGACGTGGCATTCTCGCTGCTTGTTCCAAATGCAAGTTTCGCGAGCCAGCAGGACCACCGCAGCACGACGCGTTTTAAGAAACAACTGAAACTCCGAAGCGCGCGCGGCGTAAAGTCGAGCGCGCAGAGTCGAGCGAAAACGAAACCTCTCGATCACCCATACTACTCAAGGCTAACGTCAAAATGTTATTTTTTCTTACAATCGAATAGGAGTAGACAAGTAGCATTATCTTCCGTCTCATAATCTAATGAAATGATCTTTTTAATACGAGTAGTTGAGTACCAGTGACATAAATTATGATGAGGAGTGCTTTCGTCATCGGGCTAGTACCGGAATGTCGCTGGGGGGGTCTCAAATCGTGTCATGCATTTACCTATATTTCTCGGTTACTAAAGCTCTGTTCGCGATTATATTGATGCCTTAGACGTTCTAGAGCATTGCTTTATCACTTTAACTTGACTTTCTGGTAACCTTTAGTACCCCTTTAACGTTGCGCGGTGCTGTAGTATTGCTCTTAACTCTTTTACCGACCCTTACACTCTGCTAAAGGCATCTAGAACGTGCCCTTCCGTGTTTTCGTTACTTCTATCGTCATCGTGCACCCCATGCAATCGTATTATATCACGTCTGTTGATGACATATTTCAAATAATGTGAACAAGCCTTTCGTTGCCGAATAGACTCCACGAAACTTTCCTTGTCCCCTCTTCAAAAAATATTATGAGTGTATTCGATATTGGAATGGATATTCGAGGGTCGTCTTTCTCCAATATTCGCATTTGAATTGAAAATGCCATTATTCGAACACCCCCTATAAATTTCTACGGCGGTTGCAGACAAGGCAGTCCACTCCTTCCACCTCCTGACAAAACCTGCGCACGCGCCAAGCGGACAAGTCAATAAATAGCATCGTGTAGTGTGGCGGCCAACTCGCCATCGTAGAACAAGATAAAAGTGTACTTTTACGAAGCGGTTCGCGAACCGTTTTAAAAATTTACCAAAACTGAACCGGAATGAATTTGGAACGCATTGAGCGCGAACTCGAACCCAACCGGAATTCTTTTTTCAGTTCTACCCCTTGACTGTACGATGGCTTTAAGTATTCGGCTGCTAATTACATATCTGTTTTGGAACCAGTGACAAAAGAAAATCAGGTTTGCCAATGAGAAATGCCAAGTTTGACGATTCTGCAAGCGTTGCTCTTAATTTACTGTATGTGCTAGCTGAGGAACCACCAGGAAAATATAGTTTAAGGTTGTCCGTACGTGTTTGCGCTCTGCGGAATACCGGAACACTGGAAATGTAGACAGCTGTAGCAGCGCTGCTGCGGCATCATGTAGCAGTTTGTTCAAACAAAACAAAACGTCTATAGCGATTCTTGTTGCGGTATTCTCACCAAAGCAAAAAAAAAAAGAAAAAAAAACGCGATAGCCGCGATGGGTAGCATGTAGGAAACTTGAAAATTAAATATGTTTAAATTGGCTGCCTACTTGGCATACGTAAGGCCGAAGTTCAATTATGCCAGCATTGTATGGGACCTCTACGAATCGCGACAATTGAGTAGATAAACTAGAAAAAATTCAGCGACGCTCAGCGTGGTTTATCTTGGTAGTTGCGTTCCGATTCTGTAGCAGATGACAGAGAGAGAGAGAGAGAGAGTTCCCAACACACACAATAGTGTGTGCAGTTATTGTTTTCAGACGGTATATAGTCTACTGGTGACGGAATTTGCCGATATTTTTGTCGCTCTCGAGAAACTATCGGCTCCGCAGACCACTATATAAGTTCAAGATAGAGGTGCGGTTATCCATACTGCGTTCCTCAATCGTGAATAGATGCCATACGCTTATTGATTCTTCCTATAGGACTTTACAATTATCAAGGATTGGAGGGCATTACCCTACCCGCTTATCTGGTGCTATTATGTTAAATTGTTTGACACAAAACTTGGAAAAGCAGTAAAAAAACAATGTTCTTTTTCTTTTTGTTTTAACGGCTACATCCTGTGAATGAGCTCCCTAAGGCTAGAAACTGGAGTTACGACCTGTTAGCGGCGACAGAATTGAAAATTTTGGTTACTAGAGCCCCTGGCGTCCCAAATTCATAGTTAACAATCCGAACTTCTCAACGCGATAAAAGAATTGAAATAACAAAGTGAGCAACTGCTTTACGTTGCCTATTTAAAATAAGAAATAACTCTCTGCTGAGCTGGCAGATTATTGTCAGTGAAAAAAGAAATGCAATATGACGCTTTACAGTGCACAAAAGAAAAGCTTAGTTTTCTTTTTTGCTGTGCAAATGTTAACCCGGAAGATGTTTTAGAGCGTCTCCTCGTACATGTACTAGTTTATGACCATTTTTCATGCAGCTACATGCACCCACTGGTGCCAGCGCACGGGACACAAGCTAGTCTTTACAAGGGACGTTGAGACTGTCTAGCAAGTGCAGTCGTTTACCACATTCCGTTTGAGCTTTCAAGTGCGGTGTCTCTCTCTCTTATTAATTTTTTTTTCTCCCTGCATCATGTGTACAACGCCTAGCACCAAGCAAACGAGCGGGCGCATGAGTAAATCGAGGCACAAGCATTGCATCCCAACGACCCGACCCAGCCAGCAGCCGCTCACAATGGGCAATTATACTGGCAGGCCGGGCATGCAGCGTTGGTGATGCGTTCCCGGGCACGTGATTGCTGTTGTTCGGCGAATGTCCCGCGCGCGAGTTGCTCTGGCCGAGTTGCCCACCTGCTCTGACCTTGACATTATCTTCGAGGCAGCGGTCACAATCAACGAGACCCCATATCGTCGTCACCTCTTTCTCCTGCTGATGCAGGTGGCCGGCGCGAAGAGACAAGGACCTTTACGGTGAGTTCGTGTTAGCGCCTACAGCTGGTGTCGCTATAAAATGATACGCCATTGTGGAAGCTGGGGCGTGTGTGTTCCTATCGTTGTCGGAATACACAATGCTCTCAGCCCGTAAAAAAAAATTCGTTCCAGCTTCCCAGGCGCGTGATAGCCGTCAAACCTGTTTTGTAAAGGGTGCGACGGTCTGAGCGGTATGCATGTAAGAACCATTTTTGCACGTCATAAGCGTTTCAAATTTTGCCCTTGATCATTTGACGCCCCATGTACTGTTAAGAGATCAGGCTCTTCGCAGATTATCGCTCACAAATCCTCCGCAACCACTTAATTCTCGGGTTGAGTGATCGGAATGTAGGCTACGGCAATATTTCGTCTTTGTTCTTGCTGTGCGAGATGGCGCTGCCTACTGGAGGCCTATGTGCTGCCACGCACACGCCGGCACGGAAAGAACGCTATGTAGCATTTAAACAGTTTGTATCGTCGTATGGAAAGTGCGTGCTTTGGATTCCAGCTGCATGCCTTTGCTGTGCGGTGAGCGAATCAGCCTGTGTTGCAACAAGTGTGGTGCTGAGAAGACACATTCTTTGACGGTCCTTGTTATTTCACAAACTCGACACATGATTACTTGAAATTATTCAACTTACATGCTTCAAATGATTGAGGTATAGCATGTTGCAGGGGTTCCTTGGGTGTGTTTCGAAATTTGAGTAGAGTAAAGAAAAACAAAATTCGCAGTTCCGCCCGAAAGGCGAAGCACCAATTGCGATAGCAAATTAGTAGATAGCTGTATGAAGTAAGGATAGTAGTTTTGTCGGCAGTATAAACTTGTAAACATTCGCTTATTAACTAAATTAACAATCATAGAATATGTAAGCGTCACTCAATGAGGACGTAGAAAGAAACATACACACAGACACAGCCCTATCTTTCAGTGTCTGATTCTTTCTACGTCCTTGTTCAGTCGCGTTTATACATTCTATCATAGATTCAAACCAACTAGCCCGTCAACGTGTTTTAACTAAATTAACCAGCACGATGTCACGCGCACAGGTAAACATGAACACATCTCGCTCGATGACGTCGGAAAATGTCTGTGAAAATGCTGGAGTTAGGAATCGCGGCAGCAACCGCGAGCCAATTGACCTACGTGCGTCTGTCGTTTCGACGCGAGCGAAACGTCGAAAGCACAGCGCATACCAAGCTACCGGCACTACGCGCACTCTGCAAACATCGCAGGTCGCTTTGAAGATGAGACCCACGCGGGCGCGCACTTTGGCCACGTGACTGATTGCTTTCAAGGCACACGAGCGCGGCAACGTGTACGGCGTCCGCCAGAGGTGTATACTACGGCGTCCGCTATTCGCGTGACGAACGCCGTAATAGACGCCGCGGTTGTCTCCACTCTGTGCGGAGCGGCGGGTGAGGAGGACGTCGGGACACCCTGGCAGCCACCGGAGGAGAACGCCCCTCCTCCCTCACCTGACCCCCTTTCATCGCGCTCCATAGGAGAGGGCACGCACCAGGGCCGCGTTCCTCGCTCGCGCATGCGAGATTGAACCGCGTTTGCCCTCTCACCCTAACATGCTTTTACTCATACGGAACCCCACGGCGACGGCGACGGCAGAAATACGCCTGGAGTGTCCATATACTTGCTATCGTAATAAAAAATTGGAGGACACTTAAGCTTCTTCCCCTTTAATAGTCGAACGCGATAGCATTCAAAGATCAGCTTATGTAACCATAATATTTTCCTGGAAACGTTCGCGGTGAACACTTCCTGGGGCGCGTCGCTCCTACTAAGACAGACCTCAAAGGGCAGCTGGAAGAGGAGTGTGTGGTTTGAGTTTCCGCGTAACAGAATTAGGTTTTCTCGTATTTGAAACTACAATCCGACGCTATCTTGTCTAGATGTTGTGTGCAAGTCGTATTTTACGAATTTTATGGAGCATGTTACTTTGATAAATTCAGTTAATTCAGTAACGCCTATGCGCCACGCGGAGGGCCTGCGTGGATCGGGATGCATGTTTCGGAATGATTTTCCTCGTACGCACAACGGTAGAACATAGGAACGAAAGCCGGCAATGATGGTTTCGTGGCTATGGCTTTCAGTTGCTGCTGCTCATCTTGACGAGGTCGCAGTTGCGAATGCCAGTTGCGGCGACCGCTTTCTTTCATGGGCAAAATGCAAAAAAAAACTCTTGTGCACCGTGCTCTATTGGCACGCTAAAGAATATTAATCCGGGGCCCTCCACTCCAGCATCGAGCGAAGGACTCAAGATTAATTTTGCCTTCCATTCAGTGAACATTAACAAAAGCCGTGCAATTACTTGAGCGCCTTGGTGCGCGTACCGGGCAAGGCGAGAAAGTGAGTGTTAGTCAAACGATCTCGTTTTCATATCGTTCACGCGCACGCCATGTTCCAAGGTTGAGGCCGGTGTCATTAGCATTTGGCGTTGGATTCTCGGTGCTTGAATCGGAGAGAGCCTGTCACGTGCTTGCAGTGCAACGGTTATCGCAAACGTCCTCAGTGCATTATACCCTTGGGGCCAAGTAGTCTGCGCGACCCTGGGAGTTGCCGCGCTGCGCGACGGTACAAGGGACGACCTTGCCACAGCTTTGCCCTTCAACTCGATGAAGCAGGTAGATGCACTCAGCAATAGTGGATGTGAATGATAAAGTGCAGGTGGGAAGGACTCTGCCCTAGACAACGAGCTGAAGTTTTATCCCGGACTATTAAAATGTTCCGTGCAATTCGGAGTCACAGAAAAGATATATATGTATGGTAACAATATTAACGTTTTGACGGAATAAGGGGGTCAGAGCTACTACCCGTATCATGGTACGTGTTTCGGGGTTTGATTCAGTGTGTTGAATTTTTTTTTTAACGAGCTACTTACATGAATTTTCTACTTTTTCTTTCTTGCTTTGCATGAAGGTCGAGTGCATTTAAGCCCTATAGAAGACATACTGACAAATGTCAGGGCATCCTAAATAATTTACTATAATACTAGTTTCTCTGAAGCAGTTTCGGTTTCGGTAATTCCAGCAGGTGGATGCTTCACGACGTCGTGATACATTGACTCATTCCGTTTCTGGGATCGCGGGGTCTTCTGTCACAGGTGAGCATACAACAACAACAGCGAAAAAACACACAAGAAACGCCCGTTCGCAACCACCATACTTGAAATGCGAGAAGCGTCTGTACGGCATTTACAAGTTCGAAAGTATGTCAGTACTCTTTTAACTGCAGAACCTCTGGGAAGGACTCGCGTATATTTTCTCTTCAACAGTAAGGTAGCTTTAGGTGAACGAAAACTTTATTCTTTCATGCGCTTGATCTTCGTGTCTAAGTGATGACTTTCCCTGCGAGTACTTTAACAATGCAAAACCTGGGTTGCCTGCATTCGGGCAACGATCCTTCTGCCGCGTCGCTCTTGTGTTTTTCCTACCGACTGACGCACTGTTTGCAACGGACGAAGCACAACGACCTTCCGTGGAAGGAGCCGCAGCCGCCGACGGTTCACGGCCGCTGGTCAGCACACACGCGTCGGGCACCGCTGGTCGACCGAAGGCGGCACGCTTGGGGTGACAAGCATAAAAGGCGGCCCGGCGAATGGACCAGCCGCGGCGGGAGCCCTTGCGGGGCGGCGGCTCATGAAGCGCGTCTTCGCAGAACTCCGGCTCTCTCCACCGCGTCGTCACAATGTGGACCGGAGTAACGCGAGCGGAAACTGTGCATTATTATCGCGCGAAGGCGCGTGGCGCGGAGCTGCAGTAATCACGCGCAGCGCACAGCCAGTGAAATAAGTGAAAAAGACGTGCACTGACTCGATGACGCGGTGTACTGTAACGTGCAGTGCTGGGGCATCAAGTGGGAGAGGGGCGCTGAGTAGCGCTTGACGCCCGGACTTCGGGGCGACTGCGTGCCGCTTTAAATATTCATCGGTAAACTCAGCCGCTTTATTCAAGAAATAACTCCACTCAAACTTCATCCCCATAGTTAACGCGAGGTAATTAGCGTGGCAAGTGACACCCTATATATCTCCCTGAAAGCGACCTCTTATAGAATCCGCTAGCAGTTTTGCTTTGTTAAATGTTCTTTTATTGCGATTGCAATTGCATGAGTTCTCGACGCGCGTCAGCGCCGTCGTTACCCGTGCTGCTCTAGATGCGATGGCGCATACGGCGCCTAGTGTGGGAGGTCATGTGATCTGGCGTGAATCTTTTCAATTATATCTACCTGGACATAGTCATTTGCCGTGCAAGTAATGCCTGCCTCTTCAGTTAAACCATCTGAACAGGCCAAATGGCGTTTCCAGTGTTGTTTTCTGAATATTCACAAACTAAAATAAATGAGTACAATTAAAAAAAAAACACGATATATTACAAACACGCCTGAGTTTAAGCTTGGTACACGGCTTTACGTCCGAAAAGAATACGACAAAAGCAGGACACAAAGATCGGCGAGGGTGTGTATGGGCTTGTTGGTACCTCTTGGCTAGAGGTGGTTGAGCGTAGGGAAACACGAGGGCAAAAGAGGGTACATTCTTTCCGCCTGTGCCCTTGCGTCCTGTTCGACCAATGCGCATACGTCCAAGCACTTGTGCGTCCAATGTGCCTTTTTTTCTACCCGTGTTTCTCTGCGCTAAACCACCTTTAACAAATATCGAACAGGGCAAGGCTGTATTCTATCGGCTCTTGTCACGTTTCCCGAGAATGCCTTTTTTTTTTTCGTCACGAACGCGGTATATCTATAAGTAACGCACATATTTACACCATGCGGGGGGCTTTAGATTTAGATTGCATCATGATGATCATTTGACATGGCAAAAGCAAGCGTCGTTGCGCGAACGCTTTCGGAGCTGTGCGAAAATACTTTCGATACACAGTTATAGAGACTGTCACCCACGGGCAAATATGATAGCCATTCCCTATGGTTTAATGTATTTTTTTTCGCCATCCTTTTTCATGCCTCATTATTTGTCAGGTGAGCTACGCACCAAAGTGCAGCGAAGGTTTTAAATGAGTAAGCATTTTCTATGCCTACCCAACGAAGAAACCTGTCCGTTAGTCCATCACGTAAGACGAATTGCTATAAAGAAAATAATGTATAAACAAAATAAATTCCAAGGGAAAAAAATGTCGCAGGCCTGCGCGGCACACGTAGCACAGCCCAAGCGTAAGCTGAAAAAGCAGCTCCATTTCTCTTCGCGGCGAAGTCTATTCGCGTCATTTTCACGAGAACGATCTGACCGGTCCGCCCGGCGTCGACGGAGCGCTGTGGCTTGCCCGCAACGCGTCGGACTCTGCACAGCGGTCTGCCGAGTCCGACGTTGCCTGGTTGCAGCCGCGCGTGCTGCACTACGATCCGCGTTGTCAGCAGATGTTCGTACCTAGCGAGGAGCTAGGCGCCATAACCGAAGCGGTGAGTTTCGAACTCACCGCCCCACGCTCTGAAGCCGAGTGTCTTACCCTCTGGGCTAAACGTCCCCGCTTGGAGGGGGTGAATACATCTGAACCATACGAATGCGTTGCTCCTGCGGTACAAAACAAATGTCAAAAGAGAACAGTTTCTATGAAGCCTTTGTTGAAAGATGTGGTCATGGTGGAATAAAAGACATCTCTG